>NC_064924.1:32517327-33157863 GCF_023897955.1 Schistocerca gregaria | reverse complement strand
GTTCTGTAAGGGTTGCTGGTCGACAGCGTTTACTCTCCTGGGACACGTTACATGCCTGATCGCCCCGTTCACGTAGTTCTGTAACGGGTGCTGGTCGACAGCGAATACCGTCCTAGTACACGTTGTACCACGCCTGCTCGCCCTGATCACGTAGTTCTGTAAGGGTTGCTGGTCGACAGCGAATACTGTCCTGGGACATGTTATACCACGTCTGCTCGCCTGTTCACGTAGTTCTGTAAGGGATGCTGGTCGACAGCGAATACTGTCCTGGGACACGTTGTACCACGCCTTCTCGCCCAGTTCACGTAGTTCTGTAAGGGGTGCTGGTGGACAGCGTATACTGTCCTGGGACACGTTGTACCACGCCCGCTCGCCCTGTTCACGTAGTTCCGTAAGCGGTGCTGGTCGGCAGCTAATACTGTCCTGGGACACGTTGTATCACGCCTGCTCGTCCTGTTCACGTATTTCTGTAAGGGTTGCTGGTCGACAGCGAATACTGTCCTGGGACACGTTGTACTACGCCTGCTCGCCCGCTTCACGTAGTTCTGTAAGGGTTGCTGGTCCACAGGGAATACTGTACTGGGACACGTTGTACCACGCCTGCTCGCCCTGTTCACGTAGTTCTGTAAGGGTTGCTGGTCGACAGCGAATACTGTCCTGGGACACGATGTACCACGCCTGCTCGCCCTGTTCATGTAGTTCTGTAAGGGATGCTGGTCGACTGCGAATACTGTCCTGGGACACGGTGTACCACGCCTGCTCGACCTGTTCTCGTAGTTCTGTAAGGGTTGCTGGTCGACAGCGAATACAGTCCTGGGACACGTGGTACCTCGCCTGCTCGCCCTGTTCACGTAGTTCTGTAAGTGGTGCTTGCCGACAGAGAAAACTGTCCTGTGACACGTGTTACCTTGCCTGCTCGACCTGTTCACGTAGTTCTGTAAGGGTGGCTGGTCGACAGGGAATACTGTCCTGGGACACTTTGTACCATGCCTGCTCGCCCTGTTCACGTAGCTCTGTAAGGGGTGCAGGTCGACAGCTAATACTGTCCAGGGACACATTGTACCACACCTGCTCGCCCTGTTCACGTAGTTTTGTATGGGTTGCTGGTCGACAGCGAATACTGTTCTGGGACACGTTGTACCACGCCGACTCGACCTGTTCAGGTAGATCTGTAAGGGTTGCTGGCCGACAGCGAATAATGTCCTGGGGCACGTAGTAAAACGCCAGCTCGACCTGTTCACGTAGTTCTGTAAGGGTGGCTGGTCGACAGCGAACACTGTCCTGGGACACGTTGTACCATGCCCGCTCGCCCTGTTCACGTAGTTCTGTAAGGGGTGCTGATCGACAGCCAATACTGTCCAGGGACACGTTGTACCACGGCTGCTCGCCCTATACGTGTAGTTCTGTGAGGGTTGCCGTTCGACAGCTAATACTGTCCAGGGTCACGTTGTACCACGCCTGATCGCCCTGTTCACGTAGTCCTGTAAAGGTTGCTGGTCGACAGCGAAAACTGTCGTGGGACTCGCTGTACCACGTCTGCTCGCACTGTTTACGTAGTTCTGTAAGGTTTGCTGGTCAACAGCGAATACTGTCCTGGGACATGTTGAACAAAAGCCTGCTCGCCCTGTACACGTAGTTCTGTAAGGGTTGCTGGTCGACTGCGAATACTGTCCTGGGACACGTCGTACCACGCCTACTCGCCCTGTTCACGTAGTACTGTAAGGGGTACTGGTCGACAGCGAATACTGTCCAGGGACATGTTGTACCACAATTGCTCGCCCTGTTCACGTAGTTCTGTAAGGGTTGCTGGTCGACAGCAAATACTGTGCTGGGACACGTGGTACCACGCCTGCACGCCCTTTTCACGTAGTTCTGTAAGGGTTGCTGGTCGACAACGAATACAGTCCTGGGACACGTTGTATGACGCCTGCTCGTCCTGTCCACGTATTTCTGTAAGGGTTGCTGGTCGACAGCGAATACTGTCCTGGGAAAGGTTGTACCACGCCTGCTCGCCCTGTTCATGTAGTTCTGTAAGTTTTGATGGTCGACAGCGAATACTGTGTTGTTACACATTGTACCACGCATGCTCGCCCTGTTCACGTAGTTCTGTAAGGGTAATTGGTCGACGGCGAATACTCTCCTGGGACACGTTGTACCACGCCTACTCGCCTTGGTCACGTAGTTCTGTAAGGGTTGCTGGTCGGCAGCTGATACTGTCCTGGGACACGTTGTACCACACCTACTCCCCTGTTCACGTAGTTCTGTAAGGGTTGCTGGTCGACAGCGAATACTGTGCTGGGACACGTTGTACCACGAATGCGCGCCCTGTTTACGTAGTTCTGTAAGGGTTGCTGGTCGACAGCGAATACAGTCCTGGGACACGTTGTATCACGCCTGCTCGTCCTGTTCACGTAGTTCTGTAACTGTTGCTGGTCGACAGCGAATACTGTCCTGGGAAAAGTTGTACCACACCTGCTCGCCCTGTTCATGTAGTTCTGTAAGGGTTGCTGGTCGACGGCGAATACTGTCGTGGGACATGTAACATGCCAGCTCGCCCCGTTCATGTAGACCTGTAAGGGTTGCTGGTCGACATCGAATACTGTCCTGGGACACGTTGTACCATGCCTGCTCGCCCTGTTCACGTAGTTCTGTAAGGGTTGCTGGTCGACAGCGAATACTGTCCTGGGACACGTCGTACCACGCCTACTCGCCCTGTTCACGTAGTACTGTAAGGGGTACTGGTCGACAGCGAATACTGTCCAGGGACACGTTCTACCACAATTGCTCGCCCTGTTCACGTAGTTCTGTAAGGGTTCCTGGTCGACAGCGAATACTGTCCTGGGACACGCTGTACCACGCGTGCTCGCCCTGTTTACGTAGTTCTGTAAGGTTTGCTGGTCAACAGCGAATACTGTCCTGAGACACGTTGTACCACGCCTGCTCGCCCTGTTGACGTAGTTCTGTACGGGGTGCTGGTCGACAGCGAATACTGTCCAGGCACATGTTGTACCACTCCTGCTCGCAATGTTCACGTAATTCTCTAAGGGGTGCTGGTCGGCAGCTAATACTGTCCTGGGACACGTTGTACCACACCTGCTCGCCCTGTTCACGTAGTTCTGTAATTGTTGCTGGTAGACAGCGAATACTGTCCTGGGACACGCTGTACCACGCCTGCTCTCCCTGTTCACATAGTTCTGTAAGGGTTTCTGGTCGACAGCGAGTACTGTCCTGAGACAAATTGCACCACGGCTGCTCGCATTGTACGTGTAGTTCTGTAAGGGTTTCTGGTCGACAGCGAATACTGTCCTGGGACACGCTGTACCACGCCTGCTCGACCTGTTCACGTAGTCCTGTAAGGGTTGCTGGTCGACAGCGAATACTATCCTGGGACACGTTGTACCACGCCTGCTCGCCCTGTTCACGTAGTTCTGTAAGCGGTGCTGGTCAACAGTGAATACTGTGCTGGGACACGTTGTACCACGCCTGCTCGCCCTGTTCACGTAGTTCTGTAAGGGGTGCTGGTCGACGTGCGAATACAATCCTGGGACCCGTTATACCATGCCTGCTCACCCTGTTCACGTAGTCCTGTAAGGGTTGCTGGTCGACAGCGAATACTGTCCTGGGATCAGTTGCACCACGCCTGCTCGCCCTGTTCACGTAGTTCTGTAGGGGGTGCTGGTCGACAGCGAATACTGTCCTGGGACACGTTGTACCATGCCTGCTCGCACTGTTCACGTAGTTCTGTAAGGGCTTCTGGTCGACAGCGAACACTGTCCTGGGACACTTTTTACTACGATTGCTCGTCCTGTTCACATAGTTCTGT
This sequence comes from Schistocerca gregaria, assembly GCF_023897955.1. Taxonomy (NCBI): domain Eukaryota; kingdom Metazoa; phylum Arthropoda; class Insecta; order Orthoptera; family Acrididae; genus Schistocerca; species Schistocerca gregaria. The sequence goes on along the minus strand of NC_064924.1, from coordinate 33,154,040 downwards.
ATGGGTAGCTGGTCGGCAGCTAATACTGTCCTGGAACACGTTGTAACATACCTGCTCGTGCTGTTCACGTAGTTCTGTAAGGGTTGCTGGTCGACAGCAAATACTGTGCTGGGACACGTTGTACCACGCCTGCTAGCCCCGTTCACGTAGTTCTGTAAGGGGTGCTGGTCGACAGCGAATAGTGTCCTGGGACTCGTTGTACCACGCCTGCCAGCCCTGTTCACGTAGTTCTGTAAGGGTGGCTGCTCGACAGTGAATACTGTCCTGCGACACGTTGTATCACGCCTTCTCGCCCTGATAACGTAGTTCTGTAAGGGTTGCTGGTCTACAGCGAATACTGTCCTGGGACACGTTTTACCACGCCTGCTCGCCCTGTTCACGTAGTTCTGCACGGGGTGCCGGTCGACAGCGAATACTGTCCAGGGACATGTTGTACCACTCCTGCTCGCCCTGTTCATGTAATTCTGTAAGGGGTGCTGGTCGGCAGCTAATACTGTCCTGGGACACGTTGTACCACACCTGCTCGCCCTGTTCACGTAGTTCTGTAATTGTTGCTGGTAGACAGCGAGTACTGTCCTGGGACACGCTGTACCACGCCAGCTCACCCTGTTCTCGTAGTTCTTTAAGGGTTGCTGGTTGACAGCGTATACTGTCCTTGGACACGCTGTACCACGCCTGCTCGCCCTGTTATGTAGTTCTGTAAGGGTTGCTGGGTCGACAGCGAATACTGTCCTGGGACTTGTTGTACCAAGCCTCCTCGCCCTGTTCACGTAGTTCTGTTTTGGTTGCTGGTCGACAGCGGACACTATCCTGGGACACGTTGTACCACGCCTGCTCGCCCTGTTCAAGTAGTTCTGTAAGAGTTGCTGGTCGACAGCGAATACTGTCCTGGGACACGTTGTACCACGCCTGCTCGCCCTGATCACGTTGTTCTCTAAGTGGTGCTGGTCGACAGCGAATACTGTCCTGGGACACGTTGTACCACGCCTGCTTGCCCTGATCACGTAGTTCTGTAAGGGTTCTGGTCGACAGCGTATACTGTCCTGGGACATCTTATACCACGCCTGCTCGCCTGTTCACGTAGTTCTGTAAGGGTTGCCTGTCGACGGCGAATACTGTCCTGGGACATGTTGTACCACGCCTGCTCGCCCTGTTCACGTAGTTCTGTAAGGGTTGCTGGTCGACAGCGAACACTGTCCTGGGACAAGTTATACCATGCCTGCTCGCCCTGTTCACGTAGTTCAGTAAGGGTTGCTGGTCGACAGCGAATACTGTCCTGGGAAACGTTGTACCACGCCTGCTCGCCCTGTTCATGTTGTTCTGTAAGGGTTGCTGGTCGACAGCGTTTACTCTCCTGGGACACGTTACATGCCTGATCGCCCCGTTCACGTAGTTCTGTAACGGGTGCTGGTCGACAGCGAATACCGTCCTAGTACACGTTGTACCACGCCTGCTCGCCCTGATCACGTAGTTCTGTAAGGGTTGCTGGTCGACAGCGAATACTGTCCTGGGACATGTTATACCACGTCTGCTCGCCTGTTCACGTAGTTCTGTAAGGGATGCTGGTCGACAGCGAATACTGTCCTGGGACACGTTGTACCACGCCTTCTCGCCCAGTTCACGTAGTTCTGTAAGGGGTGCTGGTGGACAGCGTATACTGTCCTGGGACACGTTGTACCACGCCCGCTCGCCCTGTTCACGTAGTTCCGTAAGCGGTGCTGGTCGGCAGCTAATACTGTCCTGGGACACGTTGTATCACGCCTGCTCGTCCTGTTCACGTATTTCTGTAAGGGTTGCTGGTCGACAGCGAATACTGTCCTGGGACACGTTGTACTACGCCTGCTCGCCCGCTTCACGTAGTTCTGTAAGGGTTGCTGGTCCACAGGGAATACTGTACTGGGACACGTTGTACCACGCCTGCTCGCCCTGTTCACGTAGTTCTGTAAGGGTTGCTGGTCGACAGCGAATACTGTCCTGGGACACGATGTACCACGCATGCTCGCCCTGTTCATGTAGTTCTGTAAGGGATGCTGGTCGACTGCGAATACTGTCCTGGGACACGGTGTACCACGCCTGCTCGACCTGTTCTCGTAGTTCTGTAAGGGTTGCTGGTCGACAGCGAATACAGTCCTGGGACACGTGGTACCTCGCCTGCTCGCCCTGTTCACGTAGTTCTGTAAGTGGTGCTTGCCGACAGAGAAAACTGTCCTGTGACACGTGTTACCTTGCCTGCTCGACCTGTTCACGTAGTTCTGTAAGGGTGGCTGGTCGACAGGGAATACTGTCCTGGGACACTTTGTACCATGCCTGCTCGCCCTGTTCACGTAGCTCTGTAAGGGGTGCAGGTCGACAGCTAATACTGTCCAGGGACACATTGTACCACACCTGCTCGCCCTGTTCACGTAGTTTTGTATGGGTTGCTGGTCGACAGCGAATACTGTTCTGGGACACGTTGTACCACGCCGACTCGACCTGTTCAGGTAGATCTGTAAGGGTTGCTGGCCGACAGCGAATAATGTCCTGGGGCACGTAGTAAAACGCCAGCTCGACCTGTTCACGTAGTTCTGTAAGGGTGGCTGGTCGACAGCGAACACTGTCCTGGGACACGTTGTACCATGCCCGCTCGCCCTGTTCACGTAGTTCTGTAAGGGGTGCTGATCGACAGCCAATACTGTCCAGGGACACGTTGTACCACGGCTGCTCGCCCTATACGTGTAGTTCTGTGAGGGTTGCCGTTCGACAGCTAATACTGTCCAGGGTCACGTTGTACCACGCCTGATCGCCCTGTTCACGTAGTCCTGTAAAGGTTGCTGGTCGACAGCGAAAACTGTCGTGGGACTCGCTGTACCACGTCTGCTCGCACTGTTTACGTAGTTCTGTAAGGTTTGCTGGTCAACAGCGAATACTGTCCTGGGACATGTTGAACAAAAGCCTGCTCGCCCTGTACACGTAGTTCTGTAAGGGTTGCTGGTCGACTGCGAATACTGTCCTGGGACACGTCGTACCACGCCTACTCGCCCTGTTCACGTAGTACTGTAAGGGGTACTGGTCGACAGCGAATACTGTCCAGGGACATGTTGTACCACAATTGCTCGCCCTGTTCACGTAGTTCTGTAAGGGTTGCTGGTCGACAGCAAATACTGTGCTGGGACACGTGGTACCACGCCTGCACGCCCTTTTCACGTAGTTCTGTAAGGGTTGCTGGTCGACAACGAATACAGTCCTGGGACACGTTGTATGACGCCTGCTCGTCCTGTCCACGTATTTCTGTAAGGGTTGCTGGTCGACAGCGAATACTGTCCTGGGAAAGGTTGTACCACGCCTGCTCGCCCTGTTCATGTAGTTCTGTAAGGGTTGCTGGTCGACAGCGTATACTGTGCTGGGACACGTTGTACCACGCATGCTCGCCCTGTTCACGTAGTTCTGTAAGTGTTGCTAGTCGACAGCGAATACTGTGCTGGGACACGTTGTACCTCGCCTGCGCGCCCTGTTCACGTAGTTCTGTAAGGGTTGATGGTCGACAGCGAATACTGTGTTGTTACACATTGTACCACGCCTGCTCGCCCTGTTCACGTAGTTCTGTAAGGGTAATTGGTCGACAGCGAATACTCTCCTGGGACACGTTGTACCACGCCTACTCGCCTTGGTCACGTAGTTCTGTAAGGGTTGCTGGTCGGCAGCTGATTCTGTCCTGGGACACGTTGTACCACACCTACTCCCCTGTTCACGTAGTTCTGTAAGGGTTGCTGGTCGACAGCGAATACTGTGCTGGGACACGTTGTACCACGAATGCGCGCCCTGTTTACGTAGTTCTGTAAGGGTTGCTGGTCGACAGCGAATACAGTCCTGGGACACGTTGTATCACGCCTGCTCGTCCTGTTCACGTAGCTCTGTAACTGTTGCTGGTCGACAGCGAATACTGTCCTGGGAAACGTTGTACCACACCTGCTCGCCCTGTTCATGTAGTTCTGTAAGGGTTGCTGGTCGACGGCGAATACTGTCGTGGGACATGTAACATGCCAGCTCGCCCCGTTCACGTAGACCTGTAAGGGTTGCTGGTCGACATCGAATACTGTCCTGGGACACGTTGTACCATGCCTGCTCGCCCTGTTCACGTAGTTCTGTAAGGGTTGCTGGTCGACAGCGAATACTGTCCTGGGACACGTCGTACCACGCCTACTCGCCCTGTTCACGTAGTACTGTAAGGGGTACTGGTCGACAGCGATTACTGTCCAGGGACACGTTGTACCACAATTGCTCGCCCTGTTCACGTAGTTCTGTAAGGGTTCCTGGTCGACAGCGAATACAGTCCTGGGTCACGCTGTACCACGCGTGCTCGCCCTTTTTACGTAGTTCTGTAAGGTTTGCTGGTCAACAGTGAATACTGTCCTGAGACACGTTGTACCACGCCTGCTCGCCCTGTTCACGTAGTACTGTACGGGGTGCTGGTCGACAGCGAATACTGTCCAGGGACATGTTGTACCACTCCTGCTCGCAATGTTCACGTAATTCTGTAAGGGGTGCTGGTCGGCAGCTAATACTGTCCTGGGACACGTTGTACCACACCTGCTCGCCCTGTTCACGTAGTTCTGTAATTGTTGCTGGTAGACAGCGAATACTGTCCTGGGACACGCTGTACCACGCCTGCTCTCCCTGTTCACATAGTTCTGTAAGGGTTTCTGGTCGACAGCGAGTACTGTCCTGGGACAAATTGAACCACGGCTGCTCGCATTGTACGTGTAGTTCTGTAAGGGTTGCTGGTCGACAGCGAATACTGTCCTGGGACACGCTGTACCACGCCTGCTCGACCTGTTCACGTAGTCCTGTAAGGGTTGCTGGTCGACAGCGAATACTGTCCTGGGACACGTTGTACCACGCCTGCTCGCCCTGTTCACGTGGTTCAGTAAGGGTTGCTGGTCGACAGCGAATACTGTCCTGGGAAACGTTGTACCACGCCTGCTCGCCCTGTTCATGTGGTTCTGTAAGGGTTGCTGGTCGACAGCGTTTACTCTCCTGGGACACGTTACATGCCTAATCGCCCCGTTCACGTAGTTCTGTAAGGGGTGCTGGTCGACAGCGAATACCGTCCTAGTACACGTTGTACCACGCCTGCTCGCCCTGTTCACGTAGTTCAGTAAGGGTTGCTGGTCGACAGCGAATACTGTCCTGGGACATGTTATACCACGTCTGCTCGCCTGTTCACGTAGTTCTGTAAGGGTTGCTGGTCGACAGCGAATACTGTCCTTCGACACGTTGTACCACGCCTTCTCGCCCAGTTCACGTAGTTCTGTAAGGGGTGCTGGTGGACAGCGTATACTGTCCTGGGACACGTTGTACCACGCCCGCTCGCCCTGTTCACGTAGTTCTGTAAGCGGTGCTGGTCGGCAGCTAATACTATCCTGGGACACGTTGTATCACGCCTGCTCGTCCTGTTCACGTATTTCTGTAAGGGTTGCTGGTCGACAGCGAATACTGTCCTGGGACACGTTGTACTACGCCTGCTCGCCCGCTTCACGTAGTTCTGTAAGGGTTGCTGGTCCACAGGGAGTACTGTACTGGGACACGTTGTACCACGCCTGCTCGCCCTGTTCACGTAGTTCTGTAAGGGTTGCTGGTCGACAGCGAATACTGTCCTGGGACACGTTGTACCACACCTGCTCTCCCTGTTCACGTAGTTCTGTAAGGGTTGCTGGTCGACAGCGAATACTGTCCTGGGACACGATGTACCACGCCTGCTCGCCCTGTTCATGTAGTTCTGTAAGGGTTGCTGGGTGACTGCGAATACTGTCCTGGGACACGGTGTACCACGCCTGCTCGACCTGTTCTCGTAGTTCTGTAAGGGTTGCTGGTCGACAGCGAATACTGTCCTGGGACACGTGGTACCTCGCCTGCTCGCCCTGTTCACGTAGTTCTGTAAGTGGTGCTTGCCGACAGAGAAAACTGTCCTGGGTCACGTTGTACCACGCCTGAAGGCCCTGATCACATAGTTCTGTAAGGGTTGCTGGTCGACAGCGAATACTGTCCTTAGACACATTGTACCACGCCTGCTTGCCCTGTTCACGTAATTCTGTAAGGGTTGCTGGTCCACAGGTAATACTGTCCTGGGACACGTTGTACCACACCTGCTCGCCCACACTACGTAGTTCTGTAAGGGTTGCTGGTCGACAGCGAACATTGTCCTGGGACACGTTGTACCACGCCTGCTCGCCCTGATCACGTAGTTCTGTAAGGGTGCTGGTCGACAGCGATTACTGTCCTGGGACATGTTATACCACGCCTGCTCGCCTGTTCACGTAGTTCTGTAAGGGTTGCCTGTCGACAGCGAATACTGTCCTGGGACACGTTTTAAGACGCCTGCTCGCCCTGTTCACGTAGTTCTGTAAGGGTTACTTGTCGACAGCGAACACTGTCCTGGGACACGTTATACCACGCCTGCTCGCCCTGTTCACGTAGTTCTCTAAGGGTTGCTGGTCGACAGCGAATACTGTCCTGGGACACGTTGTACCATGCCCGCTCGCCCTGTTCACGTAGTTCTGTAAGGGATGCTGATCGACAGCCAATACTGTCCAGGGACACGTTGTACCACGCCTGCTCGCCCTATACGTGTAGTTCTGTGAGGGTTGCCGTTCGACAGCTAATACTGTCCAGGGTCACGTTGTACCACGCCTGTTCGCCCTTTTCACGTAGTCCTGTAAGGGGTGCTGGTCGACAGCGAATACTGTGCTGGGACACGTTGTACCACGCCTGCGCGCCCTGTTCCCGTAGTTCTGTAAGAGTTGCTGGTCTACAGCGAATACAGTCCTGGGACACGTTGTACCACGCCTGCTCGCCCTGTTTACGTAGTTCTGTAAGGGTTGCTGGTCGACAGCGAATACTGTCCTGGGACATGTTGTACCAAGCCTGCTCGCTCTGTTCACGTAGTTCTGTAGGGGTTGCTGGTGGACAGCGAATACAGTCCTGGGACACGTTGTATCAAGCCTGCTCGTCCTGTTCACGTATTTCTGTAAGGGTTGCTGGTCGACAGCGAATACTGTCATGGGACACGTTGTACCGCGCCTGCTCGCTCTGTTCAAGTAGTTCTGTAAGGGTTGCTGGTCGACAGCGAATACTGTCCTGGGACACGTTGTACCTCGCCTGCTCGCCCTGTTCACGTAGTTCTGTAAGGGGTGCTGGTGGACAGCGTATACTGTCCTGGGACACGTTGTACCACACCTGCTCGCCCTGTTCACGTAGTTCTGTAAGGGTTGCTGGTCGACTGCGAATACTGTGCTGGGACACGTTGTACCACACCTGCACGTCCTGTTCACGTAGTTCTGTAAGGGTTGCTGGTCGACAGCGAATACCGTCCTAGTACACGTTGTACCACGTCTGTTATCCCTGTTCACGTAGTTCTGTAAGGGTTGCTGGTCGAAAGCGAATACTGTCCTGGGAGACGTTGTACCACGCCTGCTCGCCCTGTTTACGTGGTTCTGTAAGGGTTGCTGGTCGACACCGAATACTGTCCTGGGACATGTACCAAGAATGATCGCCCTGTTCACGTAGTTCTGTAGGGGTTGCTGGTCGACAGCGAATACTATCCTGGGGCACGTTGTACCACACCTGCTCGCCCTGTTCAAGTAGTTCTGCAAGGGTTGCTGGTCGACAGCGAATACTGTCCTGGGACACGTTGTACCACGCCTTCTCGCCCAGTTCACTTAGTTCTGTAAGGGGTGCTGGTGGACAGCGTATACTGTCCTGGGACACGTTGTACCACGCCCGCTCGCACTGTTCACGTAGTTCTGTAAGCGGTGCTGGTCGGCAGCTAATACTGTCCTGGGACACGTTGTATCACGCCTGCTCGTCCTGTTCACGTATTTCTGTAAGGGTTGCTGGTCGACAGCGAATACTGTCCTGGGACACGTTGTACTACGCCTGCTCGCCCGCCTCACGTAGTTCTGTAAGGGTTGCTGGTCCACAGGGAATACTGTACTGGGACACGTTGTACCACGCCTGCTCGCCCTTTTCACGTAGTTCTGTAAGGGTTGCTGGTAGACAGCGAATACTGTCCTGGGACACGTTGTACCACACCTGCTCTCCCTGTTCACGTAGTTCTGTAAGTGGTGCTGGTCGAAAGCGAATACTGTCCTGGGACACGTTGTACCACGCCTGCTCGCCCTGTTCACGTAGTTCTGTAAGGGTGGCTGGTCGACAGCGAATACTGTCCTTGGACACGCTGTACCACGCCTGCTCGCCCTGTTTACGTGGTTCTGTAAGGGTTGCTGGTCGACAGCGAATACTGTCCTGGGACATGTACCAAGAATGCTTGCCCTGTTCACGTAGTTCTGTAGGGGTTGCTGGTCGACAGCGAATACTATCCTGGGGCACGTTGTACCACACCTGCTCGCCCTGTTCAAGTAGTTCTGCAAGGGTTGCTGGTCGACAGCGAATACTGTCCTGGGACACGTTGTACCACGCCTTCTCGGCCAGTTCACGTAGTTCTGTAAGGGGTGCTGGTGGACAGCGTATACTGTCCTGGGACACGTTGTACCACGCCCGCTCGCCCTGTTCACGTAGTTCTGTAAGCGGTGCTGGTCGGCAGCTAATACTGTCCTGGGACACGTTGTACCACACCTGCTCGCCCTGTTCACGTAGTTCTGTAAGGGTTGCTGGTCCACAGGGAGTACTGTACTGGGACACGTTGTACCACGCCTGCTCGCCCTGTTCACGTAGTTCTGTAAGGGTTGCTGGTCGACAGCGAATACTGTCCTGGGACACGTTGTACCACACCTGCTCTCCCTGTTCACGTAGTTCTGTAAGGGTTGCTGGTCGACAGCGAATACTGTCCTGGGACACGATGTACCACGCCTGCTCGCCCTGTTCATGTAGTTCTGTAAGGGTTGCTGGGTGACTGCGAATACTGTCCTGGGACACGGTGTACCACGCCTGCTCGACCTGTTCTCGTAGTTCTGTAAGGGTTGCTGGTCGACAGCGAATACTGTCCTGGGACACGTGGTACCTCGCCTGCTCGCCCTGTTCACGTAGTTCTGTAAGTGGTGCTTGCCGACAGAGAAAACTGTCCTGGGTCACGTTGTACCACGCCTGAAGGCCCTGATCACATAGTTCTGTAAGGGTTGCTGGTCGACAGCGAATACTGTCCTTAGACACATTGTACCACGCCTGCTTGCCCTGTTCACGTAGTTCTGTAAGGGTTGCTGGTCCACAGGTAATACTGTCCTGGGACACGTTGTACCACACCTGCTCGCCCACACTACGTAGTTCTGTAAGGGTTGCTGGTCGACAGCGAACATTGTCCTGGGACACGTTGTACCACGCCTGCTCGCCCTGATCACGTAGTTCTGTAAGGGTGCTGGTCGACAGCGATTACTGTCCTGGGACATGTTATACCACGCCTGCTCGCCTGTTCACGTAGTTCTGTAAGGGTTGCCTGTCGACAGCGAATACTGTCCTGGGACACGTTTTAAGACGCCTGCTCGCCCTGTTCACGTAGTTCTGTAAGGGTTACTTGTCGACAGCGAACACTGTCCTGGGACACGTTATACCACGCCTGCTCGCCCTGTTCACGTAGTTCTCTAAGGGTTGCTGGTCGACAGCGAATACTGTCCTGGGACACGTTGTACCATGCCCGCTCGCCCTGTTCACGTAGTTCTGTAAGGGATGCTGATCGACAGCCAATACTGTCCAGGGACACGTTGTACCACGCCTGCTCGCCCTATACGTGTAGTTCTGTGAGGGTTGCCGTTCGACAGCTAATACTGTCCAGGGTCACGTTGTACCACGCCTGCTCGTCCTGTTCACAAAGTTCTGTAAGGGGTGCTGGTCGACAGCGAATACTGTCCTGGGACACGTTTTACCTCGCCTGCTCGCCCTGTATGTGCAGTTCTGTAAGGGTTGCTGGTCGACAGCGAATACTGTCCAGGGACACGTTGTACCACGCCTGTTCGCCCTTTTCACGTAGTCCTGTAAGGGGTGCTGGTCGACAGCGAATACTGTGCTGGGACACGTTGTACCACGCCTGCGCGCCCTGTTCCCGTAGTTCTGTAAGAGTTGCTGGTCTACAGCGAATACAGTCCTGGGACACGTTGTACCACGCCTGCTCGCCCTGTTTACGTAGTTCTGTAAGGGTTGCTGGTCGACAGCGAATACTGTCCTGGGACATGTTGTACCAAGCCTGCTCGCTCTGTTCACGTAGTTCTGTAGGGGTTGCTGGTGGACAGCGAATACAGTCCTGGGACACGTTGTATCAAGCCTGCTCGTCCTGTTCACGTATTTCTGTAAGGGTTGCTGGTCGACAGCGAATACTGTCATGGGACACGTTGTACCGCGCCTGCTCGCTCTGTTCAAGTAGTTCTGTAAGGGTTGCTGGTAGACAGCGAATACTGTCCTGGGACACGTTGTACCTCGCCTGCTCGCCCTGTTCACGTAGTTCTGTAAGGGGTGCTGGTGGACAGCGTATACTGTCCTGGGACACGTTGTACCACACCTGCTCGCCCTGTTCACGTAGTTCTGTAAGGGTTGCTGGTCGACTGCGAATACTGTGCTGGGACACGTTGTACCACACCTGCACGTCCTGTTCACGTAGTTCTGTAAGGGTTGCTGGTCGACAGCGAATACCGTCCTAGTACACGTTGTACCACGTCTGTTATCCCTGTTCACGTAGTTCTGTAAGGGTTGCTGGTCGAAAGCGAATACTGTCCTGGGAGACGTTGTACCACGCCTGCTCGCCCTGTTTACGTGGTTCTGTAAGGGTTGCTGGTCGACACCGAATACTGTCCTGGGACATGTACCAAGAATGATCGCCCTGTTCACGTAGTTCTGTAGGGGTTGCTGGTCGACAGCGAATACTATCCTGGGGCACGTTGTACCACACCTGCTCGCCCTGTTCAAGTAGTTCTGCAAGGGTTGCTGGTCGACAGCGAATACTGTCCTGGGACACGTTGTACCACGCCTTCTCGCCCAGTTCACTTAGTTCTGTAAGGGGTGCTGGTGGACAGCGTATACTGTCCTGGGACACGTTGTACCACGCCCGCTCGCACTGTTCACGTAGTTCTGTAAGCGGTGCTGGTCGGCAGCTAATACTGTCCTGGGACACGTTGTATCACGCCTGCTCGTCCTGTTCACGTATTTCTGTAAGGGTTGCTGGTCGACAGCGAATACTGTCCTGGGACACGTTGTACTACGCCTGCTCGCCCGCCTCACGTAGTTCTGTAAGGGTTGCTGGTCCACAGGGAATACTGTACTGGGACACGTTGTACCACGCCTGCTCGCCCTTTTCACGTAGTTCTGTAAGGGTTGCTGGTAGACAGCGAATACTGTCCTGGGACACGTTGTACCACACCTGCTCTCCCTGTTCACGTAGTTCTGTAAGTGGTGCTGGTCGAAAGCGAATACTGTCCTGGGACACGTTGTACCACGCCTGCTCGCCCTGTTCACGTAGTTCTGTAAGGGTGGCTGGTCGACAGCGAATACTGTCCTTGGACACGCTGTACCACGCCTGCTCGCCCTGTTTACGTGGTTCTGTAAGGGTTGCTGGTCGACAGCGAATACTGTCCTGGGACATGTACCAAGAATGCTTGCCCTGTTCACGTAGTTCTGTAGGGGTTGCTGGTCGACAGCGAATACTATCCTGGGGCACGTTGTACCACACCTGCTCGCCCTGTTCAAGTAGTTCTGCAAGGGTTGCTGGTCGACAGCGAATACTGTCCTGGGACACGTTGTACCACGCCTTCTCGGCCAGTTCACGTAGTTCTGTAAGGGGTGCTGGTGGACAGCGTATACTGTCCTGGGACACGTTGTACCACGCCCGCTCGCCCTGTTCACGTAGTTCTGTAAGCGGTGCTGGTCGGCAGCTAATACTGTCCTGGGACACGTTGTACCACACCTGCTCGCCCTGTTCACGTAGTTCTGTAAGGGTTGCTGGTCCACAGGGAGTACTGTACTGGGACACGTTGTACCACGCCTGCTCGCCCTGTTCACGTAGTTCTGTAAGGGTTGCTGGTCGACAGCGAACACTGTCCTGGGACACGTTGTACCACACCTGCTCTCCCTGTTCACGTAGTTCTGTAAGGGTTGCTGGTCGACAGCGAATACTGTCCTGGGACACGATGTACCACGCCTGCTCGCCCTGTTCATGTAGTTCTGTAAGGGTTGCTGGGTGACTGCGAATACTGTCCTGGGACACGGTGTACCACGCCTGCTCGACCTGTTCTCGTAGTTCTGTAAGGGTTGCTGGTCGACAGCGAATACTGTCCTGGGACACGTGGTACCTCGCCTGCTCGCCCTGTTCACGTAGTTCTGTAAGTGGTGCTTGCCGACAGAGAAAACTGTCCTGGGTCACGTTGTACCACGCCTGAAGGCCCTGATCACATAGTTCTGTAAGGGTTGCTGGTCGACAGCGAATACTGTCCTTAGACACATTGTACCACGCCTGCTTGCCCTGTTCACGTAGTTCTGTAAGGGTTGCTGGTCCACAGGTAATACTGTCCTGGGACACGTTGTACCACACCTGCTCGCCCACACTACGTAGTTCTGTAAGGGTTGCTGGTCGACAGCGAACATTGTCCTGGGACACGTTGTACCACGCCTGCTCGCCCTGATCACGTAGTTCTGTAAGGGTGCTGGTCGACAGCGATTACTGTCCTGGGACATGTTATACCACGCCTGCTCGCCTGTTCACGTAGTTCTGTAAGGGTTGCCTGTCGACAGCGAATACTGTCCTGGGACACGTTTTAAGACGCCTGCTCGCCCTGTTCACGTAGTTCTGTAAGGGTTACTTGTCGACAGCGAACACTGTCCTGGGACACGTTATACCACGCCTGCTCGCCCTGTTCACGTAGTTCTCTAAGGGTTGCTGGTCGACAGCGAATACTGTCCTGGGACACGTTGTACCATGCCCGCTCGCCCTGTTCACGTAGTTCTGTAAGGGATGCTGATCGACAGCCAATACTGTCCAGGGACACGTTGTACCACGCCTGCTCGCCCTATACGTGTAGTTCTGTGAGGGTTGCCGTTCGACAGCTAATACTGTCCAGGGTCACGTTGTACCACGCCTGCTCGTCCTGTTCACAAAGTTCTGTAAGGGGTGCTGGTCGACAGCGAATACTGTCCTGGGACACGTTTTACCTCGCCTGCTCGCCCTGTATGTGCAGTTCTGTAAGGGTTGCTGGTCGACAGCGAATACTGTCCAGGGACACGTTGTACCACGCCTGTTCGCCCTTTTCACGTAGTCCTGTAAGGGGTGCTGGTCGACAGCGAATACTGTGCTGGGACACGTTGTACCACGCCTGCGCGCCCTGTTCCCGTAGTTCTGTAAGAGTTGCTGGTCTACAGCGAATACAGTCCTGGGACACGTTGTACCACGCCTGCTCGCCCTGTTTACGTAGTTCTGTAAGGGTTGCTGGTCGACAGCGAATACTGTCCTGGGACATGTTGTACCAAGCCTGCTCGCTCTGTTCACGTAGTTCTGTAGGGGTTGCTGGTGGACAGCGAATACAGTCCTGGGACACGTTGTATCAAGCCTGCTCGTCCTGTTCACGTATTTCTGTAAGGGTTGCTGGTCGACAGCGAATACTGTCATGGGACACGTTGTACCGCGCCTGCTCGCCCTGTTCAAGTAGTTCTGTAAGGGTTGCTGGTAGACAGCGAATACTGTCCTGGGACACGTTGTACCTCGCCTGCTCGCCCTGTTCACGTAGTTCTGTAAGGGGTGCTGGTGGACAGCGTATACTGTCCTGGGACACGTTGTACCACACCTGCTCGCCCTGTTCACGTAGTTCTGTAAGGGTTGCTGGTCGACTGCGAATACTGTGCTGGGACACGTTGTACCACACCTGCACGTCCTGTTCACGTAGTTCTGTAAGGGTTGCTGGTCGACAGCGAATACCGTCCTAGTACACGTTGTACCACGTCTGTTATCCCTGTTCACGTAGTTCTGTAAGGGTTGCTGGTCGAAAGCGAATACTGTCCTGGGAGACGTTGTACCACGCCTGCTCGCCCTGTTTACGTGGTTCTGTAAGGGTTGCTGGTCGACACCGAATACTGTCCTGGGACATGTACCACGAATGATCGCCCTGTTCACGTAGTTCTGTAGGGGTTGCTGGTCGACAGCGAATACTGTCCTGGGACACGTTGTACCACGCCTTCTCGCCCAGTTCACTTAGTTCTGTAAGGGGTGCTGGTGGACAGCGTATACTGTCCTGGGACACGTTGTACCACGCCCGCTCGCACTGTTCACGTAGTTCTGTAAGCGGTGCTGGTCGGCAGCTAATACTGTCCTGGGACACTTTGTATCACGCCTGCTCGTCCTGTTCACGTATTTCTGTAAGGGTTGCTGGTCGACAGCGAATACTGTCCTGGGACACGTTGTACTACGCCTGCTCGCCCGCTTCACGTAGTTCTGTAAGGGTTGCTGGTCCACAGGGAATACTGTACTGGGACACGTTGTACCACGCCTGCTCGCCCTGTTCACGTAGTTCTGTAAGGGTTGCTGGTCGACAGCGAATACTGTCCTGGGACACGTTGTACCACACCTGCTCTCCCTGTTCACGTAGTTCTGTAAGTGGTGCTGGTCGAAAGCGAATACTGTCCTGGGACACGTTGTACCACGCCTGCTCGCCCTGTTCACGTAGTTCTGTAAGGGTGGCTGGTCGACAGCGAATACTGTCCTTGGACACGCTGTACCACGCCTGCTCGCCCTGTTTACGTGGTTCTGTAAGGGTTGCTGGTCGACAGCGAATACTGTCCTGGGACATGTACCAAGAATGCTTGCCCTGTTCACGTAGTTCTGTAGGGGTTGCTGGTCGACAGCGAATACTATCCTGGGGCACGTTGTACCACACCTGCTCGCCCTGTTCAAGTAGTTCTGCAAGGGTTGCTGGTCGACAGCGAATACTGTCCTGGGACACGTTGTACCACGCCTTCTCGGCCAGTTCACGTAGTTCTGTAAGGGGTGCTGGTGGACAGCGTATACTGTCCTGGGACACGTTGTACCACGCCCGCTCGCCCTGTTCACGTAGTTCTGTAAGCGGTGCTGGTCGGCAGCTAATACTGTCCTGGGACACGTTGTACCACACCTGCTCGCCCTGTTCACGTAGTTCTGTAAGGGTTGCTGGTCGACAGCGAATACTGTGCTGGGACACGTTGTACCACACCTGCACGTCCTGTTCACATAGTTCTGTAAGGGTTGCTGGTCGATAGCGAATAAAGTCCTGGGACACGTTGTATCACGCCTGCTCGTCCTGTTCACGTATTTCTGTAAGGGTTGCTGGTCGACAGCGAATACTGTCCTGGGAAACGTTGTACCACGCTTGCTCGCCCTGTTCATGTGGTTCTGTAAGGGTTGCTGGTCTACAGCGTATACTCTCCTGGGACACGTAAGATGCTCGCACGCTCCGTTAACGTAGTTCTGTAAGGGGTGCTGGTCGACAGCGAATACCGTCCTAGTACACGTTGTACCACGTCTGTTAGCCCTGTTCACGTAGTTCTGTAAGGGTTGCTGGTCGAAAGCGATACTGTCCTGGGAGACGTTGTACCACGCCTGCTCGCCCTGTTCAAGTAGTCCTGTAAGGGTTGCTGGTCCACAGTGAATACTGTCCTGGGACACATTGTACCACACCTGCTCCCCCTCTCTACGTAGTTCTGTAAGGGTTGCTGTTCGACAGCGAATACTGTCCTGGGACACGTTGTACCACGCCTGCTCGCACTGATCACGTAGTTCTGTAAGGGCTGCTGGGCGACAGCGAATACTGTCCTGGGACGTGTTATACCACGACTGCTCGCCCTGTTCACGTAGTTCTGTAAGGGTTGCCTGTCGACAGCGAATACTGTCCTGGGACACGTTGTACTACGCCTGCTCGCCCGCTTCACGTAGTTCTGTAAGGGTTGCTGGTCCACAGGGAATACTGTCCTGGGACACTTTGTACCACACCTGCTCTCCCTGATCACGTAGTTCTGTAAGTGGTGCAGGTCGAAAGCGAATACTGTCCTGGGACACGTTGTAACACGCCTGCTCGCCCTGTTCACGTAGTTCTGTAAGGGTGGCTGGTCGACAGCGAATACTGTCCTTGGACACGCTGTACCACGCCTGCTCGCCCTGTTTACGTGGTTCTGTAAGGGTTGCTGGTCGACAGCGAATACTGTCCTTGGACATGTTGTACCAAGAATGCTCGCCCTGTTCACGTAGTTCTGTAGGGGTTGCTGGTCGACAGCGAATACTATCCTGGGGCACGTTGTACCACACCTGCTCGCCCTGGTCAAGTAGTTCTGCAAGGGTTGCTGGTCGAAAGCGAATACTATCCTGGGACACGTTGTACCACGCGTTCTCGCCCTGTACACGTTGTTCTGTAAGGGGAGCTGGTCAACAGCGAATACTGTCCTGGGGCACACTGTACCCCGCCTGCTCGCCCTGTTCATGTAGTTCTGTAAGGGGTGCTGGTGGACAGCGTCTACTGTCCTGGGACACGTTGTACCACACCAGCTCGCCCTGTTCACGTAGTTCTGTAAGGGTTGCTGGTCGACTGCGAATACTGTGCTGAGACACGTTGTACCACACCTGCACGTCCTGTTCACGTAGTTCTGTAAGGGTTGCTGGTCGACAGCGAATAAAGTCCTGGGACACGTTGTAACACGCCTGCTCGTCCTGTTCACGTATTTCTGTAAGTGTTGCTGGTCGACAGCGAATACTGTCCTGGGAAACGTTGTACCACGCCCGCTCGCCCTGTTCATGTGGTTCTGTAAGGGTTGCTGGTCTACAGCGTATACTCTCCTGGGACACGTAAGATGCCTGCACGCCCCGTTAATGTAGTTCTGTAAGGGGTGCTGGTCGACAGCGAATACCGTCCTAGTACACGTTGTACCACGTCTGTTATCCCTGTTCACGTAGTTCTGTAAGGGTTGCTGGTCGAAAGCGAATACTGTCCTGGGAGACGTTGTACCACGCCTGCTCGCCCTGTTTACGTGGTTCTGTAAGGGTTGCTGGTCGACACCGAATACTGTCCTGGGACATGTACCAAGAATGATCGCCCTGTTCACGTAATTCTGTAGGGGTTGCTGGTCGACAGCGAATACTATCCTGGGACACGTTGTACCACGCCCGCTCGCCCTGTTCACGTAGTTCTGTAAGCGGTGCTGGTCGGCAGCTAATACTGTCCTGGGACACGTTGTATCACGCCTGCTCGTCCTGTTCACGTATTTCTGTAAGGGTTGCTGGTCGACAGCGAATACTGTCCTGGGACACGTTGTACTACGCCTGCTCGCCCGCTTCACGTAGTTCTGTAAGGGTTGCTGGTCCACAGGGAATACTGTACTGGGACACGTTGTACCACGCCTGCTCGCCCTGTTCACGTAGTTCTGTAAGGGTTGCTGGTCGACAGCGAATACTGTCCTGGGACACGTTGTACCACACCTGCTCTCCCTGTTCACGTAGTTCTGTAAGTTGTGCTGGTCGAAAGCGAATACTGTCCTGGGACACGTTGTACCACGCCTCCTCGCCCTGTTCACGTAGTTCTGTAAGGGTGGCTGGTCGACAGCGAATACTGTCCTTGGACACGCTGTACCACGCCTGCTCGCCCTGTTTACGTGGTTCTGTAAGGGTTGCTGGTCGACACCGAATACTGTCCTGGGACATGTACCAAGAATGATCGCCCTGTTCACGTAGTTCTGCAGGGGTTGCTGGTCGACAGCGAATACTATCCTGGGGCACGTTGTACCACACCTGCTCGCCCTGTTCAAGTAGATCTGCAAGGGTTGCTGGTCGACAGCGAATACTGTCCTGGGACACGTTGTACCACGCCTTCTCGCCCAGTTCACGTAGTTCTGTAAGGGGTGCTGGTGGACAGCGTATACTGTCCTGGGACACGTTGTACCACGCCCGCTCGCCCTGTTCACGTAGTTCTGTAAGCGGTGCTGGTCGGCAGCTAATTCTGTTATGGGACACGTTGTATCACGCCTGCTCGTCCTGTTCACGTATTTCTGTAAGGGTTGCTGGTCGACATCGAATACTGTCCTGGGACACGTTGTACTACGCCTGCTCGCCCGCTTCACGTAGTTCTGTAAGGGTTGCTGGTCCACAGGGAATACTGTACTGGGACACGTTGTACCACGCCTGCTCGCCCTGTTCACGTAGTTCTGTAAGGGTTGCTGGTCGACAGCGAATACTGTCCTGGGACACGTTGTACCACACCTGCTCTCCCTGTTCACGTAGTTCTGTAAGTGGTGCTGGTCGAAAGCGAATACTGTCCTGGGACACGTTGTACCACGCCTGCTCGCCCTGTTCACGTAGTTATGTAAGGGTGGCTGGTCGACAGCGAATACTGTCCTTGGACACGCTGTACCACGCCTGCTCGCCCTGTTTACGTGGTTCTGTAAGGGTTGCTGGTCGACACCGAATACTGTCCTGGGACATGTACCAAGAATGATCGCCCTGTTCACGTAGTTCTGTAGGGGTTGCTGGTCGACAGCGAATACTATCCTGGGGCACGTTGTACCACACCTGCTCGCCCTGTTCAAGTAGATCTGCAAGGGTTGCTGGTCGACAGCGAATACTGTCCTGGGACACGTTGTACCACGCCTTCTCGCCCAGTTCACGTAGTTCTGTAAGGGGTGCTGGTGGACAGCGTATACTGTCCTGGGACACGTTGTACCACGCCCGCTCGCCCTGTTCACGTAGTTCTGTAAGCGGTGCTGGTCGGCAGCTAATTCTGTCCTGGGACACGTTGTACCACACCTGCTCGCCCTGTTCACGTAGTTCTGTAAGGGTTGCTGGTCGACAGCGAATACTGTGCTGGGACACGATGTACCACACCTGCACGTCCTGTTCACATAGTTCTGTAAGGGTTGCTGGTCGACAGCGAATAAAGTCCTGGGACACGTTGTATCACGCCTGCTCGTCCTGTTCACGTATTTCTGTAAGGGTTGCTGGTCGACAGCGAATACTGTCCTGGGAAACGTTGTACCACGCCTGGTCGCCCTGTTCATGTGGTTCTGTAAGGGTTGCTGGTCTACAGCGTATACTCTCCTGGGACACGTAAGATGCCTGCACGCCCCGTTAACGTAGTTCTGTAAGGGGTGCTGGTCGACAGCGAATACCGTCCTAGTACACGTTGTACCACGTCTGTTAGCCCTGTTCACGTAGTTCTGTAAGGGTTGCTGGTCGAAAGCGATACTGTCCTGGGAGACGTTGTACCACGCCTGCTCGCCCTGTTCACGTAGTCCTGTAATGGTTGCTGGTCCACAGGGAATACTGTCCTGGGACACATTGTACCACACCTGCTCGCCCGCTCTACGTAGTTCTGTAAGGGATGCTGTTCGACAGCGAATACTGTCCTGGGACACGTTGTACCACGCCTGCTCGCACTGATCACGTAGTTCTGTAAGGGCTGCTGGTCGACAGCGAATACTGTCCTGGGACGTGTTATACCACGACTGCTCGCCCTGTTCTCGTAGTTCTGTAAGGGTTGCCTGTCGACAGCGAATACTGTACTGGGACACGTTGTACTACGCCTGCTCGCCCGCTTCACGTAGTTCTATAAGGGTTGCTGGTCCACAGGGAATACTGTCCTGGGACACGTTGTACCACACCAACTCTCCCTGTTCACGTAGTTCTGTAAGGGTGGCTGGTCGACAGCGAATACTGTCCTTGGACACGCTGTACCACGCCTGCTCGCCCTGTTTACGTGGTTCTGTAAGGGTTGCTGGTCGACAGCGAATACTGTCCTTGGACATGTTGTACCAAGAATGCTCGCCCTGTTCACGTAGTTCTGTAGGGGTTGCTGGTCGACATCGAATACTATCCTGGGGCACGTTGTACCACACCTGCTCGCCCTGTTCAAGTAGTTCTGCAAGGGTTGCTGGTCGAAAGCGAATACTATCCTGGGACACGTTGTACCACGCGTTCTCGCCCTGTACACGTTGTTCTGTAAGGGGAGCTGGTCAACAGCGAATACTGTCCTGGGGCACACTGTACCCCGCCTGCTCACCCTGTTCATGTAGTCCTGTAAGTGTTGCTGGTCGACAGCGAATACTGTCCTGTGACTCGTTGTACCACACCTGCTCGCCCTGTTCAAGTAGTTCTGCAAGGGTTGCTGGTCGACAGCGAATACTATCCTGGGACACGTTGTACCACGCCTTCTCGCCCTGTTCACGTAGTTCTGTAAGGGGTGCTGGTCGACAGCTAATACTGTCCTGGGACACGTTGCACCACGCCTGCTCACCCTGTTCACGTAGTTCTGTAAGGGGTGCTGGTCGTCAGCGAATACTGCCCTGGGGCACGTAGTAAAACGCCAGCTCGAACTGTTCACGTAGTTCTGTAAGGGTGGCTGGTCGACAGCGAATACTGTCCAGGGACACGTTGTACCACGCCTTCTCGCCCAGTTCACGTAGTTCTGTAAGGGGTGCTGGTGGACAGCGTATACTGTCCTGGGACACGTTGTACCACGCCCGCTCGCCCTGTTCACGTAGTTCTGTAAGCGGTGCTGGTCGGCAGCTAATACTGTCCTGGGACACGTTGTATCACGCCTGCTCGTCCTGTTCACGTATTTCTGTAAGGGTTGCTGGTCGACAGCGAATACTGTCCTGGGACACGTTGTACTATGCCTGCTCGCCCGCTTCACGTAGTTCTGTAAGGGTTGCTGGTCCACAGGGAATACTGTACTGGGACACGTTGTACCACGCCTGCTCGCCCTGTTCACGTAGTTCTGTAAGGGTTGCTGGTCGACAGCGAATACTGTCCTGGGACACGTTGTACCTACCTGCTCTACCTGTTCACGTAGTTCTGTAATTGGTGCTGGTCGAAAGCGAATACTGTCCTGGGACACTTTGTACCACGCCTGCTCGCCCTGTTCACGTAGTTCTGTAAGGGTGGCTGGTCGACAGCGAATACTGACCTGGGACACGCTGTACCACGCCTGCTCGCCCTGTTTACGTGGTTCTGTAAGGGTTGCTGGTCGACAGCGAATACTGTCCTGGGACATGTACCAAGAATGCTCGCCCTGTTCACGTAGTTCTGTAGGGGTTGCTGGTCGACAGCGAATACTGTCCTGGGACACGTTGTACCACGCCTTCTCGCCCAGTTCACGTAGTTCTGTAAGGGGTGCTGGTGGACAGCGTATACTGTCCTGGGACACGTTGTACCACGCCCGCTCGCCCTGTTCACGTAGTTCTATGAGCGGTGCTGGTCGGCAGCTAATACTGTCCTGGGACACGTTGTACCACACCTGCTCGCCCTGTTCACGTAGTTCTGTAAGGGTTGCTGGTCGACAGCGAATACTGTGCTGGGACACGTTGTACCACACCTGCACGTCCAGTTCACGTAATTCTGTAAGGGTTGCTGGTCGACAGCGAATAAAGTCCTGGGACATGTTGTATCACGCCTGCTCGTCCTGTTCACGTATTTCTGTAAGGGTTGCTGGTCGACAGCGAATACTGTCCTGGGAAACGTTGTACCAAGCCTGCTCGCCCTGTTCATGTGGTTCTGTAAGGGGTACTGGTCTACAGCGTATACTCTCCTGGGACACGTAAGATGCCTGCACGCCCCGTTAACGTAGTTCTGTAAAGGGTGCTGGTCGACAGCGAATACCGTCCTAGTACACGTTGTACCACGTCTGTTAGCCCTATTCACGTAGTTCTGTAATAGTTGCTGGTCGAAAGCGATACTGTCCTGGGAGACGTTGTAACACGCCTGCTCGCCCTGTTCACGTAGTCCTGTAAGGGTTGCTGGTCCACAGGGAATACTGTCCTGGGACACATTGTACCACACCTGCTCGCCCTCTCTACGTAGTTCTGTAAGGGTTGCTGTTCGACAGCGAATACTGTCCTGGGACACGTTGTACCACGCCGGCTCGCACTGATCACGTAGTTCTGTAAGGGCTGCTGGTCGACAGCGAATACTGTCCTGGGACGTGTTATACCACGCCTGCTCGCCCTGTTCACGTAGTTCTGTAAGGGTTGCCTGTCGACAGCGAATACTGTCCTGGGACACGTTGTACTACGCCTGCTCGCCCGCTTCACGTAGTTCTGTAAGGGTTGCTGGTCCACAGGGAATACTGTCCTGGGACACGTTGTACCACGCCTGCTCGCCCTGCTCACGTAGTTCTGTAAGGGTTGCTGGTCGACAGCGAATACTGTCCTGGGACACGTTGTACCACACCTGCTCTCCCTGTTCACGTAGTTCTGTAAGTGGTGCTGGTCGAAAGCGAATACTGTCCTGGGACACGTTGTACCACGCCTGCTCGCCCTGTTCACGTAGTTCTGTAAGGGTGGCTGGTCGACAGCGAATACTGTCCTTGGACACGCTGTACCACGCCTGCTCGCCCTGTTTACGTGGTTCTGTAAGGATTGCTGGTCGACAGCGAATACTGTCCTTGGACATGTTGTACCAAGAATGCTCGCCCTGTTCACGTAGTTCTGTAGGGGTTGCTGGTCGACAGCGAATACTATCCTGGGGCACGTTGTACCACACCTGCTCGCCCTGTTCAAGTAGTTCAGCAAGGGTTGCTGGTCGACAGCGAATACTGTCCTGGGACACGTTGTACCACGCCTTCTCGCCCAGTTCACGTAGTTCTGTAAGGGGTGCTGGTGGACAGCGTATACTGTCCTGGGACACGTTGTACCACGCCCGCTCGCCCTGTTCACGTAGTTCTGTAAGCGGTGCTGGTCGGCAGCTAATACTGTCCTGGGACACGTTGTACCACACCTGCTCGCCCTGTTCCGTAGTTCTGTAAGGGTTGCTGGTCGACAGCGAATACTGTGCTGGGACACGTTGTACCACACCTGCACGTCCTGTTCACGTAGTTCTGTAAGGGTTGCTGGTCAACAGCGAATAAAGTCCTGGGACACGTTGTATCACGCCTGCTCGTCCTGTTCACGTATTTCCGTAAGGGTTGGTGGTCGACAGCGAATACTGTCCTGGGAAACGTTGTACCACGCCTGCTCGCCCTGTTCATGTGGTTCTGTAAGGGTTGCTGGTCTACAGCGTATACTCTCCTGGGACACGTAAGATGCCTGCACGCCCCGTTAACGTAGTTCTGTAAGGGGTGCTGGTCGACAGCGAATACCGTCCTAGTACACGTTGTACCACGTCTGTTAGCCCTGTTCACGTAGTTCTGTAAGGGTTGCTGGTCGAAAGCGATACTGTCCTGGGAGACGTTGTACCACGCCTGCTCGCCCTGTTCACGTAGTCCTGTAAGGGTTGCTGGTCCACAGGGAATACAGTCCTGGACACATTGTACCACACCTGCTCGCCCTCTCTACGTAGTTCTGTAAGGGTTGCTGTTCGACAGCGAATACTGTCCTGGGACACGTTGTACCACGCCGGCTCGCACTGATCACGTAGTTCTGTAAGGGCTGCTGGTCGACAGCGAATACTGTCCTGGGACGTGTTATACCACGCCTGCTCGCCCTGTTCACGTAGTTCTGTAAGGGTTGCCTGTCGACAGCGAATACTGTCCTGGGACACGTTGTACTACGCCTGCTCGCCCGCTTCACGTAGTTCTGTAAGGGTTGCTGGTCCACAGGGAATACTGTCCTGGGACACGTTGTACCACGCCTGCTCGCCCTGCTCACGTAGTTCTGTAAAGGTTAATGGTCGACAGCGAATACTGTCCTGGCACACGTTGTACCACACCTGCTCTCCCTGTTCACGTAGTTCTGTAAGTGATGCTGGTCGAAAGCGAATACTGTCCTGGGACACGTTGTACCACGCCTGCTCGCCCTGTTCACGTAGTTCTGTAAGGGTGGCTGGTCGACAGCGAATACTGTCCTTGGACACGCTGTACCACGCCTGCTCGCCCTGTTTACGTGGTTCTGTAAGGGTTGCTGGTCGACAGCGAATACTGTCCTTGGACATGTTGTACCAAGAATGCTCGCCCTGTTCACGTAGTTCTGTAGGGGTTGCTGGTCGACAGCGAATACTATCCTGGTTCACGTTGTACCACACCTGCTCGCCCTGTTCAAGTAGTTCTGCAAGGGTTGCTGGTCGAAAGCGAATACTATCCTGGGACACGTTGTACCACGCGTTCTCGCCCTGTTCACGTTGTTCTGTAAGGGGTGCTGGTCAACAGCGAATACTGTCCTGGGGCACACTGTACCCCGCCTGCTCGCCCTGTTCATGTAGTCCTGTAAGTGTTGCTGGTCGACAGCGTATACTGTCCTGTGACACGTTGTACCACACCTGCTCGCCCTGTTCAAGTAGTTCTGCAAGGGTTGCTGGTCGACAGCGAATACTATCCTGGGACACGTTGTACCACGTATGTTCGCCCTGTTCACGTAGTTCTGCAAGGGGTGCTGATCGACAGCCAACACTGTCCAGGGACACGTTGTACCACGCCTGCTCGCCCTATACGTGTAGTTCTGTGAGGGTTGCTGTTCGACAGCTAATACTGTCCAGGGACACGTTGTACCACGCCTGCTCGTCCTGTTCACGTAGTTCTGTAAGGGGTGCTGGTCGAGAGCGAATACTGTCCTGGGACACGTTTTACCTCGCCTGCTCGCCCTGTACGTGTAGTTCTGTAAGGGTTGCTGGTCGACAGCGAATACTGTCCAGGGACACGTTGTACCACGTATGTTCGCCCTGTTCACGTAGTTCTGTAAGGGGTGCTGGTCGGCAGCTAATACTGTCCTGGGACACGTTGAACCACACCTGCTGGCCCTGTTCACGTAGTTCTGTAAGTGTTGCTGGTCGACAGCGAATACTGTGCTGGGACACGTTGTACCTCGCCTGCTCGCCCTGTTCACGTAGTTCTGTAAGGGGTGCTGGTCGACAGCGTATACTGTCCTGGGACACGTCGTACAACGCCCGCTCGCCCTGTTCACGTAGTTCTGTAAGGGGTGCTTGCCGACAGAGAAAACTGTCCTGGGACACGTTGTACCATGCCTGCTCGCCCCGTTCACGTAGTCCTGTAAGGGTCGCTGGTCGACAGCAAATACTGTCCTGGAACACGTTGTACCACGCCTGCTCGCCCTGATCACGTTGATCTGTAAGTGGTGCTGGTCAACAGCGAATACTGTCCTGGGACACGTTGTACCACGCCTGCTCGCCCTGATCACGTAGTTCTGCAAGGGTTGCTGGTCGACAGCGAATACTGTCCTGGGACATGTTATACCACGCCTGCTCGCCTGTTCACGTAGTTCTGTAAGGGTTGCCTGTCGACAGCGAATAGTGCCCTGGGACACGTTGTACCACGCCTGCTCGCCCTGTTCACGTAGTTCTGTAAGGGTTGCTGGTCGACAGCGAATACAGTCCTGGGACACGTTGTATCACGCCTGCTCGTCCTGTTCACGTATTACTGTAAGGGTTGCTGGTCGACAGCGAGTACTGTCCTGGGAAACGTTTTTCCACGCCTTCTCGCCCTGTTCATGTGGTTCTGTAAGGGTTGCTGGTCGACAGCGTATACTCTCCTGGGACACGTAACATGCCTGATCGCAACGTTCACGTAGTTCTGTAAGGGGTGCTGGTCGACAGCGAATACCGTCCTAGTACACGTTGTACCACGTCTGTTAGCCCTGTTCACGTAGTTCTGTAAGGGTTGCTGGTCGAAAGCGAATACTGTCCTGGGAGACGATGTACCACGCCTGCTCGCCCGGTTCACGTAGTCCTGTAAGGGTTGCTGTCGACAGCGAATACTTTCCTGGGACACATTGTACCACGCCTGCTGGCCCTGTACGTGTAATTCTGTAAGGGTTGCTCTTCGACAGCAAATACTGTCCTGGGACACGTTGTACCTCGCCTGCTCGCCCTGTTCACGTAGTTCTGTAAGGGCTTCTGGTCGACAGCGAACACTGTCCTGGGACACGTTTTACTACGATTGCTCGTCCTATTCTGGTAGTTTTGTAAGGGTAGCTGGCCGAAGCGCATACTGTCCTGGGACACGTAAGATGCCTGCCTGCCCTGTTCACGTAGTTCTGTAAGGGAAGCTGGTTGACAGCGTATACTGTCCTGGGACACGCTGTACCTCGCCTGCTCGCCCTGTTTACGTAGTTTTGTAAGGTTTGCTGGTCAACAGCAAATACTGTCCAGGGACACATTGTACCACACCTGCTCGCGCTCTTCACGTTGTTCTGTAGGGGTTGTTCGTCGACAGCGAATACTGTCCTGGGACATGTTGTACCACGCCTGTCCGGCGTGTTCACGTAGTCCTGTAAGGGTTGCTGGTCGACAGCGAATACTGTCCTGGGACACGCTGTACCACGCCTGCTCGCCCTGTTTACGTAGTTTTGTAAGGTTTGCTGGTCAACAGCGAATACTGTCCAGGGACACGTTGTACCACGCCTGCTCGCCCTGTTCACGTATCTCTGTAAGGGGTGCTGGTCGTCAGCTAATACTGTCCTGGGACACGTTGTACCACACCTGCTCGCCTGTTCACGTAGTTCTGTAAGGGTTGCTGGTCGACAGCGAATACTGTGCTGGGACACATTGTACCACGCCTGCTTGCCCTGTTCACGTAGTTCTGTAAGGGTTGCTGGTCGACAGCGAATACTGTCCTGGGACACGTTGTACCACGCCTGCGCTCCCTGTTCACGTAGTTCTGTAAAGAGTGCTGGACGACAGCGAATACTGTCCAGGGACACGTTGTGCCACGCCTGCTCGCCCTGTTCACGTAGTTCTGTAAGGGGTGCTGGTCGATAGCGAATACTGTCCTGGGACACGTTGTACCACGCCTCTTCGCCCTGTTCATGTAGTCCTGTAAGGGTTGCTGGTCGACAGCGAATACTGTCCTGTGACACGTGTTACCTTGCCTGCTCGACCTGTTCACGTAGTTCTGTAAGGGTGGCTGGTCGACAGGGAATACTGTCCTGGGACACGTTGTACCACGCCTGCTCGTCCTGTTCAGGTAGATCTGTAAGGGTTGCTGGTCGACAGCGAATAATGTCCTGGGGCACGTAGTAAAACGCCAGCTCGACCTGTTCACGTACTTCTGTAAGGGTGGCTGGTCGACAGCGAACACTGTCCTGGGACACGTTGTACCATGCCCGCTCGCCCTGTTCACGTAGTACTGTAAGGGGTGCTGATCGACAGCCAATACTGTCAGGGACACGTTGTAACACGCCTGCTCGCCCTATACGTGTAGTTCTGTGAGGGTTGCTGTTCGACAGCTAATACTGTCCAGGGACACGTTGTACCCCGCCTGCTCGTCCTGTTCACGTAGTTCTGTAAGGGGTGCTGGTCGACAGCGAATACTGTCCTGGGACACGTTTTACCTCGCCTGCTCGCCCTGTACGTGTAGTTCTGCAAGGGTTGCTGGTCGACAGCGAGTACTGTCCAGGGACACGTTGTACCACGCGTGTTCGCACTGTTCACGTAGTTCTGTAAGGGGTGCTGGTCGGCAGCTAATACTGTCCTGGGACACGTTGAACCACACCTGCTCGCCCTGTTTACGTAGTTCTGTAAGGGTTGCTGGTCGACAGCGAATACTGTCCTGGGACATGTTGTACCAAGCGTGCTCGCCCTGTTCACGTAGTTCTGTAGGGGTTGCTGGTCGACAGCGAATACTATCCTGGGGCACGTTGTACCACGCCTGCTCGCCCTGTTCAAGAAGTTCTGCAAGGGTTGCTGGTCGACAGCGAATACTGTCCTGGGACACGTTGCACCACGCCTGCTCGCCCTGTTCACGTAGTTCTGTAAGGGGTGCTGGTCGACAGCGAATACTGTCCTGGGGCACGTAGTAAAACGCCAGCTCGACCTGTTCACGTAGTTCTGTAAGGGTGGCTGGTCGACAGCGAACACTGTCCTGGGACACGTTGTACCATGCCCGCTCGCCCTGTTCACGTAGTTCTGTAAGGGGTGCTGATCGACAGCCAATACTGTCCAGGGACACGTTGTACCACGCCTGCCCGCCCTATACGTGTAGTTCTGTGAGGGTTGCTGTTCGACAGCTAATACTGTCCAGGGACACGTTGTACCACGCCTGCTCGTCCTGTTCACGTAGTTCTGTAAGGGGTGCTCGTCGACAGCGATTACTGTCCTGGGACACGTTTTACCTCGATTGCTCGCCCTGTACGTGTAGTTCTGTAAGGGTTGCTGGTCGACAGCGAATACTGTCCAGGGACACGTTGTACCTCGCCTGCTCGCCCTGTTCACGTAGTTCTGTAAGGGGTGCTGGTCGACAGCGTATACTGTCCTGGGACACGTCGTACAACGCCCGCTCGCCCTGTTCACGTAGTTCTGTAAGGGGTGCTTGCCGACAGAGAAAACTGTCCTGGGTCACGTTGTACCATGCCTGCTCGCCCCGTTCACGTAGTCCTGTAAGGGTCGCTGGTCGACAGCAAATACTGTCCTGGGACACGTTGTACCACGCCTGCTCGCCCTGATCACGTTGATCTGTAAGTGGTGCTGTCGACAGCGAATACTGTCCTGGGACACGTTGTACCACGCCTGCTCGCCCTGATCACGTAGTTCTGCAAGGGTTGCTGGTCGACAGCGAATACTGTCCTGGGACATGTTATACCACGCCTGCTCGCCTGTTCACGTAGTTCTGTAAGGGTTGCCTGTCGACAGCGAATACTGTCCTGGGACACGTTGTACCACGCCTGCTCGCCTTGTTCACGTAGTTCTGTAAGGGTTGCTGGTCGACAGCGAATACAGTCCTGGGACACGTTGTATCACGCCTGCTCGTCCTGTTCACGTATTACTGTAAGGGTTGCTGGTCGACAGCGAGTACTGTCCTGGGAAACGTTGTACCACGCCTTCTCGCCCTGTTCATGTGGTTCTGTAAGGGTTGCTGGTCGACAGCGAATACCGTCCTAGTACACGTTGTACCACGTCTGTTAGCCCTGTTCACGTAGTTCTGTAAGGGTTGCTGGTCGAAAGCGATACTGTCCTGGGAGACGTTGTACCACGCCTGCTCGCCCTGTTCACGTAGTCCTGTAAGGGTTGCTGGTCCACAGGGAATACTGTCCTGGGACACATTGTACCACACCTGCTCGCCCTCTCTACGTAGTTCTGTAAGGGTTACTGTTCGACAGCGAATACTGTCCTGGGACACGTTGTACCACGCCTGCTCGCACTGATCACGTAGTTCTGTAAGGGCTGCTGGTCGACAGCGAATACTGTCCTGGGACGTGTTATACCACGACTGCTCGCCCTGTTCTCGTAGTTCTGTAAGGGTTGCCTGTCGACAGCGAATACTGTACTGGGACACGTTGTACTACGCCTGCTCGCCCGCTTCACGTAGTTCTATAAGGGTTGCTGGTCCACAGGGAATACTGTCCTGGGACACGTTGTACCACACCAGCTCTCCCTGTTCACGTAGTTCTGTAAGGGTGGCTGGTCGACAGCGAATACTGTCCTTGGACACGCTGTACCACGCCTGCTCGCCCTGTTTACGTGGTTCTGTAAGGGTTGCTGGTCGACAGCGAATACTGTCCTTGGACATGTTGTACCAAGAATGCTCGCCCTGTTCACGTAGTTCTGTAGGGGTTTCTGGTCGACATCGAATACTATCCTGGGGCACGTTGTACCACACCTGCTCGCCCTGTTCAAGTAGTTCTGCAAGGGTTGCTGGTCGAAAGCGAATACTATCCTGGGACACGTTGTACCACGCGTTCTCGCCCTGTACACGTTGTTCTGTAAGGGGAGCTGGTCAACAGCGAATACTGTCCTGGGGCACACTGTACCCCGCCTGCTCACCCTGTTCATGTAGTCCTGTAAGTGTTGCTGGTCGACAGCGAATACTGTCCTGTGACTCGTTGTACCACACCTGCTCGCCCTGTTCAAGTAGTTCTGCAAGGGTTGCTGGTCGACAGCGAATACTATCCTGGGACACGTTGTACCACGCCTTCTCGCCCTGTTCACGTAGTTCTGTAAGGGGTGCTGGTCGACAGCTAATACTGTCCTGGGACACGTTGCACCACGCCTGCTCACCCTGTTCACGTAGTTCTGTAAGGGGTGCTGGTCGTCAGCGAATACTGCCCTGGGGCACGTAGTAAAACGCCAGCTCGACCTGTTCACGTAGTTCTGTAAGGGTGGCTGGTCGACAGCGAATACTGTCCAGGGACACGTTGTACCACGCCTTCTCGCCCAGTTCACGTAGTTCTGTAAGGGGTGCTGGTGGACAGCGTATACTGTCCTGGGACACGTTGTACCACGCCCGCTCGCCCTGTTCACGTAGTTCTGTAAGCGGTGCTGGTCGGCAGCTAATACTGTCCTGGGACACGTTGTATCACGCCTGCTCGTCCTGTTCACGTATTTCTGTAAGGGTTGCTGGTCGACAGCGAATACTGTCCTGGGACACGTTGTACTACGCCTGCTGGCCCGCTTCACGTAGTTCTGTAAGGGTTGCTGGTCCACAGGGAATACTGTACTGGGACACGTTGTACCACGCCTGCTCGCCCTGTTCACGTAGTTCTGTAAGGGTTGCTGGTCGACAGCGAATACTGTCCTGGGACACGTTGTACCTACCTGCTCTACCTGTTCACGTAGTTCTGTAATTGGTGCTGGTCGAAAGCGAATACTGTCCTGGGACACTTTGTACCACGCCTGCTCGCCCTGTTCACGTAGTTCTGTAAGGGTGGCTGGTCGACAGCGAATACTGTCCTGGGACACGCTGTACCACGCCTGCTCGCCCTGTTTACGTGGTTCTGTAAGGGTTGCTGGTCGACAGCGAATACTGTCCTGGGACATGTACCAAGAATGCTCGCCCTGTTCACGTAGTTCTGTAGGGGTTGCTGGTCGACAGCGAATACTGTCCTGGGACACGTTGTACCACGCCTTCTCGCCCAGTTCACGTAGTTCTGTAAGGGGTGCTGGTGGACAGCGTATACTGTCCTGAGCCACGTTGTACCACGCCCGCTCGCCCTATTCACGTAGTTCTATGAGCGGTGCTGGTCGGCAGCTAATACTGTCCTGGGACACGTTGTACCACACCTGCTCGCCCTGTTCACGTAGTTCTGTAAGGGTTGCTGGTCGACAGCGAATACTGTGCTGGGACACGTTGTACCACACCTGCACGTCCTGTTCACGTAGTTCTGTAAGGGTTGCTGGTCGACAGCGAATAAAGTCCTGGGACATGTTGTATCACGCCTGCTCGTCCTGTTCACGTATTTCTGTAAGGGTTGCTGGTCGACAGCGAATACTGTCCTGGGAAACGTTGTACCAAGCCTGCTCGCCCTGTTCATGTGGTTCTGTAAGGGGTACTGGTCTACAGCGTATACTCTCCTGGGACACGTAAGATGCCTGCACGCCCCGTTAACGTAGTTCTGTAAGGGGTGCTGGTCGACAGCGAATACCGTCCTAGTACACGTTGTACCACGTCTGTTAGCCCTATTCACGTAGTTCTGTAATAGTTGCTGGTCGAAAGCGATACTGTCCTGGGAGACGTTGTAACACGCCTGCTCGCCCTGTTCACGTAGTCCTGTAAGGGTTGCTGGTCCACAGGGAATACTGTCCTGGGACACATTGTACCACACCTGCTCGCCCTCTCTACGTAGTTCTGTAAGGGTTGCTGTTCGACAGCGAATACTGTCCTGGGACACGTTGTACCACGCCGGCTCGCACTGATCACGTAGTTCTGTAAGGGCTGCTGGTCGACAGCGAATACTGTCCTGGGACGTGTTATACCACGCCTGCTCGCCCTGTTCACGTAGTTCTGTAAGGGTTGCCTGTCGACAGCGAATACTGTCCTGGGACACGTTGTACTACGCCTGCTCGCCCGCTTCACGTAGTTCTGTAAGGGTTGCTGGTCCACAGGGAATACTGTCCTGGGACACGTTGTACCACGCCTGCTCGCCCTGCTCACGTAGTTCTGTAAGGGTTGCTGGTCGACAGCGAATACTGTCCTGGGACACGTTGTACCACACCTGCTCTCCCTGTTCACGTAGTTCTGTAAGTGGTGCTGGTCGAAAGCGAATACTGTCCTGGGACACGTTGTACTACGCCTGCTCGCCCGCTTCACGTAGTTCTGTAAGGGTTGCTGGTCCACAGGGAATACTGTCCTGGGACACGTTGTACCACGCCTGCTCGCCCTGCTCACGTAGTTCTGTAAGGGTTGCTGGTCGACAGCGAATACTGTCCTGGGACACGTTGTACCACGCCTTCTCGCCCAGTTCACGTAGTTCTGTAAGGGGTGCTGGTGGACAGCGTATACTGTCCTGGGACACGTTGTACCACGCCCGCTCGCCCTGTTCACGTAGTTCTGTAAGCGGTGGTGGTCGGCAGCTAATACTGTCCTGGGACACGTTGTACCACACCTGCTCGCCCTGTTCACGTAGTTCTGTAAGGGTTGCTGGCCGACAGCGAATACTGTGCTGGGACACGTTGTACCACACCTGCACGTCCTGTTCACGTAGTTCTGTAAGGGTTGCTGGTCGACAGCGAATAAAGTCCTGGGACACGTTGTATCACGCCTGCTCGTCCTGTTCACGTATTTCCGTAAGGGTTGGTGGTCGACAGCGAATACTGTCCTGGGAAACGTTGTACCACGCCTGCTCGCCCTGTTCATGTGGTTCTGTAAGGGTTGCTGGTCTACAGCGTATACTCTCCTGGGACACGTAAGATGCCTGCACGCCCCGTTAACGTAGTTCTGTAAGGGGTGCTGGTCGACAGCGAATACCGTCCTAGTACACGTTGTACCACGTCTGTTAGCCCTGTTCACGTAGTTCTGTAAGGGTTGCTGGTCGAAAGCGATACTGTCCTGGGAGACGTTGTACCACGCCTGCTCGCCCTGTTCACGTAGTCCTGTAAGGGTTGCTGGTCCACAGGGAATACAGTCCTGGACACATTGTACCACACCTGCTCGCCCTCTCTACGTAGTTCTGTAAGGGTTGCTGTTCGACAGCGAATACTGTCCTGGGACACGTTGTACCACGCCGGCTCGCACTGATCACGTAGTTCTGTAAGGGCTGCTGGTCGACAGCGAATACTGTCCTGGGACGTGTTATACCACGCCTGCTCGCCCTGTTCACGTAGTTCTGTAAGGGTTGCCTGTCGACAGCGAATACTGTCCTGGGACACGTTGTACTACGCCTGCTCGCCCGCTTCACGTAGTTCTGTAAGGGTGGCTGGTCGACAGGGAATACTGTCCTTGGACACGCTGTACCACGCCTGCTCGCCCTGTTTACGTGTTTCTGTAAGGGTTGCTGGTCGACAGCGAATACTGTCCTTGGACATGTTGTACCAAGAATGCTCGCCCTGTTCACGTAGTCCTGTAAGGGTTGCTGGTCCACAGGGAATACTGTCCTGGGACACGTTGTACCACGCCTGCTCGCCCTGCTCACGTAGTTCTGTAAAGGTTGCTGGTCGACAGCGAATACTGTCCTAGCACACGTTGTACCACACCTGCTCTCCCTGTTCACGTAGTTCTGTAAGTGGTGCTGGTCGAAAGCGAATACTGTCCTGGGACACGTTGTACCACGCCTGCTCGCCCTGTTCACGTAGTTCTGTAAGGGTGGCTGGTCGACAGCGAATACTGTCCTTGGACACGCTGTACCACGCCTGCTCGCCCTGTTTACGTGTTTCTGTAAGGGTTGCTGGTCGACAGCGAATACTGTCCTTGGACATGTTGTACCAAGAATGCTCGCCCTGTTCACGTAGTTCTGTAGGGGTTGCTGGTCGACAGCGAATACTATCCTGGTTCACGTTGTACCACACCTGCTCGCCCTGTTCAAGTAGTTCTGCAAGGGTTGCTGGTCGAAAGCGAATACTATCCTGGGACACGTTGTACCACGCGTTCTCGCCCTGTTCACGTTGTTCTGTAAGGGGTGCTGGTCAACAGCGAATACTGTCCTGGGGCACACTGTACCCCGCCTGCTCGCCCTGTTCATGTAGTCCTGTAAGTGTTGCTGGTCGACAGCGTATACTGTCCTGTGACACGTTGTACCACACCTGCTCGCCCTGTTCAAGTAGTACTGCAAGGGTTGCTGGTCGACAGCGAATACTATCCTGGGACACGTTGTACCACGTATGTTCGCCCTGTTCACGTAGTTCTGCAAGGGGTGCTGATCGACAGCCAACACTGTCCAGGGACACGTTGTACCACGCCTGCTCGCCCTATACGTGTAGTTCTGTGAGGGTTGCTGTTCGACAGCTAATACTGTCCAGGGACACGTTGTACCACGCCTGCTCGTCCTGTTCACGTAGTTCTGTAAGGGGTGCTGGTCGAGAGCGAATACTGTCCTGGGACACGTTTTACCTCGCCTGCTCGCCCTGTACGTGTAGTTCTGTAAGGGTTGCTGGTCGACAGCGAATACTGTCCAGGGACACGTTGTACCACGTATGTTCGCCCTGTTCACGTAGTTCTGTAAGGGGTGCTGGTCGGCAGCTAATACTGTCCTGGGACACGTTGAACCACACCTGCTGGCCCTGTTCACGTAGTTCTGTAAGTGTTGCTGGTCGACAGCGAATACTGTGCTGGGACACGTTGTACCTCGCCTGCTCGCACTGTTCACGTAGTTCTGTAAGGGGTGCTGGTCGACAGCGTATACTGTCCTGGGACACGTCGTACAACGCCCGCTCGCCCTGTTCACGTAGTTCTGTAAGGGGTGCTTGCCGACAGAGAAAACTGTCCTGGGACACGTTGTACCATGCCTGCTCGCCCCGTTCACGTAGTCCTGTAAGGGTCGCTGGTCGACAGCAAATACTGTCCTGGAACACGTTGTACCACGCCTGCTCGCCCTGATCACGTTGATCTGTAAGTGGTGCTGGTCAACAGCGAATACTGTCCTGGGACACGTTGTACCACGCCTGCTCGCCCTCATCACGTAGTTCTGCAAGGGTTGCTGGTCGACAGCGAATACTGTCCTGGGACATGTTATACCACGCCTGCTCGCCTGTTCACGTAGTTCTGTAAGGGTTGCCTGTCGACAGCGAATACTGCCCTGGGACACGTTGTACCACGCCTGCTCGCCCTGTTCACGTAGTTCTGTAAGGGTTGCTGGTCGACAGCGAATACAGTCCTGGGACACGTTGTATCACGCCTGCTCGTCCTGTTCACGTATTACTGTAAGGGTTGCTGGTCGACAGCGAGTACTGTCCTGGGAAACGTTTTACCACGCCTTCTCGCCCTGTTCATGTGGTTCTGTAAGGTTTGCTGGTCGACAGCGTATACTCTCCTGGGACACGTAACATGCCTGATCGCAACGTTCACGTAGTTCTGTAAGGGGTGCTGGTCGACAGCGAATACCGTCCTAGTACACGTTGTACCACGTCTGTTAGCCCTGTTCACGTAGTTCTGTAAGGGTTGCTGGTCGAAAGCGAATACTGTCCTGGGAGACGATGTACCACGCCTGCTCGCCCGGTTCACGTAGTCCTGTAAGGGTTGCTGTCGACAGCGAATACTTTCCTGGGACACATTGTACCACGCCTGCTGGCCCTGTACGTGTAATTCTGTAAGGGTTGCTCTTCGACAGCAAATACTGTCCTGGGACACGTTGTACCTCGCCTGCTC
This sequence comes from Schistocerca gregaria, assembly GCF_023897955.1. NCBI lineage: Eukaryota > Metazoa > Arthropoda > Insecta > Orthoptera > Acrididae > Schistocerca > Schistocerca gregaria. The sequence goes on along the minus strand of NC_064924.1, from coordinate 33,118,674 downwards.
GCCCTGTTCACGTAGTTCTGTAAGGGCTTCTGGTCGACAGCGAACACTGTCCTGGGACACGTTTTACTACGATTGCTCGTCCTATTCTGGTAGTTCTGTAAGGGTAGCTGGCCGAAGCGCATACTGTCCTGGGACACGTAAGATGCCTGCCTGCCCTGTTCACGTAGTTCTGTAAGGGAAGCTGGTTGACAGCGTATACTGTCCTGGGACACGCTGTACCTCGCCTGCTCGCCCTGTTTACGTAGTTTTGTAAGGTTTGCTGGTCAACAGCAAATACTGTCCAGGGACACATTGTACCACACCTGCTCGCGCTCTTCACGTTGTTCTGTAGGGGTTGTTCGTCGACAGCTAATACTGTCCAGGGACACGTTGTACCCCGCCTGCTCGTCCTGTTCACGTAGTTCTGTAAGGGGTGCTGGTCGACAGCGAATACTGTCCTGGGACACGTTTTACCTCGCCTGCTCGCCCTGTACGTGTAGTTCTGTAAGGGTTGCTGGTCGACAGCGAGTACTGTCCAGGGACACGTTGTACCACGCGTGTTCGCCCTGTTCACGTAGTTCTGTAAGGGGTGCTGGTCGGCAGCTAATACTGTCCTGGGACACGTTGAACCACACCTGCTCGCCCTGTTTACGTAGTTCTGTAAGGGTTGCTGGTCGACAGCGAATACTGTCCTGGGACATGTTGTACCAAGCGTGCTCGCCCTGTTCACGTAGTTCTGTAGGGGTTGCTGGTCGACAGCGAATACTATCCTGGGGCACGTTGTACCACGCCTGCTCGCCCTGTTCAAGAAGTTCTGCAAGGGTTGCTGGTCGACAGCGAATACTGTCCTGGGACACGTTGCACCACGCCTGCTCGCCCTGTTCACGTAGTTCTGTAAGGGGTGCTGGTCGACAGCGAATACTGTCCTGGGGCACGTAGTAAAACGCCAGCTCGACCTGTTCACGTAGTTCTGTAAGGGTGGCTGGTCGACAGCGAACACTGTCCTGGGACACGTTGTACCATGCCCGCTCGCCCTGTTCACGTAGTTCTGTAAGGGGTGCTGATCGACAGCCAATACTGTCCAGGGACACGTTGTACCACGCCTGCTCGCCCTATACGTGTAGTTCTGTGAGGGTTGCTGTTCGACAGCTAATACTGTCCAGGGACACGTTGTACCACGCCTGCTCGTCCTGTTCACGTAGTTCTGTAAGGGGTGCTCGTCGACAGCGATTACTGTCCTGGGACACGTTTTACCTCGATTGCTCGCCCTGTACGTGTAGTTCTGTAAGGGTTGCTGGTCGACAGCGAATACTGTCCAGGGACACGTTGTACCTCGCCTGCTCGCCCTGTTCACGTAGTTCTGTAAGGGGTGCTGGTCGACAGCGTATACTGTCCTGGGACACGTCGTATAACGCCCGCTCGCCCTGTTCACGTAGTTCTGTAAGGGGTGCTTGCCGACAGAGAAAACTGTCCTGGGTCACGTTGTACCATGCCTGCTCGCCCCGTTCACGTAGTCCTGTAAGGGTCGCTGGTCGACAGCAAATACTGTCCTGGGACACGTTGTACCACGCCTGCTCGCCCTGATCACGTTGATCTGTAAGTGGTGCTGTCGACAGCGAATACTGTCCTGGGACACGTTGTACCACGCCTGCTCGCCCTGATCACGTAGTTCTGCAAGGGTTGCTGGTCGACAGCGAATACTGTCCTGGGACATGTTATACCACGCCTGCTCGCCTGTTCACGTAGTTCTGTAAGGGTTGCCTGTCGACAGCGAATACTGTCCTGGGACACGTTGTACCACGCCTGCTCGCCTTGTTCACGTAGTTCTGTAAGGGTTGCTGGTCGACAGCGAATACAGTCCTGGGACACGTTGTATCACGCCTGCTCGTCCTGTTCACGTATTACTGTAAGGGTTGCTGGTCGACAGCGAGTACTGTCCTGGGAAACGTTGTACCACGCCTTCTCGCCCTGTTCATGTGGTTCTGTAAGGGTTGCTGGTCGACAGCGTATACTCTCCTGGGACACGTAACATGCCTGATCGCAACGTTCACGTAGTTCTGTAAGGGGTGCTGGTCGACAGCGAATACCGTCCTAGTACACGTTGTACCACGTCTGTTAGCCCTGTTCACGTAGTTCTGTAAGGGTTGCTGGTCGAAAGCGAATACTGTCCTGGGAGACGATGTACCACGCCTGCTCGCCCTGTTCACGTAGTCCTGTAAGGGTTGCTGTCGACAGCGAATACTTTCCTGGGACACATTGTACCACGCCTGCTCGCCCTGTACGTGTAATTCTGTAAGGGTTGGTCGTCGACAGCAAATACTGTCCTGGGACACGTTGTACCTCGCCTGCTTGCCCTGTTCACGTAGTTCTGTAAGGGCTTCTGGTCGACAGCGAACACTGTCCTGGGATACGTTTTACTACGATTGCTCGTCCTATTCTCGTAGTTCTGTAAGGGTAGCTGGCCGAAGCGCATACTGTCCTGGGACACGTAAGACGCCTGCCTGCCCTGTTCACGTAGTTCTGTAAGGGAAGCTGGTTGACAGCGTATACTGTCCTGGGACACGCTGTACCACGCCTGCTCGCCCTGTTTACGTAGTTTTGTAAGGTTTGCTGGTCAACAGCGAATACTGTCCAGGGACACATTGTACCACACCAGCTCGCGCTCTTCACGTTGTTCTGTAGGGGTTGTTCGTCGACAGCGAATACTGTCCTGGGACACGTTGTACCACGCCTGTCCGGCGTGTTCACGTAGTCCTGTAAGGGTTGCTGGTCGACAGCGAATACTGTCCTGGGACACGCTGTACCACGCCTGCTCGCCCGGTTTACGTAGTTTTGTAAGGTTTGCTGGTCAACAGCGAATACTGTCCAGGGACACGTTGTACCACGCCTGCTCGCCCTGTTCACGTATCTCTGTAAGGGGTGCTGGTCGTCAGCTAATACTGTCCTGGGACACGTTGTACCACACCTGCTCGCCTGTTCACGTAGTTCTGTAAGGGTTGCTGGTCGACAGCGAATACTGTGCTGGGACACATTGTACCACGCCTGCTTGCCCTGTTCACGTAGTTCTGTAAGGGTTGCTGGTCGACAGCGAACACTGTCCTGGGACATGTTGTACCACGCCTGCTCGCCCTGATCACGTAGTTCTGTAAGGGTTGCTGGTCGACAGCGAATACTGTCCTGGGACATGTTATACCACGCCTTCTCGCCTGTTCACGTAGTTCTGTAAGGGTTGCCTGTCGACAGCGAATACTGTCCTGGGACACGTTGTAAGACGCCTGCTCGCCCTGTTCACGTACTTCTGTAAGGGTTACTTGTCGACAGCGAACACTGTCCTGGGACACGTTATACCTCGCCTGCTCGCCCTGTTCACCTAGTTCTGTAAGGGTTGCTGGTCGACAGCGAATACTGTCCTGGGACACGTTGTACCACGCCTGCGCTCCCTGTTCACGTAGTTCTGTAAGGGGTGCTGGTCGACAGCGAATACTGTATAGGGACACGTTGTGCCACGCCTGCTCGCCCTGTTCATGTAGTTCTGTAAGGGGTGCTGGTCGATAGCGAATACTGTCCTGGGACACGTAAGACGCCTGCCTGCCCTGTTCACGTAGTTCTGTAAGGGAAGCTGGTTGACAGCGTATACTGTCCTGGGACACGCTGTACCACGCCTGCTCGCCCTGTTTACGTAGTTTTGTAAGGTTTGCTGGTCAACAGCGAATACTGTCCAGGGACACGTTGTACCACGCCTGCTCGCCCTGTTCACGTAACTCTGTAAGGGGTGCTGGTCGTCAGCTAATACTGTCCTGGGACACGTTGTACCACACCTGCTCGCCTGTTCACGTAGTTCTGTAAGGGTTGCTGGTCGACAGCGAATACTGTGCTGGGACACATTGTACCACGAATGCTTGCCCTGTTCACGTAGTTCTGTAAGGGTTGCTGGTCCACAGGTAATACTGTCCTGGGACATGTTGTACCATACCTGCTTGCCCACTCTACGTAGTTCTGTAAGGGTTGCTGGTCGACAGCGAACACTGTCCTGGGACATGTTGTACCACGCCTGCTCGCCCTGATCACGTAGTTCTGTAAGGGTTGCTGGTCGACAGCGAATACTGTCCTGGGACATGCTATACCACGCCTCTCGCCTGTTCACGTAGTTCTGTAAGGGTTGCCTGTCGACAGCGAATACTGTCCTGGGACACGTTGTAAGACGCCTGCTCGCCCTGTTCACGTACTTCTGTAAGGGTTACTTGTCGACAGCGAACACTGTCCTGGGACACGTTATACCACGCCTGCTCGCCCTGTTCACGTAGTTCTGTAAGGGTTGCTGGTCGACAGCGAATACTGTCCTGGGACACGTTGTACCACGCCTGCGCTCCCTGTTCACGTAGTTCTGTAAGGGGTGCTGGTCAACAGCGAATACTGTCCAGTGACACGTTGTGCCACGCCTGCTCGCCCTGTTCACGTAGTTCTGTAAAGGGTGCTGGTCGATAGCGAATACTGTCCTGGGACACGTTGTACCACGCCTCTTCGCCCTGTTCATGTAGTCCTGTAAGGGTTGCTGGTCGACAGCGAATACTGTCCTGTGACACGTGTTACCTTGCCTGCTCGACCTGTTCACGTAGTTCTGTAAGGGTGGCTGGTCGACAGGGAATACTGTCCTGGGACACGTTGTACCACGCCTGCTCGTCCTGTTCAGGTAGATCTGTAAGGGTTGCTGGTCGACAGCGAATAATGTCCTGGGGCACGTAGTAAAACGCCAGCTCGACCTGTTCACGTAGTTCTGTAAGGGTGGCTGGTCGACAGCGAACACTGTCCTGGGACACGTTGTACCATGCCCGCTCGCCCTGTTCACGTAGTACTGTAAGAGGTGCTGATCGACAGCCAATACTGTCAGGGACACGTTGTACCACGCCTGCTCGCCCTATACGTGTAGTTCTGTGAGGGTTGCTGTTCGGCAGCTAATACTGTCCAGGGACACGTTGTACCACGCCTGCTCGTCCTGTTCACGTAGTTCTGTAAGGGGTGCTGGTCGACAGCGAATACTGTCCTGGGACACGTTTTACCTAGCCTGCTCGACCTGTACGTGTAGTTCTGTAAGGGTTGCTGGCCGACAGCGAGTACTGTCCAGGGACACGTTGTACCACGCCTGTTCGCCCTTTTCACGTTGTTCTGTAAGGGGTGCTGGTCGGCAGCTAAAACTGTCCTGGGACACGTTGAACCACACCTGCTCGCCCTGTTTTCGTAGTTCTGTAAGGGTTGCTGGTCGACAGCGAATACTGTCCTGGGACATGTTGTACCAAGCGTGCTCGCCCTGTTCACGTAGTTCTGTAGGGGTTGCTGGTCGACCGCGAATACTATCCTGGGGCACGTTGTACCACGCCTGCTCGCCCTGTTCAAGTAGTTCTGCAAGGGTTGCTGGTCGACAGCGAATACTGTCCTGGGACACGTTGCACCACGCCTGCTCGCCCTGTTCACGTAGTTCTGTAAGGGGTGCTGGTCGACAGCGAATACTGTCCTGGGACACGTTGTACCTCGCCTGCTCGCCCTGATCACGTAGTTCTGTAAGGGCTTCTGGTCGACAGCGAACACTGTCCTGGGACACGTTTTACTACGATTGCTCGTCCTACTCACGTAGATCTGTAAGTGTAGCTGGCCGAAGCGAATACTGTTCTGGGACACGTAACACGCCTGCTTGCCCTGTTCACGTAGTTCTGTAAGGGAAGCTGGTTGACAGCGAATACTGTCCTCGGACACATTGTACCACACGTGCTCGCGCTCTTCACGTTGTTCTGTAAGGGTTGTTCGTCGACAGCGAATACTGTCCTGGGACACGTTGTACCACGCCTGCTTGCCCTGTTCACGTAGTTCTGTAAGGGTTGCTGGTTTACAGGGAATACTGTCCTAGGACACATTGTACCACACCTGCTCGCCCTCTCTACGTAGTTCTGTAAGGGTTGCTGTTCGACAGCGAATACTGTCCTGGGACACGTTGTACGACGCCAGCTCGCACTGATCACGTAGTTCTGTAAGGGCTGCTGGTCGACAGCGAATACTGTCCTGGGACATGTCATACCACGCCTCCTCACCCTGTTCACGTAGTTCTGTAAGGGTTGCCTGTCGACAGCGAATACTGTCCTGGGACACGTTGTACTACGCCTCCTCGCCCGCTTTACTTAGTTCTGTAAGGGTTGCAGGTCCACAGGGAATACTGTCCTGGGACACGTTGTACCACGCCTTCCCGCCCTGGTCACGTACTTCTGTAAGGGGTGCTTGTAGACAGCGAATACTGTCCTTGGACACGTTGTACCACACCTGCTCTCCCTGTTCACGTAGATCTGTAAGGGGTGCTGGTCGAAAGCGAATACTGTCCTGGGACACGTCGTACCACGCCTGCTCGCCCTGTTCACGTAGTTCTATAAGGGTGGCTGGTCGACAGCGAATACTGTCCTTGGACACGCTGTACCACGCCTGCTCGCCCTGTTTACGTGGTTCTGTAAGGGTTGCTGGTCGACAGCGAATACTGTCCTGGGACATGTTGTACCAAGAATGCTCGCCCTGTTCACGTAGTTCTGTAGGGGTTGCTGGTCGACAGCGAATAATATCCTGGGGCACGCTGTACCACGCCTGCTCGCCCTGTTCAAGTAGTTCTGGAAGGGTTGCTGGTCGACAGCGAATACTGTCCTGGGACACACTGTACCCCGCCTGCTCGCCCTGTTCATTTAGTCCTGTAAGTGTTGCTGGTCGACAGCGAATACTGTGTTGTTACACATTGTACCACGCCTGCTCGCCCTGTTCAAGTAGTTCTGCAAAGGTTGTTGGTCGACAGCGAATACTGTCCTGGGACACGTTGCACCACGCCTGCTCGCCCTGTTCACGTAGTTCTGTAAGGGGTGCTGGTCGACAGCGAATACTGTCCTGGGGCACCTAGTAAAACGCCAGCTCGACCTGTTCACGTAGTTCTGTAAGGGTGGCTGGTCGAAAGGGAACACTGTCCTGGGACACGTTGTACCATGCCCGCTCGCCCTGTTCACGTAGTTCTGGAAGGGGTGCTGATCGACAGCCAATACTGTCCAGGGACACGTTGTACCACGCCTGCTCGCCCTATACGTGTAGTTCTGTGAGGGTTGCTGTTCGACAGCTAATACTGTCCAGGGACACGTTGTAAAACGCCTGCTCGTCCTGTTCACGTAGTTCTGTAAGGGGTGCTGGTCGACAGCGAATACTGTCCTTGGACACGTTTTACCTCGCCTGCTCGCCCTGTACGTGTAGTTCTGTAAGGGTTGCTGGTCGACAGCGAATACTGTCCAGGGACACGTTGTACCTCGCCTGCTCGCCCTGTACGTGTAGTTCTGTAAGGGTTGCTGGTCGACAGCGAATACTGTCCAGGGACACGTTGTACCACTCCTGTTCGTCCTGTTCACGTAGTTCTGTAAGGGGTGCTGGTCGGCAGCTAATACTGTGCTGGGACACGTTGAACCAAACCTGCTCGTCCTGTTCACGTAGTTCTGTAAGAGTTGCTGGTCTACAGCGAATACAGTCCTGGGACACGTTGTACCACGCCTGCTCGCCCTGTTTACGTAGTTCTGTAAGGGTTGCTGGTCGACAGCGAATACTGTCCTAGGACATGTTGTACCAAGAATGCTCGCCCTGTTCACGTAGTTGTGTAGGGGTTGCTGGTCGACAGCGAATACAGTCCAGGGACACGTTGTACCACTCCTGTTCGTCCTGTTCACGTAGTTCTGTAAGGGGTGCTGGTCGGCAGCTAATACTGTGCTGGGACACGTTGAACCAAACCTGCTCGTCCTGTTCACGTAGTTCTGTAAGAGTTGCTGGTCTACAGCGAATACAGTCCTGGGACACGTTGTATCACGCCTGCTCGTCCTGTTCAAGTATTTCTGTAAGGGTTGCTGGTCGACAGTGAATACTGTCCTGGGACTCGTTGTACCACGCCTGCTCGCCCTGTTTACGTAGTTCTGTAAGGGTTGCTGGTCGACAGCGAATACTGTCCTGGGACACGTTGTACCTCGCCTGCTCGCCCTGTTCACGTAGTTCTGTAATTTTTGCTGGTGGACAGCGTATACTGTCCTGGGACACGTTGTACCTCGCCCGCTCGCCCTGTTCACGTAGCTCTGTAAGGGCTTCTGGACGACAGCGAACACTGTGCTGGGACACGTTATACCACGCCAGCACGTCCTGTTCACGTAGTTCTGTAAGGGTTGCTGGTCGACAGCGAATAAAGTCCTGGGACACGTTGTATCACGCCTGCTCGTCCTGTTCACGTATTTCTGTAAGGGTTGCTGGTCGACAGCGAATACTATCCTGGGAAACGTTGTACCACGCCTGCTCGCCCTGTTCATGTGGTTCTGTAAGGGTTGCTGGTCTACAGCGTATACTCTCCTGGGACACGTAATATGCCTGTGCGCCCCGTTCACGTAGTTCTGTAAGGGCTTCTGGTCGACAGCGAACACTGTCCGGGGACACGTTTTACTACGCCTCCTCGCACGCTTCACTTAGTTCTGTAAGGGTTGCAGGTCCACAGGGAATACTGTCCTGGGACACGTTGTACCACGCCTGCTCGCTCTGTTCACGTAGTTCTGTAAGGGTTGCTTGTCGACAGCGAATACTGTCCTGGGACACGTTGTACCACACCTGCTCTCCCTGTTCACGTAGTTCTGTAAGGGTAGCTGGCCGAAGCGAATACTGTTCTGGGACACGTAACACGCCTGCTTGCCCTGTTCACGTAGTTCTGTAAGGGAAGCTGGTTTACAGCGAATACTGTCCTCGGACACATTGTACCACACGTGCTCGCGCTCTCTACGTAGATCTGTAAGGGTTGCTGTTCGACAGCGAATACTGTCCTGGGACACGTTGTACGACGCCAGCTCGCACTGATCACGTAGTTCTGTAAGGGCTGCTGGTCGACAGCGAATACTGTCCTGGGACATGTTATACCACGCCTGCTCGCCCTGTTCACGTAGTTCTGTAAGGGTTGCCTGTCGACAGAGAATACTGTCCTGGGACACGTTGTACTACGCCTCCTCGCACGCTTCACTTAGTTCTGTAAGGGTTGCAGGTCCACAGGGAATACTGTCCTGGGACACGTTGTACCACGCCTGCTCGCTCTGTTCACGTAGTTCTGTAAGGGTTGCTTGTCGACAGCGAATACTGTCCTGGGACACGTTGTACCACACCTGCTCTCCCTGTTCACGTAGTTCTGTAAGGGGTGCTGGTCGAAAGCGAATACTGTCCTGGGACACGTTGTACCACGCCTGCTCGCCCTGTTCACGTAGTTCTATAAGGGTGGCTGGTCGACAGCGAATACTGTCCTTGGACACGCTGTACCACGCCTGCTCGCCCTGTTTACGTGGTTCTGGAAGGGTTGCTGGTCGACAGCGAATACTGTCCTGGGACATGTTGTACCAAGAATGCTCGCCCTGTTCACGTAGTTCTGTAGGGGTTGCTGGTCGACAGCGAATACTATCCTGGGGCACGTTGTACCACGCCTGCTCGCCCTGTTCAAGTAGTTCTGGAAGGGTTGCTGGTCGACAGCGAATACTGTCCTGGGACACACTGTACCCCGCCTGCTCGCCCTGTTCATTTAGTCCTGTAAGTGTTGCTGGTCGACAGCGAATACTGTGTTGTTACACATTGTACCACGCCTGCTCGCCCTATTCAAGTAGTTCTGCAAGGGTTGTTGGTCGACAGCGAATACTGTCCTGGGACACGTTGCACCACGCCTGCTCGCCCTGTTCACGTAGTTCTGTAAGAGGTGCTGGTCGACAGCGAATACTGTCCTGGGGCACCTAGTAAAACGCCAGCTCGACCTGTTCACGTAGTTCTGTAAGGGGTGCTGATCGGCAGCCAATACTGTCCAGGGACACGTTGTACCACGCCTGCTCGCCCTGTACGTGTAGTTCTGTGAGGGTTGCTGTTCGACAGCTAATACTGTCCAGGGACACGTTGTAAAACGCCTGCTCGTCCTGTTCACGTAGTTCTGTAAGGGGTGCTGGTCGACAGCGAATACTGTCCTGGGACACGTTTTACCTCGCCTGCTCGCCCTGTACGTGTAGTTCTGTAAGGGTTGCTGGTCGACAGCGAATACTGTCCTGGGACACGTTGTACCTCGCCTGCTCGCCCTGTTCACGTAGTTCTGTAATTGGTGCTGGTGGACAGCGTATACTGTCCTGGGACACGTTGTACCTCGCCTGCTCGCCCTGTTCACGTAGCTCTGTAAGGGCTTCTGGACGACAGCGAACACTGTGCTGGGACACGTTCTACCACGCCAGCACGTCCTGTTCACGTAGTTCTGTAAGGGTTGCTGGTCGACAGCGAATAAAGTCCTGGGACACGTTGTATCACGCCTGCTCGTCCTGTTCACGTATTTCTGTAAGGGTTGCTGGTCGACAGCGAATACTATCCTGGGAAACGTTGTACCACGCCTGCTCGCCCTGTTCATGTGGTTCTGTAAGGGATGCTGGTCTACAGCGTATACTCTCCTGGGACATGTAATTTGCCTGCGCGCCCCATTCACGTAGTTCTGTAAGGGCTTCTGGTCGACAGCGAACACTGTCCGGGGACACGTTTTACTACGATTGCTCGTCCTACTCACGTAGTTCTGTAAGGGTAGCTGGCCGAAGCGAATACTGTTCTGGGACACGTAACACGCCTGCTTGCCCTGTTCACGTAGTTCTGTAAGGGAAGCTGGTTTACAGCGAATACTGTCCTCGGACCCATTGTACCACACGTGCTGGCGCTCTTCACGTAGATCTGTAAGGGTTGCTGTTCGACAGCGAATACTGTCCTGGGACACGTTGTACGACGCCAGCTCGCACTGATCACGTAGTTCTGTAAGGGCTGCTGGTCGACAGCGAATACTGTCCTGGGACATGTTATACCACGCCTGCTCGCCCTGTTCACGTAGTTCTGTAAGGGTTGCCTGTCGACAGCGAATACTGTCCTGGGACACGTTGTACTACGCCTCCTCGCACGCTTCACTTAGTTCTGTAAGGGTTGCAGGTCCACAGGGAATACTGTCCTGGGACACGTTGTACCACGCCTGCTCGCTCTGTTCACGTAGTTCTGTAAGGGTTGCTTGTCGACAGCGAATACTGTCCTGGGACACGTTGTACCACACCTGCCCTCCCTGTTCACGTAGTTCTGTAAGGGGTGCTGGTCGAAAGCTAATACTGTCCTGGGACACGTTGTACCACGCCTGCTCGCCCTGTTTACGTGGTTCTGTAAGGGTTGCTGGTCTACAGCGGATACTGTCCTGGGACATGTTGTACAAAGAATGCTCGCCCTGTTCACGTAGTTCTGTAGGGGTTGCTGGTCGACAGCGAATACTATCCTGGGGCACGTTGTACCACGCCTGCTTGCCCTGTTCAAGTAGTTCTGCAAGGGTTGCTGGTCGACAGCGAATACTGTCCTGGGACACGTTGTACCACGCCTTCCCGCCATGGTCACGTAGTTCTGTAAGGGGTGCTGGTCAACAGCGAATACTGTCCTGGGACACACTGTACCCCGCCTGCTCGCCCTGTTCATGTAGTCCTGTAAGTGTTGCTGGTCGACAGCGAATACTGTGTTGTTACACATTGTACCACGCCTGCTCGCCCTGTTCACGTAGTTCTGTAAGTGTTCCTGGTCGTCTGCAATACTGTCCTGGGACACGTTGTACTACGCCTACTCGCCTTGTTCACGTGGTTCTGTAAGGATTGCTGGTCGACAGCGAATACTGTCCTGGGATACGTTGTACTACGCCTGCTCGCCCTGTTCACGTAGTCCTGTAATTGTTGCTGGTAGACAGCGAATACTGTCCTGGGACACGAAGTACCATGCCTGCTCGCCCTGTTCACGTAGTTCTGTAAGGGGTGCTGGTCGACAGCGAATACTGTCAAGGGACACGTTGTACCACTTCTGCTCGCCCTGTTCACGTAGTTGTGTAAGGGGTGCTGGTCGGCAGCTAATACTGTCCTGGTACACGTTGTACCACACCTGCTCGCCCTGTTCACGTAGTTCTGTAATTGTTGCTGGTAGACAGCGAATACTGTCCTGGGACACGCTGTAACACGCCTGCTCGCCCTGTTCACGTAGTTCAGTAAGGGTTGCTGGTCGACAGCGAATACCGTCGTAGGACATGTTGTACCACGTCTGTTAGTCATGTTCACGTAGTTCTGAAAGGGTTGCTGGTCGACAGCGAATACTGTGTTGGGACACATTGTACCACGCCTGCTCGCCCTGTTCACGTAGTTATGTAAGGGTTGCTGGTCGACAGCAATACTGTCCTGGGACACGTTGTACCACGCCTACTCGCCTTCTTCACGTAGTTCTGTAAGGGTTGCTGGTTGACAGCGAATACTGTCCTGGGACACGTTGTACTACGCCTGCTCGCCCTGTTCAAATAGTTCTGTAAGTGTTGCTGGTCGACAGCGAATACTGTCCTGGGACACGTTGTACCTCGCCTGCTCGCCCTGTTCACGTAGTTCTGTAAGGGGTGCTGGTGGACAGCGTATACTGTCCTGGGACACGCTGTACCACGCCTGCACGACCTGTTCTCGTAGTTCTGTAAGGGAAGCTGGTTGACAGCGAATACTGTCCTCGGACACATTGTACCACACCTGCTCGCGCTCTTCACGTTGTTCTGTAAGGGTTGTTCGTCGACAGCGTATACTCTCCTGGTACACGTTGTACCACGCCTGCTCGCACTGATCATGTAGTTCTGTAAGGGCTGCTGGTCGACAGCGAATACTGTCCTGGGACATGTTATACCACGCCTGCTCGCCCTTTCACGTGTTTCTGTAAGGGTTGCTTGTCGACAGCGAATACTGTCTTGGGACACGTTGTACTACGCCTGCTTGCCCTGTTCACGTAGTTCTGTAAGGGTTGCTGGTCCACAGGGAATACTGTCCTGGAACACATTGTACCACACCCTCTCGCCCTCTCTACGTAGTTCTGTAAGGGTTGCTGTTCCACAGCGAATACTGTCCTGGGACACGTTGTACCACGCCTGCTCGCACTGAACACGTAGTTCTGTAAGGGCCGCTGGTCGACAGCGAATACTGTCCTGGGACATGTTATACCACGCCTGCTCGCCCTGTTCACGTAGTGCTGTAAGGGTTGCCTGTCGACAGCAAATACTGTCCTGGGACACGTTGTACCACGCCTGCTCGCCCGCTTCACGTAGTTCTGTAAGGGTTGCTGGTCCACAGGGAATACTGTCCTGGGACACGTTGTACCACGCCTGCTCGCCCTGTTCACGTAGTTCTGTAAGGGTGGCTGGTCGACAGCGGAAACTGTCCTTGGACACGCTGTACCACGCCTGCTCGCCCTGTTTACATGGTTCTGTAAGGGTTGCTGGTCGACAGCGAATACTGTCCTGGGACATGTTGTACCAAGCCTGCTCGCCCTGTTCACGTAGTTGTGTAGGGGTTGCTGGACGACAGCGAATACAGTCATGGGACAAGTTGTATCACACCTGCTCGTCCTGTTCAAGTATTTCTGTAAGGGTTGCTGGTCGACAGCGAATACTGTCCTGGGACTCGTTGTACCACGCCTGCTTGCCCTGTTCACGTAGTTCTGTAAGGGAAGCTGGTTGACAGCGAATACTGTCCTCGGATACATTGTACCACACGTGCTCGCGCTCTCTACGTAGATCTGTAAGGGTTGCTGTTCGACAGCGAATACTGTCCTGGGACACGTTGTACGACGCCAGCTCGCACTGATCACGTAGTTCTGTAAGGGCTGCTGGTCGACAGCGAATACTGTCCTGGGACATGTTATACCACGCCTCCTCGCCCTGTTCACGTAGTTCTGTAAGGGTTGCCTGTCGACAGCGAATACTGTCCTGGGACACGTTGTACTACGCCTCCTCGCCCGCTTCACTTAGTTCAGTAAGGGTTGCAGGTCCACAGGGAATACTGTCCTGCGACACGTTGTACCACGCCTGCTCGCTCTGTTCACGTAGTTCTGTAAGGGTTGCTTGCCGACAGCGAATACTGTCCTGATACACGTTGTACCACACCTGCTCTCCCTGTTCACGTAGTTCTGTAAGGGGTGCTGGTCGAAAGCGAATACTGTCCTGGGACACGTTGTACCACGCCTGCTCGCCCTGTTCACGTAGTTCTATAAGGGTGTCTGGTCGACAGCGAATACTGTCCTTGGACACGCTGTACCACGCCTGCTCGCCCTGTTTACGTGGTTCTGTAAGGGTTGCTGGTCGACAGCGAATACTGTCCTGGGACATGTTGTACCAAGAATGCTCGCCCTGTTCACGTAGTTCTGTAGGGGTTGTTGGTCGACAGCGAATACTATCCTGGGGCACGTTGTACCACGCCTGCTCACCCTGTTCAAGTAGTTCTGCAAGGGTTGCTGGTCGACAGCGAATACTGTCCTGGGACACGTTGTACCACGCCTTCCCGCCCTGGTCACGTAGTTCTGTAAGGGGTGCTGGTCAACAGCGAATACTGTCCTGAGACACACTGTACCCCGCCTGCTCGCCCTGTTCATGTAGTCCTGTAAGTGTTGCTGGTCGACAGCGAATACTGTGTTGTTACACATTGTACCACGCCTGCTCGCCCTGTTCACGTAGTTCTGTAAGTGTTGCTGGTCGTCTGCAATACTGTCCTGGGACACGTTGTACTACGCCTACTCGCCTTGTTCACGTGGTTCTGTAAGGATTGCTATTCGACAACGAATACTGTCCTGGGAGACGTTGTACTACGCCTGCACGCCCTGTTCACGTAGTCCTGTAATTGTTGCTGGTAGACAGCGAATACTGTCCTGGGACACGAAGTACCATGCCTGCTCGCCCTGTTCACGTAGTTCTGTAAGGGGTGCTGGTCGACAGCGAATACTGTCAAGGGACACGTTGTACCACTCCTGCTCACCCTGTTCACGTAGTTCTGTAAGGGGTGCTGGTCGGCAGCTAATACTGTCCTGGTACACGTTGTACCACACCTGCTCGCCCTGTTCACGTAGTTCTGTAATTGTTGCTGGTAGACAGCGAATACTGTCCTGGGACACGCTGTAACACGCCTGCTCGCCCTGTTCACGTAGTTCTGTAAGGGTTGCTGGTCGACAGCGAATACCATCGTAGGACATGTTGTACCACGTCTGTTAGTCCTGTTCACGTAGTTCTGAAAGGGTTGCTGGTCGACAGCGAATACTGTGTTGGGACACATTGTACCACGCCTGCTCGCCCTGTTCACGTAGTTATGTAAGGGTTGCTGGTCGACAGCAATACTGTCCTGGGACACGTTGTACCACGCCTACTCGCCTTGTTCACGTAGTTCTGTAAGGGTTGCTGGTTGACAGCGAATACTGTCCTGGGACACGTTGTACTACGCCTGCTCGCCCTGTTCACGTAGTCCTGTAATTGTTGCTGGTAGACAGCGAATACTGTCCTGGGACACGAAGTACCATGCCTGCTCGCCCTGTTCACGTATTTCTGTAAGGGGTTCTGGTCGACAGCGAATACGGTCAAGGGACAAGTTGTACCACTACTGGTCGACCTGTTCACGTAGTTCTGTAAAGGGTGCTGGTCGACAGCGAATACTGTCCTGGGACACGTTGTACCACGCCTGCTCGCCCTGTTTACGTAGTTCTGTAAGGGTTGCTGGTCGACAGCGAATACTGTCCTGGGACATGTTGTACCAAGCCTGCTCGCCCTGTTCACGTAGTTCTGTAGGGGTTGCTGGTCGACAGCGAATACTATCCTGGGACACATTGTACCACGCCATCTCGCCCTGTTCAAATAGTTCTGTAAGTGTTGCTGGTCGACAGCGAATACTGTCCTGGGACACGTTATACCTCGCCTGCTCGCCCTGTTCACGTAGTTCTGTAAGGGGTGCTGGAGGACAGCGTATACTGTCCTGGGACACGTTGTACCACGCGCGCTCGCCCTGTTCACGTGGTTCTGTAAGGGGTGCTGGTCGGCAGCTAATACTTTCCTGGGACACATTGTACCACGACTGCTCGCCCTGTACGTGTAATTCTGTAAGGGTTGCTCGTCGACAGCGAATACTGTCCTGGGACACGTTGTACCACGCCTGCTCGCCCTGTTCATGTATTTCTGTAAGGGTTGCTTTACGACAGCGATTACTGTCCTGGAACACGCTGTACCACGCCTGCACGACCTGTTCTCGTAGTTCTGTAAGGGTTGCTGGTCGACAGCGAATACTGTCCTGGGAAACGTTGTACCTCGCCTGCTCGCCCTGTTCACGTAGTTCTGTAAGGGCTTCTGGTCGACAGCGAACGCTGTCCTGGGACACGTTTTACTACGATTGCTCGTCCTATTCAGGTAGTTCTGTAAGGGTAGCTGGCCGAAACGAATACTGTCCTGGGACACGTAACACGCCTGCTTGCCCTGTTCACGTAGTTCTGTAAGGGAAGCTGGTTGACAGCGAATACTGTCCTCGGACACATTGTACCACACCTGCTCGCGCTCTTCACGTTGTTCTGTAAGGGTTGTTCGTCGACAGCGTATACTCTCCTGGGACACGTTGTACCACGCCTGCTCGCACTGATCACGTAGTTCTGTAAGGGCTGCAGGTCGGCAGCGAATACTGTCCTGGGACATGTTATACCACGCCTGCTCGCCCTTTCACGTGTTTCTGTAAGGGTTGCTTGTCGACAACGAATACTGTCTTGGGACACGTTGTACTACGCCTGCTCGCCCGCTTCACGTAGTTCTGTAAGGGCTGCTGGTCGACAGCGAATACTGTCCTAGGACACGTTGTACCACACCTGCTCTCCCTGTTGACGTAGTTCAGTAAGGGCTGCTGGTCGACAGCGAATACTGTCCTGGGACATGTTATACCACGCCTGCTGGCCCTGTTCACGTAGTTCTGTAAGGGTTGCCTGTCGACAGCGAATACTGTCCTGGGACACGTTGTACTACGCCTGCTTGCCCTGTTCACGTAGTTCTGTAAGGGTTGCTGGTCCACAGGGAATACTGTCCTGGGACACATTGTACCACACCCTCTCGCCCTCTCTACGTAGTTCTGTAAGGGTTGCTGTTCCACAGCGAATACTCTCCTGGGACACGTTGTACCACGCCTGCTCGCACTGAACACGTAGTTCTGTAAGGGCTGCTGGTCGACAGCGAATACTGTCCTGGGACATGTTATACCACGCCTGCTCGCCCTGTTCACGTAGTGCTGTAAGGGTTGCCTGTCGACAGCAAATACTGTCCTGGGACACGTTGTACTACGCCTGCTCGCCCGCTTCACGTAGTTCTGTAAGGGTTGCTGGTCCACAGGGAATACTGTCCTGGGACACGTTGTACCACGCCTGCTCGCCCTGTTCACGTAGTTCTGTAAGGGTGGCTGGTCGACAGCGGAAACTGTCCTTGGACACGCTGTACCACGCCTGCTCGCCCTGTTTACGTGGTTCTGTAAGGGTTGCTGGTCGACAGCGAATACTGTCCTGGGACATGTTGTACCAAGAATGCTCGCCCTGTTCACGTAGTTCTGTAGGGGATGCTGGTCGACAGCAAATACTATCCTGGGGCACGTTGTACCACGCCTGCTCGCCCTGCTCAAGTAGTTCTGCAAGGGTTGCTGGTCGAAAGCGAATACTGTCCTGGGACACGTTGTACCACGCCTTCTCGCCCTGTTCACGTAGTTCTGTAAGAGGTGCTGGTCGGCAGCTAATACTGTCCTGGTACACGTTGTACCACACCTGCTCGCCCTGTTCACGCAGTTCTGAAATTGTTGCTGGTAGACAGCGAATACTGTCCTGGGACACGCTGTAACACGCCTGCTCGCCCTGTTCACGTAGTTCTGTAAGGGTTGCTGGTCGACAGCGAATACCGTCGTAGGACATGTTGTACCACGTCTGTTAGTCCTGTTCACGTAGTTCTGAAAGGGTTGCTGGTCCACAGCGAATACTGTGTTGGGACACATTGTACCACGCCTGCTCGCCCTGTTCACGTAGTTATGTAAGGGTTGCTGGTCGACAGCAATACTGTCCTGGGACACGGTGTACCACGCCTACTCGCCTTGTTCACGTAGTTCTGTAAGGGTTGCTGGTTGACAGCGGATACTGTCCTGGGACACGTTGTACTACGCCTGCTCGCCCTGTTCACGTTGTTCTGTAAGGGGTGCTGGTGGACAGCGAATACTGTCCTGGGACATGTTGTACCAAGCCTGCTCGCCCTGTTCACGTAGTTCTGTAGGGGTTGCTGGTCGACAGCGAATACTATCCTGGGACACATTGTACCACGCCATCTCGCCCTGTTCAAGTAGTTCTGTAAGGGGTGGTGGTCGACAGCGAATACTGTCCTGGGACACGTACTACCATGCCTGCTCGCCCTGTTCACGTATTTCTGTAAGGGGTTCTGGTCGACAGCGAATACGGTCAAGGGACAAGTTGTACCACTCCTGCTCGACCTGTTCACGTAGTTCTGTAAGGGGTGCTGGTCGACAGCGAATACTGTCCTGGGACACGTTGTACCACGCCTGCTCGCCCTGTTTACGTAGTTCTGTAAGGGTTGCTGGTCGACAGCGAATACTGTCCTGGAACATGTTGTACCAAGCCTGCTCGCCCTGTTCACGTAGTTCTGTAGGGGTTGCTGGTCGACAGCGAATACTATCCTGGGACACATTGTACCACGCCTGCTCGCCCTGTTCATGTAGTTCTGTAAGGGTTGCTGGTCGACAGCGATTACTGTCCTGGGACACGCTGTACCACGCCATCTCGCCCTGTTCAAGTAGTTCTGTAAGGGTTGCTGGTCGACAGCGAATACTGTCCTGGGACACGTTGTACCTCGCCTGCTCGCCCTGTTCACGTAGTTCTGTAAGGGCTTCTGGTCGACAGCGAACACTGTCCTGGGACACGTTTTACTACGATTGCTCGTCCTATTCACGTAGTTCTGTAGGGGTAGCTGGCCGAAACGAATACTGTCCTGGGACACGTAACACGCCTGCTTGCCCTGTTCACGTAGTTCTGTAAGGGAAGCTGGTTGACAGCGAATACTGTCCTCGGACACATTGTACCACACCTGCTCGCGCTCTTCACGTTGTTCTGTAAGGGTTGTTAGTCGACAGCGAATACTCTCCTGGGACACGTTGTACCACGCCTGCTCGCACTGATCACGTAGTTCTGTAAGGGCTGCTGGTCGACAGCGAATACTGTCCTGGGACATGTTATACCGCGCCTGCTCGCCCTTTCACGTGTTTCTGTAAGGGTTGCCTGTCGACAGCGAATACTGTCCTGGGACACGTTGTACTACGCCTGCTCGCCCGCTTCACGTAGATCTGTAAGGGTTGCTGGTCGACAGCGAATACTGTCCTGGGACAGGTTGTACCACACCTGCTCTCCCTGTTCACGTAGTTCTGTAAGGGCTGCTGGTCAACAGCGAATACTGTCCTGGGACATGTTATACCACGCCTGCTCGCCCTGTTCACGTAGTTCTGTAAGGGTTGCCTGTCGACAGCGAATACTGTCCTGGGACACGTTGTACTACGCCTGCTCGACCGCTTCACGAAGTTCTGTAAGAGTTGCTGGTCCACAGGGAATACTGTCCTGGGACACATTGTACCACACCTGCTCGCCCTCTCTACGTAGTTCGATAAGGGTTGCTGATCCACAGCGAATACTGTCCTGGGACACGTTGTACCACGACTGCTCGCACTGATCACGTAGTTCTGTAAGGGCTGCTGGTCGACAGCGAATACTGTCCTGGGACATGTTATACCACGCCTGCTCGCCCTGTTCACGTAGTTCTGTAAGTGTTGCTGGTCGACAGCGAATACTGTCCTGGGACACGTTATACCTCGCCTGCTCGCCCTGTTCACGTAGTTCTGTAAGGGGTGCTGGTGGACAGCGTATACTGTCCTGGGACACGTTGTACCACGCGCGCTCGCCCTGTTCACGTGGTTCTGTAAGGGGTGCTGGTCGGCAGCTAATACTTTCCTGGGACACATTGTACCACGACTGCTCGCCCTGTACGTGTAATTCTGTAAGGGTTGCTCGTCGACAGCGAATACTGTCCTCGGACACGTTGTACCACGCCTGCTCGCCCTGTTCATGTATTTCTGTAAGGGTTGCTGGACGACAGCGATTACTGTCCTGGAACACGCTGTACCACGCCTGCACGACCTGTTTTTCGTAGTTCTGTAAGGGTTGCTGGTCGACAGCGAATACTGTCCTGGGAAACGTTGTACCTCGCCTGCTCGCCCTGTTCACGTAGTTCTGTAAGGGCTTCTGGTCGACAGCGAACGCTGTCCTGGGACACGTTTTACTACGATTGCTCGTCCTATTCAGGTAGTTCTGTAAGGGTAGCTGGCCGAAACGAATACTGTCCTGGGACACGTAACACGCCTGCTTGCCCTGTTCACGTAGTTCTGTAAGGGAAGCTGGTTGACAGCGAATACTGTCCTCGGACACATTGTACCACACCTGCTCGCGCTCTTCACGTTGTTCTGTAAGGGTTGTTCGTCGACAGCGTATACTCTCCTGGGACACGTTGTACCACGCCTGCTCGCACTGATCACGTAGTTCTGTAAGGGCTGCAGGTCGGCAGCGAATACTGTCCTGGGACATGTTATACCACGCCTGCTCGCCCTTTCACGTGTTTCTGTAAGGGTTGCTTGTCGACAACGAATACTGTCTTGGGACACGTTGTACTACGCCTGCTCGCCCGCTTCACGTAGTTCTGTAAGGGCTGCTGGTCGACAGCGAATACTGTCCTAGGACACGTTGTACCACACCTGCTCTCCCTGTTGACGTAGTTCAGTAAGGGCTGCTGGTCGACAGCGAATACTGTCCTGGGACATGTTATACCACGCCTGCTGGCCCTGTTCACGTAGTTCTGTAAGGGTTGCCTGTCGACAGCGAATACTGTCCTGGGACACGTTGTACTACGCCTGCTTGCCCTGTTCACGTAGTTCTGTAAGGGTTGCTGGTCCACAGGGAATACTGTCCTGGGACACATTGTACCACACCCTCTCGCCCTCTCTACGTAGTTCTGTAAGGGTTGCTGTTCCACAGCGAATACTCTCCTGGGACACGTTGTACCACGCCTGCTCGCACTGAACACGTAGTTCTGTAAGGGCTGCTGGTCGACAGCGAATACTGTCCTGGGACATGTTATACCACGCCTGCTCGCCCTGTTCACGTAGTGCTGTAAGGGTTGCCTGTCGACAGCAAATACTGTCCTGGGACACGTTGTACTACGCCTGCTCGCCCGCTTCACGTAGTTCTGTAAGGGTTGCTGGTCCACAGGGAATACTGTCCTGGGACACGTTGTACCACGCCTGCTCGCCCTGTTCACGTAGTTCTGTAAGGGTGGCTGGTCGACAGCGGAAACTGTCCTTGGACACGCTGTACCACGCCTGCTCGCCCTGTTTACGTGGTTCTGTAAGGGTTGCTGGTCGACAGCGAATACTGTCCTGGGACATGTTGTACCACACCTGCTCGCCCTGTTCACGTAGTTCTGTAAGGGTTGTTGGTCGACAGCGAATACTGTCCTGGGAAACGTTGTACCACGCCTGCTCGCCCTGTTCATGTGGTTCTGTAAGAGTTGCTGGTCGTCAGCTAATACTGTCCTGGGACACGTTGTACCACACCTGCTCGCCCTGTTCACGTAGTTCTGTAAGTGTTGCTGGTCGACAGCGAATACAGTCCTGGGACACGTTGAATCACGCCTGCTCGTCCTGTTCACGTATTTCGGTAAGGGTTGCTGGTCGACAGCGAATGCTTTCCTGGACACATTGTACCACGCCTGCTCGGCCTGTACGTGTAATTCTGTAGGGGTTGCTCGTCGACAGCGAATACTTTCCTGGGACACGTTGTACCACGACTGCTCGCCCTGATCACGTAGTTCTGTAAGGGTTGCTGGTCGACAGCTAATACTGTCCTGGGACACGCTGTACCACGCCTGCTCGCCCTGTTCACGTAGTTCTGTAAGGGTTGCTGGTCGACAGCGAACACTGTCCTGGGACACATTGTACCACGCCTGCTCGCCCTGTTCATGTAGTTCTGTAAGGGTTACTGGTCGACAGCGAATATTGTCCTGGGACACGCTGTACCACGCCTGCTCGCCCTGTTCACGTAGTTCTGTAAGGGTTGCTGGTTGACAGCGAATACAGTCCTGGGAAACGTTGTACCTCGCCTGCTCGCCCTGTTCACGTAGTTCAGTAAGGCCTTCTGGTCTACAGCGAACACTGTCCTGGGAAACGTTTTACTACGATTGCTCGTCCTATTCACGTAGTTCTGTAAGGGATGCTGGTCGACAGCGAATATTGTCCTAGGACTCGTTGTACCACGCCTGCTAGCCCTGTTTACGTAGTTTTGTAAGGTTTGCTGGTCAACAGCGAATACTGTCCAGGGACACGTTGTACCACGCCTGCTCGCCCTGTTCACGTATCTCTGTAAGGGGTGCTGGTCGTCAGCTAATACTGTCCTGGGACACGTTGTACCACACCTGCTCGCCCTGTTCACATAGTTCTGTAAGGGTTGCTGGTCGACAGCGAATACTGTGCTGGGACACGTTGTACCACGCCTGCGCGCCCTGTTCATGTAGTTCTGTAAGGGTTTCTGGACGACTGCGAATACAGTCCTGGGACACGTTGTATCACGCCTGCTCGTCCTGTTCACGTAGTTCTGTAAGGGTTGCTGGTCGACAGCGCACACTGTCCTGGAAACGTTGTACCAAGCCTGCTCGCCCTGTTCATGTAGTTCTATAAGGGTTGCTGGTCGACAGCGAATATTGTCCTAGGACTCGTTGTACCACGCCTGCTAGCCCTGTTCACGTAGTTCTGTAAGGGTTGCTGGTCGACAGTGAATACTGGCCTGCGACACGTTGTACCACGTCTGCTCGCCCTGTTCAAGTAGTTCTGTAAGGGTTGCTGGTCGACAGCGAATACTGTCCTGGGACACGTTGTACCTCGCCTGCTCGCCCTGTTCACGTAGTTCTGTAAGGGTTGCTGGGCGACAGCGAATACTGTCCTAGGACATGTTGTACCAAGCCTGCTCGCCCTGTTCATGTAGTTCTGTAAGGGTGGCTGGTTGACAGCGAATACTGACCAGGGACACGTTGTACCACGCCCGCTCGCCCTGATCACGTAGTTCTCTAATTGGTGCTGGTCGGCAGCTAATACTGTCCTGGGACACGTTGTTCAACGCCTGCTCGCCCTTTCCACGTAGTCCTGTAAGTGTTGCTGGTCGACAGCTAATACTGTCCTGGGACACGTTGTACCACGCCTGCTCGCCCTGTTCATGTAGTTCTGTAAGGGTTTCTGGTCGACGGCGAATACTGTCCTAGGACACGCTGTACCACGCCCGCTCGACCTGTCGTCGAAGTTCTGTAAGGGTTGCTGGTTGACAGCGAATACTGTCCTGGGACACGTTGCACCTCGCCTGCTCGCCCTGTTCACGTAGTTCTGTAAGGGGTTCTGGTCGACAGGGAACACTGTCCTGGGAAACGTTTTACTACGATTGCTCGTCCTATTTACGTAGTTCTGTAAGGGTAGCTGGCCGAAGCGAATACTGTCCTGGGACACATAACACGCCTGCTTGCCCTGTTCACGTAGTTCTGTAAGGGAAGCTGGTTGACAGCGAATACTCTCCTGGGACACATTGTACCTCACCTGCTCGCGCTCTTCACGTTGTTCTGTAAGGGTTGTTCGTCGACAGCGAATACTGTCCTGGAACACGTTTTACCACTGCTGCCCGGCGTGTTCACGTAGTCCTGTAAGGGTTGCTGGTCGACAGCGAATACTGTCCTGGGACACGCTGTACCACGCCTGCTCGCCCTGTACATGTAGTTCTGTAAGGGTTTCTGGTCGACAACGAATTCTGTCCTAGGACACGCTGTACCACGCCCGCTCGACCTGTCGTCGTAGTTCTGTAAGGGTTGCTGGTTGACAGGGAATACTGTCCTGGGACACGTTGCACCTCGCCTGCTCTCCCTGTTCACGTAGTTCTGTAAGGGGTGCTGGTCGATAGCGAATACTGTCCAGGGACAGGTTATACCACGCCTGCTCGCCTTGTTCACTTAGTTCTGTAAGGGTTGCTGGTCGACAGCGAATAATATTCTGGGACACGTTGTACCATGCCTGCTAGCCCTGTTCACGTAGATCTGTAAGGGTTGCTGGTCGACAGCGAATAATGTCCTGGGGCACGTTGTACCACGCCTGCTCGATCTGTTCACGTAGTTCTGTAAGGGTGGCTGGTCGACAGCAAATACTGTCCTGGGACACGTTGTACCATGCCTGCTCGCCCTGTTCACGTAGTTCTGTAAGGGTTGCTAGTCGACAGTGAATACTGTCCTGCGACACGTTGTACAATGCCTGCTCGCCCTGTTCACGTAGTCCTGTAAGGGTTGCTGGTCGACTGCTAATACTGTCCTGGGACACATTGTACCACGCCTGCTCGCCCTGTCCACGTAGTTCTGTAAGGGGTGCTGGTGGACGTGCGAATACAATCCTGGGACACGTTATACCATGCCTGCTCACCCTGTTCACATAGTCCTGTAAGGGTTGCTGGTCCACAGGGAATACTGTCCTGGGACACATTGTACCACACCTGCTCGCCCTCTCTACGTAGTTCTGTAAGGGTTGCTTTTCGACAGCGAATACTGTCCTGGGACACGTTGTACCACGCCTGCTCGCACTGATCACATAGTTCTGTAAGGGTTGCTGGTCGACAAGGAATACTGTCCTGGGACATGTTGTATCACATCTGCTCGCCCTGTTCACGTAGTTCTGTAAGGGTTGCTGGTCGATAGCGAATACTGTCCAGGGACACGTTGTACCACGCCTGCTCGCCCTGTTCACTTAGTTCTGTAAGGGTTGCTGGTCGACAGCGAATAATGTTCAGGGACACGTTGTACCACGCCTGCTCGCCCTGTTCACGTTGGTCTGTAAGAGGTGCTGGTCGACTGCGAATAATGTCCTGGGGCACGTTGTACCACGCCTGCTTGACCTGTTCACGTAGTTCTGTAAGGGTGGCTGGTCGACAGCGAATACTGTCCTGGGACACGTTGTACCATGCCTCCTCCCCCTGTTCACGTAGTTCTGTAAGGGTTGCTGGTCGACAGTGAATACTGTCCTGCGACACATATTACCACGCCTGCTCGCCCTGATCACGTAGTTCTGTAAGGGTTGCTGGTCGACAGCGTATACTGTCCTGCGACACGTTGTACCACGCCTGCTCGCCCTGATCACGTAGATCTGTAAGGGTTGCTGGTCGACAGTGAATACTGTCCTGCTACACGTTGTACCACGCCTGCTCGCCCTGATCTCGTAGTCCTGTCAGGGTTGCTGGTCGACAGCGAATACTGTCCTGTGACACGTTGTACCACGCCTGCTCGACCTGTTCACGTAGTTCTGTAAGGGTGGCTGGTCGAAAGCGAATACTGTCCTGGGACACTTTGTACCATGCCTGCTCGCCATGTTCACGTAGTATTGTTAGGGGTGCTGGTCGACAGCTAATACTGTCCTGGGACATGTTGTACCACACCTGCTCGCCCTGTTCACGTAGTTCTGTAAGGGTTGTTTGTCGACAGCCAATACTGTTCTGTGACACGTTGTACCACGCCTGCTTGCCCTTTTCACGTAGATCTGTAAGGGTTGCTGGTCGACAGCGAATACTGTTCTGGGACACGTTGTACCGTGCCTGCTCGCCCTGTTCATGTAGTTCTGTAAGGGGTGCTGGTCGACAGCGAATACTTTCCTGGACACATTGTACCACGCCTGCTCGGCCTGTACGTGTAATTCTGTAAGGGTTGCTCGTCGACAGCGAATACTGTCCTATGACACGTTGTATCACGCCTGCTCGTCCTGTTCACGTATTTCTGTAAGGGTTGTTGGTCGACAGCGAATACTGTTCTGGGAAACGTTGTACCACGCCTGCTCGCCCTGTTCATGTGGTTCTGTAAGAGTTGCTGGTCGTCAGCTAATACTGTCCTGGGACACGTTGTACCACACCTGCTCGCCCTGTTCACGTAGTTCTGTAAGTGTTGCTGGTCGACAGCGAATACAGTCCTGGGACACGTTGAATCACGCCTGCTCGTCCTGTTCACGTAGTTCTGTAAGGGTTGCTGGTCGACAGCGATTACTTTCCTGGACACATTGTACCACGCCTGCTCGGCCTGTACGTGTAATTCTGTAAGGGTTGCTCGTCGACAGCGAATACTGTCCTGGGACACGTTGTACCACGACTGCTCGCCCTGATCACGTAGTTCTGTAAGGGTTGCTGGTCGACAGCTAATACTGTCCTGGGACACGCTGTACCACGCCTGCTCGCCCTGTTCACGTAGATCTGTAAGGGTTGCTGGTCGACAGCGAACACTGTCCTGGGACACATTGTACCACGCCTGCTCGCCCTGTTCATGTAGTTCTGTAAGGGTTACTGGTCGACAGCGAATACTGTCCTGGGACACGCTGTACCACGCCTGCTCGCCCTGTTCACGTAGTTCTGTAAGGGTTGCTGGTTGACAGCGAATACAGTCCTGGGAAACGTTGTACCTCGCCTGCTCGCCCTGTTCACGTAGTTCAGTAAGGCCTTCTGGTCTACAGCGAACACTGTCCTGGGAAACGTTTTACTACGATTGCTCGTCCTATTCACGTAGTTCTGTAAGGGATGCTGGTCGACAGCGAATATTGTCCTAGGACTCGTTGTACCACCCCTGCTAGCCCTGTTTACGTAGTTTTGTAAGGTTTGCTGGTCAACAGCGAATACTGTCCAGGGACACGTTGTACCACGCCTGCTCGCCCTGTTCACGTATCTCTGTAAGGGGTGCTGGTCGTCAGCTAATACTGTCCTGGGACACGTTGTACCACACCTGCTCGCCCTGTTCACATAGTTCTGTAAGGGTTGCTGGTCGACAGCGAATACTGTGCTGGGACACGTTGTACCACGCCTGCGCGCCCTGTTCATGTAGTTCTGTAAGGGTTTCTGGACGACTGCGAATACAGTCCTGGGACACGTTGTATCACGCCTGCTCGTCCTGTTCACGTAGTTCTGTAAGGGTTGCTGGTCGACAGCGCATACTGTCCTGGAAACGTTGTACCAAGCCTGCTCGCCCTGTTCATGTAGTTCTATAAGGGTTGCTGGTCGACAGCGAATATTGTCCTAGGACTCGTTGTACCACGCCTGCTAGCCCTGTTCACGTAGTTCTGTAAGGGTTGCTGGTCGACAGTGAATACTGGCCTGCGACACGTTGTACCACGTCTGCTCGCCCTGTTCAAGTAGTTCTGTAAGGGTTGCTGGTCGACAGCGAATACTGTCCTGGGACACGTTGTACCTCGCCTGCTCGCCCTGTTCACGTAGTTCTGTAAGGGTTGCTGGGCGACAGCGAATACTGTCCTAGGACATGTTGTACCAAGCCTGCTCGCCCTGTTCACGTAGCTCTGTAGGGGTTGCTGGTCGACAGCGAATACTATCCTGGGACACGTTGTACCACGCCTGCTCGCCCTGTTCAAGTAGTTCTGTAAGGGTTGCTGGTCGACAGCGAATACTGTCCTGGGACACGTTGTACCTCGCCTGCTCGCCCTGTTCACGTACTTCTGTAAGAGGAGCTGGTCGATAGCGTATACTGTCCTGGGACACGTTGTACCACGACCGCTCGCCCTGTTCACGTAGTTCTGTAAGGGGTGCTTGCCGACAGAGAAAGCTGTCCTGGGACACTTTGTACCATGCCTGCTCGACCTGTTCACGTAGTCCTGTAAGGGCCGCTGGTCGACAGCGAATACTGTCCTGGGACACGTTGTACCACGCCTGCACGCCCTGATCACATAGTTCTGTAAGGGTTGCTGGTCGACAGCGAATACTGTCTTGGGACACGTTGTACCACGCCTGCTCGCCCTGTTCACGTATTTCTTTAAGGTTTGCTGGTCCACAGGGAATACTGTCCTGGGACGCATTGTACCACACCTGCTCGCCCTCTCTACGTAGATCTGTAAGGGTTGCCTTTCGACAGCGAATACTGTCCTGGGACACGTTGTACCACGCCTGCTCGCACTGATCACATAGTTCTGTAAGGGTTGCTGGTCGACAGCGAATACTGTCCTGGGACATGTTGTACCACGCCTGCTCGACCTGTTCACGTAGTTCTGTAAGGGTTGCCTGTCGACAGCGAATACTGTCCTGGGACATGTTGTATCACATCTGCTCGCCCTGTTCACGTAGTTCTGTAAGGGTTGCTGGTCGATAGCGAATACTGTCCAGGGACACGTTGTACCACGCCTGCTCGCCCTGTTCACTTAGTTCTGTAAGGGTTGCTGGTCGACAGCGAATAATGTTCTGGGACACGTTGTACCACGCCTGCTCGCCCTGTTCACGTTGGTCTGTAAGAATTGCTGGTCGACTGCGAATAATATCCTGGGGCACGTTGTACCACGCCTGCTTGACCTGTTCACGTAGTTCTGTAAGGGTGGCTGATCGACAGCGAATACTGTCCTCGGACACGTTGTACCATGCCTGCTCGCCCTGTTCACGTAGTTCTGTAAGGGTTGCTGGTCGACAGTGAATACTGTCCTGCGACACATATTACCACGCCTGCTCGCCCTGATCACGTAGTTCTGTAAGGGTTGCTGGTCGACAGCGAATACTGTCCTGCGACACGTTGTACCACGCCTGCTCGCCCTGATCACGTAGATCTGTAAGGGTTGCTGGTCGACAGTGAATACTGTCCTGCTACACGTTGTACCACGCCTGCTCGCCCTGATCACGTAGTCCTGTCAGGGTTGCTGGTCGACAGCGAATACTGTCCTGTGACACGTTGTACCACGCCTGCTCGACCTGTTCACGTAGTTCTGTAAGGGTGGCTGGTCGACAGCGAATACTGTCCTGGGACACGTTGTACCATGCCTGCTCGCCATGTTCACGTAGTATTGTTAGGGGTGCTGGTCGACAGCTAATACTGTCCTGGGACATGTTGTACCACACCTGCTCGCAATGTTCACGTAGTTCTGTAAGGGTTGTTTGTCGACAGCGAATACTGTTCTGTGACACGTTGTACCACGCCTGCTTGCCCTTTTCACGTAGATCTGTAAGGGTTGCTGGTCGACAGCGAATACTGTTCTGGGACACGTTGTACCGTGCCTGCTCGCCCTGTTCATGTAGTTCTGTAAGGGGTGCTGGTCGACAGCTAACACTGTCCTGGGACACGTTGTACCACAGCTGCTCGCCCTGTTCATGTAGTTCTGTAAGGGTGGCTGGTAGACAGCGAATACTGTCCAGGGACACGTTGTACCACGCCCGCTCGCCCTGTTCACATAGTTCTCTAATTGGTGCTGGTCGGCAGCTAATACTGTCCTGGGACACGTTGTTCAACGCCTGCTCGCCCTTTTCACGTAGTCCTGTAAGTGTTGCTGGTCGACAGCTAATACTGTCCTGGGACACGTTGTACCACGCCTGCTCGCCCTGTTTATGTAGTTCTGTAAGGGTTTCTGGTCGACAGCGAATACTGTCCTAGGACACGCTGTACCACGCCCGCTCGACCTGTCGTCGTAGTTCTGTAAGGGTTGCTGGTTGACAGCGAATACTGTCCTGGGACACGTTGCACCTCGCCTGCTCGCCCTGTTCACGTAGTTCTGTAAAGGGTTCTGGTCGACAGCGAACACTGTCCTGGGAAACGTTTTACTACGATTGCTCGTCCTATTTACGTAGTTCTGTAAGGGTAGCTGGCCGAAGCGAATACTGTCCTGGGACACATAACACGCCTGCTTGCCCTGTTCACGTAGTTCTGTAAGGGAAGCTGGTTGACAGCGAATACTCTCCTGGGACACATTGTACCTCACCTGCTCGCGCTCTTCACGTTGTTCTGTAAGGGTTGTTCGTCGACAGCGTATACTGTCCTGGGACACGTTTTACCACTGCTGCCCGGCGTGTTCACGTAGTCCTGTAAGGGTTGCTGGTCGACAGCGAATACTGTCCTGGGACACGCTGTACCACGCCTGCTCGCCCTGTTCATGTAGTTCTGTAAGGGTTTCTGGTCGACAACGAATTCTGTCCTAGGACACGCTGTACCACGCCCGCTCGACCTGTCGTCGTAGTTCTGTAAGGGTTGCTGGTTGACAGCGAATACTGTCCTGGGACACGTTGCACCTCGCCTGCTCTCCCTGTTCACGTAGTTCTGTAAGGGGTGCTGGTCGATAGCGAATACTGTCCAGGGACAGGTTATACCACGCCTGCTCGCCCTGTTCACTTAGTTATGTAAGGGTTGCTGGTCGACAGCGAATAATATTCTGGGACACGTTGTACCATGCCTGCTAGCCCTGTTCACGTAGATCTGTAAGGGTTGCTGGTCGACAGCGAATAATGTCCTGGGGCACGTTGTACCACGCCTGCTCGATCTGTTCACGTAGTTCTGTAAGGGTGGCTGGTCGACAGCAAATACTGTCCTGGGACACGTTGTACCATGCCTGCTCGCCCTGTTCACGTAGTTCTGTAAGGGTTGCTAGTCGACAGTGAATACTGTCCTGCGACACGTTGTACCATGCCTGCTCGCCCTGTTCACATAGTCCTGTAAGGGTTGCTGGTCGACTGCTAATACTGTCCTGGGACACATTGTACCACGCCTGCTCGCCCTGTCCACGTAGTTCTGTAAGGGGTGCTGGTCGACGTGCGAATACAATCCTGGGACACGTTATACCATGCCTGCTCACCCTGTTCACATAGTCCTGTAAGGGTTGCTGGTCGACAGCGAATACTGTCCTGGGACACGTTGTACCATGCATGCTCGCCCTGTTCACCTAGATCTGTAAGGGTTGCTGGTCGACAATGAATAATGTCCTGGGGCACTTTGAACCACGCCTGCTCGACCTGTTCCAGTAGGTCTGTAAGGGTGGCTGGTCAACAGCGAATACTGTCCTGGGTCACGTTGTACCATGCCTGCTCGCCCTGTTCATGTAGTTCTGTAAGGGGTGCTGGTCGACAGCTAATACTGTCCTGGGACACGTTGTACTACACCTGCTGGACTGATCATGTAGTTCTGTAAGGGTTGCTGGTCCACAGGGAATACTGTCCTGCGACACATTACACCACGAATGCTAGCCCTGTTCACGTACTTCTGTAAGGGTTGCTGGTCGACAGCGAATACTGTTCTGGGACACGTTGTACCACGCCTGCTCGCCCTGTTTACGTAGTTCTGTAAGGTTTGCTGGTCAACAGCGAATACTGTCCAGGGACACGTTGAACCACGCCTGCGCGCCCTGTTCACGTATTCCTGTAAGGGGTGCTGGTCGTCAGCTAATACTGTCCTTGGACACGTTGTACCACACCTGCTCGCCCTGTTCACGTAGTTCTGTAAGGGTTGCTGGTCGACAGCGAATACTGTCCTGGGACACGTAACATGCCTGCTCGCCCCGTTCACGTAGTTCTGTAAGGGATGCTGGTCGACAACGAATGTTGTCCTAGGTCTCGTTGTACCACGCCTGCTAGCTCTGTTCACGTAGTTCTGTAAGGGTTGCTGCTCGACAGTGAATACTGTCCTGGGACACGTTGTACCACGCCTGCTCGCCCTGATCACGTATTTCTGTAAGGGTTGCTTTTCGACAGCGACTACTGTCCAGGGACACGTTGTACCACGCCTGCTCGCACTGATCACGTAGTTCTGTAAGGGTTGCCTGTCGACAGCGAATAGTGTCCTGGGACACGTTGTACCACGCCTGCTAGCCTTGTTCACGTAGCACTGTAAGGGTTGCTGGTCCACAGGGATTACTGTCCTGGGACGTGTTGTACCACGCCAGCTCGCCCTGGTCACGTAGTTCCGTAAGGGTTGCTGGTCGACAGCGAATACTGTCCTGGGACACGTTGTAACACGAATGCTCACCCTGGTCACTTAGTTCTGTAAGGGTTGCTGGTCGACAGCGGATACTGTTCTGGTACTCGTTGTACCACGCCTGCTCGCCCTGTTCATGTAGATCTGTAAGGGTTGCTGGTCGACAGCGAAAAATGTCCTGGGGCACATTGTACCAAGCCTGCTCGACCTGTTCACGTAGTTCTGTAAGGGTGGCTGGTCGACAGCGAATACTGTCCTGGGACACGTTGTACCATGCCTGCTCGCCCTGTTTACGGAGTTCTGTAAGGGGTTCTGTTCGACAGCTAATACTGCCCTGGGACACGTTGTACCACACCTGCTCGCCCTGTTCATGTAGTTCTGTAAGGGTTGCTGGTCCACAGGGAATACTATCCTGGGACACGTCGTACCACACCTGCTAGCCCTGTTCACGTTGTTCTGTAAGGGTTGCTTGTCGACAGTGAATACTGTCCTGTGACACGTTGTACCACGCCAGCTCGCCCTGATCACGTAGTTCTGTAAGGGTTGCTGGTCGACAGCGAATACTGCCCTTGGACACACTGTACCACGCCTGCTCGCCCTGTTCAAGTAGTTCTGTAAGGGTTGCTGGTCGACAGCAAATACTGTCCTGGGACACGATGTACCACGCCTCCTCCCCCTGTTCACGTAGTTCTGTAAGGGGTGCTGGTCAACAGCGAATACTGTCCTGGGACACATTGTACACCGCCAGCTCGCCCTGTTCATGTAGTCCTGTAAGGGTTGCTGGTCGACAGCGAGTACTGTCCTGGGACATGCTGTACCACGCCTGCTCGCCCTGTTTACGTAGTTCTGTAAGGGTGGCTGGTCGACAGCGAATACTGTCCAGGGACACGTTGTACCACGCCTGATCACCCTGTTCACGTATTTCTGTAATGGTTGCTGGTCGACAGCGAATACTGTCCTTGGACACACTGTTACACGCCTGCTCGCCCTGTTCAAGGAGTTCTGTAAGGGTTGCTGGTCGACAGCGAATACTGTCCTGGGTCACGATGTACCACGCCTGCTCGCCCTGTTCATGTAGTCCAGTAAGGGTTGCTGGTCGACAGCAAATACTGTCCTGTGATACGTTGTACCACGCCTGCTCGACCTGTTCATGTAGTTCTGTAAGGGTGGCTGGTCGACAGCGAATACTGTCCTGGGACATGCTGTACCACGCCAGATCGACCTGTTCACGTAGTTCTGTAAGGGTTGCTCGTCGACAGCGAATACTGTCCTGGGACACGTTGCAACACGCCTGTTCACCCTGTTCACGTAGTCCTGTAAGGGTTGCTGGTCGACAGCTAATACTGTCTATGTACACGCTGTACCACGCCTGCTTGCCCTGATCAATTAGTTCTGTAAGGGTTGCTGTTCCACAGGGAATACTGTCCTGGGACACGTTGTACCACGCCAGCTCGCCCTCTTCACGTAGTTCTGTAAGGGTTGCTAATTGACAGCGAATACTGTCCTGGGACACGTAACATGCCTGCTCGCCCCGTTCACGTAGTTCTGTAAGGGATGCTGGTCGACAGCGAATATTGTCCTAGGACTCGTTGTACCACGCCTGCTAGCACTGTTAACGTAGTTCTGTAAGGGTTGCTGGTCCACAGGGAATACTGTCCTGAGACACGTTGTAGCACGCCTGCTCGCACTGATCACGTAGTTCTGTAAGGGTTGCTGGTCGACAGCGAATACTGTCCAGGGACATGTTATACCACACCTGCTCGACCTGTTCACGTAGTTCTGTAAGGGTTGCCTGTCGACAGCGATTACTGTCCTGGGACACGTTGTACCACGCCTGCTCGCCCTGTTCACATAGTTCTGTAAGGGTTGCTGGTCCACAGGGAATACTGTCCTGGGACTCGTTGTTCCACGCCAGCTCGCCCTCTTCACGTAGTTCTGTTAGGGTTGCTCGTCGACAGCGTATACTGTCCTGGGACACGTTGTACCACACCTGCTCTCCCTGTTCACGTAGTTCTGTAAGGGGTGCTGGTCGATAGCGAATACTGTCCAGGGACGCGTTGTACCACGCCTGCTCACCCTGTTCACTTAGTTCTGTAAGGGTTGCTGATCGACAGCTAATACTGTCCTGGGACACGTTGTACCACACCTGCTGGACTGATCAAGTAGTTCTGTAAGGGTTGCTGGTCCACAGGGAATACTGTCCTGGGACACATTGTACCACGCCTGCTAGTCCTGTTCACGTACTTCTGTAAGGGTTGCTGGTCGACAGCGAATATTGTTCTGGGACACGTTGTACCACGCCTGCTCGCCCTGTTTACGTAGTTCTGTAAGGTTTGCTGGTCAACAGCGAATACTGTCCAGGGACACGTTGAACCACGCCTGCTCGCCCTGTTCACGTATTTCTGTAAGGGGTGCTGGTCGTCAGCTAATACTGTCCTTGGACACGTTGTACCACACCTGCTCGCCCTGTTCACGTAGTTCTGTAAAGGTTGCTGGTCGACAGCGAATACTGTCCTGTGACACATTGTACACCGCCTGCTCGCCCTGTTCATGTAGTCCTGTAAGGGTTGCTGGTCGACAGCGAATACTGTCCTGTGAGACGTTGTACCACGCCTGCTCGACCTGTTCATGTAGTTCTGTAAGGGTGGCTGGTCGACAGCGAATACTGTCCTGGGACAAGCTGTACCACGCCAGATCGACCTGTTCACGTAGTTCTGTAAGGGTTGCTCGTCGACAGCGAATACTGTCCTGGGACACGTTGTACCACGCCTGTTCACCTTGTTCACGTAGTCCTGTAAGGGTTACTGGTCGACAGCTAATACTGTCCATGTACACGCTGTACCACGCCTGCTTGCCCTGATCAATTAGTTCTGTAAGGGTTGCTGGTCCACAGGGAATACTGTCCTGAGACACGTTGTAGCACGCATGCTCGCACTGATCACGTAGTTCTGTAAGGGTTGCTGGTCGACAGCGAATACTGTCCTAAGACATGTTATACCACACCTGCTCGACCTGTTCACGTAGTTCTGTAAGGGTTGCCTGTCGACAGCGATTACTGTCCTGGGACACGTTGTACCACGCCTGCTCGCCCTGTTCACATAGTTCTGTAAGGGTTGCTGGTCCACAGGGAATACTGTCCTGGGACTCGTTGTTCCACGCCAGCTCGCCCTCTTTACGTAGTTCTGTTAGGGTTGCTCGTCGACAGCGTATACTGTCCTGGGACACGTTGTACCACACCTGCTCTCCCTGTTCACGTAGTTCTGTAAGGGGTGCTGGTCGATAGCGAATACTGTCCAGGGACGCGTTGTACCACGCCTGCTCACCCTGTTCACTTAGTTCTGTAAGGGTTGCTGATCGACAGCTAATACTGTCCTGGGACACGTTGTACCACACCTGCTGGACTGATCAAGTAGTTCTGTAAGGGTTGCTGGTCCACAGGGAATACGGTCCTGGGACACATTGTACCACGCCTGCTAGCCCTGTTCACGTACTTCTGTAAGGGTTGCTGGTCGACAGCGAATACTGTTCTGGGACACGTTGTACCACGCCTGCTCGCCCTGTTTACGTAGTTCTGTAAGGTTTGCTGGTCAACAGCGAATACTGTCCAGGGACACGTTGAACCACGCCTGCTCGCCCTGTTCACGTATTTCTGTAAGGGGTGCTGGTCGTCAGCTAATACTGTCCTTGGACACGTTGTACCACACCTGCTCGCCCTGTTCACGTAGTTCTGTAAAGGTTGCTGGTCGACAGCGAATACTGTCCTGTGACACATTGTACACCGCCTGCTCGCCCTGTTCATGTAGTCCTGTAAGGGTTGCTGGTCGACAGCGAATACTGTCCTGTGAGACGTTGTACCACGCCTGCTCGACCTGTTCATGTAGTTCTGTAAGGGTGGCTGGTCGACAGCGAATACTGTCCTGGGACATGCTGTACCACGCCAGATCGACCTGTTCACGTAGTTCTGTAAGTGTTGCTCGTCGACAGCGAATACTGTCCTGGGACACGTTGTACCACGCCTGTTCACCTTGTTCACGTAGTCCTGTAAGGGTTACTGGTCGACAGCTAATACTGTCCATGTACACGCTGTACCACGCCTGCTTGCCCTGATCAATTAGTTCTGTAAGGGTTGCTGGTCCACAGGGAATACTGTCCTGGGACACGTTGTACCACGCCAGCTCGCCCTCTTCACGTAGTTCTGTAAAGGTTCTGGTCGACAGCGAATACTGTCCTGGGACACGTTGTACCACACCTGCTCTCCCTGTTCACGTAGTTCTGTAAGGGGTGCTGGTCGATAGCGAATACTGTCCTGGGACGCCTTGTACCACGCCTGCTCACCGTGTTCACTTAGTTCTGTAAGGGTTGCTGGTCGACAGCGAATACTGTTCTGGGACACGTTGTACCACGCCTGCTCGCCCTGTTCATGTAGTTCTGTAAGGGTTGCTAATTGACAGCGAATACTGTCCTGGGACACGTAACATGCCTGCTCGCCCCGTTCACGTAGTTCTGTAAGGGATGCTGGTCGACAGCGAATATTGTCCTAGGACTCGTTGTACCACGCCTGCTAGCACTGTTCACGTAGTTCTGTAAGGTTTGCTGGTCCACAGGGAATACTGTCCTGAGACACGTTGTACCACGCCTGCTCGCACTGATCACGTAGTTCTGTAAGGGTTGCTGGTCGACAGCGAATACTGTCCTGGGACATGTTATACCACACCTGCTGGACCAGTTCACGTAGTTCTGTAAGGGTTGCTGATCGACAGCTAATACTGTCCTGGGACACGTTGTACCACGCCTGCTCGCCCTGTTCACATAGTTCTGTAAGGGTTGCTGGTCCACAGGGAATACTGTCCTGGGACTCGTTGTTCCACGCCAGCTCGCCCTCTTCACGTAGTTCTGTTAGGGTTGCTCGTCGACAGCGTATACTGTCCTGGGACACGATGTACCACACCTGCTCTCCCAGTTCACGTAGTTCTGTAAGGGGTGCTGGTAGATAGCGAATACTGTCCAGGGACGAGTTGTACCACGCCTGCTTACCCTGTTCACTTAGTTCTGTAAGGGTTGCTGGTCGACAGCTAATAATGTCCTGGGACACGTTTTACCACACCTGCTGGACTGATCATGTAGTTCTGTAAGGGTTGCTGGTCCACAGGGAATACTGTCCTGGGACACATTGTACCACGCCTGCTAGCCGTGTTCACGTACTTCTGTAAGGGTTGCTGGTCGACAGCGAATACTGTTCTGGGACACGTTGTACCACGCCTGCTCGCCCTGTTTACGTAGTTCTGTAAGGTTTGCTGGTCAACAGCGAATACTGTCCAGGGACACGTTGAACCACACCTGCTCGCCCTGTTCACGTATTTCTGTAAGGGGTGCTGGTCGTCAGCTAATACTGTCCTTGGACACGTTGTACCACACCTGCTCGCCCTGTTCACGTAGTTCTGTAAAGGTTGCTGGTCGACAGCGAATACTGTCCTGTGACACATTGTACACCGCCTGCTCGCCCTGTTCATGTAGTCCTGTAAGGGTTGCTGGTCGACTGCGAATACTGTCCTGTGAGACGTTGTACCACGCCTGCTCGACCTGTTCATGTAGTTCTGTAAGGGTGGCTGGTCGACAGCGAATACTGTCCTGGGACATGCTGTACCACGCCAGATCGACCTGTTCACGTAGTTCTGTAAGTGTTGCTCGTCGACAGCGAATACTGTCCTGGGACACGTTGTACCACGCCTGTTCACCTTGTTCACGTAGTCCTGTAAGGGTTACTGGTCGACAGCTAATACTGTCCATGTACACGCTGTACCACGCCTGCTTGCCCTGATCAATTAGTTCTGTAAGGGTTGCTGGTCCACAGGGAATACTGTCCTGGGACACGTTGTACCACGCCAGCTCGCCCTCTTCACGTAGTTCTGTAAAGGTTCTGGTCGACAGCGAATACTGTCCTGGGACACGTTGTACCACACCTGCTCTCCCTGTTCACGTAGTTCTGTAAGGGGTGCTGGTCGATAGCGAATACTGTCCTGGGACGCCTTGTACCACGCCTGCTCACCGTGTTCACTTAGTTCTGTAAGGGTTGCTGGTCGACAGCGAATACTGTTCTGGGACACGTTGTACCACGCCTGCTCGCCCTGTTCATGTAGTTCTGTAAGGGTTGCTAATTGACAGCGAATACTGTCCTGGGACACGTAACATGCCTGCTCGCCCCGTTCACGTAGTTCTGTAAGGGATGCTGGTCGACAGCGAATATTGTCCTAGGACTCGTTGTACCACGCCTGCTAGCACTGTTCACGTAGTTCTGTAAGGTTTGCTGGTCCACAGGGAATACTGTCCTGAGACACGTTGTACCACGCCTGCTCGCACTGATCACGTAGTTCTGTAAGGGTTGCTGGTCGACAGCGAATACTGTCCTGGGACATGTTATACCACACCTGCTGGACCAGTTCACGTAGTTCTGTAAGGGTTGCTGACCGACAGCTAATACTGTCCTGGGACACGTTGTACCACGCCTGCTCGCCCTGTTCACATAGTTCTGTAAGGGTTGCTGGTCCACAGGGAATACTGTCCTGGGACTCGTTGTTCCACGCCAGCTCGCCCTCTTCACGTAGTTCTGTTAGGGTTGCTCGTCGACAGCGTATACTGTCCTGGGACACGATGTACCACACCTGCTCTCCCAGTTCACGTAGTTCTGTAAGGGGTGCTGGTAGATAGCGAATACTGTCCAGGGACGAGTTGTACCACGCCTGCTTACCCTGTTCACTTAGTTCTGTAAGGGTTGCTGGTCGACAGCTAATAATGTCCTGGGACACGTTTTACCACACCTGCTGGACTGATCATGTAGTTCTGTAAGGGTTGCTGGTCCACAGGGAATACTGTCCTGGGACACATTGTACCACGCCTGCTAGCCGTGTTCACGTACTTCTGTAAGGGTTGCTGGTCGACAGCGAATACTGTTCTGGGACACGTTGTACCACGCCTGCTCGCCCTGTTTACGTAGTTCTGTAAGGTTTGCTGGTCAACAGCGAATACTGTCCAGGGACACGTTGAACCACACCTGCTCGCCCTGTTCACGTATTTCTGTAAGGGGTGCTGGTCGTCAGCTAATACTGTCCTTGGACACGTTGTACCACACCTGCTCGCCCTGTTCACGTAGTTCCGTAAGGGTTGCTGGTCGACAGCGAATACTGTCCTGGGACACGTTGTAACACGAATGCTCACCCTGGTCACTTAGTTCTGTAAGGGTTGCTGGTCGACAGCGGATACTGTTCTGGTACTCGTTGTACCACGCCTGCTCGCCCTGTTCATGTAGATCTGTAAGGGTTGCTGGTCGACAGCGAAAAATGTCCTGGG
The DNA here is from genome assembly GCF_023897955.1 of Schistocerca gregaria. NCBI lineage: Eukaryota > Metazoa > Arthropoda > Insecta > Orthoptera > Acrididae > Schistocerca > Schistocerca gregaria. The sequence continues at coordinate 33,079,631 of NC_064924.1, read as the reverse complement.
GCACATTGTACCAAGCCTGCTCGACCTGTTCACGTAGTTCTGTAAGGGTGGCTGGTCGACAGCGAATACTGTCCTGGGACACGTTGTACCATGCCTGCTCGCCCTGTTTACGGAGTTCTGTAAGGGGTTCTGTTCGACAGCTAATACTGCCCTGGGACACGTTGTACCACACCTGCTCGCCCTGTTCATGTAGTTCTGTAAGGGTTGCTGGTCCACAGGGAATACTATCCTGGGACACGTCGTACCACACCTGCTAGCCCTGTTCACGTTGTTCTGTAAGGGTTGCTTGTCGACAGTGAATACTGTCCTGTGACACGTTGTACCACGCCAGCTCGCCCTGATCACGTAGTTCTGTAAGGGTTGCTGGTCGACAGCGAATACTGCCCTTGGACACACTGTACCACGCCTGCTCGCCCTGTTCAAGTAGTTCTGTAAGGGTTGCTGGTCGACAGCAAATACTGTCCTGGGACACGATGTACCACGCCTCCTCCCCCTGTTCACGTAGTTCTGTAAGGGGTGCTGGTCAACAGCGAATACTGTCCTGGGACACATTGTACACCGCCAGCTCGCCCTGTTCATGTAGTCCTGTAAGGGTTGCTGGTCGACAGCGAGTACTGTCCTGGGACATGCTGTACCACGCCTGCTCGCCCTGTTTACGTAGTTCTGTAAGGGTGGCTGGTCGACAGCGAATACTGTCCAGGGACACGTTGTACCACGCCTGATCACCCTGTTCACGTATTTCTGTAATGGTTGCTGGTCGACAGCGAATACTGTCCTTGGACACACTGTTACACGCCTGCTCGCCCTGTTCAAGGAGTTCTGTAAGGGTTGCTGGTCGACAGCGAATACTGTCCTGGGTCACGATGTACCACGCCTGCTCGCCCTGTTCATGTAGTCCAGTAAGGGTTGCTGGTCGACAGCAAATACTGTCCTGTGATACGTTGTACCACGCCTGCTCGACCTGTTCATGTAGTTCTGTAAGGGTGGCTGGTCGACAGCGAATACTGTCCTGGGACATGCTGTACCACGCCAGATCGACCTGTTCACGTAGTTCTGTAAGGGTTGCTCGTCGACAGCGAATACTGTCCTGGGACACGTTGCAACACGCCTGTTCACCTGTTCACGTAGTCCTGTAAGGGTTGCTGGTCGACAGCTAATACTGTCTATGTACACGCTGTACCACGCCTGCTTGCCCTGATCAATTAGTTCTGTAAGGGTTGCTGTTCCACAGGGAATACTGTCCTGGGACACGTTGTACCACGCCAGCTCGCCCTCTTCACGTAGTTCTGTAAGGGTTGCTAATTGACAGCGAATACTGTCCTGGGACACGTAACATGCCTGCTCGCCCCGTTCACGTAGTTCTGTAAGGGATGCTGGTCGACAGCGAATATTGTCCTAGGACTCGTTGTACCACGCCTGCTAGCACTGTTAACGTAGTTCTGTAAGGGTTGCTGGTCCACAGGGAATACTGTCCTGAGACACGTTGTAGCACGCATGCTCGCACTGATCACGTAGTTCTGTAAGGGTTGCTGGTCGACAGCGAATACTGTCCTAAGACATGTTATACCACACCTGCTCGACCTGTTCACGTAGTTCTGTAAGGGTTGCCTGTCGACAGCGATTACTGTCCTGGGACACGTTGTACCACGCCTGCTCGCCCTGTTCACATAGTTCTGTAAGGGTTGCTGGTCCACAGGGAATACTGTCCTGGGACTCGTTGTTCCACGCCAGCTCGCCCTCTTTACGTAGTTCTGTTAGGGTTGCTCGTCGACAGCGTATACTGTCCTGGGACACGTTGTACCACACCTGCTCTCCCTGTTCACGTAGTTCTGTAAGGGGTGCTGGTCGATAGCGAATACTGTCCAGGGACGCGTTGTACCACGCCTGCTCACCCTGTTCACTTAGTTCTGTAAGGGTTGCTGATCGACAGCTAATACTGTCCTGGGACACGTTGTACCACACCTGCTGGACTGATCAAGTAGTTCTGTAAGGGTTGCTGGTCCACAGGGAATACGGTCCTGGGACACATTGTACCACGCCTGCTAGCCCTGTTCACGTACTTCTGTAAGGGTTGCTGGTCGACAGCGAATACTGTTCTGGGACACGTTGTACCACGCCTGCTCGCCCTGTTTACGTAGTTCTGTAAGGTTTGCTGGTCAACAGCGAATACTGTCCAGGGACACGTTGAACCACGCCTGCTCGCCCTGTTCACGTATTTCTGTAAGGGGTGCTGGTCGTCAGCTAATACTGTCCTTGGACACGTTGTACCACACCTGCTCGCCCTGTTCACGTAGTTCTGTAAAGGTTGCTGGTCGACAGCGAATACTGTCCTGTGACACATTGTACACCGCCTGCTCGCCCTGTTCATGTAGTCCTGTAAGGGTTGCTGGTCGACAGCGAATACTGTCCTGTGACACGTTGTACCACGCCTGCTCGACCTGTTCATGTAGTTCTGTAAGGGTGGCTGGTCGACAGCGAATACTGTCCTGGGACATGCTGCACCACGCCAGATCGACCTGTTCACGTAGTTCTGTAAGTGTTGCTCGTCGACAGCGAATACTGTCCTGGGACACGTTGTACCACGCCTGTTCACCTTGTTCACGTAGTCCTGTAAGGGTTACTGGTCGACAGCTAATACTGTCCATGTACACGCTGTACCACGCCTGCTTGCCCTGATCAATTAGTTCTGTAAGGGTTGCTGGTCCACAGGGAATACTGTCCTGGGACACGTTGTACCACGCCAGCTCGCCCTCTTCACGTAGTTCTGTAAAGGTTCTGGTCGACAGCGAATACTGTCCTGGGACACGTTGTACCACACCTGCTCTCCCTGTTCACGTAGTTCTGTAAGGGGTGCTGGTCGATAGCGAATACTGTCCTGGGACGCCTTGTACCACGCCTGCTCACCGTGTTCACTTAGTTCTGTAAGGGTTGCTGGTCGACAGCGAATACTGTTCTGGGACACGTTGTACCACGCCTGCTCGCCCTGTTCATGTAGTTCTGTAAGGGTTGCTAATTGACAGCGAATACTGTCCTGGGACACGTAACATGCCTGCTCGCCCCGTTCACGTAGTTCTGTAAGGGATGCTGGTCGACAGCGAATATTGTCCTAGGACTCGTTGTACCACGCCTGCTAGCACTGTTCACGTAGTTCTGTAAGGTTTGCTGGTCCACAGGGAATACTGTCCTGAGACACGTTGTACCACGCCTGCTCGCACTGATCACGTAGTTCTGTAAGGGTTGCTGGTCGACAGCGAATACTGTCCTGGGACATGTTATACCACACCTGCTGGACCAGTTCACGTAGTTCTGTAAGGGTTGCTGATCGACAGCTAATACTGTCCTGGGACACGTTGTACCACGCCTGCTCGCCCTGTTCACATAGTTCTGTAAGGGTTGCTGGTCCACAGGGAATACTGTCCTGGGACTCGTTGTTCCACGCCAGCTCGCCCTCTTCACGTAGTTCTGTTAGGGTTGCTCGTCGACAGCGTATACTGTCCTGGGACACGATGTACCACACCTGCTCTCCCAGTTCACGTAGTTCTGTAAGGGGTGCTGGTAGATAGCGAATACTGTCCTGGGACGCCTTGTACCACGCCTGCTCACCGTGTTCACTTAGTTCTGTAAGGGTTGCTGGTCGACAGCGAATACTGTTCTGGGACACGTTGTACCACGCCTGCTCGCCCTGTTCATGTAGTTCTGTAAGGGTTGCTAATTGACAGCGAATACTGTCCTGGGACACGTAACATGCCTGCTCGCCCCGTTCACGTAGTTCTGTAAGGGATGCTGGTCGACAGCGAATATTGTCCTAGGACTCGTTGTACCACGCCTGCTAGCACTGTTCACGTAGTTCTGTAAGGTTTGCTGGTCCACAGGGAATACTGTCCTGAGACACGTTGTACCACGCCTGCTCGCACTGATCACGTAGTTCTGTAAGGGTTGCTGGTCGACAGCGAATACTGTCCTGGGACATGTTATACCACACCTGCTGGACCAGTTCACGTAGTTCTGTAAGGGTTGCTGATCGACAGCTAATACTGTCCTGGGACACGTTGTACCACGCCTGCTCGCCCTGTTTACGTAGTTCTGTAAGGTTTGCTGGTCAACAGCGAATACTGTCCAGGGACACGTTGAACCACACCTGCTCGCCCTGTTCACATATTTCTGTAAGGGGTGCTGGTCGTCAGCTAATACTGTCCTTGGACACGTTGTACCACACCTGCTCGCCCTGTTCACGTAGTTCTGTAAAGGTTGCTGGTCGACAGCGAATACTGTCCTGTGACACATTGTACACCGCCTGCTCGCCCTGTTCATGTAGTCCTGTAAGGGTTGCTGGTCGACAGCGAATACTGTCCTGTGACACGTTGTACCACGCCTGCTCGACCTGTTCATGTAGTTCTGTAAGGGTGGCTGGTCGACAGCGAATACTGTCCTGGGACATGCTGTACCACGCCAGATCGACCTGTTCACGTAGTTCTGTAAGGGTTGCTCGTCGACAGTGATTACTGACCTGGGACACGTTGTACCACGCCTGTTCACCCTGTTCACGTAGTACTGTAAGGGTTGCTGGTCGACAGCTAATACTGTCCATGTACACGCTGTACCACGCCTGCTAGCCCTGTTCACGTAGTTCTGTAAGGGTTGCTGGTCGACAGCTAATACTGTCCTGGGACACGCTGTACCACGTCTGCTCGCCCTGTTTACGTAGTTCTGTAAGGTTTGCTGGTCATCAGCGAATACTGTCCAGGGACACTTTGTACCACGCCTGATCACCCTGTTCACGTATTTTTGTAAGGGTGGCTGGTCGACAGCGAATACTGTCCTGGGACACGTTGTACCATGCCTGCTCGCCCTGTTTACGTAGTTCTGTAAGGGGTGCTGTTCGACAGCTAATACTGCCCTGGGACACGTTGTACCACACCTGCTCGCCCTGTTCATGTAGTTCTGTATGGGTTGCTGGTCCACAGGGAATACTGTCCTGGGACACGTTGTACCACGCCTGCTAGCCCTGTTCACGTTGTTCTGTAAGGGTTGCTTGTCGACAGTGAATACTGTCCTGTGACACGTTGTACCACGCCAGCTCGCCCTGATCACGTAGTTCTGTAAGGGTTGCTGGTCGACAGCGAATACTGTCCTTGGACACACTGTACCACGCCTGCACGCCCTGTTCAAGTAGTTCTGTAAGGGTTGCTGGTCGACTGCGAATACTGTCCTGCGACACGATGTACCACGCCTGCTCGCCCAGTTCACGTAGTTCTGTAAGGGGTGCTGGTCAACAGCGAATACTGTCCTGGGACACATTGTACACCGCCTGCTCGCCCTGTTCATGTAGTCCAGTAAGGGTTGCTGGTCGACAGCGAATACTGTCCTGTGACACGTTGTACCACGCCTGCTCGACCTGTTCATGTAGTTCTGTAAGGGTGGCTGGTCTACAGCGAATACTGTCCTGGGACATGCTGTACCACGCCAGATCGACCTGTTCACGTAGTTCTGTAAGGGTTGCTCTTCGACAGCGAATACTGTCCTGGGACACGTTGTACCACGCCTGTTCACCCTGTTCACGTAGTCCTGTAAGGGTTGCTGGTCGACAGCTAATACTGTCCTGGGACACGCTGTACCACGTCTGCTCGCCCTGTTTACGTAGTTCTGTAAGGTTTGCTGGTCAACAGCGAATACTGTCCAGGGACACATTGTACCACGCCTGATCACCCTGTTCACGTATTTCTGTAAGGGTTGCTGGTCGACAGCGAATACTGTCCTTGGACTACTGTTCCACTCCTGCACGCCCTGTTCAAGGAGTTCTGTAAGGGTTGCTGGTCGACAGCGAATACTGTCCTGGGTCACGATGTACCACTCCTGCTCGCCCTGTTCAAGGAGTTCTGTAAGGGTTGCCGGTCGACAGCGAATACTGTCCTGGGACACGTTGTACCACACCTGCTCTCCCTGTTCACGTAGTTCTGTAAGGGGTGCTGGTCGATAGCGAATACTGTCCTGGGACGCGTTGTACCACACCTGCTCACCTTGTTCACTTAGTTCTGTAAGGGTTGCTGGTCGACAGCGAATACTGTTCTGGGACACGTTGTACCACGGCTGCTCGCCCTGTTCATGTAGTTCTGTAAGGGTTGCTGGTCCACAGGGAATACTGTCCTGAGACACGTTGTACCACGCCTGCTCGCACTGATCACGTAGTTCTGTAAGGGTTGCTGGTCGACAGCGAATACTGTCCTGGGACATGTTATACCACACCTGCTCGACCTGTTCACGTAGTTCTGTAAGGGTTGCCTGTCGACAGCGATTACTCTCCTGGGACACGTTGTACCACGCCTGCTCGCCCTGTTCACATAGTTCTGTAAGGGTTGCTGGTCCACAGGCAATACTGTCCTGGGACTCGTTGTTCCACGCCAGCTCGCCCTCTTCACGTACTTCTGTTAGGGTTGCTCGTCGACAGCGTATACTGTAATGGGACACGTTGTACCACACCTGCTCTCCCTGTTCACGTAGTTCTGTAAGGGGTGCTGGTCGATAGCGAATACTGTCCAGGGACGCGTTGTACCACGCCTGCTCACCCTGTTCACTTAGTTCTGTAAGGGTTGCTGGTCGACAGCTAATACAGTCCTGGGACACGTTGTACCACACCTGCTGGACTGATCATGTAGTTCTGTAAGGGTTGCTGGTCCACAGGGAATACTGTCCTGGGACACATTGTTCCACGCCTGCTAGCCCTGTTCACGTACTTCTGTAAGGGTTGCTGGTCGACAGCGAATACTCTTCTGGGACACGTTGTACCACGCCTGCTCGCCCTGTTTACGTAGTTCTGTAAGGTTTGCTGGTCAACAGCGAATACTGTCCAGGGACACGTTGAACCACGCCTGCTCGCCCTGTTCACGTATTTCTGTAAGGGGTGCTGGTCGTCAGCTAATACTGTCCTTGGACACGTTGTACCACACCTGCTCGCCCTGTTCACGTAGTTCTGTAAAGGTTGCTGGTCGACAGCGAATACTGTCCTGTGACACATTGTACACCGCCTGCTCGCCCTGATCATGTTGTCCTGTAAGGGTTGCTGGTCGACAGCGAATACTGTCCTGTGACACGTTGTACCACGCCTGCTCGACCTGTTCATGTAGTTCTGTAAGGGTGGCTGGTCGACAGCGAATACTGTCCTGGGACATGCTGTACCACGCCAGATCGACCTGTTCACGTAGTTCTGTAAGGGTTGCTCGTCGACAGCGAATACTGTCCTGGGACATGTTGTACCACGCCTGTTCACCCTGTTCACGTAGTCCTGTAAGGGTTGCTGGTCGACAGCGAATACTGTCCTTGGACACACTGTACCACGCCTGCTCGCCATGTTCAAGTAGTTCTGTAAGGGTTGCTGGTCGACAGCGAATACTGTCCTGGGACACGATGTTCCACGCCTGCTCGCCCTGTTCACGTAGTTCTGTAAGGGGTGCTGGTCAACAGCGAATACTGTCCTGGGACACATTGTACACCGCCTGCTCGCCCTGTTCATGTAGTCCAGTAAGGGTGGCTGGTCGACAGCGAATACTGTCCTCGGACATGCTGTACCACGCCAGATCGACCTGTTCACGTAGTTCTGTAAGGTTTGCTCGTCGACAGCGAATACTGTCCTGGGACACGTTGTACCACCCCTGTTCACCCTGTTCACGTAGTCCTGTAAGGGTTAATGGTCGACAGCTAATACTGTCCATGTACACGCTGTACCACGCCTGCTTGCCCTGTTCACGTAGTTCTGTAAGGGTTGCTGGTCCACAGGGAATACTGTCCTGGGACACGTTGTACCACGCCAGCTCGCCCTCTTCACGTAGTTCTGTTAGGGTTGCTCGCCGACAGCGTATACTGTCCTGGGACACGTTGTAGCACACCTGCTCTCCCTATTCACGTAGTTCTGTAAGGGGTGCTGGTCGATAGCAAATACTGTCCTGGGGCACTTTGTACCACACCTGCTTGTCCTGTTCACGTAATTCTGTAAGGGTTGCTGGTCCACAGGGAATACTGTCCTGGGACACGTTGTACCACGCCAGCTCGCCCTCTTCACGTAGTTCTGTTAGGGTTGCTCGCCGACAGCGTATACTGTCCTGGGACACGTTGTAGCACACCTGCTCTCCCTATTCACGTAGTTCTGTAAGGGGTGCTGGTCGATAGCAAATACTGTCCTGGGGCACTTTGTACCACACCTGCTCGTCCTGTTCACGTAATTCTGTAAGGGTTGCTGGTCCACAGGGAATACTGTCCTGGGACACGTTGTACCACGCCTGCTAGCCCTGTGCACGTTGTTCTCTAAGGGTTGCTGGTCGACAGGGAATACTGTACTGCGACACATTGTACCACGCCTGCTCGCCCTGATCACGTCAATCTGTAAGGGTTGCTGGTCAACAGCTAATACTGTCCTTGGACACGATGTACCACGGCTGCACGCCCTGTTTACGTAGTTCTGTAAGGGTTGCTGGTGGACAGCGAATACTGTCCTGGGACATGTTGTACCAAGCCTGCTCGCCCTGTTAACGTAGTTCTGTAGGGGTTGCTGGTCGAAAGTGAATACTGTCCTGCGACACGTTGTACCACGCCTGCTAGCCCTGATCACGTAGTTCTGTAAGGGTTGCTAATCGACAGCGAATACTGTCCTGGGACACGTTGTACCATGCTTGCTCGCCCTGTCCACGTAGTTCTACAAGGGTGGCTGGTCGACAGCTAATACTGTCCTGGGACACGTTGTACCATACCTGCTCGCCCTGTCCACGTAGTTCTACAAGGGTGGCTGGTCGACAGCTAATACTGTCCTGGGACACGTTGTACCATGCCTGCTCGCCCTGTTCATGTAGTTTTGTAAGGGGTGCTGGTCGACAGGTAGTACTGTCCAGGGACACATTGTACCACACCTGCTCGCCCTGTTTTCGTAGTTCTGTAAGGGTTGTTGGTCGACAGCGAATACTGTCCTGGGACACATTGTACCACACCTGCTCTCCCTGTTCACCTAGTTCTGTAAGGGGTGCTGGTCGATAGCGAAGACGGTCCACAGACGCGTTGTGCCACGCATGCTCTCCCTGATCTCTTAGTTCTGTAAGGGTTGCTGGTCGACAGCATATACTGTTCTGGGACACGTTGTACCACGCCTGCTAGCCCTGTTCACGTAGTTCTGTAAGGGTTGCTGGTCGACAGTGAATAGTGTCATGCGACACGTTGTACCACGATTGCTCGCCCTGATCACGTAGGTCTGCAAGGGTTGCTGGTCGACAGCGAATAGTGTCCTCGGACACGCTGTACCACGCCTGCTCGCCCTGTTTACGTAGTTCTGTAAGGGTTGCTGGTTGACAGCGAATACTTTCCTGGGACACATTGTACCACGCCTGCTCGACGTGTACTTGTAGTTCTGTAAGGGATGCTGGTCAACAGCAAATACTGTCCTGGGGCACGCTGTACCACCCCAGATCGACCTGTTCACGTAGTTCTCTAAGGGTTGCTCGTCGACAGCGAATACTGTCCTGGGACACGTTGTATCACGCCTGCTCGCCCTGTTCATGTAGTTCTGTAAGGGTTGCTGGTCGACAGCGAATACTGTCCTGGAACACGCTCTACCACGCCTGCTCGACCTGTTCTCGTAGTTCTGTAAGGGTTGCTGGTCGACAGCGAATACTGTCCTGGGACACGTTGTACCTCGCCTGCTCGCCCTGTTCACATAGTTCTGTAAGGGCTTCTGGTCGACAGCGAACACTGTCCTGGGACACGTTTTACTACGATTTCTCGTCCTATTCACGTGGTTCTGTAATGGTAGCTGGCCGAAGCGAATACTGTCCTGGGACACGTAACACGCCTGCTTACCCTGTTCACGTAGTTCTCTAAGATAAGCTGGTTGACAGCGAATACTGTCCTAGGACACATTGTACCACACCTGCTCGCGCTGTTCACGTTGTTCTGTAAGGGTTGTTCGTCGACAGGGAATACTGTCGTGGGACACGTTGTACCACGCATGACCGGCGTGTTCACGTAGTCCTGTAAGGGTTGCTGGTCGACAGCGGATACTGTCCTGGGACACGCTGTACCACGCCTGCTCGCCCTGTTTACGTAGTTCTGTAAGGTTTGTGTGGTCAATAGCGAATACTGTCCAGGGACACGTTGTACCACGCCTGCTCGCCCTGTTCACGTTTTTCTGTAAGGGGTGCTCGTCGTCAGCTAATACTGTCCTGGGACGCGTTGTACCATGCCTGCTCATCCTGTTCATGTAGTTCTGTAAGGGTTGCTGATCGACAGCGAATACTGTCCTGGGACACGTAACACGCCTGCTTACCCTGTTCACGTAGTTCTCTAAGATAAGCTGGTTGACAGCGAATACTGTCCTATGACACGTTGTACCACGCCTGCTCGCACTGATCACGTAGTGCTGTAAGGGTTGCTGCTCGACAGCTAATACTGTCCTGGGACATGTTATACCACGCCTGCTCGCCCTGTTCACGTAGTTCTGTAAGGGTTGCCTGTCGACAGCGTTTACTGTCCTATGACACGTTGTACCACGCCTGCTCGCACTGATCACGTAGTGCTGTAAGGGTTGCTGGTCGACAGCGAATACTGTCCTGCGACACGTTTTACTACCCCTGCTCGCCCTGTTCACGTAGTTCTGTAAGGGGTTTTGGTCGACAGCGAATACTGTCCTGGGACACGTTATACCACCTCTGCTCGCCCTCTTAAAGAAGTTCTGTAAGGGTTGCTGGTCGTCAGCGAATACTGTCCTGGGACACGTTGTACCACGCCTGCTAGCCCTGTTCACGTAGTTCTGTAAGGGTTGCTGGTCCACAGGGAATACTGTCCTGGGACACGTTGTACCACGCCAGCTCGCCCTCTTCACGTAGTTCTGTAAGGGTTGCTGGTCGACAGCGAATACTGTCCTGGGACACGTTGTACCACACCTGCTCTCCCTGTTCAGGTAGTTCTGTAAGGGGTGCTGGTCGATAGCGAATACTGTCCAGGGACGCGTTGTACCACGCCTGCTCACTCTGTTCACTTAGTTCAGTTAGGGTTGCTGGTCGACAGCGAATACTGTTCTGGGACACGTTGTACCACGCCTGCTCGCCCTGTTCATGTAGTTCTATAAGGGTTGCTGATCGACAGCGAATACTGTCCTGGGACACGTAACATGCCTGCTCGCCCCGTTCACGTAGTTCTGTAAGGGATGCTGGTCGACAGCGAATATTGTCCTAGTACTCGTTGTACCACGCCTGCTAGCCCTGATCACTTAGTTCTGAAAGGGTTGCTGGTCGACAGTGAATACTGTCCTGCGACACGTTGTACCACGCCTGCTCGGCCTGATCACGTAGATCTGTAAGGGTTGCTTTTCGACACCGAATACTGTCCTGAGACACGTTGTACCACGCCTGCTCTCACTGATCACGTAGTTCTGTAAGGGTTGCCGGTCGACAGCGAATACTGTCCTGGGACATGTTATACCACGGCTGGTCGCCCTGTTCACGTAGTTCTGTAAGAGTTGCTGGTCCACAGGGAATAATGTCCTGGGACACGTTGTACCACGCCTGGTCGCCCTGTTCACGTAGTTCTGTAAGGGTTGCTGGTCCACAGGGAATACTGTCCTGGGACACGTTGTACCACACCTGCTCGGCCTGTTCACGTAGATCTGTAAGGGTTGCTGGTCGACAGCAAATACTGTTCTGGGACACGTTGTACCACGCCTGCTCGCCCTGTTCATGTAGTTCTGTAAGGGTTGCTGATTGACAGCGAATACTGTCCTGGGACACGTAACATGCCTGCTCGCCCCGTTCACGTAGTTCTGTAAGGGATGCTGGACGACAGCGAATATTGTCCTAGGACTCGATGTACCATGCCTGCTAGCCCTGTTCACGTAGTTCTGTAAGGGTTGCTGGTCGACAGTGAATACTGTCCTGCGACACATTGTACCACGCCTGTTCGCCCTGATCACGTAGTTCTGTAAGGGTTGCTTTTCGACAGCGAATACTGTCCTGAGACACGTTGTACCACGCCTGCTCGCACTGATCACGTAGTTCTGTAAGGGTTGCTGGTCGACAGCGAATTCTGTCCAGGGACATGTTATACCACGCCTGCTCGTCCTGTTCACGTAGTTCTGTAAGGGTTGCCTGTCGACAGCGATTACTGTCCTGGGACACGTTGTACCACGCCTGCTCGCCCTGTTCACATAGTTCTGTAAGGGTTGCTGGTCCACAGGGAATACTGTCCTGGGACACGTTGTACCACGCCAGCTCGCCCTCTTCACGTAGTTCTGTTAGGGTTGCTAATCGACAGCGTATACTGTCCTGTGACACGTTGTACCACACCTGCTCTCCCTGTTCACGTAGTTCTGTACGGGGTGCTGGTCGATACCGAATACTGTCCAGGGACACGTACCACGCCTGCTCACCCTGTTCACTTAGTTCTGTAAGGGTTGCTGGTCGATAGCTAATACTGTCCTGGGACACGTTGTACCACGCCTGCTCGCCCTGTTCACGTAGTTCTGTAAGGGTTGCTGGTCCACAGGGAATACTGTCCTGGGACACGTTGTACCACGCCTGCTAGCCCTGTTCACGTTGTTCAGTAAGGGTTGCTGGTCGACAGGGAATACTGTCCTGTGACACATTGTACCACGCCTGCTCGCCCTGATCACGTCATTCTTTAAGGGTTGCTGGTCAACAGCGAATACTGTCCTTGGACACGATGTACCACGACTGCACGCCCTGTTTACGTAGTTCTGTAAGGGTTGCTGGTGGACAGCGAATACTGTCCTGGGACATGTTGTACAAAGCCTGCTCGCCCTGTTAACGTAGTTCTGTAAGGGTTGCCAGTCGACAGCGAATACTGTCCTGGGACACGTTGTACCACACCTGCTCGCCCTCTCTACGTAGTTCTATAAGGGTTGCTTTTCGACAGCGAATACTGTCCTGGGACACATTGTACCACGCCTGCTCGCATTGATCACGTAGTTCTGTAAGGGTTGCTGGTCGACAGCGAATACTGTCCTGGAACTTGTTCTACCACGCCTGCTCGCCCTGTTCACGTAGTTCTGTAAGGGTTGCCTGTCGACAGCGAATACTGTCCTGGGACACGTTGTACCACGCCTGCTGGCCCTGTTCACTTAGTTCTGTAAGGGTTGCTGGTCGACAGCGAATACTGTTCTGGGACACGTTGTACCACGCCTGCTCGCCCTGTTCACGTAGATCTCTAAGGGTTGTTGGTCGACAGCGAATAATGTCCTGGGGCACGTTGTACCACGCCTGCTCGACCTGTTCACGTAGTTCTGTAAGGGTGGCTGGTCGACAGTGAATACTGTCCTGGGACACATTGTACCACGCCTGCTCGCACTGATCACATAGTTCTATAAGGGTTGCTGGTCGACAGCGAATACTGTCCTGGAACATGTTCTACCACGCCTGCTCGCCCTGTTCACGTAGTTCTGTAAGGGTTGCCTGTCGACAGCGAATACTGTCCTGGGACACGTTGTACCACGCCTGCTCGCCCTGTTCACTTAGTTCTGTAAGGGTTGCTGGTCGACAGCGAATACAGTCCTGGAACATGTTCTACCACGCCTGCTCGCCCTGTTCACGTAGGTCTGCAAGGGTTGCTGGTCGACAGCGAATACTGTCCTTGGACACGCTGTACCACGCCTGCTCGCCCTGTTTACGTAGTTCTGTAAGGGTTGCTGGTTGACAGCGAATACTTTCCTGGGACGCATTGTACCACGCCTGCTCGCCGTGTACGTGCAGTTCTGTAAGGGTTGCTGGTCGACAGCAAATACTGTCCTGGGACACGCTGTACCACCCCAGATCGACCTGGTCACGTAGTTCTGTAAGGGTTGCTCGTCGACAGTGAATACTGTCCTGGGACACATTGTACCACACCTCCTCGCCCTTTTCACGTAGTTCTGTGAGGGTTTCTGGTCGACAGCGAATGCTGTCCTGGGACACGTTGTACCACGTCTGCTCGCCCTGTTCACGTAGTTCTGTAAGGGGTGCTGGTCGACAGCGAATACTGTCCTGGGACTCGTTTTACCACGACTGCGCGCCCTGTTCACGTAGTTCTGTAAGGGTTGCTGGTCGACAGCGAATACTATTATGGGACACGTTTTACTACGCCTGCTCGCACTGTTCACGTAGTTCTGTAAGGGACTCTGGTCGGCAGCTAATACTGTCCTGGGACACGTTGTACCACACGTGCTCGCCCTGTTCATGTAGTTCTCTAAGGGATGCTGGTCGACAGCGAATGCTGTCCTGGGACACGTTGTACCACATCTGCTGGCCCTGTTCACGTTGTTCTGTAAGTGTTGCTGGTCGACAGCGAAAGATGTCCTTGTACACGTTGCACCACGCCTGCTCGCCCTGTTCACGTAGTTCTGTAAGGGGTGCTGGCCGACAGTGAATACATTCCTGGGACACATTGTACCACACCTCCTCTCCCTTTTCACGTAGTTCTGTAAGGGTTTCTGGTCGACTGCGAATGCTGTCCTGGGACACATTGTACCACGTCTGCTTGCCCTGTTCACGTAATTCTGTAAGGGGTGCTGGTCGACAGCGAATACTGTGCTGGGGCACGTTGTGCCACGACTGCTCGCCCTGTTCACGTAGTTCTGTAAGGGTTGCTGGTCGACAGCGAATGCAGTCCTGGGACACGTTTTACTACGCCTTCTCGCCCTGTTCACGTAGTTCTGTAAGGGGTGGTGGTCGACAGCGAATACTGTCCTGGGACACGTTATATCACGCCTGCTCGCCCTCTTCACGTAGTTCTGTAAGGGTTGCTGGTCGTCAGCGAATACTGTCCTGGGACACGTTGTACCATGCCTGCTCGCACTGTTCACGTAGTTCTGTAACGGTTGCTGGTCGACAGCGAATACTGTCCTGCGACACGTTTTACTACCCCTGCTCGCCCTGTTCACGTAGTTCTGTAAGGGGTGGTGGTCGACAGCGAATACTGTCCTGGGACACGTTATACCACCTCTGCTCTCCCTCTTAAAGAAGTTCTGTAAGGGTTGCTGGTCGTCAGCGAATACTGTCCTGGGACACGTTGTACCATGCCTGCTCGCCAAGCTCACGTAGTTCTGTAAGGGTTGCTGGTCGACAGCGAATACTGTCCTGGGACACGTTGTACCACGCCTGCTCGCCCTGTTTACGTAGTTCTGTAAGGGGTGCTTGTCGACAGTGAATACAGTCCTGGAACACATTGTACCACACCTCCTCTCCCTTTTCACTTAGTTCTGTAAGGGTTGCTGGTCGACAGCGAATAGTATCCTGGGACACGTTTTACTACGCCTGCTCGCCCTGTTCACGTAGTTCTGTAAGGGGTGGTGGTCGATAGCGAATACTGTCCTGGGACACGTTATATCACGCCTGCTCGCTCTCTTCACGTATTTCTGTAAGGGTTGCTGCTCGACAGCGAATACTGTTCTGGGACACGTTGTACCACGCCTGCTCGCCCTGTTCACGTAGTTCTGTAAGGGTTGCTGGTCGACAGCGAATACAGTCCTGGTACACGTCGTACCACGCCTGCTCGTCCTGTTCACGTAGTTCTGTAAATGTTTCTGGTCGACAGCGAATTCTGTCCTGGGACACGTTGTACCTCGAATGCTCGCCCTGTTAACGTAGTCCTGTGAGGGTTGCTATTCGACAGCGAATACTTTCCTGGGACACGTTTTACTACTCCTGCTCGCCCTGTTCACGTAGTTCTGTAAGGGGTGGTGGTCGACAGCGAATATTGTCCTGGGATAAGTTATACCATGCCTGCTCGCCCTGTTCACGTAGTTCTGTAAGCGTTGCTGGTCGTCAGCGGATACTGTCCTTGGACAAGTTGTACCACGCCTGCTCGCCCTTTTCACGTAGTTCTGTAAGGGGTGCTGGTCGACAGCGAATACTGCCCAGGGACACGTTGTACCACGCCTGCTCGCCCTGTTCACGTACTTCTGTAAGGGACGCTGGTCGGCAGCTAATACTGTCCTGAGACATGTTGTACCACACCTGCTCGCACTGTTCATGTAGTTCTCTAAGGGTTGCTGGTCGACAGCGAATGCTGTCCTGCGACACGTTGTACCACACCTGCTCGCCCTGTTCACGTTGTTCTGTAAGAGTTGCTGGTCGACAGCGAATGCTCTCCTTGTACACGTTGCACCACGCCTGCTCGCCTGTTCACGTAGTTCTGTAAGGGGTGCTGGTCGACAGTGAATACAGTCCTGGGACACATTGTACCACACCTCCTCTCCCTTTTCACGTAGTTCTGTAAGGGTTTCTGGTCGACTGCGAATGCTGTCCTGGGACACATTGTACCACGTCTGCTTTCCCTGTTCACGTAATACTGTAAGGGGTGCTGGTCGACAGCGAATACTGTGCTGGGGCACTTTGTACCACGACTGCTCGCCCTGTTCACGTAATTCTGTAAGGGTTGCTGGTCGACGGCGAATGCTGTGCTGGGACACGTTTTACTACGACTGCTCGCCCTGTTCACGTAGTTCTGTAACTGGTGGTGGTCGACAGCGAATACTGTCCTGGGACACGTTATATCACGCCTGCTCGCCCTCTTCACGTAGTTCTGTAAGGGGTGCTGGTCGACAGTGAATACTGTCCTGCGACACGTTGTACTACGCTTGCTCGCCTTGTTCACGTAGTTCTCTAAGGGTTGCTGGTCAACAGCGAATGCTGTCCTGGGACACGTTGAACCACACCTGCTCGCCCTGTTCACGTAGTCCTGTAAGGGGTGCTGGTCGACAGCGAATACCTTCCTGAGTCACGTTGTACCACACCTCCTCTTCCTGTTAACATCCTTCTGTAAGGGGTGCTGGTCGACAGCGAATACTGTCCTGAGATACATTGTACCACGCCTGCTAGCCCTGTTCACGTGGTTCTGTAAGGGTTGTTGGTCGACAGTGAATTCTTTCTTGCGACACGTTGTAGCACGCCTGCTCGCACTGATCACGTAGTTCTGTAAGGGCTGCAGGTCGACAGCAAATACTGTCCTTATACACGCTGTACCACGCCTGTTCGCCCTGTTTACGTAGTTCTGTATGGGTCGCTGTTCGACAGCGAATACTGTCCTGGGATACGTTGTACCAAGCCTGCTCGCCCTGTTCACGTAGTTCTGTAACGGTTGCTGGTCGACAGCGAATACTATCCTGGGACACGTTCTACCACGCCTGCTCGCCCTGTTCAAGTAGTTCTGTAAGGGTTGCTGGTCGACAGCAATACTGTCCTTGGACACGTTGTTCCACGCCTGCTCGCTCTGTTCACGTAGTTCTGTAAGGGTTGCTGGTCGACAGCGAATACTGTCCTGGGATACGTTGTATCACACCTGCTTGCCCTGTTTACGTAGTTCTGTAAGGGTTCCAGGTCGCCAGCGAATACTGTTCTGGGACACGTTGTACCACGCCTGCTCGTCCTGATCACGTAGTTCTGCAAGGATTGCTGGTCGACAGCGTATACTGTCATGGGACACGTTGTACCACGCCCGCTCGCCCTGTTCACGTAGCTAAGTAAAGGGTTGCTGGCCGACAGCGAAAACTGTCCTAGGGCACGTTGTAACACACCTGCGCGCCCTCTCTAGGTAGTTCTGTAAGTGTTGCTGGTCGACAGCGAATACTATCCTGGGACATGTTGTACCACGGCTGCTCGCCCTGATCACGTAGTTCTGTAAGGGGTGGTGGTCGACAGCGAATACTGTCCTGGGACATGTTGTACCACGCCTGCTCGCCCTGTTCACTCAGTTCTGTAAGGGTTGCTGGTCGACAGCGAATACAGTCCCGGGACACGTCGTACCACTCCTGCTCGCCCTGTTCACGTAGTTCTGTTAGGGTTGTTTGGTTGACATTGAATACTGTCCTGGGGCACGTTTTACTACGACTGCTCGCCCTGTTCACGTGGTTTTGTAAGGGTTGCTGGTCGACAGCGAATACTGTCCTGTGACACGTTTTACTACGCCTGCTCGTCCTGATCACGTAGTTCTGCAAGGATTGCTGGTCGACAGCGTATAATGTCATGGGACACGTTGTACCAGGCCTGCTCGCCCTGTTCACATAGTTCTGTAAGGTTTGTTGGTCGATAGCGAATGCTGTCCTGTGACATATTGTAACACGCCTGCTCGCGCTGTTCACATAGTTCTGTAAGGGTGGTTGGTCGACAGCGAATACTGTCCTGGGCCACGTTGTACCACGCCTGCTCGCCCTGATCACGTAGTTCTGTAAGGGGTGGTGGTCGACAGCGAATACTGTCCTGGGACATGTTGTACCACGCCTGCTCGCCCTGTTCACTCAGTTCTGTAAGGGTTGCTGGTCGACAGCGAATACAGTCCCGGGACACGTCGTACCACTCCTGCTCGCCCTGTTCACGTAGTTCTGTTAGGGTGGTTGGTAGACATTGAATACTGTCCTGGGGCACGTTTTACTACGACTGCTCGCCCTGTTCACGTGGTTTTGTAAGGGTTGCTGGTCGACAGCGAATACTGTCCTGTGACACGTTTTACTACGCCTGCTCGCCCTGTTCACGTAGTTCTGTAAGGGTTGCTGGTCGACAGCGAATACTGTCCTGGGGTACGTTGTACCACACCTGCTCGCCCTGTTCACGTAGTTCTGTAAGAGGTGCTGGTCGACAGTGAATACTGTCCTGTGACTCGTTGTACGACGCCTGCTCGCACTCTCTACGTAGTTTGTAAGGGTTGCTGGTCGACAGCGAATACTGACCTGGGACACGTTGTACCACACCTGTTCGCCCTGTTCACGTAGTTCTCTAAGGGGTGCTGGTCGACAGCGGATACTGTGCTGGGACACGTTGTACCAGGCCTGCTCGCCATGTTCACATAGTTCTGTTAGGTTTGCTGGTCGACAGCGAATACTGTCCTGAGACACGTTGTACCACGCCTGCTCGCCCTGTTCACGTAGTCCTGTAAGGGTTGCAGGTCGACAGCGAATATTGTCCTGGGACACGTTGTACCAGGCCTGCTCGCCCTGTTCACGTAATACTGTAAGGGGTGCTGGTCGAAAGCGAATACTGTGCCTGGGCACTTTGTACCACGACTGCTCGCCCTGTTCACGTAATTCTGTAAGGGTTGCTGGTCGACAGCGAATGCTGTCCTGGGACACGTTTTACTACGCCTGCTCGCCCTGTTCACGTAGTTCTGTAACAGGTGGTGGTCGACAGCGAATACTGTCCTGGGACACGTTACATCACTCCTGCTCGAACTCTTCACGTAGTTCTGTAAGGGTTGCTGGTCGTCAGCGAATACTGTCCTGGGACCCGTTGTACCATGCCTGCTCGCCCTGTTCACGTAGTTCTGTAAGGGTTGCTGGTCGACAGCGAATACTGTCCTGGGACACGTTTTACTAAGCCTGCTCGCCCTGTTTACGTAGTTCTTTAAGGGTTGCTGGTCGACAGCGTATATAGTCCTGGGACACGTCGTACCATGCCTTTTCGCCCTCTTCACGTAGTTCTGTAAGGGGTGCTGGTCGACAGTGAATACTGTCCTGCGACACGTTGTACTACGCTTGCTCGCCTTGTTCACGTAGTTCTCTAAGGGTTGCTGGTCAACAGCGAATGCTGTCCTGGGACACGTTGAACCACACCTGCTCGCCCTGTTCACGTAGTCCTGTAAGGGGTGCTGGTCGACAGCGAATACCTTCCTGAGTCACGTTGTACCACAACTCCTCTTCCTGTTAACATACTTCTGTAAGGGGTGCTGGTCGACAGCGAATACTGTCCTGAGATACATTGTACCACGCCTGCTAGCCCTGTTCACGTGGTTCTGTAAGGGTTGTTGGTCGACAGTGAATTCTTTCTTGCGACACGTTGTAGCACGCCTGCTCGCACTGATCACGTAGTTCTGTAAGGGTTGCAGGTCGACAGCAAATACTGTCCTTATACACGCTGTACCACGCCTGTTCGCCCTGCTTACGTAGTTCTGTAAGGGTCGCTGTTCGACAGCGAATACTGTCCTGGGATACGTTGTACCACGCCTGCTCGCCCTGTTCACGTAGTTCTGTAAGGGTTGCTGGTCGACAGCGAATACTATCCTGGGACACGTTCTACCACGCCTGCTCGCCCTGTTCAAGTAGTTCTGTAAGGGTTGCTGGTCGACAGCAATACTGTCCTTGGACACGTTGTTCCATGCCTGCTCGCCCTGTTCACGTAGTTCTGTAAGGGTTGCTGGTCGACAGCGAATACTGTCCTGGGATACGTTGTATAACACCTGCTTGCCCTGTTTACGTAGTTCTGTAAGGGTTCCAGGTCGCCAGAGAATACTGTCCTGGGACACGTTGTAAAACGCCTGCTCGCCCTGTTCACGTAGTTCTGCAAGGATTGCTGGTCGACAGCGTATACTGTCATGGGACACGTTGTACCACGCCCGCTCGCCCTGTTCACTCTGTTCTGTAAGGGTTGCTGGTCGACAGCGAATACAGTCCCGGGACACGTCGTACCACGCCTGCTCGCCCTGTTCACGTAGTTCTGTTAGGGTGGTTGGTAGACATTGAATACTGTCCTGGGGCACGTTTTACTACGACTGCTCGCCCTGTTCACGTGGTTTTGTAAGGGTTGCTGGTCGACAGCGAATAGAGTCCTGGTACACGTCGTACCACGCCTGCTCGTCCTGTTCACGTAGTTCTGTAAATGTTGCTGGTCGAAAGCGAATTCTGTCCTGGGACACGTTGTACCACGAATGCTCGCCCTGTTCACGTAGTCCTGTAAGGGTTGCTATTCGACAGCGAATACTGTCCTGGCACACGTTGTACCATGCCTGCTCGCCCTGTTCACGTAGTTCCTAAAGGGTGGTTGGTCGACAGCGAATACTGTCCTGTGACACGTTGTACCACGCCTGCTCGCCCTGTTCACGTTGTTCTGTAAGGGTTGCTGGTCGACAGCGAATGCTGTCCTTGGACACGTTGTACCACTCCTGCTCGCCCTGTTCATATAGTTCTTTAAGGGGTGCTGGTCGACAGTGAATACTGTCCTGGGACACATTGTACCACACCTCCTCGCCCTTATCACATAGATCTTTAATGGGTGCCGGTCGACAGCGAATACTGTCCTGGGACTCGTTTTACCACGACTGCTCGCCCTGTTCACGTAGTTCTGTAAGGGTTGATGGTCAACTGCGAATACTATCCTGGGACACGTTTTACTACGCCTGCTCGCCCTGTTCACGTGGTTCTGTAAGGGACGCTGGTCGGCAGCTAATACTGTCCTGGGACACGTTGTACCACACCTGCTCTCCCTGTTCATGTAGTTCTCTAAGGGTTGCTGGTCGACAGCGAATGCTGTCCTGGGACACGTTGTACCACACCTGCTCGCCCTGTTCACGTTGTTCTGTAAGGGGTGCTGGCCGACAGTGAAAACAGTCCTGGGACACGTTGTACCGCACCTCCTCTCCCTTTTCACGTAGTTCTGTAAGGGTTTCTGGTCGACTGCGAATGCTGTCCTGGGACACATTGTACCACGTCTGCTTGCCCTGTTCACGTAATTCTGAAGGGGTGCTGGTCGACAGCGAATACTGTGCTGGGGCACGTTGTACCACGACTGCTCGCCCTGTTCACGTAGTTCTGTAAGGGTTGCTGGTCGACAGCGAATGCAGTCCTGGGACACGTTTTACTACGCCTGCTCGCCCTGTTCACGTAGTTCTGTATGGGGTGGTGGTCGACAGCGAATACTGTCCTGGGACACGTTATATCACGCCTGCTAGCCCTCTTCACGTAGTTCTGTAAGGGTTGCTGGTCATCAGCGAATACTGTCCTGGGACACTTTGTACCATGCCTGCTCGCACTGTTCACGTAGTTCTGTAAGGGTTGCTGGTCGACAGCGAATATTGTCCTGGGACACGTTTTACTACGCCTGCTCGCCCTGTTCACATAGTTCTGTAAGGGGTGGTGCTCGACAGCGAATACTGTCCTGGGACACGTTATACCACGAATGCTCGCCATCTTAAAGTAGTTCTGTAAGGGTTGCTGGTCGTCAGCGAATACTGTCCTGGGACACGTTGTACCATGCCTGCTCGCCCTGTTCACGTAGTTCTGTTAGAGTTGCTGGTCGACAGCGAATACTGTCCTGGGACACGTTGTACCACACCTGCTCGCCCTGTTCACGTAGTTCTGTAAGAGGTGCTGGTCGACAGTGAATACTGTCCTGTGACTCGTTGTACGACGCCTGCTCGCACTCTCTACGTAGTTTGTAAGGGTTGCTGGTCGACAGCGAATACTGACCTGGGACACGTTGTACCACACCTGTTAGCCCTGTTCACGTAGTTCTCTAAGGGGTGCTGGTCGACAGCGAATACTGTGCTGGGACACGTTGTACCAGGCCTGCTCGCCATGTTCACATACTTCTGTAAGAGTAGCTGGTCGACAGCGAATACAGTCTTGGGACACGTTGTACCACGCCTGATCGTCCTGTTCGCATAGTTCTGTTAGGTTTGCTGGTCGACAGCGAATACTGTCCTGAGACACGTTGTACGACGCCTGCTCGCCCTGTTCACGTAGTCCTGTAAGGGTTGCTGGTCGACAGCGAATATTGTCCTGGGACACGTTGTACCAGGCCTGCTCGCCCTGTTCACATAGTTCAGTAAGAGTTGCTTGTCGACAGCGAATACAGTCTTGGGACACGTCGTACCACGCCTGCTGGTCCTGTTCACATAGTTCTGTAAGGGTGGTTGGTCGACAGCGAATACTGTCCTGGGACACGTTGTACCACACCTGCTCGCCCTGCACATGTAGTCCTGTAAGGGTTGCTGGTCGACATCGAATACTGTCCTGGGACACGTTGTATCATGCCTGCTCGCCATGTTCACGTAGTTCTTTAAGGGTTGCTGGTCGACAGCGAATGGAGTCCTGGTACACGTCGTACCACACCTGCTGTTCCTGTTCATGTAGTTCTGTAAATGTTGCTGGTGGAAAGCGAATTCTGTCCTGGGACACGTTGTACCACGAGTGCTCGCCCTGTTCACGTAGTCCTGTAAGGGTTGCTATTCGACAGCGAATACTGTCCTGGGACACGTTGTACCATGCCTGCTCCCCTGATCACATAGTTCTGAAAGGGTGGTTGGTCGACTGCGAATGCTGTCCTGGGACACGTTGTACCATGTCTGCTCGCCCTGTTCACGTAATTCTGTAAGATATGCTGGTCGACAGCGAATACTGTGCTGGGGCACGTTGTACCACGACTGCTCGCCCTGTTCACGTAGTTCTGTAAGGGTTGCTGGTCGACAGCGAATACTGTCCTGGGACATGTTTTACTACGCCTGCTCGCCCTGTTCACGTAGTTCTGTAAGGGTGGCTGGTCGACAGCGAAAACTCTCCTGTAACACGTTGTATCATGCCTGTTCGCCCTGTTCACGTAGTTCTGTAAGGGTTGCTGGTCGACAGCTAACACTGTCCAGGGACACGTTGTACCACACCTGCTCGCCCCGTTCACGTAGTTCTGTAAGGGTTGATGGTCGACAGCGAATACTGTTCTGGGACACGTTGTACCACGCCTGCTCGCCATGTTCACGTAGTTCTGTAAGGGTTGCTGGTCGACAGCGAATAGAGTCCTGGTACACGTCGTACCACGCCTGCTCGTCCTGTTCACGTAGTTCTGTAAATGTTGCTGGTCGAAAGCGAATTCTGTCCTGGGACACGTTGTACCACGAGTGCTCGCCCTGTTCACGTAGTCCTGTAAGGGTTGCTATTCGACAGCGAATACTTCCTGGAACACGTTGTACCATGCCTGCTCGCCCTGTTCACATTGTTCTGAAAGGGTGGTTGGTCGACAGCGAATACTGACCTGGGACACGTTGTACCACATCTGCTCGCCCTGTTTACGTAGTTCTGTAAGGGGTGCTGGTCGACAGCGAATACTGTCCTGGGACTCGTTTTAGCACGACTGCTCGCCCTGTTCACATAGTTCTGTAAGGGTTGCTGGTCGACAGCGAATACTATCCTGGTACACGTTTTACTACGCCTGCTCGCCCTGTTCAGGTAGTTCTGTAAGGGTTGCTGGTCGACATCGAATACTGCCCTGGTACACGTTGTATCATGCCTGCTCGCTCTGTTCACGTAGTTCTGTAAGGGTGGTTGATCGACAGCGAATACTGTCCTGGGACACGTTGTACCATGTCTGCTCGCCCAGTTCACGTAATTCTGTAAGATGCGCTGGTCGACAGCGAATACTGTGCTGTGGCACGTTGTACCACGACTGCTCGCCCTGTTCACGTAGTTCTGTAAGGGTTGCTGGTCGACAGCGAATACTGTCCTGGGACATGTTTTACTATGCCTGCTCGCCCTGTTCACGTTGTTCTGTAAGTGTTGCTGGTCGACAGCGAATGCTTCCTTGTACACGTTGCACCACGCCTGCTCGCTCTGTTCACGTAGTTCTGTAAGGGGTGCTGGCCGACAGTGAAAACAGTCCTGGGACACGTTGTAGCGCACCTCCTCTCCCTTTTCACGTAGTTCTGTAAGGGTTTCTGGTCGACTGCGAATGCTGTCCTGGGACACATTGTACCACGTCTGCTTGCCCTGTTCACGTAATTCTGAAGGGGTGCTGGTCGACAGCGAATACTGTGCTGGGGCACGTTGTACCACGACTGCTCGCCCTGTTCACGTAGTTCTGTAAGGGTTGCTGGTCGACAGCGAATGCAGTCCTGGGACACGTTTTACTACGCCTGCTCGCCCTGTTCACGTAGTTCTGCATGGGGTGGTGGTCGACAGCGAATACTGTCCTGGGACACGTTATATCACGCCTGCTCGCCCTCTTCACGTAGTTCTGTAAGGGTTGCTGGTCATCTGCGAATACTGTCCTGGGACACGTTGTACCACGCCTGATCGCCCTGTTTACGTAGTTCTGTAAGGGGTGCTGGTCGACAGCGAATACAGTCCTGGTACACGTCGTACCACGCCTGCTTGTCCTGTTCACGTAGTTCTGTAAATGTTGCTGGTCGAAAGCGAATTCTGTCCTGGGACACGTTGTACCACGAATGCTCGCCCTGTTCACGTAGTCCTGTAAGGGTTGCTATTCGACAGCGAATACTGTCCTGGGACACGTTGTACCATGCCTGCTCGCCCTGTTCACGTAGTTCTGTAAGGGTTGCTGGTCGACAGCGAATACTGTTCTGGGACACGTTTTACTACGCCTGCTCGCCCTGTTCACATAGTTCTGTAAGGGGTGGTGCTCGACAGCGAATACTGTCCTGGGACACGTTGTACCACGCCTGATCGCCCTGTTTACGTAGTTCTGTAAGGGGTGCTGGTCGACAGTGAATACAGTCCTGGGACACATTGTACCACACCACCTCTCCCTTTTCACTTAGTTCTGTAAGGGTTGCTGGTCGACAGCGAATACTGTCCTGGGACAAGTTTTACTACGTCTGCTCGCCCTGTTCACGTAGTTCTGTAAGGGGTGGTGGTCGACAGCGAATACTGTCCTGGGACACGTTATATCACGCCTGCTCGCCCTCTTCACGTAGTTCTGTAAGGGTTGCTGCTCTTCAGCGAATACTGTTCTGGGACACGTTGTTCCACGCCTGCTCGCCCTATTCACGTAGTTCTGTAAGGGTTGCTGGTCGACAGCGAATACAGTCCTGGTACACGTCGTACCACGCCTGCTAGTCCTGTTCACGCAGTTCTGTAAATGTTGCTGGTCGACAGCGAATTCTGTTCTGGGACACGTTGTACCTCGAATGCTCGCCCTGTTAACGTAGTCCTGTAAGGGTTGCTATTCGACAGCGAATACTTTCCTGGGACACGTTTTACTACGCCTGCTCGCCCTGTTCACGTACTTCTGTAAGGGGAGGTGGTCGACAGCGAATACTGTCCTGGGTTAAGTTATACCATGCCTGCTAGCCCTGTTCACGTAGTTCTGTAAGGGTTGCTGGTCGTCAGCGAATACTGTCCTTGGACAAGTTGTACCACGCCTGCTCGTCCTGTTCACGTAGTTCTGTAAGGGGTGCTGGTCGACAGCGAATACTGTCCAGGGACACGTTGTGCCACGCCTGCTCGCCCTGTTCACGTAGTTCTGTAAGGGACGCTGGTCGGCAGCTAATACTGTCCTGGGACACGTTGTACCACATCTGCTCGCACTGTTCATGTAGTTCTCTAAGGGTTGCTGGTCGACAGCGAATGCTGTCCTGGGACACGTTGTACCACACCTGCTCGCCCTGTTCACGTTGTTCTGTAAGAGTTACTGGTCGACAGCGAATGCTGTCCTTGTACACGTTGCAACACGCCTGCTCGCCCTGTTCACGTAGTTCTGTAAGGGGTGCTGGTCGACAGTGAATACAGTCCTGGGACACATTGTACCACACCTCCTCTCCTTTTTCACGTAGTTCTGTAACGGTATCTGGTCGACTGCGAATGCCGTCCTGGAACACATTGTACCACGTCTGCTTTCCCTGTTCACGTAATTCTGTAAGGGGTGCTGGTCGACAGCGAATACTGTGCTGGGGCACTCTGTACCACGACTGCTCGCCCTGTTCACGTAGTTCTGTAAGGGTTGCTGGTCGACAGCGAATGCTGTGCTGGGACACGTTTTACTACGCCTGCTCGCCCTGTTCACGTAGTTCTGTAACTGGTGGTATTCGACAGCGAATACTGTCCTGGGACACGTTTTACTACGCCTGTTCGCTCTGTTCACGTAGTTCTGTAAGGGGTGGTGGTCGACAGCGAATACTGTCCTGGGACACGTTATACCACGCCTGCTCGCCCTCTTAAAGTAGTTCTGTAAGGGTTTGCTGGTCGTCAGCGAATACTGTCCTGGGACACGTTGTACCATGCCTGCTCGCCCTTTTCACGTAATTCTGTAAGGGTTGCTGGTCGACAGCGAATACTGTCCTGGGACACATTTTACTACGCCTGCTCGCTCTGTTCACGTAGTTCTGTAAGGGGTGGTGGTCGACAGTGAATACTGTCCTGGGACACGTTATACCACGCCTGCTCGCCCTCTTAAAGTAGTTCTGTAAGGGTTGCTGGTCGTCAGCGAATACTGTCCTGGGACACGTTGTACCATGCCTGCTCGCCCTGTTCACGTAGTTCTGTAAGGGTTGCTGGTCAACAGCGAATACTCTCCTGGGACACGTTGTACCACGCCTGCTCGCCCTGTTTACGTAGTTCCTTAAGGGTTGCTGGTCGACAGCGAATACTGTCCTGGGACACGTTGTACCATGCCTGCTCGCCCTGTTCACGTAGTTCTGTAAGGGGTGCTGGTCGACAGCGAATACTGTCCTGCGACACGTTGTACCACGCTTGCTCGCCTTGTTCACGTAGTTCTCTAAGGGTTGCTGGTCAACAGCGAATACTATCCTGGGACACGTTCTACCACGCCTGCTCGCCCTGTTCAAGTAGTTCTGTAAGGGTTGCTGGTCGACAGCAATACTGTCCTTGGACACGTTGTTCCACGCCTGCTCGCCCTGTTCACGTAGTTCTGTAAGGGTTGCTGGTCGACATGCGAATACTGTCCTGGGATACGTTGTATCACGTCTGCTTGCCCTGTTTACGTAGTTCTGTAAGGGTTGCTGTTCGACAGCAATACTGTCCTTGGACACGTTGTTCCACGCCTGCACGCCCTGTTCACGTAGTTCTGTAAGGGTTGCTGGTCGACAGCGAATACTGTCCTGGGATACGTTGTATCACACCTGCTTGCCCTGTTTACGTAGTTCTGTAAGGGTTCCAGGTCGACAGCGAATACTGTCCTGGGACACGTTGTACCACGCCTGCTCGCCCTGTTCACGTAGTTCTGCAAGGATTGCTGGTCGACAGCGTATACTGTCATGGGACACGTTGTACCACGCCCGCTCGCCCTGTTCACGTAGCTAAGTAAAGGGGTGCTGGCCGACAGCGAAAACTGTCCTAGGGCACGTTGTAACACACCTGCTCGCCCTCTCTAGGTAGTTCTGTAAGGGTTGCTGGTCGACAGCGAATACTATCCTGGGACATGTTGTACCACGCCTGCTCGCCCTCATCACGTAGTTCTGTAAGGGGTGGTGGTCGACAGCGAATACTGTGCTGGGACACGTTGTACCGGGCCTGCTCGCCCTGTTCACATAGTTCTGTAAGGGTTGTTGGTCGATAGCGAATGCTGTCCTGTGACACATTGTACCACACCTGCTCACGCTGTTCACATAGTTCTGTAAGGGTGGTTGGTCGACAACGAATACTGTCCTGGGACACGTTGTACCACGCCTGCTCGCCCTGATCACGTAGTTCAGTAAGCGGTGGTGGTCGACAACGAATACTGTCCTGGGACACGTTGTACCACGCCTGCTCGCCCTATTCACTCAGTTCTGTAAGGGTTGCTGGTCGACAGCGAATACAGTCCCGGGACACGTCGTACCACGCCTGCTCGCCCTGTTCACGTAGTTCTGTTAGGGTGGTTGGAAGACACTGAATACTGTCCTGGGGCACCTTTTACTACGACTGCACGCCCTGTTCACGTAGTTCTGTAAGGGTTGATGGTCGACAGCAAATACTGTCCTGGGACACGTATTACTACGCCTGCTCGCCCTGTTCACGTAGTACTGTAAGGGTTGCTGGTCGACAGCGAATACTGTCCTGGGGTACGTTGTACCACACCTGCTCGCCCTGTTCACGTAGTTCTGTAAGTGGTGCTGGTCGACAGTGAATACTGTCCTGTGACTCGTTGTACGACGCCTGCTCGCACTCTCTACGTAGTTTGTAATGGTTGCTGGTCGACAGCGAATACTGACCTGGGACACGTTCTACCACACCTGCTCGCCCTGTTCACGTAGTTCTGTAAGGGGTGCTGGTCGACAGCGAATACTGTGCCGGGACACGTTGTACCAGGCCTGCTCGCCCTGTTCTCATAGTTCTGTAAGAGTTGCTGGTCGACAGCGAATACAGTCTTGGGACACGTTGTACCACGCCTGCTCGCATTGTTCACGTTGTTCTGTAAGTGTTGCTGGTCGACAGCGAATGCTGTCCTTGGACACGTTGCACCACGCCAGCTCGCCCTGATCACGTAGTTCTGTAAGGGGTGCTGGTCGACAGCGAATACTGTCCTTGGACACGTTTTACTACGCCTGCTCGCTCTGTTCACGTAGTTCTGTAAGGGGTGGTGGTCGACAGTGATTACTGTCCTGGGACACGTTATACCACGCCTGCTCGCTCTCTTAAAATAGTTCTGTAAGGGTTGCTGGTCGTCAGCGAATACTGTCCTGGGACACGTTGTACCACGCCTGCTCGCCCTGTTTACGTAGTTCCTTAAGGGTTGCTGGTCGACAGCGAATACTGTCCTGGGACATGTCGTACCATGCCTGCTCGCCCTGTTCACGTAGGTCTGTAAGGGTTGCTGGTCAACAGCGAATACTATCCTGGGACACGTTCTACCACGTCTGCTCGCCCTGTTCAAGTCGTTCTGTAAGGGTTGCTGGTCGACAGCAATACTGTCCTTGGACACGTTGTTCCACGCCTGCTCGCCCTGTTCACGTAGTTCTGTAAGGGTTCCAGGTCGACAGCGAATACTGTCCTGGGATACGTTGTATCACACCTGCTTGCCCTGTTTACGTAGTTCTGTAAGGGTTCCAGGTCGACAGCGAATACTGTCCTGGGACAGGTTGTACCACGCCATCTCGCCCTGTCCACGTAGTTCTGCAAGGAATGCTGGTCGACAGCGTATATTGTCATGGGACACGTTGTACCACGCCCGCTCGCCCTGTTCATGTAGCTAAGTAAAGGGGTGCTGGCCGACAGCGAAAACTGTCCTAGGGCACGTTGTAACACACCTGCTCGCCTTCTCTAGGTAGTTCTGTAAGGGTTGCTGGTCGACAGCGAATACTATCCTGGGACATGTTGTACCACGCCTGCTCGCCCTGATCACGTAGTTCTGTAAGGGGTGGTGGTCGACAGCGAATACTGTGCTGGGACACGTTGTACCAGGCCTGCTCGCCCTGTTCACATAGTTCTGTAAGTGTTGTTGGTCGATAGCGAATGCTGTCCTGTGACACACTGTACCACGCCTGCTCGCGCTGTTCACATAGTTCTGTAAGGGTGGTTGGTCGACAGCGAATACTTTCCTGGGACACGTTGTACCACGCCTGCTCGCACTGATCACGTAGTTCTGTAAGGGGTGGTGGTCGACAGCGAATACTGTCCTGGGACACGTTGTACCACACCTGCTCGCCCTGTTCACGTAGTTCTGTAAGGGGTGCTGGACGGCAGCGAATACTGTGCTGGGACACGTTGTACCAGGCCTGCTCGCCCTGTTCACATAGTTCTGTAAGAGTTGCTGGTCGACAGCGAATACAGTCTTTGGACACGTCGTACCACGCCTGCTCGTCCTGTTCACATAGTTCTGTAAGGGTGGTTGGTCGACAGGGAATACTGTCCTGGGACACGTTGTACCACGCCTGCTCGCCCTGTTCACGTAGTCCTGTAAGGGTTGCTGGTCGACAGCGAATATTGTCCTGGGACACGTTGTACCAGGCCTGCTCGCCCTGTTCACATACACTCCTGGAAATGGAAAAAAGAACACATTGACACCGGTGTGTCAGACCCACCATACTTGCTCCGGACACTGCGAGAGGGCTGTACATGCAATGATCACACGCACGGCACAGCGGACACACCAGGAACCGCGGTGTTGGCCGTCGAATGGCGCTAGCTGCGCATCATTTGTGCACCGCCGCCGTCAGTGTCAGCCAGTTTGCCGTGGCATACGGAGCTCCATCGCAGTCTTTAACACTGGTAGCATGCCGCGACAGCGTGGACGTGAACCGTATGTGCAGTTGACGGACTTTGAGCGAGGGCGTATAGTGGGCATGCGGGAGGCCGGGTGGACGTACCGCCGAATTGCTCAACACGTGGGGCGTGAGGTCTCCACAGTACATCGATGTTGTCGCCAGTGGTCGGCGGAAGGTGCACGTGCACGTCGACCTGGGACCGGACCGCAGCGACGCACGGATGCACGCCAAGACCGTAGGATCCTACGCAGTGCCGTAGGGGACCGCACCGCCACTTCCCAGCAAATTAGGGACACTGTTGCTCCTGGGGTATCGGCGAGGACCATTCGCAACCGTCTTCATGAAGCTGGGCTACGGTCCCGCACACCGTTAGGCCGTCTTCCGCTCACGCCCCAACATCGTGCAGCCCGCCTCCAGTGGTGTCGCAACAGGCGTGAATGGAGGGACGAATGGGACGTGTCGGCTCCAGCGATGAGAGTCGCTTCTGCCTTGGTGCCAATGATGGTCGTATGCGTGTTTGGCGCCGTGCAAGTGAACGCCACAATCAGGACTGCATACGACCGAGGCACACATTGCCAACACCCGGCATCATGGTGTGGGGAGCGATCTCCTACACTGGCCGTACACCTCTGGTGATCGTCGAGGGGACACTGAATAGTGCACGGTACATCCAAACCGTCATCGAACCCTTCGTTCTACCATTCGTAGACCTGCAAGGGAACTTGCTGTTCCAACAGGACAATGCACGTCCACATGTATCCCGTGCCACCCAACGTGCTCTAAAAGGTGTAAGTCAACTACCCTGGCCAGCAAGATCTCCGGATCTGTCCCCCACTGAGCATGTTTGGGACTGGATGAAGCGTCGTCTCACGTGGTCTGTACGTCCAGCACGAACGCTGGTCTAACTGAGGCGCCAGGTGGAAATGGCATGGCAAGCCATTCCACAGGACTACATCCAGCATCTCTACGATCGTCTCCAAGCGAGAATAGCAGCCTGCATTTCTGCGAAAGGTGGATATACACTGTACTAGTGCCGACATTGTGCATGCTCTGTTGCCTGTGTCTATGTGCCTGTGGTTCTGTCAGTGTGATCATGTGATGTATCTGACCCCAGGAATGTGTCAATAAAGTTTCCCCTTCCTGGGACAATGAATTCACGGTGTTCTTATTTCAATTTCCAGGAGTGTAGTTCTGTAAGAGTTGCTGGTCGACAGCGAATACAGTCTTGGGACACGTCGTACCACGCCTGCTCGTCCTGTTCACATAGTTCAGTAAGGGTGGTTGGTCGACAGCGAATATGGTCCTGGGACACGTTGTACCACGCCTGCTCGCCCTGTACATGTAGTCCTGTAAGGGTTGCTGGTCGACATCGAATACTGCCCTGGGACACGTTGTATCATGCCTGCTCGCTCTGTTCACGTAGTTCTGTAAGGGTGGTTGGTCGACAGCGAATGCTGTCATGGGACACGTTGTACCACGCCTCCTCGCCCTGTTCACGTTGTTCTGTAAGTGTTGCTGGTCGACATCGAATGCTGTCCTTGGACACGTTGCACCACGCCTGCTCGCCCTGTTCACTTAGTTCTGTAAGGGGTGCTGGTCGACAGTGAATACAGTCCTGGGTAACATTGTACCACACCTCCTCGCTCTTTTCACGTAGTTCTGTAAGGGTTTCTGGTCGACTGCGAATGCTGTCCTTTGACAGGTTGTACCATGTCTGCTCGCCCTGTTCACGTAATTCTGTAAGATGTGCTGGTCGACAGCGAATACTGTGCTGGGGCACGTTGTACCACGACTGCTCGCCCTGTTCACGTAGTTCTGTAAGGGTTGCTGGTCGACAGCGAATACTGTCCTGGGACATGTTTTACTACGCCTGCTCGCCCTGTTCACGTAGTTCTGTAAGGGGGGCTGGTCGACAGCGAATACTGTCCTGGGACACGTTGTATCATGCCTGTTCGCCCTGTTCACGTAGTTCTGTAAGGGGTGCTCATCGACAGCTAATACTGTCCAGGGACACGTTGTACCACACCTGCTTGCCCTGTTCACGTAGTTCTGTAAGGGTTGATGGTCGACAGCGAATACTGTTCTGGGACACGTTGTACCACGCCTCCTCGCCATGTTCACGTAGTTCTGTAAGAGTTGCTGGTCGACAGCGAATACAGTCCTGGTACACGTCGTACCACGCCTGCTTGTCCTGTTCACGTAGTTCTGTAAATGTTGCTGGTCGAAAGCGAATTCTGTCCTGGGACACGCTGTACCACGAATGCTCGCCCTGTTCACGTAGTCCTGTAAGGGTTGCTATTCGACAGCGAATACTGTCCTGGGACACGTTGTACCATGCCTGCTCGCCCTGTTCACGTAGTTCTGAAAGGGTGGTTGGTCGACTGCGAATACTGTCCTGTGACACGTTGTACCACGCCTGCTCGCCCTGTTCACGTTGTTCTGTAAGGGTTGCTGGTCGACAGCGAATGCTGTCCTTGGACACGTTGTACCACTCCTGCTCGCCCTGTTCACGTAGTTCTGTAAGGGGTGCTGGCCGACAGTGAATACAGTCCTGGGACACATTGTACCACACCTCCTCTCCCTTTTCATGTAGTTCTGTAAGGGTTCCTGGTCGACTGTGAATGCTGTCCTGGGACACATTGTACCACGTCTGCTTGCCCTGTTCACGTAATTCTGTAAGGGGTGCTGGTCGACAGCGAATACTGTCCTGGGACTCGTTTTACCACGACTGCTCGCCCTGTTCACGTAGTTCTGTAAGGGTTGCTGGTCGACAGCGAATACTATCCTGGGACACGTTGTACCACGCCTGCTCGCCCTGTTCACTTTTTTCTGTAAGGGTTGCTGGTCGACAGCGAATGCTGTCCTTGGACACGTTGTACCACTCCTGCTCGCCCTGTTCATATAGTTCTTTAAGGTGTGCTGGTTGACAGTGAATACTGTCCTGGGACACATTGTACCACACCTCCTCGCCCTTTTCACGTAGTTCTGTGAGGGTTTCTGGTGGTGAGCGAATGCTGTCCTGGGACACGTTGTACCACGTCTGCTCGCCCTGTTCACATAGTACTGTAAGGGGTGCTGGTCGACAGCGAATACTGTCCTGGGACTCTTTTTACCACGAGTGCTCGCCCTGTTCACGTAGTTCTGTAAGGGTTGCTGGTCGACAGCGAATACTATCCTGGGACACGTTGTACCACGCCTGCTCGCCCTGTACATGTAGTCCTGTAAGGGTGGTTGGTCGACAGCGAATACTGTCCTGGGACACGTTATACCACGCCTGCTCGCCCTCTTAAAGTAGTTCTGTAAGGGTTGCTGGTCGTCAGCGAATACTGTCCTGTGACACGGTTGTACCATGCCTGCTCGCCCTGTTCACGTAGTTCTGTAAGGGTTGCTGGTCGACAGCGAATACTGTCCTGGGACACGTTGTACCACGCCTGCTCGCCCTGTTCACGTAGTCCTGTAAGGGTTGCTGGTCGACAGCGAATACTGTCCTGGGACACGTTTTACTACGCCTGCTCGCCCTGTTCACGTAGTTCTGTAAGGGGTGGTGGTCGACAGCGAATACTGTCCTGGGACACGTTGTACCACGCCTGCTCGCCATGTTCTCGTAGTCCTGTAAGTTTTGCTGGTAGATAGCGAATATTGTCCTGGGACACGTTGTACCATGCCTGCTCGCCCTGTTCACGTAGCTCTGTAAGGGTGGTTGGTCGACAGCGAAAACTGTCCTTTGACACATTATACCACGCCTGCTCGCATTGTTCACGTTGTTCTGTAAGGGTTGTTGGTTGATAGCGAATGCTGTCCTTTGGCACATTGTACCACGCCTGCTCGCCCTGTTCACGTAGTTTGTAATTGTTGCTGGTCGACAGCGAATACTGTCCTTGGACACGTTGTACCACGCCTGCTCGCCCTGTTCACGTAGTTCTGTTAGGGGTGCTGGTCGACAGCGAGTGCTGTCCAAGGCCACGTTGTACCACGCCTGCTCGCCCTGTTTACGTAGTTCTGTAAGGGTCGCTGTTCAACAGCTGGGACACGTTCTACCACGCCTGCTCGCCCTGTTCAAGTAGTTCTGTAAGGGTTGCGAATACTGTCCGGGGACGCGTTGTACCAAGCCTGCTCGCCCTCATCATGTAGTTCTGTAAGGGTTGCTGGTCGACAGCAATACTGTCCTTGGACACGTTGTTCCACGCTTGCTCGCCCTGTTCACGTAGTTCTGTAAGGGTTGCTTTCGACAGCGAATACTGTCCTGGGACACGTTGTACCAAGCCTGCTCGCCCTGTTGATGTAGTTCTGTAAGGGTTGCTAGTCGACAGCGAATACTATCCTGGGACACGTTCTACCACGCATGCTCGCCCTGTTCACGTAGTTCTATAAGGGTTGCTGGTCGACAGCAATACTGTCCTTGGACACGTTGTTCCACGCCTGCTCCCCCTGTTCACGTAGTTCTATAAAGGTTGCTGGTCGACAGCGAATACTGTCCTGGGATACGTTGTATCACACCTGCTTACCCTGTTTACGTAGTTCTGTAAGGGTTCCAGGTCGACAGCGAATACTGTCCTGGGACACGTTGTACCACGCCTGCTCGCCCTGTTCACGTAGTTCAGCAAGGATTGCTGGTCGACAGCGTATACTATCATGGGACACGTTTTACCACGTCCGCTCGCCCTGTTCACGTAGCTAAGTAAAGGGGTGCTGGCCGACAGCGAAAACTGTCCTAGGACACGTTGTAACACACCTGCTCGCCCTGTTCACGTAGTCAGTAAGGGTTGCTGGTCGACAGCGAATATTGTCCTGGGACACGTTGTACCATGCCTGCTCGCCCTGTTCACGTAGCTCTGTAAGGGTTGCTGTTCGACAGCGAATACTGTCCTGGGACACGTTTTACTACGCCTGCTCGCCCTGTTCACGTAGTTCTGTAAGGGGTGGTGGTCGACAGCGAATACTGTCCTGGGACACGTTGTACCACACCTGCTCGCCCTGTTCACTTAAATCTGTAAGGGTTGCTGGTCCACAGCGAATACTGTGCTGGGTCACGTTTTACCACGCCTGCTCGCCCTGTTCACGTAGTTCTGCAACGGTTTCTGGTTCACAGCGAATACAGTCCTGGGACAAGTTGTATCACGCATGCTCGTCCTGTTCACGTAGTTCTGTAAGGGTTGTTGGTTGACAGCGAATACTATCCTGGGAAACATTGTACCACGCTTGCTCGCACTGTTTATGTAGTTCTGTAAGGGTTGCTGGTCGACAGCGAATACTGTATTGGGACACGTTGTACCATGCCTGCTCGCCCTGGTCACGTAGTTCTGTAAGGGGTGCTGGTCGACAGCGAATACTAACCTGGGACACGTTGTACCACACCTCCTCGCCCTGTTCACGTACTTCTGTAGAGGGTGCTGGTCGACAGCGAATACTGTCCTGGGGTACGTTGTACCACAGCTGCTCGCCCTGTTCGCGTAGTTCTGTAAGTGGTGCTGGTCGAAAGTGAATACTGTCCTGTGACTCGTTGTACCACGCCTGCTCGCACTCTCTACGTAGTTTGTAAGGGTTGCTGGTCGACAGCGAATACTGTCCTGGGACACGTTGTACCACGTCTGCTCGCCCTGTACATGTAGTTCTGTAAGGGGTGCTGTTCGACGGCGAATACTGTGCTGGGGCACGTTGTACCACGACTGCTCGCCCTGTTCACGTAGTTCTGTAAGGGGTGCTGATCGACAGCGAATACTGTCCAGGGACACGTTGTACCACGCCTGCTCGCCCTGTTCATGTAGTTCTCTAAGGGTTGCTGGTCGACAGCGAATGCTGTCCTGGGACACGTTGTACCACACCTGCTCGCCCTGTTCACGTTGTTCTGTAAGAGTTGCTGGTCGACAGCGAATGCTGTCTTTGTACACGTTGCACCACGCCTGCTCGCCCTGTTCACGTAGTTCTGTAAGGGGTGCTGGTCGACAAAGAATACAGTCCTGGGACACATTGTACCACACCTCCTCTACCTTTTCACGTAGTTCCGTAACGGTTTCTGGTCGACTGCGAATGCTGTCCTGGGACACATTGTATCACGTCTGCTTTCCCTGTTCACGTAATTCTGTAAGGGGTGCTGGTTGACAGCGAATCTGTAGTGGGGCACTTTGTACCACGACTGCTCGCCCTGTTCACGTAGTTCTGTAAGGGGTGCTGGTCGACAGCGAATACTGTCCTGGGGTACGTTGTACCACAGCTGCTCGCCCTGTTCACGTTGTTCTGTAAGGGGTGCTGGTCGGCAGCGAATACTGTCCTGGGACACGTTGTACCACACCTGCTCGCCCTGTTCACTTAAATCTGTAAGGGTTGCTGGTCCACAGCGAATACTGTGCTGGGTCACGTTGTACCACGCCTGCTCGCCCTGTTCACGTAGTTCGGCCACGGTTGCTGGTTCACAGCGAATACAGTCCTGGGACAAGTTGTATCACAAATGCTCGTCCTGTTCACGTATTTCTGTAAGAGTTGTTGGTCGACAGCGAATACTATCCTGGAAAACATTGTACCACGCTTGCTCGCATTGTTTATGTAGTTCTGTAAGGGTTGCTGGTCGACAGCGAATACTGTCCTGGGACACGTTGTACCATGCCTGCTCGCCCTGTTCACGTAGTTCTGTAAGGGGTGCTGGGCGACAGCGAATACTGTCCTGGGACACGTTGTACCACACCTCCTCGCCCTGTTCACGTACTTCTGTAAGGGGTGCTGGTCGACAGCGAATACTGTCCTGGGGTACGTTGTACCACAGCTGCTCGCCCTGTTCACGTAGATCTGTAAGTGGTGCTGGTCGAAAGTGAATACTGTCCTGTGACTCGTTGTACCACGCCTGCTCGCACTCTCTACGTAGTTTGTAAGGGTTGCTGGTCGACAGCGAATACTGTAATGGGACACGTTGTACCACGTCTGCTTGCCCTGTACATGTAGTATTGTAAGGGGTGCTGTTCGACGGCGAATACTGTGCTGGGGCACGTTGTACCACGACTGCTCGCCCTGTTACGTAGTTCTGTAAGGGGTGCTGGTCGACAGCGAATACTGTCCAGGGACACGTTGTCCAACGCCTGCTCGCCCTGTTCATGTAGTTCTCTAAGGGTTGCTGGTCGACAGCGAATGCTGTCCTGGGACACGTTGTACCACACCTGCTCGCCCTGTTCACGTTGTTCTGTAAGAGTTGCTGGTCGACAGCGAATGCTGTCTTTGTACAA
Organism: Schistocerca gregaria; assembly: GCF_023897955.1. NCBI lineage: Eukaryota > Metazoa > Arthropoda > Insecta > Orthoptera > Acrididae > Schistocerca > Schistocerca gregaria. Next base: position 33,041,766 of record NC_064924.1, on the reverse strand, counting down.
CGTGGCACCACAACTGCTCGCCCTGTTCACGTAGTTCTGTAAGGGGTGCTGGTCGACAGTGAATACAGTCCTGGGACACATTGTACCACACCTCCTCTCCCTTTTCACGTAGTTCTGTAACGGTTACTGGTCGACTGCGAATGCTGTCCTGGGACACATTGTACCACGTCTGCTTTCCCTGTTCACGTAATTCTGTAAGGGGTGCTGGTCGACAGCGAATCTGTGCTGGGGCACTTTGTACCACGACTGCTCGCACTGTTCACGTAGTTCTGTAAGGGTTGCTGGTCGACAGCGAATACTGTCCTGGGAAACGTTTTACTACGCCTGCTCGCCCTGTTCACGTAGTTCTGTAACTGGTGGTGGTCGACAGCGAATACTGTCCTGGGACACGTTATATCACGCCTGCTCGCCCTCTTCACGTAGTTCTGTAAGGGTTGCTGGTCGTCAGCGAATACTGTCCTGGGACACGTAGTACCATGCCTGCTCGCCCTGTTCACGTAGTTCTGTAAGGGTTGCTGGTCGACAGCGAATACTGTCCTGGGAAACGTTTTACTACGCCTGCTCGCCCTGTTCACGTAGTCTGTAAGAGTTGCTGGTCGACAGCGAATGCTGTCTTTGTACACGTTGCACCACGCCTGCTCGCCCTGTTCACGTAGTTCTGTAAGGGGTGCTGGTCGACAAAGAATACAGTCCTGGGACACATTGTACCACACCTCCTCTACCTTTTCACGTAGTTCTGTAACGGTTTCTGGTCGACTGCGAATGCTGTCCTGGGACACATTGTACCACGTCTGCTTTCCCTGTTCACGTAATTCTGTAAGGGGTGCTGGTCGACAGCGAATCTGTAGTGGGGCACTTTGTACCACGACTGCTCGCCCTGTTCACGTAGTTCTGTAAGGGGTGCTGGTCGACAGCGAATACTGTCCTGGGGTACGTTGTACCACAGCTGCTCGCCCTGTTCACGTTGTTCTGTAAGGGGTGCTGGTCGGCAGCGAATACTGTCCTGGGACACGTTGTACCACACCTGCTCGCCCTGTTCACTTAAATCTGTAAGGGTTGCTGGTCCACAGCGAATACTGTGCTGGGTCACGTTGTACCACGCCTGCTCGCCCTGTTCACGTAGTTCTGCAACGGTTGCTGGTTCACAGCGAATACAGTCCTGGGACAAGTTGTATCACAAATGCTCGTCCTGTTCACGTAGTTCTGTAAGGGTTGTTGGTCGACAGCGAATACTATCCTGGAAAACATTGTACCACGCTTGCTCGCATTGTTTATGTAGTTCTGTAAGGGTTGCTGGTCGACAGCGAATACTGTCCTGGGACACGTTGTACCATGCCTGCTCGCCCTGTTCACGTAGTTCTGTAAGGGGTGCTGGGCGACAGCGAATACTGTCCTGGGACACGTTGTACCACACCTCCTCGCCCTGTTCACGTACTTCTGTAAGGGGTGCTGGTCGACAGCGAATACTGTCCTGGGGTACGTTGTACCACAGCTGCTCGCCCTGTTCACGTAGATCTGTAAGTGGTGCTGGTCGAAAGTGAATACTGTCCTGTGACTCGTTGTACCACGCCTGCTCGCACTCTCTACGTAGTTTGTAAGGGTTGCTGGTCGACAGCGAATACTGTAATGGGACACGTTGTACCACGTCTGCTTGCCCTGTACATGTAGTATTGTAAGGGGTGCTGTTCGACGGCGAATACTGTGCTGGGGCACGTTGTACCACGACTGCTCGCCCTGTTTACGTAGTTCTGTAAGGGGTGCTGGTCGACAGCGAATACTGTCCAGGGACACGTTGTCCAACGCCTGCTCGCCCTGTTCATGTAGTTCTCTAAGGGTTGCTGGTCGACAGCGAATGCTGTCCTGGGACACGTTGTACCACACCTGCTCGCCCTGTTCACGTTGTTCTGTAAGAGTTGCTGGTCGACAGCGAATGCTGTCTTTGTACAACGTGGCACCACAACTGCTCGCCCTGTTCACGTAGTTCTGTAAGGGGTGCTGGTCGACAGTGAATACAGTCCTGGGACACATTGTACCACACCTCCTCTCCCTTTTCACGTAGTTCTGTAACGGTTACTGGTCGACTGCGAATGCTGTCCTGGGACACATTGTACCACGTCTGCTTTCCCTGTTCACGTAATTCTGTAAGGGGTGCTGGTCGACAGCGAATCTGTGCTGGGGCACTTTGTACCACGACTGCTCGCACTGTTCACGTAGTTCTGTAAGGGTTGCTGGTCGACAGCGAATACTGTCCTGGGAAACGTTTTACTACGCCTGCTCGCCCTGTTCACGTAGTTCTGTAACTGGTGGTGGTCGACAGCGAATACTGTCCTGGGACACGTTATATCACGCCTGCTCGCCCTCTTCACGTAGTTCTGTAAGGGTTGCTGGTCGTCAGCGAATACTGTCCTGGGACAAGTAGTACCATGCCTGCTCGCCCTGTTCACGTAGTTCTGTAAGGGTTGCTGGTCGACAGCGAATACTGTCCTGGGAAACGTTTTACTACGCCTGCTCGCCCTGTTCACGTAGTCTGTAAGGGGTGGTGGTCGACAGCGAATACTGTCCTGAGACACGTTATACCACGCCTGCTCGCCCTCTTAAAGTAGTTCTGTAAGGGTTGCTGGTCGTCAGCGAATACTGTCCTGGGACACGTTGTACCATGCAAGCTTGCCCTGTTCACGTAGTTCTGTAAGGGTTGCTGGTCAACAGCGAATACTGTCCTGGGACACGTTGTACCACGCCTGCTCGCCCTGTTTACATAGTTCCTTAAGGGTTGCTGGTCGACAGCGAATACTGTCCAGGATCGCGTCGTACCATGCCTGCTCGCCTTGTTCACGTAGTTCTGTAAGGGTTGCTGGTCGACAGCGAATACTGTCCTGGGACACGTTGAACCACACCTGCTCGCCCTGTTCACGTAGTTCTGTAAGGGGTGCTGTACGACAGCGAATACCTTCCTGGGACACGTTGTACCACACCTCCTCTTCCTGTTCACATACTTCTGTAAGGCGTGCTGGTCGACAGCGAATACTGTCCTGAGACACATTGTACCACGCCTGCTAGCCCTGTCCACATGGTTCTGTAAGGGTTGCTGGTCGAAAGTGAATACTTTCTTGCGACACGTTGTAGCACGCCTGCTCGCACTGATCATGTAGTTCTGTAAGGGGTGCAGGTCGACAGCAAATACTGTCCTTATACACGCTGTACCACGCCTGCTCGCCCTGTTCACGTAGTTCTGTAAGGGGTGCTGGTCGACAAAGAATACAGTCCTGGGACACATTGTACCACACCTCCTCTACCTTTTCACGTAGTTCTGTAACGGTTTCTGGTCGACTGCGAATGCTGTCCTGGGACACATTGTACCACGTCTGCTTTCCCTGTTCACGTAATTCTGTAAGGGGTGCTGGTCGACAGCGAATCTGTAGTGGGGCACTTTGTACCACGACTGCTCGCCCTGTTCACGTAGTTCTGTAAGGGGTGCTGGTCGACAGCGAATACTGTCCTGGGGTACGTTGTACCACAGCTGCTCGCCCTGTTCACGTTGTTCTGTAAGGGGTGCTGGTCGGCAGCGAATACTGTCCTGGGACACGTTGTACCACACCTGCTCGCCCTGTTCACTTAAATCTGTAAGGGTTGCTGGTCCACAGCGAATACTGTGCTGGGTCACGTTGTACCACGCCTGCTCGCCCTGTTCACGTAGTTCTGCAACGGTTGCTGGTTCACAGCGAATACAGTCCTGGGACAAGTTGTATCACAAATGCTCGTCCTGTTCACGTAGTTCTGTAAGGGTTGTTGGTCGACAGCGAATACTATCCTGGAAAACATTGTACCACGCTTGCTCGCATTGTTTATGTAGTTCTGTAAGGGTTGCTGGTCGACAGCGAATACTGTCCTGGGACACGTTGTACCATGCCTGCTCGCCCTGTTCACGTAGTTCTGTAAGGGGTGCTGGGCGACAGCGAATACTGTCCTGGGACACGTTGTACCACACCTCCTCGCCCTGTTCACGTACTTCTGTAAGGGGTGCTGGTCGACAGCGAATACTGTCCTGGGGTACGTTGTACCACAGCTGCTCGCCCTGTTCACGTAGATCTGTAAGTGGTGCTGGTCGAAAGTGAATACTGTCCTGTGACTCGTTGTACCACGCCTGCTCGCACTCTCTACGTAGTTTGTAAGGGTTGCTGGTCGACAGCGAATACTGTAATGGGACACGTTGTACCACGTCTGCTTGCCCTGTACATGTAGTATTGTAAGGGGTGCTGTTCGACGGCGAATACTGTGCTGGGGCACGTTGTACCACGACTGCTCGCCCTGTTTACGTAGTTCTGTAAGGGGTGCTGGTCGACAGCGAATACTGTCCAGGGACACGTTGTCCAACGCCTGCTCGCCCTGTTCATGTAGTTCTCTAAGGGTTGCTGGTCGACAGCGAATGCTGTCCTGGGACACGTTGTACCACACCTGCTCGCCCTGTTCACGTTGTTCTGTAAGAGTTGCTGGTCGACAGCGAATGCTGTCTTTGTACAACGTGGCACCACAACTGCTCGCCCTGTTCACGTAGTTCTGTAAGGGGTGCTGGTCGACAGTGAATACAGTCCTGGGACACATTGTACCACACCTCCTCTCCCTTTTCACGTAGTTCTGTAACGGTTACTGGTCGACTGCGAATGCTGTCCTGGGACACATTGTACCACGTCTGCTTTCCCTGTTCACGTAATTCTGTAAGGGGTGCTGGTCGACAGCGAATCTGTGCTGGGGCACTTTGTACCACGACTGCTCGCACTGTTCACGTAGTTCTGTAAGGGTTGCTGGTCGACAGCGAATACTGTCCTGGGAAACGTTTTACTACGCCTGCTCGCCCTGTTCACGTAGTTCTGTAACTGGTGGTGGTCGACAGCGAATACTGTCCTGGGACACGTTATATCACGCCTGCTCGCCCTCTTCACGTAGTTCTGTAAGGGTTGCTGGTCGTCAGCGAATACTGTCCTGGGACAAGTAGTACCATGCCTGCTCGCCCTGTTCACGTAGTTCTGTAAGGGTTGCTGGTCGACAGCGAATACTGTCCTGGGAAACGTTTTACTACGCCTGCTCGCCCTGTTCACGTAGTCTGTAAGGGGTGGTGGTCGACAGCGAATACTGTCCTGAGACACGTTATACCACGCCTGCTCGCCCTCTTAAAGTAGTTCTGTAAGGGTTGCTGGTCGTCAGCGAATACTGTCCTGGGACACGTTGTACCATGCAAGCTTGCCCTGTTCACGTAGTTCTGTAAGGGTTGCTGGTCAACAGCGAATACTGTCCTGGGACACGTTGTACCACGCCTGCTCGCCCTGTTTACATAGTTCCTTAAGGGTTGCTGGTCGACAGCGAATACTGTCCTGGATCGCGTCGTACCATGCCTGCTCGCCCTGTTCACGTAGTTCTGTAAGGGTTGCTGGTCGACAGCGAATACTGTCCTGGGACACGTTGAACCACACCTGCTCGCCCTGTTCACGTAGTTCTGTAAGGGGTGCTGTACGACAGCGAATACCTTCCTGGGACACGTTGTACCACACCTCCTCTTCCTGTTCACATACTTCTGTAAGGCGTGCTGGTCGACAGCGAATACTGTCCTGAGACACATTGTACCACGCCTGCTAGCCCTGTCCACATGGTTCTGTAAGGGTTGCTGGTCGAAAGTGAATACTTTCTTGCGACACGTTGTAGCACGCCTGCTCGCACTGATCATGTAGTTCTGTAAGGGGTGCAGGTCGACAGCAAATACTGTCCTTATACACGCTGTACCACGCCTGTTCGCCCTGTTTACGTAGTTCTGTAAGGGTCGCTGTTCAACAGCGAATACTGTCTGGGGACACGTTGTACCAAGCCTGCTTGCCCTGTTGATGTAGTTCTGCAAGGGTTGCTAGTCGACAGCGAATACTATCCTGGGAAACGTTCTACCACGCCTGCTCGCCCTGTTCAAGTAGTTCTGTAAGGGTTGCTGGTCGACAGCAATACTGTCCTTGGACACGTTGTTCCACGCCTGCTCGCCCTGTTCACGTAGTTCTGTAAGGGTTGCTGGTCGACAGCGAATACTGTCCTGGGACACATTGTACCAAGCCTGCTCGCCCTGTTGATGTAGTTCTGTAAGGGTTGCTAGTCGACAGCGAATACTATCCTGGGACACGTTCTACCACGCATGCTCGCCCTGTTCACGTAGTTCTGTAAGGGTTGCTGGTCGACAGCAATACTGTCCTTGGACACGTTGTTCCACGCCTGCTCGCACTGTTCACGTAGTTCTGTAAGGGTTACTGGTCGACAGCGAATACTGTCCTGGGATACGTTGTATCACACCTGCTTACCCTGTTTACGTAGTTCTGTAAGGGTTCCAGGTCGACAGCGAATACTGTCCTGGGACACGTTGTACCACGCCTGCTCGCCCTGTTCACGTAGTTCTGCAAGGATTTCTGGTCGACAGCGTATACTGTCATGGGACACGTTTTACCACGTCCGCTCGCCCTGTTCACGTAGCTAAGTAAAGGGGTGCTGGCCGACAGTGAAAACTGTTCTAGGACACGTTGTAACACACCCGCTCGCCCTCTCTAGGTGGTTCAGTAAGGGTTGCTCTTCGACAGCGAATACTATCCTGGGATATGTTGTACCACGCCTGCTCGCCCTGATCACGTAGTTCTGTAAGGGGTAGTGGTCGACAGCGAATACTGTCCTCTGACACGTTGTACCACGCCTGCTCATCCTGTCCCCTCAGTTCTTGTAAGGGTTGCTGTTCGACAGCGAGTACAGTCCCGGGACACGTTGTACCACGCCTGCTCGCCCTGTTCACGTAGTTCTGTTAGGGTGGTTGGTAGACACTGAATACTGTCCTGGGGCACGTTTTACTACGACTGTTCGCCCTGTTCACGTAGTTCTGTAAGGGTTGCTGGTCGACAGCGAATACTGTCCTGGGACACGTTTTACTACGCCTGCTCGCCCTGTTCACGTAGTTCTGTAAGGGGTGGTGGTCGACAGCGAATACTGTCCTGGGACACGTTGTACCACGCCTGCTCGCCCTGTTCACGTAGTCCTGTAAGGGTTGCTGGTCGACAGCGAATATTGTCCTGGGACACGTTGTACCATGCCTGCTCGCCCTGTTCACGTAGTTCTGTAAGGGGTGCTGGGCGACAGCGAATACTGTCCTGGGACACGTTGTACCACACCTCCTCGCCCTGTTCACGTACTTCTGTAAGGGGTGCTGGTCGACAGCGAATACTGTCCTGGGGTACGTTGTACCACAGCTGCTCGCCCTGTTCACGTAGATCTGTAAGTGGCGCTGGTCGAAAGTGAATACTGTCCTGTGACTCGTTGTACCACGCCTGCTCGCACTCTCTACATAGTTTGTAAGGGTTGCTGGTCGACAGCGAATACTGTAATGGGACACGTTGTACCACGTCTGCTTGCCCTGTACATGTAGTATTGTAAGGGGTGCTGTTCGACGGCGAATACTGTGCTGGGGCATGTTGTACCACGACTGCTCGCCCTGTTTACGTAGTTCTGTAAGGGGTGCTGGTCGACAGCGAATACTGTCCAGGGACACGTTGTCCAACGGCTGCTCGCCCTGTTCATGTAGTTCTCTAAGGGTTGCTGGTCGACAGCGAATGCTGTCCTGGGACACGTTGTACCACACCTGCTCGCCCTGTTCACGTTGTTCTGTAAGAGTTGCTGGTCGACAGCGAATGCTGTCTTTGTACAACGTGGCACCACGCCTGCTCGCCCTGTTCACGTAGTTCTGTAAGGGGTGCTGGTCGACAGTGAATACAGTCCTGGGACACATTGTACCACACCTCCTCTCCCTTTTCACGCAGTTCTGTAACGGTTTCTGGTCGACTGCGAATGCTGTCCTGGGACACATTGTACCACGTCTGCTTTCCCTGTTCACGTAATTCTGTAAGGGGTGCTGGTCGACAGCGAATCTGTGCTGGGGCACTTTGTACCACGACTGCTCGCCCTGTTCACGTAGTTCTGTAAGGGATGCTGGTCGACAGCGAATGCTGTGCTGGGACACGTTTTACTACGCCTGCTCGCCCTGTTCACGTAGTTCTGTAGCTGGTGGTGGTCGACAGCGAATACTGTCCTGGGACACGTTATATCACGCCTGCTCGCCCTCTTCACGTAGTTCTGTAAGGGTTGCTGGTCGTCAGCGAATACTGTCCTGGGACACGTAGTACCATGCCTGCTCGCCCTGTTCACGTAGTTCTGTAAGGGTTGCTGGTCGACAGCGAATACTGTCCTGGGAAACGTTTTACTACGCCTGCTCGCACTGTTCACGTAGTCTGTAAGGGGTGGTGGTCGACAGCGAATACTGTCCTGAGACACGTTATACCACGCCTGCTCGCCCTCTTAAAGTAGTTCTCTAAGGGTTGCTGGTCGTCAGCGAATACTGTCCTGGGACACGTTGTACCATGCAAGCTCGCCCTGTTCACGTAGTTCTGTAAGGGTTGCTGGTCAACAGCGAATACTGTCCTGGGACACGTTGTACCACGCCTGCTCGCCCTGTTTACATAGTTCCTTAAGGGTTGCTGGTCGACAGCGAATACTGTCCTGGATCACGTCGTACCATGCCTGCTCGCCCTGTTCACGTAGTTCTGTAAGGGTTGCTGGTCGACAGCGAATACTGTCCTGGGACACGTTGAGCCACACCTGCTCGCCCTGTTCACGTAGTTCTGTAAGGGGTGCTGGTCGACAGCGAATACCTTCCTGGGACACGTTGTACCACACCTCATCTTCCTGTTCACATACTTCTGTAAGGGGTGCTGGTCGACAGCGAATACTGTCCTGAGACACATTGTACCACGCCTGCTAGCCCTGTCCACATGGTTCTGTAAGGGTTGCTGGTCGACAGTGATTACTTTCTAGCGACACGTTGTAGCACGCCTGCTCGCACTGATCATGTAGTTCTGTAAGGGTTGCAGGTCGACAGCAAATACTGTCCTTATACACGCTGTACCACGCCTGTTCGCCCTGTTTACGTAGTTCTGTAAGGGTTGCTGGTCGACAGCGAATACTGTCCTGGGACACGTTGTACCAAGCCTGCTCGCCCTGTTGATGTAGTTCTGTAAGGGTTGCTAGTCGACAGCGAATACTATCCTGGGACACGTTCTACCACGCATGCTCGCCCTGTTCACGTAGTTCTGTAAGGGTTGCTGGTCGACAGCAATACTGTCCTTGGACACGTTGTTCCACGCCTGCTCGCCCTGTTCACGTAGTTCTGTAAGGGTTACTGGTCGACAGCGAATACTGTCCTGGGATACGTTGTATCACACCTGCTTACCCTGTTTACGTAGTTCTGTAAGGGTTCCAGGTCGACAGCGAATACTGTCCTGGGACACGTTGTACCACGCCTGCTCGCCCTGTTCACGTAGTTCTGCAAGGATTGCTGGTCGACAGCGTATACTGTCATGGGACACGTTTTACCACGTCCGCTCGCCCTGTTCACGTAGCTAAGTAAAGGGGTGCTGGCCGACAGTGAAAACTGTCCTAGGACACGTTGTAACACACCCGCTCGCCCTCTCTAGGTAGTTCTGAAAGGGTTGCTGGTCGACAGCGAATACTATCCTGGGATATGTTGTACCACGCCTGCTCGCCCTGATCACGTAGTTCTGTAAGGGTTGTTGGTCGATAGCGAATGCAGTCCTGTGACACATTGTACCACGCCTGCTCGCGCTGTTCACATAGTTCTGTAAGGGTGGTTGGTCGACAGCGAATACTGTCCTGGGACACGTTCTACCACGCCTGCTCGCCCTGATCACGTAGTTCTGTAAGGGGTGGTGGTCGACAGCGAATACTGTCCTCTGACACGTTGTACCACGCCTGCTCATCCTGTCCCCTCAGTTCTTGTAAGGGTTGCTGTTCGACAGCGAGTACAGTCCCGGGACACGTCGTACCACGCCTGCTCGCCCTGTTCACGTAGTTCTGTTAGGGTGGTTGGTAGACACTGAATACTGTCCTGGGGCACGTTTTACTACGACTGTTCGCCCTCTTCACGTAGTTCTGTAAGGGTTGCTGGTCGTTAGCGAATACTGTCCTGGGACACGTTTTACTACGCCTGCTCGCCCTGTTCACGTAGTTCTGTAAGGGGTGGTGGTCGACAGCGAATACTGTCCTGGGACACGTTGTACCACGCCTGCTCGCCCTGTTCACGTAGTCCTGTAAGGGTTGCTGGTCGACAGCGAATATTGTCCTGGGACACGTTGTACCATGCCTGCTCGCCCTGTTCACGTAGCTCTGTAAGGGTGGTTGGTCGACAGCGAATACTGTCCTTTGACACGTTATACCACGCCTGCTCGCATTGTTCACGTTGTTCTGTAAGGGTTGTTGGTTGATAGCGAATGCTGTCCTTTGGCACATTGTACCACGGCTGCTCGCCCTGTTCACGTAGTTTGTAATTGTTGCTGGTCGACAGCGAATACTGTCCTTGGACACGTTGTACCACGCCTGCTCGCCCTGTTCACGTAGTTCTGTTAGGGGTGCTGGTCGACAGCGAGTGCTGTCCACGGCCACGTTGTACCACGCCTGCTCGCCCTGTTCATGTAGTTCTGTAAGGGGTGCTGGTCGGCAGCGAATACTGTCCTGGGACACGTTGTACCACACCTGCTCGCCCTGTTCACTTAAATCTGTAAGGGTTGCTGGTCCACAGCGAATACTGTGCTGGGTCACGTTGTACCACGCCTGCTCGCCCTGTTCACGTAGTTCTGCAACGGTTGCAGGTTCACAGCGAATACAGTCCTGGGACAAGTTGTATCACGCATGCTCGTCCTGTTCACGTAGTTCTGTAAGGGTTGTTGGTCGACAGCGAATACTATCCTGGGAAACATTGTACCACGCTTGCTCGCACTGTTTATGTAGTTCTGTAAGGGTTGCTGGTCGACAGCGAATGCTGTGCTGGGACACGTTTTACTACGCCTGCTCGCCCTGTTCACGTAGTTCTGTAACTGGTGGTGGTCGACAGCGAATACTGTCCTGGGACACGTTATATCACGCCTGCTCGCCCTCTTCACGTAGTTCTGTAAGGGTTGCTGGTCATCAGCGAATACTGTCCTGGGACACGTAGTACCATGCCTGCTCGCCCTGTTCACGTAGTTCTGTAAGGGTTGCTGGTCGACAGCGAATACTGTCCTGGGAAACGTTTTACTACGCCTGCTCGCCCTGTTCACGTAGTCTGTAAGGGGTGGTGGTCGACAGCGAATACTGTCCTGAGACACGTTATACCACGCCTGCTCGCCCTCTTAAAGTGGTTCTCTAAGGGTTGCTGGTCGTCAGCGAATACTGTCCCGGGACACGTTGAGCCACACCTGCTCGCCCTGTTCACGTAGTTCTGTAAGGGGTGCTGGTCGACAGCGAATACCTTCCTGGGACACGTTGTACCACACCTCATCTTCCTGTTCACATACTTCTGTAAGGGGTGCTGGTCGACAGCGAATACTGTCCTGAGACACATTGTACCACGCCTGCTAGCCCTGTCCACATGGTTCTGTAAGGGTTGCTGGTCGACAGTGAATACTTTCTTGCGACACGTTGTAGCACGCCTGCTCGCACTGATCATGTAGTTCTGTAAGGGTTGCAGGTCGACAGCAAATACTGTCCTTATACACGCTGTACCACGCCTGTTCGCCCTGTTTACGTAGTTGTGTAAGGGTCGCTGTTCAACAGCGAATACTGACCGGGGACACGTTGTACCAAGCCTGCTCGCCCTGTTGATGTAGTTCTGCAAGGGTTGCTAGTCGACAGCGAATACTATCCTGGGAAACGTTCTACCACGCCTGCTCGCCCTGTTCAAGTAGTTCTGTAAGGGTTGCTGGTCGACAGCAATACTGTCCTTGGACACGTTGTTCCACGCCTGCTCGCCCTGTTCACGTAGTTCTGTAAGGGTTACTGGTCGACAGCGAATACTGTCCTGGGATACGTTGTATCACACTTGCTTACCCTGTTTACGTAGTTCTGTAAGGGTTCCAGGTCGACAGCGAATACTGACTTGGGACACGTTGTACCACGCCTGCTCGCCCTGTTCACGTAGTTCTGCAAGGATTGCTGGTCGACAGCGTATACTGTCATGGGACACGTTTTACCACGTCCGCTCGCCCTGTTCACGTAGCTAAGTAAAGGGGTGCTGGCCGACAGTGAAAACTGTCCTAGGACACGTTGTAACACACCCGCTCGCCCTCTCTAGGTAGTTCTGAAAGGGTTGCTGGTCGACAGCGAATACTATCCTGGGATATGTTGTACCACGCCTGCTCGCCCTGATTACGTAGTTCTGTAAGGGTTGTTGGTCGATAGCAAATGCAGTCCTGTGACACATTGTACCACGCCTGCTCGCGCTGTTCACATAGTTCTGTAAGGGTGGTTGGTCGACAGCGAATACTGTCCTGGGACACGTTCTACCACGCCTGCTCGCCCTGATCACGTAGTTCTGTAAGGGGTGGTGGTCGACAGCGAATACTGTCCTCTGACACGTTGTACCACGCCTGCTCATCCTGTCCCCTCAGTTCTTGTAAGGGTTGCTGTTCGACAGCGAGTACAGTCCCGGGACACGTCGTACCACGCCTGCTCGCCCTGTTCACGTAGTTCTGTTAGGGTGGTTGGTAGACACTGAATACTGTCCTGGGGCACGTTTTACTACGACTGTTCGCCCTGTTCACGTAGTTATGTAAGGGTTGCTGGTCGTTAGCGAATACTGTCCTGGGACACGTTTTACTACGCCTGCTCGCCCTGTTCACGTAGTTCTGTAAGGGGTGGTGGTCGACAGCGAATACTGTCCTGGGACACGTTGTACCACGCCTGCTCGCCCTGTTCACGTAGTCCTGTAAGGGTTGCTGGTCGACAGCGAATATTGTCCTGGGACACGTTGTACCATGCCTGCTCGCCCTGTTCACGTAGCTCTGTAAGGGTGGTTGGTCGACAGCGAATACTGTCCTTTGACACGTTATACCACGCCTGCTCGCATTGTTCACGTTGTTCTGTAAGGGTTGTTGGTTGATAGCGAATGCTGTCCTTTGGCACATTGTACCACGCCTGCTCGCCCTGTTCACGTAGTTTGTAATTGTTGCTGGTCGACAGCGAATACTGTCCTTGGACACGTTGTACCACGCCTGCTCGCCCTGTTCACGTAGTTCTGTTAGGGGTGCTGGTCGACAGCGAGTGCTGTCCACGGCCACGTTGTACCACGCCTGCTCGCCCTGTTCATGTAGTTCTGTAAGGGGTGCTGGTCGGCAGCGAATACTGTCCTGGGACACGTTGTACCACACCTGCTCGCCCTGTTCACTTAAATCTGTAAGGGTTGCTGGTCCACAGCGAATACTGTGCTGGGTCACGTTGTACCACGCCTGCTCGCCCTGTTCACGTAGTTCTGCAACGGTTGCTGGTTCACAGCGAATACAGTCCTGGGACAAGTTGTATCACGCATGCTCGTCCTGTTCACGTAGTTCTGTAAGGGTTGTTGGTCGACAGCGAATACTATCCTGGGAAACATTGTACCACGCTTGCTCGCACTGTTTATGTAGTTCTGTAAGGGTTGCTGGTCGACAGCGAATACTGTCCTGGGACACGTTGTACCATGCCTGCTCGCCCTGTTCACGTAGTTCTGTAAGGGGTGCTGGTCGACAGCGAATACTGTCCTGGGACACGTTGTACCACACCTCCTCGCCCTGTTCACGTACTTCTGTAAGGGGTGCTGGTCGACAGCGAATAATGTCCTGGGACATGTTGTACCACGCCTGGTAGCCCTGTTCACGTGGTCCTGTAAGGGTTACTGGTCGACAGCGAATACTGTCCTGGGACACGTTGTACCATGCCTGCTCGCCATGTACACGTAGTCCTGTAAGGGTTGCTGTTCGACATCGAATACTGTCCTAGGACATGTTGTACCATGCCTGCTCGCCCTGTTCACTTAGTTCTGTAGGTGTGGTTGGTCGACAGCGAATACTGTCCTGGGACACGTTGTAACACGCCTGCTCGCCCTGTTCACGTTGTTCTGTAAGGGTTGCTGGTCGACAGCGAATGCTGTCCTTGGACACGTTATACCACACCTGCTCGCCCTGTTTACGTACTTCTGTAAGGGTTGCTGGTCGACAGCGTTAACTGTGCTGGGACACGTTGTACCACGCCTGCTCGCCCTGTTCACGTAGTTCTGTAAGGGTTGCTGGTCGACAGCGAATACAATCCTAGGACACGTTGTACCACGCCTGCTCGTCCTGTTCACGTAGTACTGTAAATGTTGCTGGTCGACAGCGAATACTGTCCTGGGACACGTTGTACCATGCCTGCTCGCCCTGTTCATGTAGTTCTGTAAGGGTTGCTGGTCGACAGCGAATACTGTCCTGGGACACGTTTTACTACGCCTGCTCGCCCTGTTCACGTAGTTCTGTAAGGGTTGCTGGTCGACACCGAATACCGACCTGGGAAACGTTGTACCACGCCTGCTCGCCCTGTTCATGTAGTTCTGTAAGGGTTGCTGCTCGACAGCGAATACTGTCCTGCGACACGTTGTACCACGCCTGCTCTGCTTGTTCACGTAGTTCTCTAAGGTTTGCTGGTCGACAGCGAATGCTGTCCTGGGACATGTTGTACCACATCTGTTCGCCCTGTTCACGTAGTTCTGTAAGGGGTGCTGGTCGCCAGCGAATACTGTCCTGGGACACGTTGTACCACACCTGCTCGCCCTGTTCACTTAAATCTGTAAGGGTTGCTGGTCCACAGCGAATACTGTGCTGGGTCACGTTGTACCACGCCTGCTCGCCCTGTTCACGTAGTTCTGCAACGGTTGCTGGTTCACAACGAATACAGTCCTGGGACAAGTTGTATCACGCATGCTCGTCCTGTTCACGTAGTTCTGTAAGGGTTGTTGGTCGACAGCGAATACTATCCTGGGAAACATTGTACCACGCTTGCTCGCACTGTTTATGTAGTTCTGTAAGGGTTGCTGGTCGACAGCGAATACTGTCCTGGGACACGTCGTACCACGCCTGCTCACCCTGTTCATGTAGTTCTGTAAGGGGTGCTGGTCGACAGCGAATACTGTCCTAGGACACGTTGTACCACACCTCCTCGCCCTGTTCACGTACTTCTGTAAGGGGTGCTGGTCGAAAGCGAATAATGTCCTGGGACATGTTGTACCACGCCTGGTAGACCTGTTCACGTGGTCCTGTAAGGGTTGCTGGTCGACAGCGAATACTGTCCTGGGACACGTTGTACCATGCCTGCTCGCCATGTACACGTAGTCCAGTAAGGGTTGCTGGTCGACATCGAATACTGCCCTGGGACATGTTGTAGCATGCCTGCTCTCCCTGTTCACTTAGTTCTGTAAGTGTGGTTGGTCGACAGCGAATACTGTCCTGGGACACGTTGTAACACGCCTGCTCGCCCTGTTCACGTAGTTCTGTAAGTGGTGCTGGTCGACAGTGAATACTGTCCTGTTCCTCGTTGTACCACGCCTGCCCGCAATCTCTACGTAGTTTGTAAGGGTTGCTGGTCGACAGCGAATACTGTCCTGGGACACGTTGTACCACACCTGCTCGCCCTGTTCACGTAGTTCTGTAAGGGTTGCTGGTCGACAGCGAATACTGTCCAGGGACACATTGTACCACGCCTGCTCTCCCTTTTCACGTAGTTCTGTAAGGGGTGCTGGTGGGCAGCTAATACTGTCCTGCGACACGTTGTACCACACCTGCTCGCCCTGTTTACGTACTTCTGTAAGGGTTGCTGGTCGACAGCGAATACAATCCTAGGACACGTTGTACCACGCCTGCTCGTCCTGTTCACGTAGTACTGTAAATGTTGCTGGTCGACAGCGAATACTGTCCTGGGACACGTTGTACCATGCCTGCTCGCCCTGTTCCTGTAGTTCTGTAAGGGTTGCTGGTCGACAGCGAATACTGTCCTGGGACACGTTGTACCACACATGCTCGCCATCTTCACGTAGCCCTGTAAGGGTTGGAGGTCGACAGCGAATACGTCCTTTGACATGTTGTACCATGCCCGCTCGCCCAGTTCACGTAGTTCTTTTAGGGTGATTGGTCGACAGCGAATACTGCCCTGGGACCCGTTGTAGCATGCCTGCTCGCCCTGTTCATGTAGTTCTGTATGGGTTGCTTGTCGCCAGCGAATACTGTCCTGTGACACGTTGTACCACGCCTGCTCGCCCTCTTTACGTAGTTTGTAAGGGTTGCTGGTGGACAGCGAATACTGTTCTGGGACACATTGTACCACGCCTGCTCGCCCTGTTCACTCAGTACTGTAAGGGTTGCTGGTCGACAGCGAATACAGTCCCGGGACACGCCGTACCACGCCTGCTCGGCTTGTTCACGTAGTTCTGTTAGGGTGGTTGGTAGACACCGAATACTGTCCTGGGGCACATTTTACTACGACTGCTCGCCCTGTTCACGTAGTTCTGTAAGGGTTGCTGGTCGACAGCGAATACTGTCCTGGGACACGTTTTACTACGCCTGCTCGCCCTGTTCACGTAGTTCTGTAAGGGTTGCTGGTCGACACCGAATACTGTCCTGGGAAACGTTGTACCACGCCTGCTCGCCCTGTTCATGTAGTTCTGTAAGGGTTGCTGCTCGACAGCGAATACTGTCCTGCGACACGTTGTACCACGCCTGCTCGCCCTGTTCCTGTAGTTCTGTAAGGGTTGCTGGTCGACAGCGAATACTGTCCTGGGACACGTTGTACCACACATGCTCGCCATCTTCACGTAGCCCTGTAAGGGTTGGAGGTCGACAGCGAATACGTCCTTTGACATGTTGTACCATGCCCGCTCGCCCAGTTCACGTAGTTCTTTTAGGGTGATTGGTCGACAGCGAATACTGCCCTGGGACCCGTTGTAGCATGCCTGCTCGCCCTGTTCATGTAGTTCTGTATGGGTTGCTTGTCGCCAGCGAATACTGTCCTGTGACACGTTGTACCACGCCTGCTCGCCCTCTTTACGTAGTTTGTAAGGGTTGCTGGTCGACAGCGAATACTGTTCTGGGACACATTGTACCACGCCTGCTCGCCCTGTTCACTCAGTACTGTAAGGGTTGCTGGTCGACAGCGAATACAGTCCCGGGACACGCCGTACCACGCCTGCTCGCCCTGTTCACGTAGTTCTGTTAGGGTGGTTGGTAGACACCGAATACTGTCCTGGGGCACATTTTACTACGACTGCTCGCCCTGTTCACGTAGTTTTGTAAGGGTTGCTGGTCGACAGCGAATACTGTCCTGGGACACGTTTTACTACGCCTGCTCGCCCTGTTCACGTAGTTCTGTAAGGGTTGCTGGTCGACACCGAATACTGTCCTGGGAAACGTTGTACCACGCCTGCTCGCCCTGTTCATGTAGTTCTGTAAGGGTGGCTGCTCGACAGCGAATACTGTCCTGCGACACGTTGTACCACGCCTGCTCTGCTTGTTCATGTAGTTCTCTAAGGTTTGCTGGTCGACAGCGAATGCTGTCCTGGGACACGTTGTACCACATCTGTTCGCCCTGTTCACGTAGTTCTGTAAGGGGTGCTGGTCGCCAGCGAATACTGTCCTGGGACACGTTGTACCACACCTGCTCGCCCTGTTCACTTAAATCTGTAAGGGTTGCTGGTCCACAGTGAATACTGTGCTGGGTCACGTTGTACCACGCCTGCTCGCCCTGTTCACGTAGTTCTGCAACGGTTGCTGGTTCACAGCGAATACAGTCCTGGGACAAGTTGTATCACGCATGCTCGTCCTGTTCACGTAGTTCTGTAAGGGTTGTTGAACGACAGCGAATACTATCCTGGGAAACATTGTACCACGCTTGCTCGCACTGTTTATGTAGTTCTGTAAGGGTTGCTGGTCGACAGCGAATACTGTCCTGGGACACGTCGTACCACGCCTGCTCACCCTGTTCATGTAGTTCTGTAAGGGGTGCTGGTCGACAGCGAATACTGTCCTAGGACACGTTGTACCACACCTCCTCGCCCTGTTCACGTACTTCTGTAAGGGGTGCTGGTCGACAGCGAATAATGTCCTGGGACATGTTGTACCACGCCTGGTAGACCTGTTCACGTGGTCCTGTAAGGGTTGCTGGTCGACAGCGAATACTGTCCTGGGACACGTTGTACCATGCCTGCTCGCCATGTACACGTAGTCCTGTAAGGGTTGCTGGTTGACATCGAATACTGCCCTGGGACATGTTGTACCATGCCTGCTCGCCCTGTTCACTTAGTTCTGTAAGTGTGGTTGGTCGACAGCGAATACTGTCCTGGTACACGTTGTAACACGCCTGCTCGCCCTGTTCACGTTGTTCTGTAAGGGTTGCTGGTCGACAGCGAATGCTGTCCTTGGACACGTTATACCATGGCTGCTTGCCCTGTTCACGTAGTTCTGTAAGGGGTGCTGGTCGACAGTGAATACTGTCCTGGGATACATTGTATCACACCTCCTCGCCCTTTTTACGTGGTTCTGGAAGGGTTTCTGGTCGACAGCGAATGCTGCCCTGGGAAACGTTGTACCACGTCTGTTCGCCCTGTTCACGTAGTTCTGTAAGGGGTGCTGGTCGACAACGAATACTGTGCTGGGACGCATACCATGACTGCTCGCCCTGTTCACGTAGTTCTGTAAGGGTTGCTGGTCGACAGCGAATACTGTCCTGGGACACGTTTTACTACGCCTGCTCGCCCTGTTCACGTAGTTCTGTAAGCGGTGTTGGTCGACAGTGAATACTGTCCTGTGACTCGTTGTACCACGCCTGCTCGCAATCTCTACGTAGCTGTAAGGGTTGCTGGTCGACAGCGAATACTGTCCTGGGACACGTTGTACCACACCTGCTCGCCCTGTTCGCGTAGTTCTGTAAGGGTTGCGGGTCGACAGCGAATACTGTCCAGGGACACGTTGTACCACGCCTGCACGCCCTGTTCACGTAGTTCTGTAAGGGTTGCTGGTCGACAGCGAATACAATTCTAGGACACGTTGTACCACGCCTGCTCGTCCTGTTCACGTAGCTCTGTAAGGGTTGCTGGTCGACAGCGAATGCTGTCCTTGGACACGTTATACCGTGACTGCTTGCCCTGTTCACGTAGTTCTGTAAGGGGTGCTGGTCGACAGTGAATACTGTCCTGGGATACATTGTATCACACCTCCTCGCCCTTTTTACGTAGTTCTGGAAGGGTTTCTGGTCGACAGCGAATACTGCC
Organism: Schistocerca gregaria; assembly: GCF_023897955.1. Lineage (NCBI taxonomy): Eukaryota > Metazoa > Arthropoda > Insecta > Orthoptera > Acrididae > Schistocerca > Schistocerca gregaria. Next base: position 33,022,607 of record NC_064924.1, on the reverse strand, counting down.
CTGGGACACGTTGTAGCATGCCTGCTCGCCCTGTTCATGTAGTTCTGTAAGGTGTGCTTGTCGCCAGCGAATACTGTCCTGTGACACGTTGTACCACGCCTGCTCGCCCTCTCTACGTAGTTTGTAAGGGTTGCTGGTCGACAGCGAATACTGTTCTGGGACACGTTGTACCACACCAGCTCGCCCTGTTCACTCAGTTCTGTAAGGGTTGCTGGTCGACAGCGAATACAGTCCCGGGACACGTCGTACCACTCCTGCTCGCCCTGTTCACGTAGTTCTGTTAGGGTGGTTGGTAGACACCGAATACTGTCCTGGGGCACGTTTTAATACGACTGCTCGCCCTGTTCACGTAGTTCTGTAAGGGTTACTGGTCGACAGCGAATACTGTCCTGGGACACGTTTTACTACGCCTGCTCGCCCTGTTCACGTAGATCTGTAAGGGTTGCTGGTCGACACCGAATACTGTCCTGGGAAACGTTGTACCACGCCTGCTCGCCCTGTTCATGTAGTTCTGTAAGGGTTGCTGGTCGACAGCGAATACTGTCCTGCGACACGTTGTACCACGCCTGCTCTGCTTGTTCACGTAGTTCTCTAAGGTTTGCTGGTCAACAGCGAATGCTGTCCTGGGACACGTTGTACCACATCTGTTCGCCCTGCTCATGTAGTTCTGTAAGGGGTGCTGGTCGTCAGCGAATACTGTCCTGGAACACGTTCTACCACACCTCCTCGCCCTGTTCACTTACTTCTGAAAGAGGTGCTGGTCGACAGCGAATAATGTCCAGGGATATGTTGTACCACGCCTGCTAGCCGTGTTCCCATAGTCCTGTAAGGGTTGCTGGTCCACAGCGAATACTGTCCTGGGACACGTTGTACCACGTCTGTTCGCCCTGTTCACGTAGTTCTGTAAGGGTTGCTGGTCGACAGCGAATACTGTCCAGGGACACATTGTACCACGCCTGCTCTCCCTTTTCACGTAGTTCTGTAAGGGGTGCTGGTCGGCAGCTAATACTGTCCTGCGACACGTTGTACCACACCTGCTCGCCCTGTTTACGTACTTCTGTAAAGGTTGCTGGTCGACAGCGTTAACTGTGCTGGGACACGTTGTACCACACCTCCTCGCCCTGTTCACGTACTTCTGTAAGGGGTGCTGGTCGACAGCGAATAATGTCCTGGGACATGTTGTACCACGCCTGGTAGACCTGTTCACGTGGTCCTGTAAGGGTTGCTGGTCGACAGCGAATACTGTCCTGGGACACGTTGTACCATGCCTGCTCGCCATGTACACGTAGTCCTGTAAGGCTTGCTGGTCGACATCGAATACTGCCCTGGGACGTGTTGTACCATGCCTGCTCGCCCTGTTCACTTAGTTCTGTAAGTGTGGTTGGTCGACAGCGAATACTGTCCTGGGACACGTTGTAACACGCCTGCTCGCCCTGTTCACGTTGTTCTGTAAGGGTTGCTGGTCGACAGCGAATGCTGTCCTTGGACACGTTATAACATGGCTGCTTGCCCTGTTCACGTGGTTCTGTAAGGGGTGCTGGTCGACAGTGAATACTGTCCTGGGATACATTGTATCACACCTCCTCGCCCTTTTCACGTACTTCTGGAAGGGTTTCTGGTCGACAGCGAATGCTGCCCTGGGACACGTTGTACCACGTCTGTTCGCCCTGTTCACGTAGTTCTGTAAGGGTTGCTGGTCGACTGCGAATACTGTCGTGGGACACGTTTTACTACGCCTGCTCGCCCTGTTCACGCAGTTCTGTAAGTGGTGCTGGTCGACAGTGAATACTGTCCTGTTACTCGTTGTACCACGCCTGCCCGCAATCTCTACGTAGTTTGTAAGGGTTGCTGGTCGACAGCGAATACTGTCCTGGGACACGTTGTACCACACCTGCTCGCCCTGTTCACGTAGTTCTGTAAGGGTTGCTGGTCGACAGCGAATACTGTCCAGGGACACATTGTACCACGCCTGCTCTCCCTTTTCACGTAGTTCTGTAAGGGGTGCTGGTGGGCAGCTAATACTGTCCTGCGACACGTTGTACCACACCTGCTCGCCCTGTTTACGTACTTCTGTAAGGGTTGCTGGTCGACAGCGTTAACTGTGCTGGGACACGTTGTACCACGCCTGCTCGCCCTGTTCACGTAGTTCTGTAAGGGTTGCTGGTCGACAGCGAATACAATCCTAGGACACGTTGTACCACGCCTGCTCGTCCTGTTCACGTAGTACTGTAAATGTTGCTGGTCGACAGCGAATACTGTCCTGGGACACATTGTACCATGCCTGCTCGCCCTGTTCATGTAGTTCTGTAAGGGTTGCTGGTCGACAGCGAATACTGTCCTGGGACACGTTGTACCACACATGCTCGCCGTCTTCACGTAGCCCTGTAAGGGTTGGAGGTCGACAGCGAATACGTCCTTTGACATGTTGTACCATGCCCGCTCGCCCAGTTCACGTAGTTCTGTTAGGGTGATTGGTCGACAGCGAATACTGCCCTGGGACCCGTTGTAGCATGAATGCCCGCCCTGTTCATGTAGTTCTGTATGGGTTGCTTGTCGCCAGCGAATACTGTCCTGTGACACGTTGTACCACGCCTGCTCGCCCTCTTTACGTAGTTTGTAAGGGTTGCTGGTCGACAGCGAATACTGTTCTGGGACACATTGTACCACGCCTGCTCGCCCTGTTCACTCAGTACTGTAAGGGTTGCTGGTCGACAGCGAATACAGTCCCGGGACACGCCGAACCACGCCTGCTCGCCCTGTTCACGTAGTTCTGTTAGGGTGGTTGGTAGACACCGAATACTGTCCTGGGGCACATTTTACTACTACTGCTCGCCCTGTTCACGTAGTTCTGTAAGGGTTGCTGGTCGACAGCGAATACTGTCCTGGGGCACGTTTTACTACGCCTGCTCGCCCTGTTCACGTAGTTCTGTAAGGGTTGCTGGTCGACACCGAATACTGTCCTGGGAAACGTTGTACCACGCCTGCTCGCCCTGTTCATGTAGTTCAGTAAGGGTTGCTGCTCGACAGCGAATACTGTCCTGCGACACGTTGTACCACGCCTGCTCTGCTTGTTCACGTAGTTCTCTAAGGTTTGCTGGTCGACAGCGAATGCTGTCCTGGGACACGTTGTACCACATCTGTTCGCCCTGTTCACGTAGTTCTGTAAGGGGTGCTGGTCGACATCGAATACTGCCCTGGGACATGTTGTACCATGCCTGCTTGCCCTGTTCACTTAGTTCTGTAAGTGTGGTTGGTCGACAGCGAATACTGTCCTGGGACACGTTGTAACACGCCTGCTCGCCCTGTTCACGTTGTTCTGTAAGGGTTGCTGGTCGACAGCGAATGCTGTCCTTGGACACGTTATACCATGGCTGTTTGCCCTGTTCACGTAGTTCTGTAAGGGGTGCTGGTCGACAGTGAATACTGTCCTGGGATACATTGTATCACACCTCCTCGCCCTTTTTACGTAGTTCTGGAAGGGTTTCTGGTCGACAGCGAATGCTGCCCTGTGAAACGTTGTACCATGTCTGTTCGCCCTGTTCACGTAGTTCTGTAAGGGGTGCTGGTCGACAACGAATACTGTGCTGGGACGCGTACCATGACTGCTCGCCCTGTTCACGTAGTTCTGTAAGGGTTGCTGGTCGACAGCGAATACTGTCCTGGGACACGTTTTACTACGCCTGCTCGCCCTGTTCACGTAGTTCTGTAAGCGGTGATGGTCGACAGTGAATACTGTCCTGTGACTCGTTGTACCACGCCTGCTCGCAATCTCTACGTAGCTGTAAGGGTTGCTGGTCGACAGCGAATACTGTCCTGTGACACGTTGTACCACGCCTGCTCGCCCTCTCTACGTAGTTTGTAAGGGTTGCTGGTCGACAGCGAATACTGTTCTGGGACACGTTGTACCACACCAGCTCGCCCTGTTCACTCAGTTCTGTAAGGGTTGCTGGTCGACTGCGAATACAGTCCCGGGACACGTCGTACCACTCCTGCTCGCCCTGTTCACGTAGTTCGGTTAGGGTGGTTGGTAGACACCGAATACTGTCCTGGGGCACGTTTTAATACGACTGCTCGCCCTGTTCACGTAGTTCTGTAAGGGTTACTGGTCGACAGCGAATACTGTCCTGGGACACGTTTTAGTACGCCTGCTCGCCCTGTTCACGTAGTTCTGTAAGGGTTGCTCGTCGACACCGAATACAGTCCTGGGAAACGTTGTACCACGCCTGCTCGCCCTGTTCATGTAGTTCTGTAAGGGTTGCTGGTCGACAGCGAATACTGTCCTGCGACACGTTGTACCACGCCTGCTCTGCTTGTTCACGTAGTTCTCTAAGGTTTGCTGGTCAACAGCGAATGCTGTCCTGGTTCACGTTGTACCACATCTGTTCGCCCTGCTCATGTAGTTCTGTAAGGGGTGCTGGTCGTCAGCGAATACTGTCCTGGGACACGTTCTACCACACCTCCTCGCCCTGTTCACTTACTTCTGAAAGAGGTGCTGGTCGACAGCGAATAATGTCCAGGGATATGTTGTACCACGCCTGCTAGCCGTGTTCCCATAGTCCTGTAAGGGTTGCTGGTCCACAGCGAATACTGTCCTGGGACACGTTGTACCACGCCTGCTCGCCCTGTACACGTAGTCCTGCAACCGTTGCTGGTCGACATCGAATACTGTCCTGTGACACGTTATACCATGCCTGCTCGCCCTGTTCACGTAGTTCTGTAAGGGTGGTTAGTCGACAGCGAATACTGTCCTTTGACAAGTTGCACCACGCCTGCTCGCCCTGTTCACGTTGTTCTGTAAGGGTTGCTGGTCGACAGCGAATGCTGTCCTTGGACACATTGTACCACGCCTGCTCGCCCTATATACGTAGTTCTGTAAGGGGTGCCGGTCGACAGTGAATACTGTCCTGGGACACATTGTACCACACCTCCTCGCCCTTATCACGTAGTTCTGTAAGGGTTTCTGGTTGACAGCGAATGCTGTCCTGGGACACGTTGTACGACGTCTGCTCGCCCTGTTCATGTAGTTCTGTAAGGGGTGCGGTTCGACAGCGAATACTGTGCTGGGGCACGTTCTACCACGACTGCTCGCCCTGTTCACGTAGTTCTGTAAGGGTTGCTGGTCGACAGCGAGTACTGTCCTTAGACACGTTTTACTACGCCTGCTCCCCCTGTTCACGTAGTTCTGTAACGGGTTTTGGTCGACAGCGAATACTGTCCTGGGACACGTTATACCACGCCTGCTCGCCCAGTTCACGTAGTCCTGTAAGGGTTGCAGGTCGACAGTGAATATTCTACTGGGACACATTGTACCACACCTTCTCGCTTTGTTCAGGTACTTCTGTAAGGGTTGCTGGTCGACAGCGAATATTGTAATGGGATACGTTGTACCATGCCTGCTCGCCCAGTTCACGTAGTTCTGTAAGGGTTGCTGGTCGACAGATAATACTGTAATGGGATACGTTGTACCATGCCTGCTCGCCCAGTTCACGTAGTTCTGTAAGGGTTGCTGGTCGACAGCGAATACAGTCCTCGGACACGTTGTACCACGCCCGCTCGTCCTGTTCACGTAGTTCTGTAAGGGTTGCTGGTCGACAGCGAATACTGTCCTGGGATACGTTGTACCATGCTTGGTCGCCCTGTTCACGTAGTTCTGTAACAGGTGCTGGGCAACTGCGAATACTATTCTGGGACACGTTGTACAACGCCTGATCGCCCTGTTCACGTAGTTCTGTAAGGGTTGCTGGTCGACAGCGAATACTGTCCTGGGGTACGTTGTACCACACCTGCTCGCTCTGTTCACGTAGTTCTGTAAGTGGTGCTGGTCGAAAGTGAATACTGTCCTGTGACTCGTTGTACCACGCCTGCTCGCACTCTCTACGTAGTTTGTAAGGGTTGCTGGTCGACAGCGAATACTGAACTGGGACACGTTGTACCACGTCTGCTCGCCCTGCACATGTAGTTCTGTAAGGGGTGCAGGTCGACAGCGAGTACTGTCCTGGGACACGTTTTACTACGCCTGCTCGCCCTGTTCACGTAGTTCTGTAACGGGTTTTGCGTCGACAGCGAATACTGTCCTGGGACACGTTATACCATGCCTTCTCGCCCTGTTCACGTAGTTCTGTAAGGGGTGCTGGTCGACAGCGAATACTGTCCAGGGACACGTTGTACCACGCCTGCTCGCCCTTTTCACGTAGTTCTGTAAGGGGTGCTGGTCGGCAGCTAATACTGTCCTGCGACACGTTGTACCACACCTGCTCGCCCTGTTCACGTACTTCTGTAAGGGTTGCTGGTCGACAGCGTTAACTGTGCTGGGACACGTTGTACCACGCCTGCTCGCCCTGTTCACGTAGTTCTGTAAGGGTTGCTGGTCGACAGCGAATACAATCCTAGGACACGTTGTACCACGCCTGCTCGTCCTGTTCACGTAGTTCTGTAAGGGTTGCAGGTCGACAGCGAATACTGTCCTGGGACATGTTGTACCATGCCTGCTCGCCCTGTTCATGTAGTTCTGTAGGGGTTGCTTGTCGACAGCGAATACTGTCCTGGGACATGTTGTACCACACCTGCTCGCAATGCTCATGTGGTCCTGTAAGGGTTGGAGGTCGACAGCGAATACGTCCTTTGACATGTTGTACCATGCCTGCTCGCCCTTTTCACGTAGTTCTGTTAGGGTGGTTGGTCGACAGCGAATACTGCCCTGGGACACGTTGTAGCATGCCTGCTCGCCCTGCTCATGTAGTTCTGTAAGGGGTGCTTGTCGCAAGCGAATACTGTCCTGTGACACGTTGTGCCACGCCTGCTCGCCCTCTCTACATAGTATGTAAGGGTTGCTGGTCGTCAGCGAATACTGTTCTGGGACACGTTGTACCACGCCTGCTCGCCCTGTTCACGTAGTTCTGTAAGGGGTGGTGGTCGACAGCGAATACTGTCCTGGGACACGTTTTACTACGACTGCTCGCCCTGTTCAAGTAGTTCTGTAAGGGGGGGGTGGTCGACAGCGAATACTGTCCTGGGACACGTTGTACCACACCTCCTCGCCCTGTTCACGTAGTTCTGTAAGGGGTGGTGGTCGACAGCGAATACTGTCCTGGGACACGTTTTACTACGACTGCTCGCCCTGTTCACGTAGTTCTGTAAGGGGTGGTGGTCGACAGCGAATACTGTCCTGGGACACGTTGTACCACACCTCCTCGCCCTGTTCACGTACTTCTGTAAGGGGTGCTGGTCGACAGCGAATAATGTCCTGGGACATGTTGTACCACGCCTGCTAGACCTGTTCACGTAGTCCTGTAAGGGTTGCTGGTCGACAGCGAATACTGTCCTAGGACACGTTGTACCACGCCTGCTCGTCCTGTTCACGTAGTTCTGTAAGGGGTGCTGGTCGACAGTGAATACTGACCTGGGACACATTGTACCACACCTCCTCGCCCTTATCACTTAGTTCTGTAAGGGTTTCTGGTCGACAGCGAATGCTGTCCTGGGACACGTTGTACCACGTCTGCTGGCCCTGTTCACGTAGTTCTGTAAGGGTTGCTGGTCGACAGCGAGTACTGTCCTGGAACACGTTTTACTACGCCTGCTCGCCCTGTTCACGTAGTTCTGTAACGGCTTTTGGTCGACAGCGAATACTGTCCTGGGACACATTATACCACGCCTGCTCGCCCTGTTCACGTAGTTCTGTAAGGGTTGCTGGTCATCAGCGAATACTGTCCTGGGACACGTTGTACCATGCATGCTCGCCCTGTTCACGTAGTTCTGTAAGGTTTGCTGGTCGACAGCGAATACTGTCCTGGGACACGTTACACCATGCCTGCTCGCCATGTTCACGTAGTTCTGTAAGGGTGGTTGGTCGACATCGAATACTGTCCTGGGACACGTTGTACCATGCCTGCTCGCCCTGTTCACGTAGTTCTGTAAGGTTTGCTGGTCGACAGCGAATACTGTCCTGGGACACGTTACACCATGCCTGCTCGCCCTGTTCACGTAGTCCTGTAAGGGTGGTTGGTCGACATCGAATACTGTCCTGGGACACGTTGTACCATGCCTGCTCGCCCTGTTCACGTAGTTCTGTAAGGGTTGCTGGTCGACAGCGAATGCTGTCGTGGGACATGTTGTACCGCGTCTGCTCGCCCTGTTCATGTAGTTCTGTAAGGGGTGCTGGTCGACAGCGAATACTGTGCTGGGGCACGTTGTACCACGACTGCTCGCCCTGTTCACGTAGTTCTATAAGGTTTGCTGGTCGACAGCAAATACTGTCCTGGGACACGTTTTACTACGCCTGCTCGCCCTGTTCACGTAGTTCTGTAACGGGTTTTGGTCGACAGCGAATACTGTCCTCGGACACGTTATACCACGCCTGCTCGCCCTGTTCACGTAGTTCTGTAAGGGGTGCTGGTCGACAGCGAATACTGTCCAGGGACACGTTGTAACACGCCTGCTCGCCCTTTTCACGTAGTTCTGTAAGGGGTGCTGGTCGGCAGCTAATACTGTCCAGCGACACGTTGTACCACACCTGCTCGCCCTGTTCTCGTACTTCTGTAAGGGTTGCTGGTCGACAGCGTTAACTGTGCTGGGACACGTTGTACCACGCCTGCTCGCCCTGTTCAGGTAGTTCAGTAAGGGTTGCTGGTCGACAGCGAATACAATCCTAGGACACGTTGTACCACGCCTGCTCGTCCTGTTCACGTAGTTCTGAAAATGTTGCTGGTCGACAGCGAATACTGTCCTGTTCACGTTGTACCATGCCTGCTCGCCCTGTTCATGTAGTTCTGTAAGGGTTGCAGGTCGGCAGCGAATACTGTCCTGGGACACGTTGTACAACACCTGCTCGCCCTGTTCACGTAGTCCAGTAAGGGTTGGAGGTCGACAGCGAATATGTCCTTTGACATGTTGTACCATGCCTGCTCGCCCTGTTCACGTAGTTCTGTTAGGGTGGTTGGTCGACTGCGAATACTGCCCTGGGACACGTTGTAGCATGCCTGCTTGCCCTGCTCATGTATTTCTGTAAGGGGTGCTTGTCGCAAGCGAATACTGTAATGTGACACGTTGTACCACGCCTGCTCGCCCTCTCTACGTAGTATGTAAGGGTTGCTGGTCGACAGCGAATACTGTTCTGGGACACGTTGTACCACGCCTGCTCGCCCTGTTCACGTAGTTCTGTAAGGGGTGGTGGTCGACAGCGAATACTGTCCTGGGACACGTTTTACTACGACTGCTCGCCCTGTTCACGTAGTTCTTTAAGGGGTGGTGGTCGACAGCGAATACTGTCCTGGGACACATTGTACCACACCTCCTCGCCCTGTTCACGTACTTCTGTAAGGGGTGCTGGTCGACAGCGAACAACGTCTGGGACATGTTGTACCACGCCTGCTAGCCCTGTTCACGTAGTCCTGTAAGGGTTGCTGGTCCACAGCGAGTACTGTGCTGGGACACGTTGTACCACGCCTGCTCGCCCTGTTCACGTAGTTCTGTAAGGGTTGCTGGCCGACCGCGAATACAGAACTGGGACACGTTGTATCACGCCTGCTCGTCCTGTTCACGTAGTTCTCTAAGGTTTGCTGGTCGACAGCGAATGCTGTCCTGGGACACGTTGTACCACATCTGTTCGCCCTGTTCATGTAGTTCTGTAAGGGGTGCTGGTCGTCAGCGAATACTGTCCTGGGACACGTTGTACCACACCTCCTCGCCCTGTTCACTTACTTCTGATAGAGGTTCTGGTCGACAGCGAATAATGTCCTGGGATATGTTGTACCACGCCTGCTAGCCGTGTTACCATAGTCCTGTAAGGATTGCTGGTCGACAGCGAATACTGTCCTGGGACACGTTGTACCACACCTGCTCGCCCTGTACACGTAGTCCTGCAACCGTTGCTGGTCGACATCGAATACTGTCCTGCAACACGTCATACCATGCCTGCTCGCCCTGTTCACGTAGTTCTGTAAGGGTGGTTAGTCGACAGCGAATACTGTCCTTTGACACTTTGTACCACGCCTGCTCGCCCAGTTCACGTTGTTCTGTAAGGATTGCTGGACGACAGCGAATGCTGTCCTTCGACACGTTGTACCACACCTGCTAGCCCTATACACGTAGTTCTGTAAGGGGTGCTGGTCGACAGTGAATACTGTCCTGGGACACATTGTACCACACCTCCTCGCCCTTATCACGTAGTTCTGTAAGGGTTTCTGGTCGACAGCGAATGCTGTCCTGGGACACGTTGTACCACGTCTGCTCGCCCTGTTCACGTAGTTCTGTAAGGGTTGATGGTCGACAGCGAGTACTGTCCTGGAACACGTTTTACTACGCCTGCTCGCCCTGTTCACGTAGTTCTGTAACGGGTTTTGGTCGACAGCGAATACTGTCCTGGGACACATTATACCACGTCTGCTGGCCCTGTTCACGTAGTTCTGTAAGGGTTGCTGGTCATCAGCGAATACTGTCCTGGGACACGTTGTACCATGCATGCTCGCCCTGTTCACATAGTTCTGTAAGGTTTGCTGGTCGACAGCGAATACTGTCCTGGGACACGTTACACCATGCCTGCTCGCCCGGTTCACGTAGTTCTGTAAGGGTGGTTGGTCGACATCGAATACTGTCCTGGGACACGTTGTACCATGCCTGCTCGCCCTGTTCACGTAGTTCTGTAAGGTTTGCTGGTCGACAGCGAATACTGTCCTGGGACACGTTACACCATTCCTGCTCGCCCTGTTCACGTAGTTCTGTAAGGGTGATTGGTCGACAGCGAATGCTGTCGTGGGACATGTTGTACCGCGTCTGTTCGCCCTGTTCATGTAGTTCTGTACGGGGTGCTGGTCGACAGCGAATACTGTGCTGGGCCACGTTGTACCACGACTGCTCGCCCTGTTCACGTAGTTCTGTAAGGTTTGCTGGTCGACAGCAAATACTGTCCTGGGACACGTTTTACTACGCCTGCTCGCCCTGTTCACGTAGTTCTGTAACGGGTTTTGGTCGACAGCGAATACAGTCATGGGACACGTCGTACCACGCCTGCACGTCCTGTTCACGTAGTTCTGTAAATGTTACTGGTCGACAGCGAATACTGTCCTGGGACACGTTGTACCATGCCTGCTCGCCCAGTTCACGTAGTTCTGTAAGGGTTGCTGGTCGACAGCGAATACAGTCCTCGGGCACGTTGTACCACGCCCGCTCGTCCTGTTCACGTAGTTCTGTAAGGGTTGCTGGTCGACAGGGAATACTGTCCTGGGTTACGTTGTACCATGCTTGCTCGCCTTGTCCACGTAGTTCTGTAAGGGGTGGTGGTCGACAGCGAATACTTCCCTGGGACACGTTATACCTCGCCTGCTCTCCCTGTTCACGTGGTTCTGTAAGGGTTGCTGGTTGTCAGCGAATACTGTCTTGGGACACGTTGTCCGACGCCTGCTCGCCCTGTTTAGGTAGTTCTGTAAGGGTTGCTGGTCGACAGCGAATACTGTCCTGGGATACGTTGTACCATGCCTGCTCGTCCTGTTCACGTAGTTCTGTAAGGGTTGCTGGTGGTCAGCGGATACTGTCCTGGGACACGTTGTACCATGCCTGCTCGCCCTGTTCATGTAGTTCTGTACGGGGTGCTGGTCGACAGCGAATATTGTCCCAGGACACGTTGTACCACACCTGCTCGCCCTGTTCACGTAGTCCAGTAAGGTTTGGAGGTCGATAGTGAATACTGTACTGGGACACATTGTACCACACGTCCTCGCTTTGTTCAGGTAGTTCTGTAAGGGTTGCTGGTCGACAGCGAATGCTGTCCTGGGACACGTTGTACCAGGTCTGGTCGCCTTTTCACGTAGTTCTGTAAGGGGTGCTGGTCAAAAGCGAATACTGTGCTGGGACACGTTGTACAACGCCTGCTCACCCTGTTCACGTAGTTCGGTAAGGGTTGCTGGTCGACAGCGAATACTGTCCTGGGACAAGTTTTACTACCTCTGCTCGCACTGTTCACGTTGTTCTGTAAGGGTTGCTGGTCGACAGCGAATACTGACCTGGGACACTTTGTCCCACGCCTGCTCGCCCCGTTCAGGTACTTCTTTAAGGGTTGCTGGTCGACAGCGAATACTGTAATGGGATACGTTGTACCATGCCTGCTCGCCCAGTTCACGTAGTCTGTAAGGGTTGCTGGTCGACAGCGAATACAGTCCTCGGTCACGTTGAACCACGCCCGCTCGTTCTGTTCACGTAGTTCTGTAAGGGTTGCTGGTCGACAGCTAATACTGTCCTGGGATACGTTGTACCATGCCTGTTCGCCCTGTTCACGTAGTTCTGTAAGGGGTGCTTGTCGACAGCGAATACTATTCAGGGACACGTTGTACAACGCCTGATCGCCCTGTTCACGTAGTTCTGTAAGGGTTGCTGGTCGACAGCGAATACTGTCCTGGGATACGTTGTATCACGACTGCTCGCCCTGTTCACGTAGTTCTGTAAGGGTTGCTGGTCGACAGCGAATGCTGTCCTGGGACACGTTGTACCACATCTGCACGCCCTGTTCACGTAGTTCTGTAAGGGGTGCTGGTCGTCAGCGAATACTGTCCTGGGACACGTTGTACCACACCTCCTCGCCCTGTTCACTTACTTCTGATAGAGGTTCTGGTCGACAGCGAATAATGTCCTGGGATATGTTGTACCACGCCTGCTAGCCGTGTTCCCATAGTCCTGTAAGGATTGCTGGTCGACAGCGAATACTGTCCTGGGACACGCTGTACCACGCCTGCTCGCCCTGTTCACGTAGTTCTATAAGGGTTGCTGGACATCAGCGACTACTGTCCTGGGACACGTTGTACCATGCATGCTCGCCCTGTTTACGTAGTTCTGTAACGTTTGCTGGTCGACAGCGAATACTGTCCTGGGACACGTTACACCATGCCTGCTCGCCCTGTTCACGTAGTTCTGTAAGGGTGGTTGGTCGACATCGAATACTGTCCTGGGACACGTTGTACCATGCCTGCTCGCCCTGTTCACGTAGTTCAGTAAGGGTTGCTGGTCGACAGCGAGTACTGTCCTGGAACACGTTTTACTACGCCCGCTCGCCCTGTTCACGTAGTTCTGTAACGGGTTTTTGTCGACAGCGAATACTGTCCTGGGACACATTATACCACGTCTGCTCGCCCTGTTCACGTAGTTCTGTAAGGGTTGCTGGTCATCAGCGAATACTGTCCTGGGACACGTTGTACCATGCATGCTCGCCCTGTTCACGTAGTTCTGTAACGTTTGCTGGTCGACAGCGAATACTGTCCTGGGACACGTTACACCATGCCTGCTCGCCCTGTTCACGTAGTTCTGTAAGGGTGGTTGGTCGACATCGAATACTGTCCTGGGACACGTTGTACCATGCCTGCTTGCCCTGTTCACGTAGTTCTGTAAGGTTTGCTGGTCGACAGCGAATACTGTCCTGGGACACGTTACACCATGCCTGCTCGCCCTGTTCACGTAGTTCTGTAAGGGTGGTTGGTCGACATCGAATACTGTCCTGGGACACGTTGTACCATGCCTGCTCGCCCTGTTCACGTTGTTCTGTAAGGGTTAGTGGTCGACAGCGAATGCTGTCGTGGGACATGTTGTACCGCGTCTGCTCGCCCTGTTCATGTAGTTCTGTACGGGGTGCTGGTCGACAGCGAATACTGTGCTGGGAAACGTTGTACCACGACTGCTCGCCCTGTTCACATAGTTCTGTAAGGTTTGCTGGTCGACAGCAAATACTGTCCTGGGACACGTTTTACTACGCCTGCTCGCCCTGTTCACGTAGTTCTGTAACGGGTTTTGGTCGACCACAAATACAGTCATGGGACACGTCGTATCACGCCTGCACGTCCTGTTCACGTAGTTCTGTAAATGTTACTGGTCGACAACGAATACTGTCCTGGGACACGTTGTACCATGCCTGCTCGCCCAGTTCACGTAGTTCTGTAAGGGTTGCTGGTCGACAGCGAATACAGTCCTTGGGCACGTTGTACCACGCCCGCTCGTCCTGTTCACGTAGTTCTGTAAGGGTTGCTGGTCGACAGCGAATACTGTCCTGGGATACGTTGTACCATGCTTGCTCGCCCTGACCACGTAGTTCTGTAAGGGGTGGTGGTCGAAAGCGAATACTGTCCTGGGACACGTTATACTTCGCCTGCTCTCCCTGTTCACGTGGTTCTGTAAGGGTTGCTGGTTGTCAGCGAATACTGTCTTGGGACACGTTGTCCCACGCCTGCTCGCCCTGTTTAGGTAGTTCTGTAAGGGTTGCTGGTCGACAGCGAATACTGTCCTGGGATACGTTGTACCATGCCTGCTCGTCCTGTTCACATAGTTCTGTAAGGGTTGCTGGTGGTCAGCGGATACTGTCCTGAGACACGTTGTACCATGCCTGCTCGCCCTGTTCATGTAGTTCTGTACGGGGTGCTGGTCGACAGCGAATATTGTCCTGGGACACGTTGTACCACACCTGCTCGCCCTGTTCACGTAGTCCAGTAAGGTTTGCAGGTCGACAGTGAATACTGTACTGGGACACATTGTACCACACGTCCTCGCTCTGTTCAGGTAGTTCTGTAAGGGTTGCTGGTCGACAGCGAATGCTGTCCTGGGACACGTTGTACCAGGTCTGGTCGCCTTTTCACGTAGTTCTGTAAGGGGTGCTGGTCAAAAGCGAATACTGTGCTGGGACACGTTGTACAACACCTGCTCACCCTGTTCACGTAGTTCTGTAAGGATTGCTGGTCGACAGCGAATACTGTCCTGGGACAAGTTTTACTACGCCTGCTCGCCCTGTTCACGTAGTTCTGTAAGGGTTGCTGGTCGACAGCGAATACTGACCTGGGACACTTTGTCCCACGCCTGCACGCCCCGTTCAGGTACTTCTTTAAGGGTTGCTGGTCGACAGCGAATACTGTAATGGGATACGTTGTACCATGCCTGCTCGCCCAGTTCACGTAGTTCTGTAAGGGTTGCTGGTCGACAGCGAATACAGTCCTCGGTCACGTTGTACCACGCCCGCTCGTTCTGTTCACGTAGTTCAGTAAGGGTTGCTGGTCGACAGCTAATACTGTCCTGGGATACGTTGTACCATGCCTGTTCGCCCTGTTCACGTAGTTCTGTAAGGGGTGCTTGTCGACAGCGAATACTGTTCTGGGACACGTTGTACTACGCCTGCTCGCCCTGTTCACGTAGTTCTGTAAGGGGTGGTGGTCGACAGCGAATACTGTCCTGGGACACGTTGTAACACGCCTGCTCGCCCTGTACACATAGTCCTGTAAGGGTTGCTGGTCGACAGCGAATGCTGTCCTGGGACACGTTGTACCAGGTCTGGTCGCCTTTTCACGTAGTTCTGTAAGGGGTGCTGGTCAAAAGCGAATACTGTGCTGGGACACGTTGTACAACGCCTGCTCACCCTGTTCACGTAGTTCTGTAAGGGTTGCTGGTCGACATCGAATACTGTCCTGGGACACGTTGTACCACGTCTGCTCGCCCTGTTCATGTAGTTCTGTAAGGGGTGGTGGTCGACAGCGAATACTGTGCTGGGGCACGTTGTACCATGCCTGCTCGCCCTGCTCACGTAGTTCTGTAAGGGTTGCTGGTCGACAGCGAATACTGTCCTGGGACACGTTGTACCACGCCTGCTCGCCCTGTTCACGTAGTTCTGTAAGGGTTGCTGGTCGACAGTGAATGCTGTCCTGGGACACGTTGAACCACGCCAGCTCGCCCTGTTCACGTAGTTCTGTAAGGGTTGCTCCTCGACAGCGAATACTGTCCTGGGACACGTTGTACCACGCCTGCTCACTCTGTTCACGTAGTTCTGTAAGGGTTCCTGGTCGACAGCGAATACTGTCCTGGTACACGTTGTACCACGCCTGCTCGCCCTGTTCACGTAGTTGTGTAAGGGGTGCTGGTCGACAGCGGATACTGTCCTGAACCACGCTGTACCACATCTGCTCGCCCTGCTCACGTAGTTCTGTAAGGGTTGCCAGTCGACAGCGAATAGTGTCCTAGGACACGTTGTACCACGCCAGCTCGCCCTGTTCACGTAGTTCTGTAAGGGTTGCTGGTCGACAGCGAATACTGTTCTGGGACAGGTTTTACCACACCTGCTCGCCCTGTTCACGTTGTTCTGTAAGGGTTGCTGGTCGACAGCAAATGCTGTCCTTGGACACGTTGACGACGCCTGCTCGCCCTGTTCATGTAGTTCTGTAAGGGGTGCTGGTCGACAGTGAATTCTGTCCTGGGACCCATTGTACCACACCTCCTCGCCCTTTTTACGTAGTTCTGTAAGGGTTTCTGGTCGACAGGGAATGCTGTCCTGGGACACGTTGTACCACGTCTGCTCGTCCTGTTCATGTAGTTCTGTAAGGGGAGGTGGTCGACAGCGAATACTGTGCTGGGGCACGTTGTACCACGACTGCTCGCCCTGTTCACGTAGTTCTGTAAGGGTTGCTGGTCGACAGCGAATACTGTCCTGGGACACGTTTTACTACACCTGCTCGCCCTGTTCACGTAGTTCTGTAACGGGTGGTGGTCGACAGCGAATACTGTCCTGGGACATGTTATACCACGCCTGCTCACCCTGTTCACGTAGTTCTGTAAGGGGTGCTGGTTGACAGCGAATACTGTCCTGTGACACGTTGTAATACGCCTGCTCGCCCTCTCTACGTAGTTTGTAAGTGTTGGTGGCCGACAGCGAATACTGTCCTGGGACACGTTGTACCACGCCTGCTCGCCCTGTTCCCGTAGTTCTGTAAGGGGTGCTGGTTGGCAGCTAATACTGTCCTGGGACACGTTGTACCACACCTGCTCGCCCTGTTCACGTAGTTCTGTAAGGGTTGCTGGTCCACAGAGAATACTGTCCTGGGACACGTTGTACCACGGCTCCTCGCCCTGTATATGTAGTTCAGTAAGGGTTGCTGGTCGACAGCGAATACAGTCCTGGGACACGTCGTACCACGCCTGCTCGTCCTGTTCACGTAGTTTTGTAAATGTTGCTGGTCGACAGCGAATACTGTCCTGGGACACGTTGTACCATGCCTGCTCGCCCTGTTCATGTAGTTCTGTACGGGGTGCTGGTCGACAGCGAATACTGTCCTGGGACACGTTGTACCACACCTGCTCGCCCTGTTCACGTAGTCCGGTATGGGTTGCAGGTCGACAGTGAATACTGTACTGGGACACATTGTACCACACCTCCTCGCTTTGTTCAGGTAGTTCTGTAGGGGTTGCTGGTCGACAGCGAATGCTGTCCTGGGATACGTTGTACCAGGTCTGTTCGCCTTTTCACGTAGTTCTGTAAGGGGTGGTGGTCGATAACGAATACTGTCCTGGGACACGTTATACTACGACTGCTCGCCCTGTTCACGTGGTTCTGTAAGGGTTGCTGGTCGACAGCGATTAGTGTCCTGGGACACGTTGTCCCACGCCTGCTCGCCCTGTTCAGGTAGTTCTGTAAGGGTTGCTGGTCGACAGCGAATACTGTCCTGGGATACGTTGTATCATGCCTGCTCGCCCTGTTCACGTAGTTCTGTAAGGGTTGCTGGTCGACAGCGAATACTGTCCTGGGACACGTTGTACCACGCCTGCTCGCCCTGTTCACGTAGTTCTGTAACGTTTGCTGGTCGACAGCGAATACTGTCCTGGGACACGTTGTACCACGCCTGCTCGCCCTGTTCACGTAGTTCTGTAAGGGTTGCTGGTCGACAGTGAATGCTGTCCTGGGACACGTTGAACCACGCCAGCTCGCCCTGTTCACGTAGTTCTGTAAGGGTTGCTCCTCGACAGCGAATACTGTCCTGGGACACGTTGTACCACGCCTGCTCGCCCTGTTCACGTAGTTCTGTAACGTTTGCTGGTCGACAGCGAATACTGTCCTGGGACACGTTGTACCACGCCTGCTCGCCCTGTTCACGTAGTTCTGTAAGGGTTGCTGGTCGACAGTGAATGCTGTCCTGGGACACGTTGTACCACACCTGCTCGCCCTGTTCACGTAGTTCTGTAAGGGTTGCTGGTCCACAGAGAATACTGTCCTGGGACACGTTGTACCACGGCTCCTCGCCCTGTATATGTAGTTCAGTAAGGGTTGCTGGTCGACAGCGAATACAGTCCTGGGACACGTCGTACCACGCCTGCTCGTCCTGTTCACGTAGTTTTGTAAATGTTGCTGGTCGACAGCGAATACTGTCCTGGGACACGTTGTACCATGCCTGCTCGCCCTGTTCATGTAGTTCTGTACGGGGTGCTGGTCGACAGCGAATACTGTCCTGGGACACGTTGTACCACACCTGCTCGCCCTGTTCACGTAGTCCGGTATGGGTTGCAGGTCGACAGTGAATACTGTACTGGGACACATTGTACCACACCTCCTCGCTTTGTTCAGGTAGTTCTGTAGGGGTTGCTGGTCGACAGCGAATGCTGTCCTGGGATACGTTGTACCAGGTCTGTTCGCCTTTTCACGTAGTTCTGTAAGGGGTGGTGGTCGATAACGAATACTGTCCTGGGACACGTTATACTACGACTGCTCGCCCTGTTCACGTGGTTCTGTAAGGGTTGCTGGTCGACAGCGATTAGTGTCCTGGGACACGTTGTCCCACGCCTGCTCGCCCTGTTCAGGTAGTTCTGTAAGGGTTGCTGGTCGACAGCGAATACTGTCCTGGGATACGTTGTATCATGCCTGCTCGCCCTGTTCACGTAGTTCTGTAAGGGTTGCTGGTCGACAGCGAATACTGTCCTGGGACACGTTGTACCACGCCTGCTCGCCCTGTTCACGTAGTTCTATAACGTTTGCTGGTCGACAGCGAATACTGTCCTGGGACACGTTGTACCACGCCTGCTCGCCCTGTTCACGTAGTTCTGTAAGGGTTGCTGGTCGACAGTGAATGCTGTCCTGGGACACGTTGAACCACGCCAGCTCGCCCTGTTCACGTAGTTCTGTAAGGGTTGCTCCTCGACAGCGAATACTGTCCTGGGACACGTTGTACCACGCCTGCTCACTCTGTTCACGTAGTTCTGTAAGGGTTCCTGGTCGACAGCGAATACTGTCCTGGTACACGTTGTACCACGCCTGCTCGCCCTGTTCACGTAGTTCTGTAAGGGTTGCTGGTCGACAGCGAATACTGTTCTGGGACAGGTTTTACCACACCTGCTCGCCCTGTTCACGTTGTTCTGTAAGGGTTGCTGGTCGACAGCAAATGCTGTCCTTGGACACGTTGACGACGCCTGCTCGCCCTGTTCATGTAGTTCTGTAAGGGGTGCTGGTCGACAGTGAATTCTGTCCTGGGACCCATTGTACCACACCTCCTCGCCCTTTTTACGTAGTTCTGTAAGGGTTTCTGGTCGACAGGGAATGCTGTCCTGGGACACGTTGTACCACGTCTGCTCGTCCTGTTCATGTAGTTCTGTAAGGGGAGGTGGTCGACAGCGAATACTGTGCTGGGGCACGTTGTTCCACGACTGCTCGCCGTGTTCACGTAGTTCCGTAAGGGTTGCTGGTCGACAGCGAATACTGTCCTGGGACACGTTTTACTACACCTGCTCGCCCTGTTCACGTAGTTCTGTAACGGGTGGTGGTCGACAGCGAATACTGTCCTGGGACATGTTATACCACGCCTGCTCGCCCTGTTCACGTAGTTCTGTAAGGGGTGCTGGTTGACAGCGAATACTGTCCTGTGACACGTTGTACCACGCCTGCTCGCCCTCTCTACGTAGTTTGTAAGTGTTGGTGGCCGACAGCGAATACTGTCCTGGGACACGTTGTACCACGCCTGCTCGCCCTGTTCCCGTAGTTCTGTAAGGGGTGCTGGTTGGCAGCTAATACTGTCCTGGGACACGTTGTACCACACCTGCTCGCCCTGTTCACGTAGTTCTGTAAGGGTTGCTGGTCCACAGAGAATAGTGTCCTGGGACACGTTGTACCACGGCTCCTCGCCCTGTATATGTAGTTCAGTAAGGGTTCCTGGTCGACAGCGAATACAGTCCTGGGACACGTCGTACCACGCCTGCTCGTCCTGTTCACGTAGTTTTGTAAATGTTGCTGGTCGACAGCGAATACTGTCCTGGGACACGTTGTACCATGCCTGCTCGCCCTGTTCATGTAGTTCTGTACGGGGTGCTGGTCGACAGCGAATACTGTCCTGGGACACGTTGTACCACACCTGCTCGCCCTGTTCACGTAGTCCGGTATGGGTTGCAGGTCGACAGTGAATACTGTACTGGGACACATTGTACCACACCTCCTCGCTTTGTTCAGGTAGTTCTGTAGGGGTTGCTGGTCGACAGCGAATGCTGTCCTGGGATACGTTGTACCAGGTCTGTTCGCCTTTTCACGTAGTTCTGTAAGGGGTGGTGGTCGATAACGAATACTGTCCTGGGACACGTTATACTACGACTGCTCGCCCTGTTCACGTGGTTCTGTAAGGGTTGCTGGTCGACAGCGATTAGTGTCCTGGGACACGTTGTCCCACGCCTGCTCGCCCTGTTCAGGTAGTTCTGTAAGGGTTGCTGGTCGACAGCGAATACTGTCCTGGGATACGTTGTATCATGCCTGCTCGCCCTGTTCACGTAGTTCTGTAAGGGTTGCTGGTCGACAGCGAATACTGTCCTGGGACACGTTGTACCACACCTGCTCGCCCTGTTCACGTAGTTCTGTAACGTTTGCTGGTCGACAGCGAATACTGTCCTGGGACACGTTACACCATGCCTGCTCGCCCTGTTCACGTAGTTCTGTAAGGGTGGTTGGTCGACATCGAATACTGTCCTGGGACACGTTGTACCATGCCTGCTCGCCCTGTTCACGTAGTTCTGTAAGGGGTGGTTTTCGACAGCGAATACTGTCCTGTGACACGTTGTACCACGCCTGCTCGCCCTGTTCACGTAGTTCTGTAACGTTTGCTGGTCGACAGCGAATACTGTCCTGGGACTCGTTGTACCACGCCTGCTCGCCCTGTTCACGTAGTTCTGTAACGTTTGCTGGTCGACAGCGAATACTGTCCTGGGATACGTTGTATCATGCCTGCTCGCCCTGTTCACGTAGTTCTGTAAGGGTTGCTGGTCGACAGCGAATACTGTCCTGGGACACGTTGTACCACGCCTGCTCGCCCTGTTCACGTAGTTCTGTAAGGTTTGCTGGTCGACAGCGAATACTGTCCTGGGACACGTTACACCATGCCTGATCGCCCTGTTCACGTAGTTCTGTAAGGGTGGTTGGTCGACATCGAATACTGTCCTGGGACACGTTGTACCATGCCTGCTCGCCCTGTTCACGTTGTTCTGTAAGGGTTAGTGGTCGACAGCGAATGCTGTCGTGGGACATGTTGTACCGCGTCTGCTCGCCCTGTTCATGTAGTTCTGTACGGGGTGCTGGTCGACAGCGAATACTGTGCTGGGAAACGTTGTACCATGACTGCTCGCCCTGTTCACATAGTTCTGTAAGGTTTGCTGGTCGACAGCAAATACTGTCCTGGGACACGTTTTACTACGCCTGCTCGCCCTGTTCACGTAGTTCTGTAACGGGTTTTGGTCGACAGCAAATACAGTCATGGGACACGTCGTACCACGCCTGCACGTCCTGTTCACGTAGTTCTGTAAATGTTACTGGTCGACAACGAATACTGTCCTGGGACACGTTGAACCATGCCTGCTCGCCCAGTTCACGTAGTTCTGTAAGGGTTGCTGGTCGACAGCGAATACAGTCCTCGGGCACGTTGTACCACGCCCGCTCGTCCTGTTCACGTAGTTCTGTAAGGGTTGCTGGTCGACAGCGAATACTGTCCTGGGATACGTTGTACCATGCTTGCTCGCCCTGACCACGTAGTTCTGTAAGGGGTGGTGGTCGAAAGCGAATACTGTCCTGGGACACGTTATACTTCGCCTGCTCTCCCTGTTCACGTGGTTCTGTAAGGGTTGCTGGTTGTCAGCGAATACTGTCTTGGGACACGTTGTCCCACGCCTGCTCGCCCTGTTTAGGTAGTTCTGTAAGGGTTGCTGGTCGACAGCGAATACTGTCCTGGGATACGTTGTACCATGCCTGCTCGTCCTGTTCACATAGTTCTGTAAGGGTTGCTGGTGGTCAGCGGATACTGTCCTGGGACACGTTGTACCATGCCTGCTCGACCTGTTCATGTAGTTCTGTACGGGGTGCTGGTCGACAGCGAATATTGTCCTGGGACACGTTGTACCACACCTGCTCGCCCTGTTCACGTAGTCCAGTAAGGTTTGCAGGTCGACAGTGAATACTGTACTGGGACACATTGTACCACACGTCCTCGCTTTGTTCAGGTAGTTCTGTAAGGGTTGCTGGTCGACAGCGAATGCTGTCCTGGGACACGTTGTACCAGGTCTGGTCGCCTTTTCACGTAGTTCTGTAAGGGGTGCAGGTCAAAAGCGAATACTGTGCTGGGACACGTTGTACAACGCCTGCTCACCCTGTTCACGTAGTTCTGTAAGGGTTGCTGGTCGACAGCGAATACTGTCCTGGGACAAGTTTTACTACGCCTGCTCGCCCTGTTCACGTAGTTCTGTAAGGGTTGCTGGTCGACAGCGAATACTGACCTGGGACACTTTGTCCCACGCCTGCACGCCCCGTTCAGGTACTTCTTTAAGGGTTGCTGGTCGACAGCGAATACTGTAATGGGATACGTTGTACCATGCCTGCTCGCCCAGTTCACGTAGTTCTGTAAGGGTTGCTGGTCGACAGCGAATACAGTCCTCGGTCACGTTGTACCACGCCCGCTCGTTCTGTTCACGTAGTTCAGTAAGGGTTGCTGGTCGACAGCTAATACTGTCCTGGGATACGTTGTACCATGCCTGTTCGCCCTGTTCACGTAGTTCTGTAAGGGGTGCTTGTCGACAGCGAATACTGTTCTGGGACACGTTGTACCACGCCTGCTCGCCCTGTTCACATAGTTCTGTAAGGGGTGGTGGTCGACAGCGAATACTGTCCTGGGACACGTTGTAACACGCCTGCTCGCCCTGTACACATAGTCCTGTAAGGGTTGCTGGTCGACAGCGAATGCTGTCCTGGGACACGTTGTACCAGGTCTGGTCGCCTTTTCACGTAGTTCTGTAAGGGGTGCTGGTCAAAAGCGAATACTGTGCTGGGACACGTTGTACAACGCCTGCTCACCCTGTTCACGTAGTTCTGTAAGGGTTGCTGGTCGACATCGAATACTGTCCTGGGACACGTTGTACCACGTCTGCTCGCCCTGTTCATGTAGTTCTGTAAGGGGTGGTGGTCGACAGCGAATACTGTGCTGGGGCACGTTGTACCATGCCTGCTCGCCCTGCTCACGTAGTTCTGTAAGGGTTGCTGGTCGACAGCGAATACTGTCCTGGGACACGTTGTACCACGCCTGCTCGCCCTGTTCACGTAGTTCTGTAAGGGTTGCTGGTCGACAGTGAATGCTGTCCTGGGACACGTTGAACCACGCCAGCTCGCCCTGTTCACGTAGTTCTGTAAGGGTTGCTCCTCGACAGCGAATACTGTCCTGGGACACGTTGTACCACGCCTGCTCACCCTGTTCACGTAGTTCTGTAAGGGTTCCTGGTCGACAGCGAATACTGTACTGGTACACGCTGTACCACGCCTGCTCGGCCTGTTCACGTAATTGTGTAAGGGGTGCTGGTCGACAGCGGATACTGTCCTGAACCACGCTGTACCACACCTGCTCGCCCTGCTCACGTAGTTCTGTAAGGGTTGCCGGTCGACAGCGAATACTGTCCTGGGACACGTTGTACCACGCCAGCTCGCCCTGTTCACGTAGTTCTGTAAGGGTTGCTGGTCGACAGCGAATACTGTTCTGGGACAGGTTTTACCACACCTGCTCGCCCTGTTCACGTTGTTCTGTAAGGGTTGCTGGTCGACAGCAAATGCTGTCCTTGGACACGTTGACGACGCCTGCTCGCCCTGTTCATGTAGTTCTGTAAGGGGTGCTGGTCGACAGTGAATTCTGTCCTGGGACCCATTGTACCACACCTCCTCGCCTTTTTTACGTAGTTCTGTAAGGGTTTCTGGTCGACAGGGAATGCTGTCCTGGGACACGTTGTACCACGTCTGCTCGTCCTGTTCATGTAGTTCTGTAAGGGGAGGTGGTCGACAGCGAATACTGTGCTGGGGCACGTTGTACCACGACTGCTCGCCCTGTTCACGTAGTTCTGTAAGGGTTGCTGGTCGACAGCGAATACTGTCCTGGGACACGTTTTACTACACCTGCTCGCCCTGTTCACGTAGTTCTGTAACGGGTGGTGGTCGACAGCGAATACTGTCCTGGGACATGTTATACCACGCCTGCTCGCCCTGTTCACGTAGTTCTGTAAGGGGTGCTGGTTGACAGCGAATACTGTCCTGTGACACGTTGTACCACGCCTGCTCGCCCTCTCTACGTACTTTGTAAGTGTTGGTGGCCGACAGCGAATACTGTCCTGGGACACGTTGTACCACGCCTGCTCGCCCTGTTCCCGTAGTTCTGTAAGGGGTGCTGGTTGGCAGCTAATACTGTCCTGGGACACGTTGTACCACACCTGCTCGCCCTGTTCACGTAGTTCTGTAAGGGTTGCTGGTCGACAGAGAATACTGTCCTGGGACACGTTGTACCACGGCTCCTCGCCCTGTATATGTAGTTCAGTAAGGGTTGCTGGTCGACAGCGAATACAGTCCTGGGACACGTCGTACCACGCCTGCTCGTCCTGTTCACGTAGTTTTGTAAATGTTGCTGGTCGACAGCGAATACTGTCCTGGGACACGTTGTACCATGCCTGCTCGCCCTGTTCATGTAGTTCTGTACGGGGTGCTGGTCGACAGCGAATACTGTCCTGGGACACGTTGTACCACACCTGCTCGCCCTGTTCACGTAGTCCGGTATGGGTTGCAGGTCGACAGTGAATACTGTACTGGGACACTTTGTACCACACCTCCTCGCTTTGTTCAGGTAGTTCTGTAGGGGTTGCTGGTCGACAGCGAATGCTGTCCTGGGATACGTTGTACCAGGTCTGTTCGCCTTTTCACGTAGTTCTGTAAGGGGTGGTGGTCGATAACGAATACTGTCCTGGGACACGTTATACTACGACTGCTCGCCCTGTTCACGTGGTTCTGTAATGATTGCTGGTCGACAGCGATTAGTGTCCTGGGACACGTTGTCCCACGCCTGCTCGCCCTGTTCAGGTAGTTCTGTAAGGGTTGCTGGTCGACAGCGAATACTGTCCTGGGATACGTTGTATCATGCCTGCTCGCCCTGTTCACGTAGTTCTGTAAGGGTTGCTGGTCGACAGCGAATACAGTCCTCGGGCACGTTGTACTACGCCCGCTCGTCCTGTTCACGTAGTTCTGTAAGGGTTGCTGGTCGACAGCGAATACTGTCCTGGGATACGTTGTACCATGCTTGCTCGCCCTGACCACGTAGTTCTGTAAGGGGTGGTGGTCGAAAGCGAATACTGTCCTGGGACACGTTATACTTCGCCTGCTCTCCCTGTTCACGTGGTTCTGTAAGGGTTGCTGGTTGTCAGCGAATACTGTCTTGGGACACGTTGTCCCACGCCTGCTCGCCCTGTTTAGGTAGTTCTGTAAGGGTTGCTGGTCGACAGCGAATACTGTCCTGGGATACGTTGTACCATGCCTGCTCGTCCTGTTCACATAGTTCTGTAAGGGTTGCTGGTGGTCAGCGGATACTGTCCTGGGACACGTTGTACCATGCCTGCTCGCCCTGTTCATGTAGTTCTGTACGGGGTGCTGGTCGACAGCGAATATTGTCCTGGGACACGTTGTACCAAACCTGCTCGCCCTGTTCACGTAGTCCAGTAAGGTTTGCAGGTCGACAGTGAATACTGTACTGGGACACATTGTACCACACGTCCTCGCTTTGTTCAGGTAGTTCTGTAAGGGTAGCTGGTCGACAGCGAATGCTGTCCTGGGACACGTTGTACCAGGTCTGGTCGCCTTTTCACGTAGTTCTGTAAGGGGTGCTGGTCAAAAGCGAATACTGTGCTGGGACACGTTGTACAACGCCTGCTCACCCTGTTCACGTAGTTCTGTAAGGGTTGCTGGTCGACAGCGAATACTGTCCTGGGACAAGTTTTACTACGCCTGCTCGCCCTGTTCACGTAGTTCTGTAAGGGTTGCTGGTCGACAGCGAATACTGACCTGGGACACTTTGTCCCACGCCTGCACGCCCCGTTCAGGTACTTCTTTAAGGGTTGCTGGTCGACAGCGAATACTGTAATGGGATACGTTGCACCATGCCTGCTCGCCCAGTTCACGTAGTTCTGTAAGGGTTGCTGGTCGACAGCGAATACAGTCCTCGGTCACGTTGTACCACGCCCGCTCGTTCTGTTCACGTAGTTCAGTAAGGGTTGCTGGTCGACAGCTAATACTGTCCTGGGATACGTTGTACCATGCCTGTTCGCCCTGTTCACGTAGTTCTGTAAGGGGTGCTTGTCGACAGCGAATACTGTTCTGGGACAAGTTGTACCACGCAAGCTCGCCCTGTTCACGTAGTTCTGTAAGGGGTGGTGGTCGACAGCGAATACTGTCCTGGGACACGTTGTAACACGCCTGCTCGCCCTGTACACATAGTCCTGTAAGGGTTGCTGGTCGACAGCGAATGCTGTCCTGGGACACGTTGTACCAGGTCTGGTCGCCTTTTCACGTAGTTCTGTAAGGGGTGCCGGTCAAAAGCGAATACTGTGCTGGGACACGTTGTACAACGCCTGCTCACCCTGTTCACGTAGTTCTGTAAGGGTTCCTGGTCGACAGCGAATACTGTCCTGGTACACGTTGTACCACGCCTGCTCGCCCTGTTCACGTAGTTCTGTAACGTTTGCTGGTCGACAGCGAATACTGTCCTGGGATACGTTGTATCATGCCTGCTCGCCCTGTTCACGTAGTTCTGTAAGGGTTGCTGGTCGACAGCAAATACTGTCCTGGGACACGTTTTACTACGCCTGCTCGCCCTGTTCACGTAGTTCTGTAACGGGTTTTGGTCGACAGCAAATACAGTCATGGGACACGTCGTACCACGCCTGTACGTCCTGTTCACGTAGTTCTGTAAATGTTACTGGTCGACAACGAATACTGTCCTGGGACACGTTGTACCATGCCTGCTCGCCCAGTTTACGTAGTTCTGTAAGGGTTGCTGGTCGACAACTAATACAGTCCTCGGGCACGTTGTACCACGCCCGCTCGTCCTGTTCACGTAGTTCTGTAAGGGTTGCTGGTCGACAGCGAATACTGTCCTGGGATACGTTGTACCATGCTTGCTCGCCCTGACCACGTAGTTCTGTAAGGGGTGGTGGTCGAAAGCGAATACTGTCCTGGGACACGTTATACTTCGCCTGCTCTCCCTGTTCACGTGGTTCTGTAAGGGTTGCTGGTTGTCAGCGAATACTGTCTTGGGACACGTTGTCCCACGCCTGCTCGCCCTGTTTAGGTAGTTCTGTAAGGGTTGCTGGTCGACAGCGAATACTGTCCTGGAATACGTTGTACCATGCCTGCTCGTCCTGTTCACATAGTTCTGTAAGGGTTGCTGGTGGTCAGCGGATACTGTCCTGGGACACGTTGTACCATGCCTGCTCGCCCTGTTCATGTAGTTCTGTACGGGGTGCTGGTCGACAGCGAATATTGTCCTGGGACACGTTGTACCACACCTGCTCGCCCTGTTCACGTAGTTTAGTAAGGTTTGCAGGTCGACAGTGAATACTGTACTGGGACACATTGTACCACACGTCCTCGCTTTGTTCAGGTAGTTCTGTAAGGGTTGCTGGTCGACAGCGAATGCTGTCCTGGGACACGTTGTACCAGGTCTGGTCGCCTTTTCACGTAGTTCTGTAAGGGGTGCTGGCCAAAAGCGAATACTGTGCTGGGACACGTTGTACAACGCCTGCTCGCCCTGTTCACGTAGTTCTGTAAGGGTTGCTGGTCGACAGCGAATACTGTCCTGGGACAAGTTTTACTACGCCTGCTCGCCCTGTTCACGTAGTTCTGTAAGGGTTGCTGGTCGACAGCGAATACTGACCTGGGACACTTTGTCCCACGCCTGCACGTCCCGTTCAGGTACTTCTTTAAGGGTTGCTGGTCGACAGCGAATACTGTAATAGGATACGTTGTACCATGCCTGCTCGCCCAGTTCACGTAGTTCTGTAAGGGTTGCTGGTCGACAGCGAATACAGTCCTCGGTCACGTTGTACCACGCCCGCTCGTTCTGTTCACGTAGTTCAGTAAGGGTTGCTGGTCGACAGCTAATACTGTCCTGGGATACGTTGTACCATGCCTGTTCGCCCTGTTCACGTAGTTCTGTAAGGGGTGCTTGTCGACAGCGAATACTGTTCTGGGACACGTTGTACCACGCCTGCTCGCCCTGTTCACGTAGTTCTGTAAGGGGTGGTGGTCGACAGCGAATACTGTCCTGGGACACGTTGTAACACGCCTGCTCGCCCTGTACACATAGTCCTGTAAGGGTTGCTGGTCGACAGCGAATGCTGTCCTGGGACACGTTGTACCAGGTCTGGTCGCCTTTTCACGTAGTTCTGTAAGGGGTGCTGGTCAAAAGCGAATACTGTGCTGGGACACGTTGTACAACGCCTGCTCACCCTGTTCACGTAGTTCTGTAAGGGTTCCTGGTCGACAGCGAATACTGTCCTGGTACACGTTGTACCACGCCTGCTCGCCCTGTTCACGTAGTTGTGTAAGGGGTGCTGGTCGACAGCGGATACTGTCCTGAACCACGCTGTACCACACCTGCTCGCCCTGCTCACGTAGTTCTGTAAGGGTTGCCGGTCGACAGCGGATACTGTCCTGGGACACGTTGTACCACGCCAGCTCGCCCTGTTCACGTAGTTCTGTAAGGGTTGCTGGTCGACAGCGAATACTGTTCTGGGACAGGTTTTACCACACCTGCTCGCCCTGTTCACGCTGTTCTGTAAGGGTTGCTGGTCGACACCAAATGCTGTCCTTGGACACGTTGACGACGCCTGCTCGCCCTGTTCATGTAGTTCTGTAAGGGGTGCTGGTCGACAGTGAATTCTGTCCTGGGACCCATTGTACCACACCTCCTCGCCCTTTTTACGTAGTTCTGTAAGGGTTTCTGGTCGACAGGGAATGCTGTCCTGGGACACGTTGTACCACGTCTGCTCGTCCTGTTCATGTAGTTCTGTAAGGGGAGGTGGTCGACAGCGAATACTGTGCTGGGGCACGTTGTACCACGACTGCTCGCCCTGTTCACGTAGTTCTGTAAGGGTTGCTGGTCGACAGCGAATACTGTCCTGGTACACGTTGTACCACGCCTGCTCGCCCTGTTCACGTAGTTCTGTAACGTTTGCTGGTCGACAGCGAATACTGTCCTGGGATACGTTGTATCATGCCTGCTCGCCCTGTTCACGTAGTTCTGTAAGGGTTGCTGGTCGACAGCAAATACTGTCCTGGGACACGTTTTACTACGCCTGCTCGCCCTGTTCACGTAGTTCTGTAACGGGTTTTGGTCGACAGCAAATACAGTCATGGGACACGTCGTACCACGCCTGTACGTCCTGTTCACGTAGTTCTGTAAATGTTACTGGTCGACAACGAATACTGTCCTGGGACACGTTGTACCATGCCTGCTCGCCCAGTTTACGTAGTTCTGTAAGGGTTGCTGGTCGACAACTAATACAGTCCTCGGGCACGTTGTACCACGCCCGCTCGTCCTGTTCACGTAGTTCTGTAAGGGTTGCTGGTCGACAGCGAATACTGTCCTGGGATACGTTGTACCATGCTTGCTCGCCCTGACCACGTAGTTCTGTAAGGGGTGGTGGTCGAAAGCGAATACTGTCCTGGGACACGTTATACTTCGCCTGCTCTCCTTGTTCACGTGGTTCTGTAAGGGTTGCTGGTTGTCAGCGAATACTGTCTTGGGACACGTTGTCCCACGCCTGCTCGCCCTGTTTAGGTAGTTCTGTAAGGGTTGCTGGTCGACAGCGAATACTGTCCTGGAATACGTTGTACCATGCCTGCTCGTCCTGTTCACATAGTTCTGTAAGGGTTGCTGGTGGTCAGCGGATACTGTCCTGGGACACGTTGTACCATGCCTGCTCGCCCTGTTCATGTAGTTCTGTACGGGGTGCTGGTCGACAGCGAATATTGTCCTGGGACACGTTGTACCACACCTGCTCGCCCTGTTCACGTAGTTTAGTAAGGTTTGCAGGTCGACAGTGAATACTGTACTGGGACACATTGTACCACACGTCCTCGCTTTGTTCAGGTAGTTCTGTAAGGGTTGCTGGTCGACAGCGAATGCTGTCCTGGGACACGTTGTACCAGGTCTGGTCGCCTTTTCACGTAGTTCTGTAAGGGGTGCTGGCCAAAAGCGAATACTGTGCTGGGACACGTTGTACAACGCCTGCTCGCCCTGTTCACGTAGTTCTGTAAGGGTTGCTGGTCGACAGCGAATACTGTCCTGGGACAAGTTTTACTACGCCTGCTCGCCCTGTTCACGTAGTTCTGTAAGGGTTGCTGGTAGACAGCGAATACTGACCTGGGACACTTTGTCCCACGCCTGCACGTCCCGTTCAGGTACTTCTTTAAGGGTTGCTGGTCGACAGCGAATACTGTAATAGGATACGTTGTACCATGCCTGCTCGCCCAGTTCACGTAGTTCTGTAAGGGTTGCTGGTCGACAGCGAATACAGTCCTCGGTCACGTTGTACCACGCCCGCTCGTTCTGTTCACGTAGTTCAGTAAGGGTTGCTGGTCGACAGCTAATACTGTCCTGGGATACGTTGTACCATGCCTGTTCGCCCTGTTCACGTAGTTCTGTAAGGGGTGCTTGTCGACAGCGAATACTGTTCTGGGACACGTTGTACCACGCCTGCTCGCCCTGTTCACGTAGTTCTGTAAGGGGTGGTGGTCGACAGCGAATACTGTCCTGGGACACGTTGTAACACGCCTGCTCGCCCTGTACACATAGTCCTGTAAGGGTTGCTGGTCGACAGCGAATGCTGTCCTGGGACACGTTGTACCAGGTCTGGTCGCCTTTTCACGTAGTTCTGTAAGGGGTGCTGGTCAAAAGCGAATACTGTGCTGGGACACGTTGTACAAAGCCTGCTCACCCTGTTCACGTAGTTCTGTAAGGGTTCCTGGTCGACAGCGAATACTGTCCTGGTACACGTTGTACCACGCCTGCTCGCCCTGTTCACGTAGTTGTGTAAGGGGTGCTGGTCGACAGCGGATACTGTCCTGAACCACGCTGTACCACACCTGCTCGCCCTGCTCACGTAGTTCTGTAAGGGTTGCCGGTCGACAGCGGATACTGTCCTGGGACACGTTGTACCACGCCAGCTCGCCCTGTTCACGTAGTTCTGTAAGGGTTGCTGGTCGACAGCGAATACTGTTCTGGGACAGGTTTTACCACACCTGCTCGCCCTGTTCACGCTGTTCTGTAAGGGTTGCTGGTCGACACCAAATGCTGTCCTTGGACACGTTGACGACGCCTGCTCGCCCTGTTCATGTAGTTCTGTAAGGGGTGCTGGTCGACAGTGAATTCTGTCCTGGGACCCATTGTACCACACCTCCTCGCCCTTTTTACGTAGTTCTGTAAGGGTTTCTGGTCGACAGGGAATGCTGTCCTGGGACACGTTGTACCACGTCTGCTCGTCCTGTTCATGTAGTTCTGTAAGGGGAGGTGGTCGACAGCGAATACTGTGCTGGGGCACGTTGTACCACGACTGCTCGCCCTGTTCACGTAGTTCTGTAAGGGTTGCTGGTCGACAGCGAATACTGTCCTGGGACACGTTTTACTACACCTGCTCGCCCTGTTCACGTAGTTCTGTAACGGGTGGTGGTCGACAGTGAATACTGTCCTGGGACACGTTGTACCACGCCTGCTCGCCCTGTTCCCGTAGTTCTGTAAGGGGTGCTGGTTGGCAGCTAATACTGTCCTGGGACACGTTGTACCACACCTGCTCGCCCTGTTCACGTAGTTCTGTAAGGGTTGCTGGTCGACAGAGAATACTGTCCTGGGACACGTTGTACCACGGCTCCTCGCCCTGTATATGTAGTTCAGTAAGGGTTGCTGGTCGACAGCGAATACAGTCCTGGGACACGTCGTACCACGCCTGCTCGTCCTGTTCACGTAGTTTTGTAAATGTTGCTGGTCGACAGCGAATACTGTCATGGGACACGTTGTACCATGCCTGCTCGCCCTGTTCATGTAGTTCCGTACGGGGTGCTGGTCGACAGCAAATACTGTCCTGGGACACGTTGTACCACACCTGCTCGCCCTGTTCATGTAGTCCGGTATGGGTTGCAGGTCGACAGTGAATACTGTACTGGGACACATTGTACCACACCTCCTCGCTTTGTTCAGGTAGTTCTGTAGGGGTTGCTGGTCGACAGCGAATGCTGTCCTGGGATACGTTGTACCAGGTCTGTTCGCCTTTTCACGTAGTTCTGTAAGGGGTGGTGGTCGATAACGAATACTGTCCTGGGACACGTTATACCACGACTGCTCGCCCTGTTCACGTGGTTCTGTAAGGGTTGCTGGTCGACAGCGATTAGTGTCCTGGGACACGTTGTCCCACGCCTGCTCGCCCTGTTCAGGTAGTTCTGTAAGGGTTGCTGGTCGACAGCGAATACTGTCCTGGGATACGTTGTATCATGCCTGCTCGCCCTGTTCACGTAGTTCTGTAAGGGTTGCTGGTCGACAGCGAATACTGTCCTGCGACACGTTGTACCACGCCTGCTCGCCCTGTTCACGTAGTTCTGTAAGGGGTACTGGTCGATAGCGAATACTGTCCTGGGACACGTTGTACCACGCCTGCTCGCCCTGTTCACGTAGTTCTGTAAGGGTTGCTGGTCGACAGCGAATACTGTCCTAGGACATGTTGTACCACGCCTGTTCGCCCTGTTCATGTTGTTCTGTAAGGGTTGCTGGTCGACAGCGAATTTTGTCCTGGGACACGTTGTACCACGTCTGCTCGCCCTGTTCACGTAGTTCTGTAAGGGGTGCTGGTT
This sequence comes from Schistocerca gregaria, assembly GCF_023897955.1. NCBI lineage: Eukaryota > Metazoa > Arthropoda > Insecta > Orthoptera > Acrididae > Schistocerca > Schistocerca gregaria. The sequence goes on along the minus strand of NC_064924.1, from coordinate 32,989,669 downwards.
GACAGCGAATACTGTCCTGGGACACGTTGTACCACGCCTGCTCGCCCTGTTCACGTAGTTGTGTAAGGGGTGCTGGTCGACAGCGGATACTGTCCTGAACCACGCTGTACCACACCTGCTCGCCCTGCTCACGTAGTTCTGTAAGGGTTGCCGGTCGACAGCGAATACTGTCCTGGGACACGTTGTACCACGCCAGCTCGCCCTGTTCACGTAGTTCTGTAAGGGTTGCTGGTCGACAGCGAATACTGTTCTGGGACAGGTTTTACCACACCTGCTCGCCCTGTTCACGTTGTTCTGTAAGGGTTGCTGGTCGACACCAAATGCTGTCCTTGGACACGTTGACGACGCCTGCTCGCCCTGTTCATGTAGTTCTGTAAGGGGTGCTGGTCGACAGTGAATTCTGTCCTGGGACCCATTGTACCACACCTCCTCGCCCTTTTTACGTAGTTCTGTAAGGGTTTCTGGTCGACAGGGAATGCTGTCCTGGGACACGTTGTACCACGTCTGCTCGTCCTGTTCATGTAGTTCTGTAAGGGGAGGTGGTCGACAGCGAATACTGTGCTGGGGCACGTTGTACCACGACTGCTCGCCCTGTTCACGTAGTTCTGTAAGGGTTGCTGGTCGACAGCGAATACTGTCCTGGGACACGTTTTACTACACCTGCTCGCCCTGTTCACGTAGTTCTGTAACGGGTGGTGGTCGACAGTGAATACTGTCCTGGGACACGTTGTACCACGCCTGCTCGCCCTGTTCCCGTAGTTCTGTAAGGGGTGCTGGTTGGCAGCTAATACTGTCCTGGGACACGTTGTACCACACCTGCTCGCCCTGTTCACGTAGTTCTGTAAGGGTTGCTGGTCGACAGAGAATACTGTCCTGGGACACGTTGTACCACGGCTCCTCGCCCTGTATATGTAGTTCAGTAAGGGTTGCTGGTCGACAGCGAATACAGTCCTGGGACACGTCGTACCACGCCTGCTCGTCCTGTTCACGTAGTTTTGTAAATGTTGCTGGTCGACAGCGAATACTGTCATGGGACACGTTGTACCATGCCTGCTCGCCCTGTTCATGTAGTTCCGTACGGGGTGCTGGTCGACAGCAAATACTGTCCTGGGACACGTTGTACCACACCTGCTCGCCCTGTTCATGTAGTCCGGTATGGGTTGCAGGTCGACAGTGAATACTGTACTGGGACACATTGTACCACACCTCCTCGCTTTGTTCAGGTAGTTCTGTAGGGGTTGCTGGTCGACAGCGAATGCTGTCCTGGGATACGTTGTACCAGGTCTGTTCGCCTTTTCACGTAGTTCTGTAAGGGGTGGTGGTCGATAACGAATACTGTCCTGGGACACGTTATACCACGACTGCTCGCCCTGTTCACGTGGTTCTGTAAGGGTTGCTGGTCGACAGCGATTAGTGTCCTGGGACACGTTGTCCCACGCCTGCTCGCCCTGTTCAGGTAGTTCTGTAAGGGTTGCTGGTCGACAGCGAATACTGTCCTGGGATACGTTGTATCATGCCTGCTCGCCCTGTTCACGTAGTTCTGTAAGGGTTGCTGGTCGACAGCGAATACTGTCCTGCGACACGTTGTACCACGCCTGCTCGCCCTGTTCACGTAGTTCTGTAAGGGGTACTGGTCGATAGCGAATACTGTCCTGGGACACGTTGTACCACGCCTGCTCGCCCTGTTCACGTAGTTCTGTAAGGGTTGCTGGTCGACAGCGAATACTGTCCTAGGACATGTTGTACCACGCCTGTTCGCCCTGTTCATGTTGTTCTGTAAGGGTTGCTGGTCGACAGCGAATTTTGTCCTGGGACACGTTGTACCACGTCTGCTCGCCCTGTTCACGTAGTTCTGTAAGGGGTGCTGGTTGACAGCGAATACTGTCCTGGGACACGTTGTACCACGCCTGCTCGCCCTGTTCACGTAGTTGTGTAAGGGGTGCTGGTCGACAGCGGATACTGTCCTGAACCACGCTGTACCACACCTGCTCGCCCTGCTCACGTAGTTCTGTAAGGGTTGCCGGTCGACAGCGAATACTGTCCTGGGACACGTTGTACCACGCCAGCTCGCCCTGTTCACGTAGTTCTGTAAGGGTTGCTGGTCGACAGCGAATACTGTTCTGGGACAGGTTTTACCACACCTGCTCGCCCTGTTCACGTTGTTCTGTAAGGGTTGCTGGTCGACACCAAATGCTGTCCTTGGACACGTTGACGACGCCTGCTCGCCCTGTTCATGTAGTTCTGTAAGGGGTGCTGGTCGACAGTGAATTCTGTCCTGGGACCCATTGTACCACACCTCCTCGCCCTTTTTACGTAGTTCTGTAAGGGTTTCTGGTCGACAGGGAATGCTGTCCTGGGACACGTTGTACCACGTCTGCTCGTCCTGTTCATGTAGTTCTGTAAGGGGAGGTGGTCGACAGCGAATACTGTGCTGGGGCACGTTGTACCACGACTGCTCGCTCTGTTCACGTAGTTCTGTAAGGGTTGCTGGTCGACAGCGAATACTGTCCTGGGACACGTTTTACTACACCTGCTCGCCCTGTTCACGTTGTTCTGTAACGGGTGGTGGTCGACAGCGAATACTGTCCTGGGACATGTTATACCACGCCTGCTTGCCCTGTTCACGTAGTTCTGTAAGGGGTGCTGGTTGACAGCGAATACTGTCCTGTGACACGTTGTACCACGCCTGCTCGCCCTCTCTACGTAGTTTGTAAGTGTTGGTGGCCGACAGCGAATACTGTCCTGGGACACGTTGTACCACGCCTGCTCGCCCTGTTCCCGTAGTTCTGTAAGGGGTGCTGGTTGGCAGCTAATACTGTCCTGGGACACGTTGTACCACACCTGCTCGCCCTGTTCACGTAGTTCTGTAAGGGTTGCTGGTCGACAGAGAATACTGTCCTGGGACACGTTGTACCACGGCTCCTCGCCCTGTATATGTAGTTCAGTAAGGGTTGCTGGTCGACAGCGAATACAGTCCTGGGACACGTCGTACCACGCCTGCTCGTCCTGTTCACGTAGTTTTGTAAATGTTGCTGGTCGACAGCGAATACTGTCCTGGGACACGTTGTACCATGCCTGCTCGCCCTGTTCATGTAGTTCTGTACGGGGTGCTGGTCGACAGCAAATACTGTCCTGGGACACGTTGTACCACACCTGCTCGCCCTGTTCACGTAGTCCGGTATGGGTTGCAGGTCGACAGTGAATACTGTACTGGGACACATTGTACCACACCTCCTCGCTTTGTTCAGGTAGTTCTGTAGGGGTTGCTGGTCGACAGCGAATGCTGTCCTGGGATACGTTGTACCAGGTCTGTTCGCCTTTTCACGTAGTTCTGTAAGGGGTGGTGGTCGATAACGAATACTGTCCTGGGACACGTTATAGCACGACTGCTCGCCCTGTTCACGTGGTTCTGTAAGGGTTGCTGGTCGACAGCGATTAGTGTCCTGGGACACGTTGTCCCACGCCTGCTCGCCCAGTTCAGGTAGTTCTGTAAGGGTTGCTGGTCGACAGCGAATACTGTCCTGGGATACGTTGTATCATGCCTGCTCGCCCTGTTCACGTAGTTCTGTAAGGGTTGCTGGTCGTCAGCGAATACTGTCCTGGGACACGTTGTACCACGCCTGCTCGCCCTGTTCACGTAGTTCTGTAAGGGGTACTGGTCGATAGCGAATACTGTCCTGGGACACGTTGTACCACGCCTGCTCGCCCTGTTCACGTAGTTCTGTAAGGGTTGCTGGTCGACAGCGAATACTGTCCTAGGACATGTTGTACCACGCCTGTTCGCCCTGTTCGTGTTGTTCTGTATGGGTTGCTGGTCGACAGCGAATTTTGTCCTGGGACACGTTGTACCACGTCTGCTCGCCCTGTTCACGTAGTTCTGTAAGGGGTGCTGGTTGACAGCGAATACTGTCCTGGGACACGTTGTACCACGCCTGCTCTCCCTGTTCACGTAGTTCTGTAAGGGGTACTGGTCGACAGCGAATACTGTCCTGGGACACGTTGTACCACGCCTGCTCGCCCTGTTTACGTAGTTGTATAAGGGTTCCTGGATGGCAGCGAATACTGTCCTGGGACACGTTGTACCACGCCTGCTCGCCCTGTTCACGTAGTTCTGTAAGGGTTGCAGGTCGACAGCGAATACTGTCTTAGGACACGTTGTACCACGCCTGCTCGCCCTGTTGACGTAGTCTTGTAAGGTTATCGCACCCGAGTCCATGAGCCGTTGTATGGGACTGGTCGAGTGTTGCGGCAGTCGACTGCTTTTAACAATCCACTGGTCAGTCATTGTTTTTTCGTTGAGTCGGTTTTCTCGGTGGAATGAAACAACCGAACGAAACTCGTCTCTGCAGCCATGTCAGTTATGTGGATGTTTTCACTGACTTTGAGTGTTTTACTCAGTATGAGACAACCGACTGAAGGAAGTCTCCGTCGGTTGCGGCCTTTATATGAGTATTTCCGCTCACTCATCGTGTTTGATTCGCTTTTCTTATTTCTTTTTCGGCATTTTTGGTTGTACAGTCATGCTCAAAAGTATCCGAACCACCTGAATTGCATTTCTCCTGATTCGCATGCAACCTACTTAACGCAGCTGTCTAGCAGGTCCTCTAATCGCTCCTTGGTACAGTCGTATGACTATTGAAAATGGTTCCAACAAGTCACCACTAGGAAACTCTGCTCCTTATCGCAATAACTCAAGATGTAAAGTAATACCACGATACTACAAATATCAGGGAACACCTTATCACACATAAGACTGATCTTAAGGCTTGTAAGCTCACATTTATTGCAATAAATGACATACCTGAAATGTTACCACTCTCATTATTACGTCAGATAGGTAATGCACGTATAAGATCGTCGTATTCGCGATTTTCTCTTCAAAGTAACATACCGTCCTTGTTAGTTAACACAAAATGACATTAAAAATTTAAGTTATTCACGAGTAGCTAGTTGAGAATGTGTATAAACTTCAAATGACACGACGAGCCGCCTCGCTCTGCATATGGATTCAAACCCAGGACATGCTGACTAAGATTTCGTGACTGACGGAAACTAACCGTCATTCCTGACTAGGCATACAGAGAGTGATATACCTCGATTTCTAGACAGTATCAGTTAGCAAATATCAACTTTAAATTACATAAATTGAACATTTTTAATTCCTACCCAGCATTTATTGTCACTGTTAACTAACTACGAGAGGTTAAATATTGCTTTCTTTCTTCAAAGTAACTTACTTGAAATGCTGTAGGGTAAAGCTTTGTGTTAGAGAGGAATTCGAACCCAGAACCTAATCGGATTTTTATCGAAGCACAATCGACTGTGACATATCGGATTTTCTCGGCAGTAGCTAGATGTTTTATGTGAAATGCCGAGATGAGAATTTACTTTTTTCCTTACCAGGACTTCAAACCGGCACCTATCGCTGTTAGATTCAAGAGAAAACGAACGTTAAATATGGGTTTGTTACACAAGCAGCGACATGTGAGCATTTTTTTACCAGAAATAATACGATGAAGAGTTCAGTGCTGGCTGGGAATCGAAACACACACATATCGTTGTTGACTACACGCAAAGAGAAGTCAACTACCAGATTTTTCTGCACCGGCAGCTCGGAATGACATCCTTCAACTTACAGTGATCTTGCAAATAGTTCTGTGCCTCAAATGGTTCAAATGGTTCTCAGCACTATGGGACTCAACTGTTGTGGTCATCAGTCCCCTAGAACTTAGAACTACTTAAACCTAACTAACCTAAGGACATCACACACATCCATGCCCGAGGCAGGATTCGAACCTGCGACCGTAGCAGTCGCACGGTTCCGGACTGCGCGCCTAGAACCGCGAGACCACCGCGGCCGGCTTCTGTGTCTCAATGTGAGTCAAAAACTTCAGGTGTTGTTAGTGTTAATAACGAATGAAAATAACTTAAAAATCAAAATTATTATCCAACAGAGGATAGGTGTTCTCATGCTAGAAATTGATAATTCATAATGAAAACTTTAGTGCTGGGCCAGAATTCGACACATTCACACGCAATATGTGGAGATGTTGAGGAATCTTTTTGAACAAACAACAAATTGTAGTCGAGATGTATTGCCACGAAGGGACAAGATACCGCGTTAAGGGCGGCCTGAGTTGCATTCCAAGATCAGAACCAATTTTATCGACATACAGAAGCTCAAATAAAAGATGGAAAAAGTGTCCTAAGACCCTACAGAGCGCTTGTTTAGTCACTAGAAATAAATAACTAGTATAAGCAAGGTTACTGGTGATAGAGTTCCCACATTTTTCCACTCCTGGCTTTATTGTTGTTCAACAAAATGTCTACTTGGTAGAGAAGGAATATCACGCTTAATGTGCATTCCAGACTACAATGCCATTGTACCTTCTTCACTTGGCGTAGCCAGAAGAGAATAAAATCTGTCTCTCTCTATTAAAAATCCTCAGCAGAAGTTGAAATCGAACCCAGACCATCAGCATAGAAAACTATCAGCAGTCCAACAGACCACCTAACCCTCTTCTCTGAGTATTATTTTTTTTATCATAACACCGTTGCGGCACGCTCGATGAGAATTCTGACACAGGTTCCCTGAAGTGATTTGCAGCATGCTCAGTACATTAATTTACTTGGTTGGCCGAATCACCGTAAACTAACTTCCTCGGCTACCCAGTGCATACATTCGACTCTATTTTGTAATCACCGAAATACAATCATTTAACTGCCACCTACACAGAACTGCCAACAATGTAGGATGCAGAAATATAAATAGGATGTGTTCCTTTCCATTTGAGTTACTCTATTGCGCTATCTGTTTGTTGAAAACGTCGTGCAGTGCAAAAAAAGCTATATCTGTCTGACTCTCAGAAGTCTACATCAGCGCACGGTAGATAAGATGTTGCGAGTTCTATTACATTCGCTGCTACATTTTTAAAAACGCAATTCTGCTGTCTGCTGAAGTTATCAATTTAATGGAACTTTGAACATAATTCCCTTCACTTCTCAACCCAAAATAGCCGCATCTTGAAAAAGGGCCAACTCCTGCAACATTTTGTTCTTATCAGGTTTAATAATGACCAGACAGCAGATACGTCTCGAAACATGTGAATTATGTGTGGGGAGAGCGTATCGTGCCAAAATACACCAGAAAAGTATTTTCTACATTATCTGTCGTGTGGTAGTAGCATTTTATTTTTCTTCGTGGTTGTTTGGCAGCTTTAACTCAGAAAAAGTTTGCTACATACATGTAATCAATAAACTGTATGTGCATTGTCAGACTGTTATAGATAAAAGGAGAGAATTCGCATATATCGTTGATGATTAATTTCTCTCTGATATTTAGTATGCTTTAACAACACTAGTAGAAATCTTACGAAATATGGGCACGGTATTTTAAGAAACTACGAACGATAACCTTACGACGAAAGTCTGTATTAATAAAACTGAGTATCTGTGCACAAGCGTGCGTCTATCGGCATGAATTAGTAAAATACTACTCACTTAGATTTCGAATGGGTCTGTGCTTAATTGGTATGCTGTGTCATACTCAACAGATATGCAAATGTGGCATTTTATAACTAAAGTTATGTATTCCTAGAAACCCAAAATTTTCTTGTCAGCTGCGGAAAGAGGCGTTACCTGTTTGCAGCATTGTAAGTTTTTCACCATTGCACTATGAGCTGAAAGTATTTTCTTGCGATTTCCTTATCGATGTTTGATGTGACTGCTTGTAGCTCTGTCACAGAAGGGATAAAAATGTTACAGTTAGCGAGACTGGAAATATGAAGTATAACAAACCGTTTTTCGCAAGTCTGCAAGTCACCTCGAGATTAGTTGCGATTTCCACGTGCAACGGCTTTCCTGGGCTGATAACCGTAAATTTACAATCTTCTGTTACACCTCAAGCGATAATAACGTAAATTATTCAATGTAAAAGAAAGGAAAAATCAAGCGAACTTTGAGGCTTCATTCCTTGCACACCAGTAAGTAACTCTTCCACCACAGTGTTGCCAAACATATCTTGCCTTGTTGCCAAATCTCAGTTACAGTACCAGCAGGAAGAAGACGAATCGATGTAATCCTACAGCGGGCTGGGAAGTGACCACAGCTGCCGTCTCAAAGACGCAGCTCCTACAGCCTGGAATATGTAATGTGTCTGATTCGCATTTGTGTAACTAGATTTAGGGATAGAAGCGTAGTTACTAATAATACTCAGAACTGACTGCAAACTGAGCAACATAAATCAGTAACTCTCACAGTTGTTTTTATTTTTCTTTTGTTCTGTACTCTAAACAAAGAAACTCATTCACCGACATTTTTGTGCCTCGCTGATAGTCGAGCACAACAAGCAAATAAAAATGAAAAGTTAATGTGAGTGTGTTAGAGTGACATTGAGTGAGTGAGTGAAAAAGAGAGAGAGAGAGAGAGAGATGGTTCAAATGGCTCTGAGCACTATGGGACTCAACTGCTGTGGTCATTAGTCCCCTAGAACTTAGAACTACTTAAACCTAACTAACCTAAGGACATCACACACATCCATGCCCGAGGCAGGATTCGAACCTGCGACCGTAGCAGTCGCACGGTTCCGGACTGCGCGCCTAGAACCGCGAGACCACCGCGGCCGGCAGAGAGAGAGAGAGAGAGAGAGAGAGAGAAGAAGAAGAAGAGACAGAGAGCGAGAGACTGATAGAGAGAAAGAGATATAAATAAAAAAAATAATGAGGGAGAGAAAAAAAATGTCGTAAAGAAATTTAATAGTGGTATGTAAAGAAACATTCATTAAAATAACACGTTCCGCGTCATTACAAAATGTCGTATTCATGATCTATGGAACAAGTATTAATCTAATCAAATCATATTGCTGACTATCCATGAAGAGTTATGAATTACCGAAATTTTCGCCAATATTAGTAGCCAAATCTAAATTAGAAAATAAAAGACGACAGTTTCTGTAATAAACAGGGACTCCTATCAAGACCCTTTCATCACTGTTAACTAACCACGAAAGATGTGTGATATACGTCCATTAAGAAGTAACAAAGTGTGTATGTATTTAAGTATGTAGCTCATGATAGGAAGTTCTGTGACGGAGATACGAACCCAACAGGTAATCGGATTGTTAACTACGTAAAATCAAATGTTACGTATCGGTTTTCCTTGTTGTTAAGTGTTTGAATCCAAAATAAGGATACAAATTTTTGTGCCTGAGCGATAATTGAACCACACTCCTATCGTTCTTCTTTATCGTCCACGAATATAGCTTAAGTATCAATTGGTTACCTACCAACAGTAAGATGTGTGTGTATTTGACCACAAATTGTTGGCAACACAGGAACAGACATTAAAAATGCACATTAGTTTTCACTAGGCCGGTGTGCACGTGATAGGGCGTGAAATGAAAGTATGAATATTTTTGTACTGGATCAGGATTCGGATGTTTAATGAGGATTCTGGATTATAACATCTTTCTCTTGAGGTTACCAGAGGTAAAGTAAATCTGTTTGTGCCTCTTAAAAATTAATCCCTGAACCCATGCACTGCACTTGTAATAGTTCGTTCCACCAGACCACTGTGACCACATTTCCCAGTCCCAGGTGTTTGCTGTAACGGATGATGTGCTTAGCTTACAAAATTAGCCACCGTGGAAAAAATGTGAGTCTATTAAATGGTTAAGTAAGCTTCTGACTCGGAGGCTATGCTATTCTCATGTCAGCAGGATGTAAAAACTCTTCTAGACATCATAGCCTCGATGTGAAGCCATTTTGAAATTTTCACTAATTTAGGAAATCTCTTAGTTTGAGAAAATCCACTGTGAAGTGTGAAGCTACCGGATAATTCGATTATTACCGTCATGATGACTATCATTTTCTTCATACCGCTGCTTGAACACATGTGCTTGATGATCATTTAAAGCCTTTTGGTCGTTATAGAAGTAGTTGCCGACCAACATGTTCTTTTCCTGTCTACGGAATCCTTTTCATGTTAATATCAAACATCAGCAATTACTCGTAGGTTACATTAAAACTAAAAGTAACTGATGAAGGCGGTACTTGATAACAAAAACACGCTGCCTTTCTTCATTTACTTGCGCCTAGAAATGGCTGTCGAATGCTCTTAAACCAAAAGCCAAGGGATCTTGCTGCATTCCGATATACGTCGCTGTCAGTTATTACATGTTATTTCGTCGACGTGACCTGATTCAAGTTGTGTAAGACAGGCCATATTTTAGGAAATCAACTGTTTTCCTTTGCAATAAACAGAAAGATTTTCATTCTAAGCTATCCAAGTTCAAAATTTTCTCAATATTAGTTCAAATTTAATATTAGCTTTTATAATGTAGGAAAGTAGTGACACCAATTTAAGTAACCTACAGTAGCGAAGACTGTTTGCCAGTGCTGTTTCTCACCGGAAAGTTTGCAATTTACTCATTGGGCTCCACAAGTACACTGTAACAGTAATTTATGTGTGTATGCACTGCATACGGATTGTAGAATTTAGTGGTGCTCTCTCTTCCATTTCTGTACACAATATACCTGATCTAAACGGGCCCTTTATCATTACAGGCCCTGGGGGGTGCAACATCATACTGACAACAGTAATGTGCTTATACTGACAACCCCATTGTTCGTTTTACCTGTTTTTGTAATCATTTAAATAAAACAACATGACCTTCCAGTGGGAATTTCTCCTATGAAATTTGTCAGAAAGCTTTTTGCCTTCCAATCAGCGAAATGCGGCAGAGTACGGCCGGTAAACGATTCACAAACCACGATTTAGTGCTGTTAAGACGATTTCTTTAAACATTGGCTTAGCTGAAGGAATATAGTTTCTTCTTAAATTGTCTTATGCAACAACGCTCACAGGTATCTCAAATAGGAGAATCTCTTTATCCAGGTACGAAGGTTGTAAAACAGACTTCCCACAGTTTGTATCAGGTTGATCTTTTCATCTGATAGCACTGCGTAAGTATTTTGTCTAAGAGTTATCACAAGTAGTGTTCCTGTAGCTGTAGCAATCATTGGTTGAAAACGAGTTTAACACCAGTGGGTATAGTACTGCTAAATATTCAGAATCAACCTATATCTGAGTTCATCCACAAACTGAGGCGTATTTGTAATATTGAAGCTGCACTGTGTATCCTTGAGTGGTCATCGGAAGGCGTTTACACACACGTATACGAGGGTAATCCCAATAGTAAGGTCTCCTAAGGGATACGGAAGTGCCAACGCAGGCAAAAGCGAGAGATCCTTAATTTTAATGCCAAGCAGAAAGAACGGTTGTTGCTGCATGGTGGCAAAATGATATAGACTGCAGATACGAAGGTCACAGGTTCAATCCCTCGTCAGGATCGCGATTTTTATTTGCCATTTTACACTTATTTCCCCTGGGGTAGTGTTTGTTGATGTCAAAAATGCCCAGTTGCATTGTGGTCCGAAAGCCACGTTAAACTGTAGGTTCCCCTATAAACTGGCTATTTAAATTCACTCAAAGGTCGGAGGAAAGCAACGACATACCACCTCCAACAAGACCGTGCCTATTAAAGCACTGTGGCGTTCAAACCACTCTTGCGACTGACGACTGCTTTACTTTCTATGGGTTCCAAAACTAATGATCTTCGGGTTATTAACATTTTTGTGTTTTCATGCTGTAGCTTTGATACCAGTAAACGTAAGTAACCGGCTGAGCACTGTCACCGTTCGAGTTGTCAAGGTGGCAGACGACGATGCTGTCGCCTCCAGTTACAATTTTGGTCATGGCTATGTTTCAGTCGAATACCTCTATGTGACTTTCTTCATATTTCAAGATATACTGTTATACACTTGGTACGCATCCAAATTGATTTCTGATAGAGCTGTATTTAGCAACATGAATCAGATATGTTTTCCTTGAAATATATCGGACAACACGTGAGTACAGCGAGATTTCGTTTCTGTGTTGCGTATTATGCAAGAAATATTTGTGTTTTGCTTTCTTCTGTGATGGGTTTCACCCCACAGAATGCGAGCAAGCTCACGAATAGACTGTCAAAAACTATAACTACGCAATAATACACTTAAAAGTTGTATTTTTGAATTATATATCCCAATGAATGTAACAGGTTATATGCCTACTTGCTTATTATTCGCGCTTCTCGATGCTTTCCTCAAAATATAAGAATGAAAATGAAAAGAGAGAGAGACCGAGAGAGAAACTAGAAATGTATTTCAAATTTCAGCTCGGTGACGCCATGTTCGTCTCGTGATGTAAGGCAAGGATAGTTGACAGGTAATATCTCATTGTATTAGCGATATGTATGGCTATAGGGTTCTCAGCATTTGTTGGTTATTTTGTTAATCGTCTGTAATGTAGTAAACATCCTTGATTCCTGATTTGTTATTACTACCATTCTTATTATTAATAACCAAAAGGCTTTAACCTCTTCAGTCCCGAAGATAAACAAAGAATGGAAAAATGTTTCAGTTGCTCTTTTTTTTTGGTGCATCTGATGTGAAAGTAACACAAGAAAACTGATTCTGAAATTTTATTTTATATAATGTTTGAGTAATTGAATGTACACATTTCTGTACATTGGGTCTCAACAGAGAAAAAAATGCCGATCTCATAGTATTTTCATATTTTTATTACCAATGAAAAATGTACACTTTACTTCTCATTTTTATGTACACATTACATTTTATGAACACATTACTTCTCATGTTTATGGAATTTAGAAAAACAATTGTTTTTTAATACGCACAAATGAACTTTGCACTTTTTACAAGTTATGCGGGAACGTGACTTGCACCCTGGTAACCGACACCTTGAGGCAAAACTACTCTCAATATATTCAGGAAGGTGGTCAACCCTGTCACATTTGCTTTCTCTAGTTGGCTTTGGTACAATTCGCCTTCGTTTTGTGGGCTGATGCTGCTCATCTTCATCAGAACTGCTGACATACTCCTGTGTCACAATCGGATACATTTCATTCGACAGTTCCAGTGAAGCTACAGTTTTTGAAGACTTTACCAAGTCGTGGGATAAGTGAACTCTGTAGTTTATGAGAGACATCCACTTTTGTTTTGGTATCCCTTCTTTTTGACAACTTTTGTACATAATCCATGAATGTAATTACGGCTAAATCAGTGAAGTGGTTGAGTACTCTGACAGTCCACTTTTTTTGTTCTGATGTTTGACCTATAGTATGCCATGTATCTATTACAAAGATCAATACCACCCATATTCCGATTATAGCTTTTAATGATGGCTGGTTGTTTGACACTAACTTTTGCTTTTTCTGTATTACACCATCGTTTGCAGGTACCCTCTGGTTCGCTCCCTATGCACGAGCATAAGAAAGTGACTGATTTATTGTCCTTCCATTTGAGGGCACAAATTTCCTGGTCCTCCCTTACGTACTTATTCCATTGCCCCCGCTGCAGCTCCTGATCTCTCTTGAACTTAGAATCTACTTCTTTTACTCTATTGACCATCACAGTTCCTGTCAAGGAGAAGTTCATCTGATGACGCTAAAATAAAATTTTTGAGGCCAAGTGGATTAGGTCTGAAAGGTACATATGTTCGCATCATACACCTCCCCGTGAATGGAATCATCTGTTCATCCACAGAAAGGTGTTGAGACCTGGGTAAACTAATACATTTATTTCTAATGAAAGGTCTAACCTCTCAAAGTTTGTCATTTACGTCATGATCTTCCAAATTATTTGCAAAATTCAGATTATTTCGTAATTTGTAGTATCTATCTCTTGTCATGGTTGGTGATACAAGTGGAATATCCAGTTGCATATTCCAGTAAAGTCTTGCCTGGGGCAATTTCAATGTACTCATCAATATCTCAGTTCCGACAAGGGACAAAATTTCATTATTATTTGTATCCAGACTTTTTGAGTTCTTTTGGCAATGATATAAATTAGTTTGTCCTGCAACATTTTTCCAGAAATTTTTATCGAAGTACTCGGAGAAAAACTGTGAAGGGATTCTCAGTTCACCATCAGTCTGTTCTTCAAAGTTGTCGTCAGAAGGCTGTCGATTACACATCCTGCAAACAAATAGTACCACTGAAAAATACTGATGACACACAGAACTACACCAATTTATTGTTTACTTAGATTGCCTCCATCTTAGTGGACGACAATGAGAAGATGAAGCTGACGCAGGTGCCTCAGGAGTAACATCCACACTGCATCCTTCAACTTGAAGCACACCAATTCGTTAAGGTGGAGTTGGAGGTTCATCAATAAGATCATCTTCGTCTAACAAGGAACTCAAGTCACTCGTCTCGAGCAGTTTTATAATTTCATCGTCTGTTAGAGCTGAGAAGAGAAAATGAATGATGTAATGGAATAAAGAAATGAAACTAAACCTAATAACAAAATCTAAACTTTTGAGTTTTCACCAGGATTACAAACCAGGAACTATGTGTTACGAATCCAACACGCTACCCATTACACCACAACAACCACAATAATTTAGGAGCGCTCCTGGAGTATTAGTACCTAAACTTTCGACTTTAATATAGATTACGTTTTAAATTACGATTTCACAATGAGATCAGTCTTAGCGTTAGTACCACTACATTCTGCGAGCTAAGACCAGATGTACACAAATGTGTACTTCAAATTCACCAGTCAATGTTTGTAAAACTACGAAACTATCGTTTCTTTGCATACACATATCACTTTCTTGATGTCTTGTTTGGAGTAAGACACGATAAAAACAGTAATACAATTCAAAAAGGATTATTGAAACTGAATTTACCTTCTCGCGTGTCGCAGATGACGCCATCCTTCAGATCGGAAGTTTCAGGATGCAAGAAAACCCACCAAAACTGACTTGCGCACGACCTAACGGCAGAAACAGAAACCGCATGATGTGCACAGTCGTGCACATCAGGTCTCAATTCAGGAAAACGTCATTTGGCAGGATGACACTACAAAGACCTGATGTGCACATATGTGTACGTCGGGACTGAAGAGGTTAAATGATCTTCAAGCACATGTGTTCAAGCAGCGGTATGAAGAAAATGATAGTCATCATGACGGTAATAATCGAATTATCCGGTAGCTTCACACTTCACAGTGGATTTTCTCAAACTAAGAAATTTCCTAAATTAGTGAAAATTTCAAAATGGCTTCACATCGAGGCTATGATGCCTAGAAGAGTTTTTACATCCTGCTGACATGAGAATATCATAATCTCCGCGTCAGAAGCTTACTTCTACTTAACCATTTAATAGACTTGCATTTTTTTCCACGGTGACTAATTTTGTAAGATAAGCACATCAACTGTTACAGCAAACTCCTGGGGCTGGGAAATGTGGTCACAGTGGTCTGGTGGAACGAACTATCACAAGTGCAGTGCATGGGTTCAGGGATTTACTTTTAAGAGCCACAAACAGATTTACTTTACTTCTGGTAACCTCAAGAGAAAGATGTTATAATCCAGAATCCGCATTAAACATCACGTTCCTTCATTCCCAATTGGGAAGGTCAGGTTTACTTTGGGAAATGACATAGGTGGAGGTCATGGTAAACAGAAATATTGTCGCCAGTAAACTTACTTACCTTAGAAAGTTTTATTTTATTTGATGAACCCATAGCCACTTAAAGGAACAGTGCTCTTATTTTACTTGTACTTGATTGAACTAGAGACATTGAAAACTTTGGTACTGGACTGTGATTCGAATTCGTATCTAATCTTTCGAGCATCTGCATCTCTTGGTACAGTATAGTTCAATCATTTCGTTCCTTTTTCCAAGACTGCAATCTTCTCTAGGTCTCCTCCAAAGGTAAGTATGTGGGCCCGATTAATGATCCAGTACAAAAATATTCATACTGTTGTGGTTGGCAGGAGAGCCAACCGTATAGCTAAAGGAGGCCGAATTGCACGCGTTTTAGCTCACGCAGGCTGGCGTGAGATCTGGAACAGGACAAGGGAATTTGATTTGAGAGAAACGGACGTAGCTGGTGGAATACTTAACTTTAATCCATTAATGGAGAACGTCGCTCCTTATGGTACACGATTCACAATCTCAGTAGTACGGATACTGGCACCTTGCTAGGTCGTAGAAAATAACGTAGCTGAAGGCTGTGCTAACTATCGTCTCGGCAAATGAGAGCGTAGAAGTCAGTGAACCATCGCTAGCAAAGTCGGCTGTACAACAGTGGCGAGTGCTAGGAAGTCTCTCTAGACCTGCGTGTGGCAGCGCTCGGTCTGCAATCACTGATAGTGGCGACACCCGGGTCCTACGTATACTACCGGATAGCGGCCGATTTAAAGGCTACCACCTAGCAAGTGTGGTGTCTGGCGGTGACAACACACATACTTTCATTTCAAGCCCTATCACGTGCACATCAGCCTGCTAGTGAAAACTAATGTGCATTTTTAATGTCTGTTCCTGTGTTACCAACAATTTGTGGCCAAACACACATACATCTTACTGTTGATGAGTAACCAATTGTTACTTAAGCTATATTCGTGGACGATAAAGAAGAACGATAGGAGTGTGGTTCGATTGTCGCTCAGGCACAAAAATTTGTATCCTTATTTTAGATTCAAACACTTAACAACTGGTAAGGAAAACCGATACGTAACATTTGATTTTACGTAGTTAACAACCCGATTATCCGTTGGGTTCGAATCTCCGTCACAGAACGTCCCATCATGAGCTTCATATTTAAATAAATACACACTTTGTTACTTCTTAATGGACGTATATCACACATCTTTCGTGGTAAGTTAACAGTGATGAAAGGGTCTTGATAGGAGTCCCTGTTTATTACAGAAACTGTCGTCTTTTATTTTCTAATTTAGATTTGGTTACTGATATTGGCGAAAATTTCGGTAATTCATGGCTTGTCAGCAATATGATTAGATTAGATTAGATTGGATTAGATTAGATTAATACTTGTTCCATAGGTCATGAATACGACATTTCGTAACGATGCGGAACGTGTCATTTTAATGAATGTTTTCTTTATATACCACTATTCAATTCTTTACATTAATCTTTTACTCATTCTCATCCTTTTTTTTATTTTTATCTCTTTCGCACTATCTCTCTATCTCGCTCTCTGTCTCTCGCTCTCTTCTCTCTCTCTCTCTCTCTCTCACACACACACACACACACACACACTCACTCTCTCTGTCTCTTTCACACAGACACACACAGACACACACACACACACACACACACACACACACATTCTCTTTTATTTATATTTGTTGGTGTTCTCGACTATCCGTGAGGCACAAATACGTCCGAGAATTAGTTTCTGAGTTTTGTGTACAGTTACAAAAAAAATATAAAAACAACTATGAGAGTTAATGATTTACGATGCTTAGTTTGTAGTCAGTATTATTAGTAACTACGCTCTAGTCCCTAAACGTAGTTACAGAAAAGCGTATCAGATGCATTACGTATCACAGGATACAGCAGCTGCATCTTTGAGACGGCAGCTATGGTCACTTTCCAGCCCGCTGTAGGATCACATCGGTTCGTCTTCTTCCTGCTGGTACTGTAACTGAGATTTGGCAACAAGGCAAGGTATGTTTGGCAACACTGTGGTCGAAGAGTTACTTACTGGTGTGCAAGGAATTAAACCTCAAAGTTCGCTTGATTTTTCCTTTCATTTCCATTGAGTAATTTAAGTCTTCATCGCTTGAGGTGTAACAGTAGGTTTTCAGCCCAGGAAAGTCGTTGCAAGTGGAAATCGCAAATAATCTCCTCCTTTAAATAGAGGTTTACGAGTTGTAGCCACTGTTGACCTCGTTGAAGGAAGGCTCAACACACACGTCTTTGCTAGCTCAGTAGTGACGTGCTGACCTGCGAAAAACAGTCTGTTATAATTCAGAGTTCCAGGCTCGCTGACTGTAACGTTTTTAACCCTTCTGTGACAAAGCTACAAGCAGTGAGATCAAACATCGATAAGGAAATCGACTCACATTCGGGAGAACGGTTCAATCCCGTCTGCGGCCATCCTGATTTAGGTTTTCCGTGATTTCCCTAAATCTCTTCAGGCAAATGCTGGGATGGTTCCTTTGAAAGGGCACGGCCGATTTCATTCCCCATCCTTCCGTCACCCGAGCTTGCACTCCGTCTCTAATGACCTCGTTGTCGACGGGACGTTAAACACTAATCCACTCCTCTGCTGCTGACAAGAATATTTTGTATTTCTAGGAATACATAACTTTAGTTATGAAATGCCACATTTGCATATCTGTTGAGTATGACACAGCATACCAATTAAGCACAGACCCAGTCGAAATCTAAGAGAGCAGTATTTTACTAATTCATGCCGATAGAGGCACGCTTGTGTACAGATGCTCAGTTTTATTAATACAGACTTTCGTCGTAAGGTTACGTGGGTAGTTTTATTTCGTTTCTTAAAATACAGTGCTCAGTTTTCGTAAGGTTTCTTCTAGTGTTGTTAAAAAATTCTAAACATGAGAGAGAAATTAATCATCAACGATATATGCGAATTCTCTGCTTTTATCTATAACAGTCTGACAATGCACATGCAGTTTATCGATTACATGCATGTAGAAAACTTATTCGAGTTAAAGCTGTCAAACAACTACCAGACGACAGCTAATGTAGAAACTACTTTTGTGACTATTTCGGCACGATGCTCTCTCCCCATACATAACACAAAAGCTTCGAGATGCATCCGCTGCCTGGCCATTATTAAACCTGATAAGAACAAAATGTCGCAGGAGTTGGCCCTTTTTCAAGATGCGGCTACTTTGGGTTGAGAAGTGAAGGGAATTATGTTCAAAGTTCCCTTAAATTGATAACTTCAGCAGACAGCAGAGTCTTGTTTTTAGAATTGTAGCAACGAATGTAATAGAACTCGGGGCGTCTTATGTACGGTGCGCGACGCTTTCCTTTACGCTATTAGCTTTCACGCAGGTCCAAGAGCTCTAGAAGTCAACAACTTTTCCTCCAGAACTTTCGCATTCCACAGTGCTGTGAGATAATGCATATGGCCAGATCTAGACTTCTGAGAGTCAGACAGTTACAGATTTTCTTTTGCACTACACGACGTTTTCAACAAACATAGCGCAATAGAGTAGCTCAAATGGAAAGGAACACATTCTAATCGTATTTCTGTATCCTAAACTGTTGGCAGTTCTGTGTAGGTGGCAGTTAAATAATTTTATTTCGGTGATTACAAAATAGAGTCGAATGTATACGTTGGGTAGCCGAGGCAGTTACTTCATGGTGATTCGGTGAACCAAGTAAATTAATGTACTGAACATGCTGCAAACCACTTCATGGAGCCTGCGTGTCAGAAGTCTCATCGAGCGTGCCGCAACGGTGTTATGACAGAAAAATGAATCTCAGAGAAAAGCGTTTGGTGGTCTGTTGGATTGCTGATAGTTTCCTATGCCGATGGTATGGGTTCGATTCCAACTTCTGCTGAGGATTATTAATAGGGAGAGACAGATTTTATTCCCTTCTGGCTATGCTAAGTGAAGAAGGTATAATGGCATTGTCGTCTGAAAATAACATTAATCATGATATTCCTTCTCTGCCAAGTAGACGATAGATTGAGCCACAAAAGAGTCAGGAGTGGCGACATGTGGGAACTATATGACCAGTAACCTTTCTCATACTAGTTATTTATGTCTAATGACCAATCTTACATTAAATAGGGTCACAGGACTCTTTTTCCATCTTTTATTTGAGCTTCTGTATGTCAATAAAGTTGGTTCTGAACTTGGAATGTAACTCAGACCGCACTTAACGCGGAATTTTATCCCTTCGTGACAATACAGCTCGACTACAATTTGTTTTTTGTTCAAAACTGCAGATTCCCCAATATGTCCACATATCGTGCGTGAATGGGTTCGAATCCTGGCCCAGCACTAAAGTTTTCATTATTTATTATCAAGCTCTAGCATGAGAACACCTATCTGCTGGTGAATAATAATTTTGATTTTTAATGCATTTTCAACAATAACGATATCTGACGCTTTTGACTCCAGTGAGACACAGAACTATTTGCGATATCACTGTAAGTTCAAGGATGTTATTCCAAACTGCTGGTGGAGAATAATTCGGTAGTTGACTTCACTTTGCGTGTACTCAACAACGATATGTGTCGGTTTCGATTCACAGTCTGCACTGAACTCTTCATCATAGTATTTCTAGTTCAAACAGGCTCAGGTAAGGAAAAAAGTAATGTCGGTCTCGTCATTTCAGATAGAACATCTAGCTACTGCCGAGAAAATCCGGTATGTCACAGTTAATTGTGCTTCGATAACAATCCGATTAAATTCTGTGTTCGAATCGTTGTTTAACTCAAAGCTTTACGTCACAGAATTTCAAGTAAGTTAATTTGAAGAAAGAAAGCAATATTTAACATCTCTCGTAGTTCGTTAACAGGGACAATAGTTGCTGGGTAGGAATTTCCGTCCGTTAAAGATGTTGACGTTATATTCAAAATATGGCCCAAATGGCTCTGAGCACTATGCGACATAACTTCTGAGGTCATCAGTCACCTAGAACTAATTAATACTAACTAACCTAAGGACGTCACACACAGCCATACCCGAGACAGGATTCGAACCTGCGACCGTAGCGGTCGTTCGGCTCCAGACTGTAGCCCCTAGAACCGCACGGCGGCTCCAGCCGGCTTACGTTATGTAATTTAAAGTTTATTTGCTAACTGATACTGTCTAAAATCGAGGTATATCACTCTCTGTATGCCTAGTCAGGAATGACTGTTAGTTTCCGTCAGTCAAAAAATCTTAGTCTGCATGACCAGGGTTTGAATCCATATACAGAACGAGGCGGCTCTTCGTGTCATTTGTAGTTCATACATCTTCTCAACTAGCTGCTCGTAAATAAATTAAATTTTTAATGTCATTTCGTGTTAAATAACAAGTACGGTATGTTACTTTGAAGACGAAATCACGAATAGGACGAACTTACTACGTGCATTACCTATCTGACGTAATGTCATTTATTGCAACAAATGTGAGGTTCCGTCCTTAAGGACAGTCTTATCTGTGGTAATATATTCCCTGATTCCCTGATATTTGTAGTATCGTGGTATTACTTTACATCTTGAGTTATTGCGATACAGAGCAGAGTTTTCTAGTAGTGACGTGTTGGAACCATTTTCAATAGTCAAACGACGGTACCAAGGAGTGATTAGAGGACCTGCTAGACAGTTGCGTTATGTAGGTTGCATGCGATTCAGGCGAAATGCAATTCATGTCCTTCGGATACTTTTGAGGACGACTGTACATGAAACATTAGTACGGTTGACAACTTTTTTAGAGGGAAATAAAGCATCTTACCTGTATTTCAAGGAGGTGTGAATGAAAAGTATATTTCTAAAAATAAAGTCCCGGGCTCGATTCCCGGCGGGGTCAGGTATTTTCTCTGCGTCGTGATGTCTGGGTGTTGTGTGATGTCCTTAGTTTAGTTAGGTTTAGGTAGTTGTAAGTTCTAGGGGACTGATGACCATAGGTGTTACGTCCCATAGTGCTCAGAGCCATTTGAACCAATAAAAATAAAGTACATTCAAAATGTATGTATTTACTTACCGAAACTTATCACATAATACGTCGATTTTTTGTTGGTTCTAAAAGTTTAATATCTGGTGTTGCACTGCGGTTATGTGTATATACACGTTTCTGTCAGGTCGGTTTCTTGGCTCCTTTTTCGGTAAAAAGTTTGCAATTTATTTTAAACTAGCTACCCAATAAGCTAGAGACTTTAAACCTTCAACATAGCTCAGGTATGGACGACAACGCAGTATTAACTCGCCTTTTCTTCTGGTGTTTGGCGAACAGTAGGCACTTGACCCATCCACTTCTATTTCCCTGTTTCCTTGTCCCAGTCGCGAACGTTTCGCAGTTAAGTACGATTGCTGCTAGGCTTCCTGTAAGGTCGATTTTCTCTCATTTTTACATTCGCACCTTTTCGCGAGGTTTTCCTATGAGGTAGCGCTGTATTGGTCGACTCAGTTGAAGAGGAACTTAAATCAACATGAAATTTACCATATGCCTCTGTCTCATCAAAACGTTTTAAATCAGTTGGAAAAATTCACACACACAAGACTAAAAAGCAGAAAATAACTATTTAAATAGAGAAACTTTATAGAAAAAAAATGTTTTCAAACAGAATAATAAATATTAAAAAATCTCTCCTAGCCTCATATAGATTCCCAATGTCATACAGATAGCCCTGAAAATCTGTGCTTGTGAATTTTTTGTAGCTATGACACTACATGGAAAACTGGAAACTTCGGGGTCACGTATGTGGCTCGTGATATTTTGTATAAAATAATTGACTTACACACAAATAAAAGGCTGGATACTCAAATGATTTCGCATTTTTGGACATCATCACACATTTCCTCTAAAACGGAATGCTAACTGTCGCTAAAACGAAGCAAAATACTTTTCTTCTTCATACATCATTCAGGGAACCATTTCACTCATCTCTGCATCCCCAATTAGGGCTGAAACACATCCGAATTTCACGGATTGGTCCTAATTTTGAGGGCGTCCAGAGGCATGCAGCAGGGATAAACCTGGACCTTATTTCGTGTGTGTGGAAATTCGATTGATTAGAAATACGAGCGCTATCCACAAAGTACATCACGTTTTGGAATTAAAAATAAATAAGGTATTGGAATTTTTTTATTATATACAGATAAATTTCACACTTAAATACTACTTTTCTACATAGTTGCCATTTAAATTAAGGCACTTATCGTAGCGATGGACGAGCTTGGAAATTCCTTCGTCGTAAAATTCGGCCGCCTGCGCTTCAACCACGTGGCGACTGTCTTTTGGTACAGAAAAGGTGTGATTTTTGTGGATTTCCTGGAAAGAGGCACTACAATAAACTCTCAAAGGGATTGCCAAACTCTGCACAACCTCAGAAGAGCAATACAATACAAGCGAAGGGGAATTTGGGTTCAAAGATCTTGCTGATTCACGACAACGCCCGGGCCCACACGGCAAATTCCACTCGTGAAGTTCTCGAATCTTTGAAGTGGGAGTTGTTTCCTCATCCGCCGTACAGTCCCGACCTGGCACCGAGCGATTTCCACTTATTCCCAGAAATGAAGAAGTGGTTGGCTATGCAGCGTTTTGATGACGACGCACAGCTTCAAGAAGAGGTAACCACGTGGTTGAAGGCGCAGGCGGCCGAATTTTACGACGAAGGAATTTCCAAGCTCGTCTATTGCTACGATAAGTGCCTTAATTTAAATGGCAACTGTGTAGAAAAGTAGTATTTAAGTGTGGCTTTCCTCTGTATATAATAAAAATATTTCCAATACTTTATTTAATTTTAATTCCAAAAAGTAATTTACTTTGTGGATAGCCCTCGTGTATTGTAACAAATCTCAGTTAAAATTCATTAAAGGAGAACCGAACCATAGGTATTTTCTTCGTTTTAGTCAATTAATATCGTAGCGGCAACCACCAGACCTCCTATACACATAAAGTATGTTCCAAACTTTGAAACTTTGATCGCGTAGCAGAAATAAAGGACAGCCAGCAGTTGAAGAAAACTGAGTGGGCATATACCTACTAACGTTGTCTCTTGTTGTAAGTGATTGTTTTCACTAATATGAGAAGCCCTCGCTTCTAGGGGCCTTTATTTTTGCTTGTGGACATATGGATATACAGACCGTTGCCGATAAATGTCATGAGGAGGCAGCTTTTACTGAGTATATTCTTGATGTGAAGTTTGCTTGTCCTGAAGAATCCGGGATCAGATCCGTTGAAGTCGTGTTGCAGTTTATTTGAAACCAACCACTTTTTGCAATTGGTTGGCTGTCCTTTATTCCCGCTATTCTGTAAGTGCAGTGCCGAAGGTAAACTGGGACACGAAGTATATCGGAAACTAACGCACACTAAACGGTACCTGCACGCAGAGAGCCACCACCACCCAGGTCAAAAGTATTCTGTTCTGCATGCGTTAACTGTCCGAGCCTATCGGATAAGCGATGAAAATAACATCAAAGAAGAATTAAAGGAGCTTCAACTTTCGTTTCGTGCCAGCATCATAAGAAAGGTAGCTAAAACCAAAGGGAGCAGAACACTTGAAGAAGGCAAAGAAGAGATGCTTCCACTGGTACACTTACCATATGTAAAAGGCGTCAATGAACGGCCAGGCAACGTCCTCCGCCAACGAGGTTTCAAACCGATTTTTCGAAGCAGTCACAGGATCCACGAAATGATAGGTTCCACCAAGGATGTAGTCAACAAACTTAACACTGCAGGTGCTTACGAACTACGGTGTGAGTGCGGAGCTGCCTATATAGGAGAAACTGGGAGACCTGTGAGCTTACGAGTAGCAGAACACGAACGCTATGTACGACTACAGCAACATAATAAATCGGCCATAACGCAACACCACCGTGACTGTGGACAACCACTGAGGTTCCAGGAAGCCCGAGTACTGGCTAAAGAATCGTGGATGCGAGAACGCAAATTACGGGAGGCGATCGAAATTATTAAGCAGCCTGACAATATCAACACAGAAGGTGGCTACAAACCCCCGGCGTCGTGGCTGGCGGCCATTCCAGTCGAACGGGCCCCGAGCGGTCGCGGCGCAGAAGCTACAGGGGACACGGGCGTATTTGCACAAACAGTTGTAGTGCAACTGTCAGTCCACTACCGCGCACACCACGAGGAAAACTTGCCGACCAGAAGCCGAACACTGATTGGTGGACAGCTACCTATCGTTGATGACATGGACATCCACGAATAGCTTCTTTCCTTACATCTTCCCTTACGTCATGACTAGCCAATCATATTAGAGGGCCAATTAAAAGTTTCACAACAGTGTCGTCAGACATCGATAGTCTGTAATAAATAGAAGCGCCTATCGCCATGCAAAACCAGTCGTGCCCTGAGGAAGGTCGTTGCAATTGTTTATTATTGTTGTTAGTTTTTAGCAAATAACGCGGCATAATACCCAGAAGAATTATAATCACTATCTAAACATTCATGGTGGTGTCTGTTTGTTCTATATCGTGTCTCCCTACCACTTTCGCGCAACGACGCTATGAGCGTGTTTTTTAGGGAATTGACTAGTTTGAACCTGGGACCTGTTGCTGGTAAGGAGACGCCAGACCACACATGACATGTAGAATTCAGAAGAGTTCAGTGATTTAACCAAATACTTAATGATCTCAGCGTCAGCTCCACTGCACTCACTGTACAAGAATCTTAATACCAACTAAATTTAGTGGAAGGGGTTCAAGGCTTTCCAATTTTAATTAGCTTCTAAAACAACGCCGAAAAAGTAGTTAAGTTTACCATTGGAAATTTTATTCTACTCATAAAAGATTGTTTATAAATTGCACTATTGATAAAAGAAATTGTTTCAATACAGGATGGTAAAAACCAACTGTGTTCAACAAAAATGTGAACGAATATTCCCTGAATGGGTTTCCAAGTTCTACAATGGATCGAAGGATGACCTGTGCCATACCACATCTATAATATAGGTTTAAATTAAGTTTCACAAAAGAGCAAACTATCAAAATGGTCTATAGTCACCCTCAATTATATTTAATTACTTATCTAACTTGTCGTAAATTACAGTGGCTGATGTGGGTTCTCAATAATTATATAACAGAGAAATCATCGCGCTTCAGATTTTTACTTCAAGTGGCAAATGTGAACACCATGAGCTTTAATTTACGATCGAGACTAGTATTACGCAAAAAGGGGGTGTAACAGATGAGACTTCTGCAGTTCTGAGTGAAGCTTAATGCGCTGTTATGCGGCATAGCGTGCGTTCATTACCTTGTCGGTATTTAGGCAGCGTCAGGGCGGCAGCGGCCGGCGCAGCAGCCATCTAGCTCGCCGTCTCGGAACTCACTCACTTCTCCTAACTTCTCCTTACTGCCATTTACCGAAGATGGTTTAAAAAAAAAACTATCTGGCTGTATTTTCATCTGACCAATCAGGGTCTCAATTTTAACCTTAAGCTCCGTCTACAAAAATTCTGTCTATCCAATGAGAAACGTTATACTGTTCGTGGTGGGGCAATGTGTTTAAAGTTTGCAATGTAACAGAGACGCGAAAAAGTCTCACGCTAAAACGTGCGGGTGGTGTGGTCTTAGTGGTAGGCTGGCGACGTGGGTGTCCAGTCCGTCCCTTATCGTAGGGCCTTCTAGCTTACCACGGTTCTGCTCTCGGCTTCTGTTCTCGTTTCTCCCCTCGGAACTGCGTCTCACGGTGGGAAGTAATGACATGCATTTAGGCATTCTTGCCTTAGTCTGTGGTATTCCATTTGCACACTCGTTACTCATATTACTTTGGTTAATTTAATGTCACAATTTATTCGGAGCGATGTGACATACTACTGGATTTGCTTATCATGTCAGGGTTTTCATGGAAGGTGTTGGATTTGCCTGACACCTTACTTATAACCGCCCTTCGAACCTAATTTTTGCACTGAATTTAGGCAATAAATGAATCGTTGTCTAAGTCAGTCAAAAATTTCCTAATTTATCTAAATGTTGTTGCGTACTGTACAGCCACATTATTCTGTTCTATGCTAGTTTGTATTACTAATTTATATTTTTATATTCTTCCACATTATAATTAAAAATGACAAGAGCAGAATATTTTTATACTATTATTAATTTTTAATTATTTTCTTCCTTTATTTAAGTGTGAATTTTGTTTTTTAAGAAGTTTGTTATCGAAAGTAAGGAGTCTTTCACATCGATTTTCTTAGAAATATTGTTTTTATAAATGTAGTAATTAAGTAAAATCTATTTCTAACACATTTTCTAAATATCATGTGCAAGTAAAATGTTTTTGTTTCTAGACACTCATTTCAACATTGTTACACTAACAAATAAGAATTATTTCCAAGAATTGCTTTGGCAAAGAAATATATATACACAAGTATTGAGATATTATGCTACAAATGTTACAAAAGTTAAAAAAAGGGAAACATCCTACAAGATAATTTTTTTATTTGTTTTTATAAGGAGAAAATAAGTAAAATATAGTTATTCTTTTATTTTTATGAGGAGAAAATAAGTGGCAT
Source organism: Schistocerca gregaria (assembly GCF_023897955.1). NCBI lineage: Eukaryota > Metazoa > Arthropoda > Insecta > Orthoptera > Acrididae > Schistocerca > Schistocerca gregaria. Next base: position 32,962,626 of record NC_064924.1, on the reverse strand, counting down.
ATTGTTTCTTTATATACTCTCCATTTCAGAACTAATGACTTGTTTTTATCGATAGTCTATTTTGTACTTAAATCCATAGTCAATGACTGTTATTTTGCAACTTATTAGCTGTCTGGTGTGATTAACTTATTTAGTTTTTCACATGTTTCTTTTACACAATTCCTACATCACATAATTCGATTTCACACTTTCACACAATCCTATGAATGTTTAAGCATGAGGTTGGCGAAGGTTTTTGCACGAAGGTGATGGACTTAAGCGAGATGGATGTGGGCAAGTATTTGATGTGCAGCTTCGTTTGTCCTGCCTTGTTGGCTTTGCAAGTGTGTGTTGCTGTTGTGGAGGTCCCATAATGGAATGGAGCTGTGAGTGCTGAGTCTCGTGGTTTACTGGCTTTGTATGCGCGAAAGTCATCGTTATGTTATCTCGATGCGGTCGTTTTTCGTTGTAATACTTCGCAGAGGATTAGTTTACAATAGGATAGGGATTTGGGAAGGTATGTCGTCTATTCTTCACCCATATACTTTCTTGGTCTGAATCTTGCGAATCTTCAACTTCTGTTCTTCCTGCTTTTTCTCTGCTTCTTACTTGCTTCTTGGTTATTCTCTGGGCAGGATAAGGAAATATTTATTGATAACTACTCGCTTTGAAGTTCTCCTCCTAGTAACAGTCTGATAAATGGTTTGGGCGTGTCATGTTTTATTTGTGGAAGTTCTTCTTCTGTTTCGTGCATCAGCGTGCTGGTTAATAGCAGTAGTGTGACTTTTACACATTTTTTTGACAGGCATGGCCGTTTTTTGCTTCCTCCACTGAGTGGGGGCGCCCCGGGGTTAACGAGCGGCGTAAGTCAGGTGTCTGCTTGTCTGCCCTTGCACCGGTTCCTTCAGTAATAGATTTACAAGCACCCTTTGTTGGTCTCACTGTCCTCGTGTCTTGCTAATTACGTCATTTTCTTTCTTGATACTTCTCGTGTTGCAACTTGTGGGTCGTAGCGTCTGGTCTTTCTTGGAGTTTTTACAATGGTTCTTACATAAAGTTTATACTTAAAATCACCTAACATATGTCTAGTACCTACATTGTTTTGGGACTTTTTTTAAAAAGCTTTACAAATTTCGGCTCCCATTCCTTGTCACAGTTCTAAGATATTTGGAGTCTTAACATCTACTCAATAATCCTCAAATTCGTTTTTTATTTTTGTATAGTGTCGTGGTGTATAGCATTTTATTATTTCTGCTGGTAGACTATCTACACCTTATCCCTTCACCTTAATCTATGGTACTATTGGTGTTCTTATTGAAACTACTTTCTTTTTCCCACCTTCCTCTCCCTTCACTCTTCTTTCTCCTGACGATTTTATCTGCAACATAATCTTGCATTATTGTGCTGATTATTTACCAGTAATAAAATTAATCATCAAACATGTACTGAAAGTGTTTAATACTGCCAGTCTTAGGTAAAAATACCTCTGCTTTATCTCGTAAAATACCTTCTAATTCTCTTTTACTGTGTTCCGAAATACCTTGAACGTCTTGCAATTTTTCGTCGATTGCTTTATGGACTTCTAACATGAGTTGAGGCGATTCCCCCTTTTCTGCATACCATTCTAATTCTTCATCCTCTTTATCTCACGTCATTCTTAATTGTTTGTTTATAACTGGTATCTCTTCTAATTTTAGCTTTTGCTCAAAGAGAAGTGTCACATTCCCGAATGTTACGCTGTCTTTCCCCATATCTATTATCGCTCGTCTTTCATTTAAAAAGTCTGCACCTATAATCAAATCTACAGTTAGTTTAGGTACAATCACGAAGTTGGCTTCGATCTTTTGATCTTGGCACGAATGAGTTAACCTTGTTTGTCTCGTAACTTCCGCAGCATTGTTTGTAATAGGACCTCTTACTTTAATCTTACGTATTTTCAGAACTGGCAATTCCTCATTGGCATTACACTGGATAAATAAATTTTCTGAGATCGCAGTCAGTTCACTTCCACTATCAATTACAATATTGACTGGGATATGCTTTACCATGGCCTTCACAATTGGTTGAATTTGAAAGGGTTGGTTCTGTTCTTCTTCTTCTTGCATCAACGAATCCTCCACTGAATCAAACATGAGTCTTTTTAGGAATTTCCCTTGTGAATTCGAACTTTCTGTAGGATAAGCTTCGACTGCTACTTCACTCCCTTTTATTTCCTCTTCTCTATTTATTACTTCATTTACGCTTTCTTCAACATCCTGTACTTTTTCCTCATCCTCGTCTATCTTCTCCTTCTTCGTCACTACTTCCACATAATCGCATCTAAATGCTCTAATTATCGCTTCATAACTTCCTTCATTATATACGTTGGATTGTGTGCCCACTTCTAACTTATTTTCAACTTCTGTCAACTGCGCTTTATCCTCATTGAATTCGCTTTCCGTGGTTCCCATCTCAAATAGCTCTGCTATACTAATTACTTCGCCCTATCCTCCTACATTCGTTGTGCATGCCTCTGGTAATTCATCTTCCTCTTCAGTATTCTCCCAATTAATTTCATCCCAACATGATATTTTTATTTTCTTGTCTTCGTTTTCATCTGGTCCCTGCGAATTTGTTTCTTCCTTCTTCTCTTCTTGTACTAAGATTTTTACTTCTCTGTTCAAGGTTCTGCAGTTGTCCTGGGTTGGTGTGTCATTCTCATTGTCATGGGCACGTAGCTGTCAATTCGAACGTTGAGAGGTGGCTTCACTGAGTCACAGCGCCAGAGATTGCGCCAAAGAGTATTATTCAGCCGCCTACACTGACAGTTGCAGTTGAAAAGTTGCTATGGGCAGTTGTGGTTCTGAGGTAGCCGTAGTTAGAGTACTACTTGTGAGCATGTCGTGTTCAGTTGTTCTGTTGGGCAAGACACCAGATGTTGTTGGACTGGGAATGTTGCAATGATTAGAGAGAATTTTTCGTCTATATATATGAAGGTAAAGAAACTTTTTTATTTCAAATGTCTTACATAAAAATGCCTCTTAGTCACAGGTTCAGTCAACAAAGCATCTGGCTTGTGTTCATGTATTAGAGTGTAATTCTGGTTTCTATGTGCAATCATAGTATTTCTGTTGTTTTTAATTACTTCATTGTAAATGGCGTTTAAAGCATCTTGTCGAATTAAGGTAGAACCGTGCCAGATGTGTACGGTGAATCACACTTCCACACACAGAACAGTTACAATTATGCTTTCTTGTTTCGTAGCTTTTATAGTTGCTGGTCACTTAATTAATTAATTAATTGTGATAACTGAAATTTCCTTTCATTCTTTGTTGTTATTCTATGCAGTCAGATTGCGTGCTAATATTATTTCGGGCTAACCGGATACGAGACTGCGTAACCGGACACACAGCGACAAAAATTAAAATTATTTTCATTTTATTTAATTAAGCCCCCACGCACGTGGCGACTGCTGCTTCGGATCGTCCCTTGGAATTCTTTTGATAGTAAAAATAGCAGAAAGTAGGATTGTTGTAGTAATTTGTAGTTTAGTAATTATAGCCTATATTGCATGTGTTGATTTGGTAACTGAACATTTGTAGTTGTCTTGTCATTTTAATGGTATTTTGGAAGAATTTAATTTTTGATGTCTTGTATACTGGTTTGACAATTTTGTGCAACTATGAAGATTTTAATTGTTCGTTAGGTGTGTTTGACAGGAAGCATTTCACGTGAATCGTATTGTTGGTGATAGTGTTATATTCTGTGTAATTTTCGTATTGTGACGAGTTTTGTATGTTTTGTAAATGATTACGCGATCGATGAAAAAGGCAAAAATGATGGATAGTGAGAATGACGAAATTGTTAACATGGCGAACTCGCCAACATATGAGAACAGTATGATGAATAATGAAGTAGAAAACAATTTAATAAGTCGGGAAAATAGTCCGGAACTAGTCCAAAATTTTTCACTATCAAAAAATTTTCAGAATTCGAGATTAACGACAGAAGATTCTGGAATAGTATCGAACACAGATAGCTTTACAGCTATGACGAAGGAAGTTGGTTTTGCGGGAAGTGTTAGGGGCGTAAAAAAAATCGAACCAGTTAATATGGAGCAGTTGATGAGTGCAATATTTAATTTGGGATCTGAATTACAAACAGTGGGATCACAAATAGGAACAGTTAGGGCTGATGTGGGAGCAATGGAAACGCGGTTAGACCCACTGGGATCACAGTTAGGATCTGAATTAAAAACAGTGGCAACATGGTTAGAAACTGATATGGGAACAATGGAAACACGGTTAGACTCACGAATAGGGACATGTTTCAAAAAGATGAAAGATGAATTAAGGAAAGAAATTAGAGAAGAAGTACAACCGCTTTTGAATGCTCACAATAATAGATTAATTTCAATAGAAATAAAACAAAAGGAACAGGATAGAGAACAGGAAGAAAGAGATCGCGTGATAGTACAAAAATTTTCAGAGTTAAATTTACAACATGCACACGATAAGGTAGAAATACTTGAAAGAATCAAGGAATCCGTACCAAATGACAAAATAAATAACCTAATACAACAATATGAACAGGTAACTACTAAATGTGTTAATTCTGATACCCGAGTCGCGACGCTTACGGAAGACGTAAATAAACAGAAAGAACAAATTGGTGACTTATCGGAAAGAGTTGAGGAGATTTCAAATAAATTGACAAGTCTTAGTTCAAATGGGGACAGAGATTCAGAAAAGACAGCAGAAGAAATGTAGAATCACAGATAGCAGAGGGCTTTGAAGAAAATAATTTATTTCATTTACGAGAAGCAACATGAGAGCACCAGGCGCCGGAACTTGACAATAATCGACATTGGGACTGGGACAGACGCGGTAGGTCTATGTCGCCACGAGGCGAAAACTTTGACTATAAACACTTTTTAGCTCTTCGGAAATTTAAGATCTTTCGCAATTCTAAGAATGACATACATCCATGTTCATGGTTAGATCAATTTATGTACGCACTTCCACCGAATGGGCCACTAAGTCACAAACTGGAATTTATGTGTGGCTATTTAAGTCCTCATGGGATTCGCTATACTAAGTGAATATGTGCCGTAGCGTACACAGGGCCCCGAGCTGTAGTGGCGCTATTTTCCTTTTAGTTTTCTGCACCGCTGCCTACTCTTTTACTATTCTTTGTATCTATCACAACAACTCTTCAACTATCAATGTATCTAGAGAGTAGGTAAAGACTAACCTGATACGACTATTTTACCCAAAAGTGATTTCTAAAATTACCGTTTGGACTTACTGTATTTTCAGCAGCATTCATTCGTAGTTTAAACGAAATTTTACCTGTTCATCTTCGTGACAATATTACTTCATATGTTGACGATATTCTTATTGCTAAACGTTCTTGGAGTGAGGACAACAAAATTTTGAATTTATTATTATGTATTTTTGCAAGAGTTGGCATTACAGTGAACTTGGAAAAATCTGAATTTGGTCGTTCTCAGGTGAAATGTCTTGTTCATATTATTTCTGCAGAAGGTATTCTTCCTGATCCAGAGAAACTAGACGCTATTCGTAATTATGCTGTTCCTACTACAAAACGTGATGTTCGTAGTTTCCTTGGTGTCTGTAATTTTCTTAGACGCTTTGTTAGATTGGACAATTTGGCCATATTTCGTTTATGTGAACTATCTGGGAAGAATTCTAATTGGTGTTGGGATGAGGAAGCTCAATCAGAATTTGAACAACTTCGTGATGCTTTAGTTGCTCCTCCACTTCTTTCACATTCGGATTTATCTAAAGAAAATTATTTGGCGACGGACTCATTATACAAAAGCCTAGGTGTACACTTATTTCACGAGATAGAAGAAAACAGCATTGTAGTACAGAAAACTATTGCATTTGGAAGTCGTGTTCTCTCTAAATCAGAAAAGAATTATTCGATTACGGAACTTTAAGCCTTCGCTGTTGTTTCGGCTTTCACAAAATTTCGCATATTTTTGTATGGCAGACATACTAAGGTTTACACCGATCATCGAGCTCTGGAATTTCTTATGTCAGCAAAATTAACACATAGAAGATTGTCACGATGGGCACTGTATCTACAGGAATTTGATTTTAGTATTGTTTACATACAGGGTTCTTCAAATAATATTGCTGATGCTTTATCACGTGCACCTATGGGTTTGAAACAAAGTGCTGAGGAGGACTGCAAAGAAAACAATTATTGTCTGATGCATATTCAAGGTGTTGCGTTTGAAAATTTTATTTCGTCTTCGCTCCAGGACATCGATAAGGAGCAAAACAAGGATCCAATCTAGAAGGACATTGAGGAGAAGTGGAGGAGAAAGGAAAGTGTAGCGATTAGACAGTATTATTTAGTTATCAATGATACTCTTTTTAAACGCAAATCGGTAGACAACTCTGTTTGGTTAGTTTGCATTCCTGATAAGTGGGTTAATAAATTGATTTGGTATACACATTTCAGTTATGCACTCTTTGGTCCCAGAAAACGCTTTCATAAATTACGCGAAAATTGCTACTTCAGTAATATGGAAAATCGTATTCCATCGTTTCTTGCCAAATGCAAATTATGTCAAAAGGCTAAGCCGCCAACTATTTTTCACAGAGCACCGTTGTTTCCTATCATTCAAGAGAAATTAAAGGAGTTGGCTGCAGTCGATTTGTTCGGTCCAGTGGTTCGTTCTACTAATGGTTATGCGTACATTTTGGTAGCAGTGGAACTGAAATCAAAATATGTGTGTTTCACATCTTTACGCGAAGCAACAGCTCGTTCAGTATCTAATGCTTTCATTAAACATTTTCTTAAAGAAGTTGGGTCATGTTGATAAGTTTATATCAGATAATGGATCACAGATTCGCTTCAAAATTTGGCTTCGTACTCTAGCGCGTCGTAAGATTAAACCAATTTTTATCTCACTTTTTCACCCTCAATCTAACGCTTCAGAGAGATGGATGAAGGAAATCCATAAATTGTGTCGACTTTATTGTCATCAGAGTCATAGAACGTGGGATCAGTATATTCATACTTTTAAAATCATTCTGAATGAACTCCCTAATAATTCAACTTCTTTAACGCCTATATTGATATTAAAAAATAAAGCACCGACAAATCGCATTTCTGAAATCGTTCCTTTTCCGCCTTCACGGAAACTGCGGCATTCTGAATTTATCAATCTGGCTCTACAAAATATTGCATCTGCGGCTGCTAGAATTGAGAAATCAGCTAAACGTCCTGGTCGTTTAAAAACCTTGTCAGTTGGTCAAAAGGTGTTAATTAAGTCTCATCGTTTGTCTCACAAAGGAAAAGGCTTGTGTCGCAAATTTTTTCTGCTTTATAACGGTCCATATAGAATTCGCAAAATTATTCATGATAACACTGTCGAAGTAGAAACTCATAAATCTCAGCGCTATAAGGGAATACGTCATATATCGAACGTTAAAATTTTTGTGGAATGACATACTTTTGAGAAACTAACAGTTATACGTAAACCCACGGGATAGTACAAGGATACCGCGCCGTGTTCTGGTGGCGGCACATACTCAAAGCAACAGTCAAGTCTGCGCGCCGCACAAGGCAAACAATTACTTCCTACGTCACGCGTACCTACAGCTGATCGAGGGCTCAGTGCGAATGCACTAACAGCCTTAAACAAATACACAGTCTAATTTCTCCGAATAAATTCAGTATAAAGCTATAGTGACTTGATGAATTATGTTATTAACGTTCAGTATTTTTCAGGATACAGTTGTATAAAATATTTAAGAACTTCAGGTAAATTCTGTGTGTGTCCGACGTTAAGAGGACTTGCTATCGAGAAAATTTTAGGAAGACTGTAATTTCGAAGAAGAAAGTAATAAACTAAAACGGTAAGTATTAATTGAGTTAATTTTTCAGGTAACATATTTCCTCTTAGGTACGTACTTTAGACGTAATTTGCTGCTCGCGATTACGTGATTTATACTTTATGTTAACTGATTTTGACAATAATTTATTAATAAACAGGGTTGTTACTTATGCATATTATGCATCGCTTGGCTACTTTGCTTTTCACTGATGTCATATTTTTTATTATGTGCCTGCTGTGTTTATTTATTTAAATTTGTGATTTATCTGCTTGCGCCTTCATATTTACTTATTAAGATTACATATGAACATTTATTTGCTTATGTTAATATGATGCTAATGACCTAGATACATATTTGCTGCTTTGCGTATGGACTGCATATTTACACATTTCTGTTTGTTGTCATAAATACTCTTTAATTTGGTATATAGAAATGCTGATACACGGTGTACGAACAGGGAGTTTAGGTCACACTATGGTTTTAATTATAGATTGTTCGCTTGGCAGAGCCTCATTATAGGGATTGTGCTACATCCACTCGTTAACATTCTGTTCTCTACTGGTATATTTAGTCGCTATTGCACGTTTTGCTTACGCTCAGTGCTTTATATTTTGAGATAAGAAAATGAACTGCTATAATTCTACGAACGACATTGGTACAAGAAACTTCATTGAAGTCATATGAGCTGGATGTTTTATGGAAGCTGTATAAATTTAAGCTAATAGGAAGGAAGCTAACGACGTGATATACCACCACTAGGTTTACACCATTGACAGTTATTACACTGCATTCTTCGTGAGCAATTGAAGTAGCAAGTGACACTTGACACAAGAAATACTCCACATGTTTGCTTCCGTTTTGCCATGATTCTTGAAGTGGTGTACACACTGTGAAATATTACGACCATTCACACTCCGTACTCGTACTTGCTTACTGAAAGTTATTAAAACTAAAGGCTGTTAGAGGTCATGTATGCATTTCTCTTATTTAATGATGGACAAGGTAACCAAAATGTATTTTATAATTCATAATGAGTAGAAGATTCGGGTCAGATGGATTACACAGAGGATGTGTGTGGACATTATGTCTTTGGATTGTATGGGATGATGAACTGAAGTTTGCACTAGGATTTTATCTGTACTTGTACGAGGAGACTGACTAGAGGAAAGAGTTGTTATGGAAGTGAAATGATATTGGCAATAAGGTTTATATGTATCGACGTTAGAGGTATTATTGAAGTATTAAGATTGTCTGATGCTGATGATTATTGGAGTTTTGGTGGATAAGAGGTAAAGTAAGTGAGGAGTATATTTTTTTTTGTTGGTTTATACGGAACAAAGAGGATGAAGATGGCAGACTAGAACACTCAAGTAGAAGGAAGATTGTCTACATACACACTATGTCAAATCAATAAGTAGTATATACTTTTTTGGAGAGAGGAAGTAATTGCATATCTTGGCACAGTGACAGTTGTTCAGCAACCGTACATTTTGATTTGGCTTAGCAAACATTGGTCTTGACATGATGACTACGACGTTGACTAACTATTATTGACTGTTATACATTTGTCCCACCACTACTTGATACACATATTGAACATCAAATATTGACAGAATTGCATTTACACAGTTAACACTATTCAATTACACACTAGTACTTAAATGTGGATGAGAGATGAGTGAGTGTGTTTTGTGTGTTTCCCTTTCCTAATCCCAAATAATTGGTACCGACCTATCTCCTAAATATTATTTTACTTGTTTGTTGTGGCCTGCACTGACACCCATAAATATTATAGGTTTACTGACATTTGTGTATTGTAATAGTTAATATGACAATTATCTGATATCATTTGTGTGCTTGCTATAATTTGTATGTTTAGTGTAAGAGCATTGATAATAATTTTGTAAAAGCAATTGTGTGTGCATTCAAACTGTTGTTCGTACTTGCACTTGTTCTACATGATGAGTGCCACTTGGAAATGTTAATGTCTGCTGATAAATTCTGATGAACTGTCTGATTAGTGATATTGAATATTATGGACTGTTACCTGCACGTATTCAACATGATGAGTGCCACTTGGAAATGTTAGTGTCTGCTGATAAATTCTGATGAACTGTCTGATTAGTGATAGTGAATATTATGGACTGTTACCTGCACTTGTTCAACATTAATGGGTGCCAATTGGAAAAGTTTAATTTCTGCAGATGAACTCTGATGAACTGTCTAATTAGTGATAATGAATATTATGGACTGTTACCAACACTTTTTAAACATTACTGGGTGCCACTGTAGGAACTGCTTCTACTGAAATGATGTCACTTGTTGGAGTCTGCACCTATTCAACATTACTGGGTGCCACTGATGGAACTGCTTCTACTGAAATTATGTCACTTGTTGCTGCCTGCACCTGTACAACATTGCTGGGTGCCATTGATGGAACTGCTTCTACTGAAATGATGCCACTTGTTGGTGTCTACAGCTGCTCAACATTGCTGGGTGCCACTGATGGAACTGCTGCTATTGAGATAATGTCACTTGATGTTGTCTGCGCCGGCTCGCCATTTCTGGATGCCACTGTTGGAGCTGTTTAAATACTGCTGGTGAAATGTTATGAGACTGCTATTTGCACCTGTTGACCATTTCTGGGTGCTACTGTTGGAACTGTCAGCTACTCTGAGGAGTCCTACTTGTTTATTGAACTATTGAAAGGATTTTATGTGAATATTTGTTTATTTAGTTATGTGCTATTTACTTATTTAATATAATCTTTTATTTTTGTCTGTATTTTTTGGACGAATTTGGTGGTATTTTCACCACCAATGCTGGCAAAAATACCATCAAATTCTAGCCTGAGGAGGAGGGGCATATGAAAGGTGGCTACATTAAGTTACAGCCCCAGAGATTGCGCCAGAGTATTATTCAGCCGCCTACACTAGCAGTTGCAGTTGACAAGTTGCTATGGGCAGTTGTAGTTCTGAGGTAGCCGAAGTTAGAGTACTAGTTGTGAGCATGTCGTGTGCAGTTGTTCTGTTGGGCAAGACACCAGATGTTGTTGGATTGGGAATGTTGCAATGATTAGAGAGAATTTTTCGTCAATATATATGAAGGTAAAGAAACTTTTTTATTTCAAATGTCTTACATAAAAATGCCTCTTGGTCACATGTTCAGTCAACAAAGCATCTGGCATTTGTTCGTGTATTAGATTGTAATTCTGGTTTCTATGTGCAATCATAGTATCTCTGTTTTTTTTAATTACTTAATTGTAAATAGCGTTTAAAGCATTTTGTCGTATTGAGGAAGAACGGTGCCAGATGTGTACGTTTAATCACACTTCCACACACAGAACAGTTACACTTATGCTTTCTTGTTTCGTAGCTTTTATAGTTGCTGGGGACTTAATTAATTAATTAATTGTGATAACGGAAATTTCCTTTCATTCTTTGTTGTTATTCTATGCAGTCAGATTGCGTACTAATATTATTCAGGGCCAAACGGTTACGAGATTGCGTAACCGGACACACAGCGACAAAAATTAAAATTATTTTCATTTTATTTAATTAAGCCCCCATGCAACGTTTATCAGGGTTTGGTGGTCTTACTTCCACCTCTTCTATATGTATTCTCTTTTCTTGTTCAGCTTGTTGATAGTGGTTTCTTTGTTGATAATTTGTCGGTCTATTGGTTCTCCAGTACCCGTTCCAGTTGTCGTTATTCCCTCTTTAATAGTTGTTGCCGTTCCTGGGTGAATTATAGTTACTGCCATATTCTCTTCCAAATCCATAACAGGTTCTTTGTTGAAATCTATTGTCGTTTCTTGGGGCGAAGTTATCACGTGGTTCGTAATTATTGTTTCTTCGTACTGTGTCTTGTGGATTCCACTGATTTTTGCTTTCGTTTTCACGTGCGCTTCCTCTTTTTCTAGCGTTACCTTCCGAAAATATGAAGTCTAGTTCCCTTAGAATACCTTTAAATGTTTCGACATCATTGCCTCCGCGACCTACTAATGATTGCTGGTATTTCAATGGTAGCTTCATCGGGAATAATTTAATCAACTCTCCGTCACTGTATGTACATCTAAGCATTGATTTTTGTCTGCCATTAATTCGAAAAATTTCACGGGACTCTTCTCTCCTGAATTTTCAAAATATGGGCTCTGTAATAATTCGTACTTCACTCTGTTCTGTGCTTCGCTGGACCAATATCGTGAAGAAACTTCTCTCTGAAATCTTCGTACGATCGCCATGTCGCTGCAACATTTTGCATGGTTTCTGCGACTGTTCCTGACATGTGTGGACATATAAAGTCTAATTTGTGTGCTAGCGTCCAGTGTTCTGGTAATCCTACTCGGAATTGATCAATAAAAGTTCGTGGATGGAATGAGTTTCCTCCTTGAAAGTGTTGAAATTTTCTGATTGTGAGGAAATGATCGTTGTCGTACTTCGTCATAGTTCCATATGAAATTCGCGATCCTCGACACTTTTGTTTCTGATCATTTCTCCCGTCGTCCTTTCCGGTTGTGGTAGATCCATTGAATATTGTTCACTGTAACTTTCGCCTACCCTTGCGTAGTATCGTCGGAGTGGTACGCAATAATTTTCTTCCATCGGTTGTGAACGTGTAGCTGAATGCATTGCACTGTACTCTTCGCGACGTGGCTTTCCATTGTCACGTATTGGTTGGCTTTCTTGTCTGGCTAACCTTGCTGCTTCATTGCACGATCCATACTGTCTTGAAACATACATTTGTGGTTCCGCATGACGTTTGTTCATCAAAAATTTCGAAACGTGTTTGTCACTGTGCAGGCTGTCTGATTTCACATGTGTTACTTACCGCCTGTGATTGGAATCGCAAATGCGTAATATCTCCGTTAATTGCTTCTTTTTCCGGTGCTGTTACAGATACGGATGTGGTTGCAGACTCTGTGCTTGTTCGATCCTGTTCACTACGCTCTTCAATGGTTTGCAACAACTCTGTTCGCAATTTCTGAAATTGTCACTTCGTTTGCGCTTCTATTTTGACTATGCGGTTATCATATGTTTTCAGCGCTGCTTTTGTGATACGTTTGTGTAATATACTGTTTTCAACAAATTCACGCGCTGTACCTGCTGCTTGTCTAGTAATTACGTTTATCTGTTTCTCTAGTTTCTTGATTTCTCCATGGGTGTTGTTACGTAATGTTTTGATCTCGTCCTGAATGGCATTACGCAATGTTTGCACGTCCTCTTGTACCTTGTCAATGTCTGTTATCAATTGATTGTGACCTGTTATTAAGTCTCCTATCACTTCTCGAGAATCTTTTGCCTCGTTTTCAATATGACTTAGGTGTAACTGAATTTTGTTGTTCTGTTCTTTAATCTCACGGATTTGTCTCGTGGTTTCTGCATTCTGAATTTTAATTCGGTTCGCAGTTTCTTTATTTTGCCTTGTCATGGTTTCCGTAATTTGTTGTAATAATTCTGTCAGATTGGTGGGTCCTATGACGTTTTCTTCCGACGTCCTACGCTCTGTTTTTTCGCCCAAGTGTTGGCTCGCAACCGATTGCATTGCACTGTGCTGTGACACGTTTCTGCTCGCATTCCTTGTACTCTGTGATGAGGGAGATCTGATTACTTGTACTATGGGTTCTACGTATTCAAGACGCTTCTGTTTCGTATGCTGACCTAGGTTTTCTGTGCCTTGGCGTACATTATGCTCGTTATGGTGCGTCATCTGCCTTATTTCTCGCAATACTGCATCGTCTGTTGTAGTGTCCTCTATTCTCTGTCCATTTTCATGCTGGGTCTCTACCTCAATTCGGTCAAGGTCTCGATCTGATATTGCTAATCTTTCCGAATCCCTTATTTTCTTTTTTAAAAGCAATTCACGCGCCTACTTCGCGTCAATATGCGCTCATACGATCTCACGCGTTTCATGAAATTTTTGTTCACACGACTTGACAAACCATTCATTTACTTGTTGGGTCACAACCAACTCGTCAACGATCTATCCGCCACCTATGCGCTTGCATTAGAGAGAAAACTTAGTTCTAACAACATTAAAATTCATAACTTAATTATGCTAATGTGTCTGCTAGAATGTCTATCTATTGAATACTTTCTTACTATCTATCGTTGCAGCTACTGTTTTCGACTATGTATAACTTGAGAAAAAATTTTACTACGAAAATTTTTCAGCAGGATATTTTTCTGACCTAGTTAGGCATGTGGTCGACCTTCAATTATGGTATTTTACCATCCTGGCAGTGTCGCCATTTTCTAAACATTCATGGTGGTGTCTGTTTGTTCTACATCGTGTCTCCCTACCACTTTCACGCAACGACGCTATGAGCGTGTTTTTTAGGGAATTGACTAGTTTGAACCTGGGACCTGTTGCTGGTAACGAGACGCCAGACCACACATGACATGTAGAATTCAGAAGAGTTCGGTGAGACTAGCGATGGGATAACCAAATACTTAACGATCTCAGAGTCAGCACCACTGCACTCCCTGTAAAAGAATCTTAATACTAACTAAATTTAGTGGAAGGGGTCCAAGGCTTTCCTATTTTTAATTAGCTGCTAAAACAACGCCGAAAAAGCAGTTAAGTTTACCATTGGAAATTTTATTCTACTCACAAAAGATTGTTTATAAATTGCACTATTGATAAAAGGAAGTGTTTCAATATAGGATGGTAAAAACCAACTGCGTTCAACAAAAATGTGAACGAATATTCCTTGAATGGGTTTCCAAGTTCTACAATGGATTGAAGGATGACCTACGCCATATCACATCTACAATCTAGGTTTAAATCAAGTTTCACAAAAGAGCAAACTATCAAAATGGTCTGCAGTGACCCTCAATTATCTTTAATTACTTATCTAACTTGTCGTAAATTACAGTGGCTGATGTGGTTTCTCAATAATTATATAACAGAGAAATCATCGCGCTTCAGATTTTTACTTCAAGTGACAAATGTGAACACCATGAGCTTTAATTTACGATCGACACTAGTATTACGCAAAAAGGGGGTGTTACAGATGAGAGTTCTGCAGTTCTGAGTGAAGCTTTATGCGCTGTTGTGTGGCATCACGTGCGTTCTTTACATTGTCGGTGTTCGTCAGGGAGCGGCTGCCGGTGCAGCTCCGTTCACCTCGCAGTCTCGGAAGCAACTCCCCTCCTAACTTCTCCTTACTACCATTTACCGAAGTTGGTTTAAAGAAAAAACTATCTGGCTGTGTTTTCATCTGACCAATCAGGGTCTCAATGTTATTCTTAAGTTCCACCTACAAAAATTCTGTCTATCCAATGAAAAACGTTATACTGTTCGTGGTGGGGCAATGTTTTTAAAGTTTGCAACGTAACAGAGACGCCAAAAAGTCTCTCGCTAAAACCTGCGGGTGGTGCGGCCCTTTTTGTTTTATCGTAAGATCTATACTGTTTTTCTGGAGAGCTTTAGCCCTTAACATGGACTGGGGGGTGCTCCTTGACGTAACAGAGACATGAAAAAGTCTCATGTTAAAACGTGCGGGTGGTGTGGTAGGCTGGCGACGTGGGTGTCCAGTCCGTCCCTTATTGTAGAGCCTTCTAGCGTAACACGGTTCTGCTCTCGGCTTCTGTTCTCGTTTCTCCCCTCGGAACTGCGTCTGTCTCACGGTGGGAAGGTATGACATGCATTTAGGCATTCTTGTGTTAGTCTGTGGTATTCCATTTGCTCATTCGTTACTCGTATTACTTTTGTTAATTTAATGTCAAGATTTATTCGGAGCTATGTGACATACTACTCGATTTGCTTATCGTGTCAGCGTTTTCATGGAAGGTGTTGGATTTGCCTCACACCTTACAACTATGATTTTATTTACGTTCACATTGCTTACTACAAATCTGTACTACGTCTGCAACATGAACTTCTCTGCAATGCACTGTAACAAATCTTTGTTACTCACATGTGTAAGGTAAATCTGATGGAGGCGTGCACCCGCCCGCGTTGTCGGCACTCAAACACAAGTGACAAAACATTCCCCTTTCATGTCTCCACTCCCCATGCAACATCATGGGAAATAACTTACCGTCTACATACTCTTTGTATCCTGAGAAATAATGCGATTTGACCGACAAGTTACCGAACTTTTGGTGTGGGGTCTGCAATGAAACTGATGGCATGCTTATCCCAGAAATACGTCAGGTCTACTAGTTCCGCGTTAATGGCACAGATTAATCCACAACTACATGTGAATCTGTTTTAAATGATGAAAAAATACTCCATTCAGTACATAATTAAATGAACATGCATACTGTTTATTTTAACTTTCATATAGCCCTGAGATACGTATTCACTTAGTATAACTCTCTGTCAGTATAATGCAGCACTGCTTTAGATGAACTAATTAAATTGTCGCAGGCTGGTTTCATTCAGACGGGTGTACAGATAAATGGGATGTCTAAAACACTAAAGAGTGCTTTGAGTTAAAAGAATGGACACAGGGTCCAACCAACAGAACAACTACTGACTCCTTTCACGTGAAAAGAAAGAATGTATAATTCATTCAATATGCAAAGCTACAATGTGTCGAATAGTTGTATTGGATTGATACCACTGACTGCTAGAGAAAAGTAAATGAATTATTATCCAACCTACAGGTAAAATTAAACCGACTGACACGAATGTTTTCATTTGCTGGTTCCCACATGCCGGTTTCATTAAAAAGACTGAATTGTCCTACCAACTGAAAGGCTGTTTTCATACCTCCAGACTTGCTGCCACAGACCTCAAAACGGTGAACGAGTAGTCAATCCGACTGAATTGATTGTTTTCATTCTGTTGCTCCCACAGAATAGTTTCGCTCACAAGAGTGAATGTATAACTCAACCTGTGGTGTCACCGCCAGACACCACACTTGCTAGGTGGTAGTCTTTAAATCGGCCGCTGTCCGGTAGTATACGGCGGACCCGCGTGTCGCCACTATCAGTGATTGCAGACCGATCGCCGCCACACGCAGGTCTAGAGAGACTTCCTAGCACTCGCCCCAGTTGTACAGCAAAGGTTGGTAGCGATGGTTCACTGACTTTTACGCTCTCGTTTGCCGAGACGATAGTTAGCATAGCCTTCAGCTACATTATTTGCTACGACCTAGGAAGGCGCCAGTATCAGTACAATTGATATTGTGAATCATGTGCCATAAACAGCGACGTTCTCCATTAATGGATTAAAGTTAAGTACTCCACCAACTACGTCCGTTTTTCTCAATTCTAATTCCCTTGTCATGTTCCAGACCTCATGCCAGTATGCGTAAGCTGAGACGCGTGCATTACGGCCTCCTTCAGTAACACGGTTGGGTCTCCTGCCAACCACAACACAACCAATACATGTAACTACAACCGAACGAGCCGACTGTTTTCCAAGAACCGAATGAATTGATAGTTTTCAGCCGTTCATTCCCATCACTAGTCCAGTGTCTCTGAAACGTCCCCTTAGAACAATTATACACGACTGTGCTTAAACTGACACACAATATTTTTAGCGCAACGCAATCTGACTTTCAATAATCCCTACAAAAGAATGGCCCTGAATAACATTAACCTATACCTTTCACAAATCACTTACCTCACAAAAAATCTTCGTTACTCGAACTACTGCAATACAGCGAGCACCACAACTGCCAGCTAAATAAAAGATTCAAACTACAGAAGGCACTAACTACTGATAGGCACAGTTAGCAAATGAAAGATTAGCATCCAGCTGCCGCTGCCCAACACTACAATGGCAGACAACAGTGCAAACCAGCCACTGACTGCACACGGCACAGCCAGTGATTTTTATACAGGGCGCTACGTGGCGGCGGCGTTACCACTAAAAAAACCTAAACAGCCTACTTACATAGCCCCCATGCTCCCCCCAAAAAAATTTACAAATTGTTTTGGGCAGTGGCCAATACAGATTTGAAAAATTTTTTCATAATTACAATGACAAATAAATGAAATGCACACACTTATCGATACAATGTTGGTCAAAAGCTAAAATTTTCTCACAGTCCATAAAGACAGTCCTGATCGTTCATCACAGTAAAATTGCAGTGTTTTCTCAAAGTCTGAGCAATAAAAGAGATTGCACTTGGAAGTAGTGAATTTCTAAGCAGTCTTGAAGAAGTAGTGTTGTTCTTCCAACGGAAAGACAGTGCTGACTCTTGGCATTCAGACAGGTAATGGGCCACAACAGAGCAAACCCACAGCAGAGTCAGTCGAAGTTTTGAAGAATATTGGTAGGTAGGTCATCACAGAGTAGACCCCTTGTAGTCCTGGTAGAGATTACGGTATTGGTGGGCCACCAGAGATGCAGACCCACTGTAGACCTTGTAGAAATAATGGTATTGGTGGGTCATCAGAGGTGTAGACCCACTGTAGTCCTTGTAGAGATGGCCAGCAGCCATCTGTTTGACTGTGCAGGCGCACAATCACCATTGAAGAGTCTTGCGGATAATATAGCAAGCCCATAACCACCACTTGTGCACTCGCAAAAATTGTTTTTGAAATGTCCTTAGAACCAGCAATGCTGTTATCCAGTCCCTTACTGAATTATTAACACACGTGCAAACACTATCAGTCCCTACTTCTCACATATTGTCCATATACTATGACCAACAGAAACGTGTGCAGTGAAATGTAATTTACAAGTTACTTAATTTGATGAACTGGTGTCAATTACAATTTTATAACATAAGAATACAATAACAAAGGTACAAAATACATCTTTAAAGAACATAACAATACAGATAACATTTGCAGTAGTACAGGCTTTACAAAAGAATCGAAATAGCAAATAAATCAGTGTTACAAAAATTATAAGTACATACATAAAAGATCAGAATAACTTTTGAAACATCATCTTCATACATGAGCATTAGAACAAAACAGAATAAATAATGTGTAAACATCTTTACAAAGTAAATAACATGTTATTAATGCAAATTATATTTGAGGATAACAGTATTCCTCATCATAGTGAATGTAGCTTGGTATTAGCAGAGAAAAAAATTCTATGAAACAGTACACAGAGACAGGAAGAAAACAAATACACAAAGGTACACATATGGTGGGATACACAAAAGGAAAGGACAGGGTTTGTTTTCAGGGTAACATTTGGTACTTCAGTTCAACCCAAAACTTCATTCTGTAGATCTTTCGTCGTATCTCAACATTTGTTTCCTCAAAAAAAATCCTATCCAAGCACGCTTTCTGTATTCTGTTCACATCCTCTTTCAAAAATAGTTTTTCTGCACTGTACACCACTTTTTTGGCCAAAACATTTTCTTATAGCTTCTCAGTGCTTTTCTTCCAATTCATCATAGTTAGATTCTTATATAGTCTACCCCCTCTTAAGCTAACTTAAATCTACTGAACTCAGATGCTAAAATAAGGGATGAGGCAAAGCAGCAGCACAAAACAAATTAATACAAACAGCAATGTCCCCAAAAAATGGAAATTGGTAAAGCAATTGCAATATTACAACTAATATAAGGCGCTGTGCAGCAAACAAGAAAAACAAATCTCTACTAAAACTGGCTTAACAGAGTAATACAAAGTCAAATTCAGTAACATTACGTCTGGCACACAGCAGCAGCAAATGCAATAGCTTATAACTAAACATGACAAAGCTCAAGCAGAAAAAATATTACAGTAAAGACAACAATGCAGAAAAGGGAAATGTCTATTCACATATTAATATCTATGTCATTAAAGTGGTGCACCACAAGAAGTTATCCTACCATAAAAATTACCAAGTACTTGAAAAGAAAATTATGTATGCAGTTCCTGTGAAGGGCAGTCTTTTTGTGCTACTTCGTTTTTTTAAGTAAATCGTAAAGTTATTATTTACTGCATCTGTAGGCATAAAATAACTATATTAGTACATCTATTAAATTGTATTTTAACCAATGCTGCAGTGCAGATAGAAACTAGATATTAAACAAAATGAGTAAATAAATATATAAAGCAATCCATGTGGCATTTCTCTCAACTAGCAAGACAATAGCTGTGTAATGTTTCTCATCGTTTCATTAGGCATTTTAGTAAATATCATAAATTAAGAGCTCCACAGTATAATCATATGTTTTCAAGTTTGAGCGTGTCGTATTTGCGATGCTTTCTACAAAGGAATGAATGTCAATAGCGAGGATAATGGCCTCTTTTTTTTTACCTGTGTCTCTGAAAGGCACACACTAATGGCTTTCTTTTTGTCAGGTGGTTGTCGCGCAGCTGGGTGCCCACGACGCATTACGTGTAGTTGGTCACTTAACTGTCTTATCGAAATATTTACGACACCAATTTCCGCTACAGTGGCAGTCTCATATAAAAAATTAATAGTTCAAGAATTTGCTTTACACATCAGTAGAAACAAAATCCTATTGATATATCAGTGTCCAAAAAATTTCGTCGGCATTGTAATACATTCACGCATTTACATACATTTCATAACTCTTAAAGTACGATTCGTGGTTTCCAACAACCTTTTTCACAAACCAGAGTCCCCAGACCTCTACTCATTATTTCTTACCTTATTCGTCGACACTTCTTCAATATTCCATCATAACAGATAAGTAGCATAATCAAATAACTCATATAGCATCAGCTTATTGGTCATAAACATACCGCAACCGCGTAATAAACATCGTCATCATAACATCATAAAACCTCAGCCAAATCTCAAAATCGTCGTAGCTTCTTCCAATAATTTTAAAACCTGAAAAACATTCTCTGCTCATGTCAAAAGTGTCATCTACCTCAACTGTACTTCAAAAATCATTATCCCATACCCAATTATGTCATTCAAAGCTCTCACAGTATCACAATGGTTCCGAAAATGTATGAACAGTTCACAAAGTACAGACAAAATACAATTTCGTAAGTGTGAAGTTATCCAACTGTGTAATTACGTAAACATCTGTCACTGATGTAGTATAATAAATGTTTGTTTCTCTCAGTTAAATGATCAGATAGCTGTGTAATTTATGTGTTAGAGAAATATGGTACCGATGTGTAAAGTTGTATAAGCAAATACCATATTAGCTAGGGCTCCTTGTGCTTGCCATACAAATGGTACACAAAGTAAGCGTGTAACCCCCTGAGGATTAATGTAGTTATATCCTCAGGTGTTACAGATTACAGCAATGGAATGAAATGTATCACGGAAAACCTTTGTATCATTGTACTTCAAATATCTTTAAAAATAAACATTTTAAGTACAAAATTAATCACTCAAATACGTGTACTGTAGCGATAAACTATGCGTCTTGTAAGATAATTACGTGGAAGTGTCGTTGTTATCGTCCTCTGTAAGCAAAGTTCTGCTGAAGTCAATGTACTTACCTCATAATAAACGATGTGAATTGCTTTGCGTATAAATATCTTAGTTATTACGCTTATTGCCGTGATGAAGAAAGTACTGTGCTGTAACGTATTGCTGTGTTATGGAAAAGGCTGTCTAATTGTAGCTATACCACAAAAGTTACCACTAAAACATGTTTTACTTTCCAGAATAATTCAGAAAAACTGTGCAGATATAAAACAGATATACCGCAAAAGCACAATGTTAATTGTGTCACACATTAGTAGCGTCGTGATATAATCGTGTAGCTATCAAAGAAAACAAACGCTAAGTCATCTTTAATCTCACAGAAAGTACTTCAAATAAAGAATGTCTTTTCAACAGAACCAAAATGTTGCATTAAAACCTCATTAACAGTATATGTTCTAAGTATGTAAGCCTTATAGTCGTTACGTAATCGTGCAACTAACAAGCAAGAATGTAAAAATAACAACACTGTGTCGTCTGTTCACTATAACAATGCATTTGTAATTTCTGTTTAAAAATGTTCCCTAGGTTCTAGACTGTATAGTTAACTTCAAAACATTGTTGCATGTTAACAGTTTCTCAGTGTGACAAAGCATACTAGAAATGTGAAGTGAAATGTTTTATGGCAAAGACAAAGTAAAAAGCAGATTATATTTCAATAAAAGGTTTTACATGTGAAATGTGGTGTAAACCTTTACTCTTCCTAGTACGCAGAGTTTCAACTTCAACGCAGTTATCATGTAGTATACGTCGGATTCTGTAAGGTCCATTGTGAACTAGAAAGAATTTGTGACTCAAGTGTTTCTTCTTATGTGACAATGAATGAGCTTTAATGAGAACTTTCTGACCAATATATAATTTCTTTGCATTTGCTATACCGTGTAATTTTCTCCTTTTGTCTGCAGCAGAATTTATATTTTTAATAGCCAAGTGAATAATGTCTTTGCGTCGAAGTTTACGCGTATTCGGAAAAGGTACAAGCTCCCTGATTCCGTTCGGTGGTTCTTTATTCTTCAGTACAAGAACAGGTGGTAAAGCAGTGGAGTCATGAGGCATTTCATTCAGCACATTTTGAAATAAGTGTAAATATCTGTCCCAATGCTGATGCTTTCTGTGACAATGAAGTCTGCAAAGCTTATTCATTTCTTTCATAATCCGTTCAGACGGGTTACAATGTGGTGAGTACAATGAAATAAAAACAGATTTGATTTTATGGTTACGAAGCATGCGTGACCAAACAGCAGATCTGAATTGCGGTCCGTTATCTGAAATGACTTTACAAACGTGTCCAACTTCACGTAAGAAATTTTTAACAAAGGCGATGGATACAGACCGTCCAGTGGCTTTACGTAACGGAGTGAAAGAAACAAATTTTTAAGTAAGTTCAACAGCGACTAGAACGTACGAAAATCCATTAGATGTTCTAACAAGCGGTCCCAAGAGATCAACAGCAGCAAATTCTTTTAATTTAGTAGGAATGATAGGAAACAATGGAGCACGATGCGAGACAGTAGATGGTTTCGCCTTTTGACAAAGTTTACAAATAGACAAGACTCTTCGAATTCTCTTTTCCATATTGTTAAAATAAGAAGTCGTTCGAAGAATATGATAACATTTTCGTGGACCAAAATGTGCATAGCTGAAATGAATGTACCAAATGAGCTTATTAACAAAATCGTCTGGAATTCAAAGTACTCATAGCTTGTCATCAACAGAGCATCGTTTGAACAGTATGTTGTTTGTAACCAGATAATAATGCCGAATGTGTGTGTGTGTCTTTTCATGCCATTTACTTTTGATGTCTTTCCAAATCGGATCTTTATCTTGTTCATGAGCAATGTCCTTTAAAGATGTGGTGATGAAGTTTTCAAGGCGACTTTCTGAATGTAAAGAATACTGAAATTTTTGTCGAGGTTGCTTTCTGTGTTACTTTTCTCAAGCCCAGCCGGTGCGCGTGACAGTGCGTCCGCAACAATGTTCTCCTTGCCGGGAATGTAGACTATTGTGAAGTGGAATTCTTGCAGAAACAATGCCCAACGTTTTAACCTGTCATGATTTAATTTTGAAGACATAAGAAATTGTAATGCACGATGATCACTGTATACTTTTACGTGCTTACCATAAAGAAAGAAACGGAATTTGTTAAATGGTAACGGAACGGAATTATTTTTTTCAGATTTTGTTAGCACTCGGCTAGCAAAAGCATTGGTTTTCTGAACGGTAGTGTAATTTTCTGTCGCTTCTTGAAATAAATGGGCACCAAGACCGACTTTAGAAGAATCCGTGCTAAGGCAGAAATCTTGTGACAGATCTGGATGAGCTAGTATTGGCGCGTTGAGTACCGATTCTTTCAAAGAATTGAATTCCAAGTGTGTTTGTTCGTCCCAGTTCCAAATAGTATTTTTTCCAGCGAGAGAACAAAGTGTTGGTGTAACTAGTATTTGCATATTCAGAAAACGACGGTAAAAATTTACGAGACCTAGAAAACTGTGGACCTGTTTTTTTGTGGATGGAACTGGAATGGCTCTGATTGCTTCTAACTTTTCAGGATCCGGCCGAATGCCTTCAGAAGAAATAATATGTCCCAAAAACTTCACTTTTGTCCTACCGAATTCAGACTTTTCCAAGTTAATTGTAATTCCAGATTCTGCAAAAATATGTAACACGCTGTTGAGGATGCGATTATGTTGTTCCCATGAGGCTTCTGCTATCAGAATATCGTCCACATATAAGGTGATGAGATGTTTTAAGAGCTCAGGTAATATGGAATTTAGCCCGCGAATGAATGCTGCCGAGGAAATGTTCAAACCAAAAGGAAGTTTCCGAAACTGATAACAAACGCCGAAACAAAGGAAAGCTGTGTATTTTCCACATTCTGGATGAAGTTCGATCTGATAAAAGCTGGATCTGAGATCAATGGAAGACAACACTTTTACACCATTAAAATTTTGAAGAAGTTCTTCCAACGTTTGCGGCCTGTCTGTTTCAGGAATAATGATAGTATTGATTTGTCTCGAATCTAAGACAAGCCTGATCAATCCATTTTTCTTCTCAACAACATATAATGGATTGTTGTATGAGCTTACTGCAGACTCAATATGCCGTCGTCAAGCATAGATTGTATTTCTGTTCTAACACGGTCCCTATAATGTGCTGGAATTACGTATGGTCTAACACAAAATTTAGTATGCTCACGAACACGAAATTGGTATTGAAATCCCTTGATTGTTCCTGTTTTGTGAGTAAAAACTGTGGAATGTGCTTGTAAAATCTGAAAAAGGTCCTGCCTATCAGTGTCATTACAATTCTCAATTGTTTGAATTTTATTCTGAATTAACTCATTAGTTTCAAATATGCCGTCGATATCATCTCTGTCAGTACTTGCAGAGAGACTGTTAGTGTCTAGTTCCGTAGAAAATTCGGAACTGTACAGAAGGTAAAGCCGATTAATTTCCTCGTCATGGTTTGAGAGCCAATCTTCAAATTTCAAAGCTATTGACTTACCTTCTTTCTCTAAACTTATTTCAGCATCGTGAAAGTTTAAGATTGCTTTGTATTCATTCAAAAAGTCTACTCCCAGTATAACTTCCGTCGACAATAATGGAACAATAAGAAAGTTCATAGAGAAGCTGTGGCATTGACAAAAGAATTCTAAGTTGGTTTGTTGGCGTACATCTACACTTTTTCCAATGACGGCACCTTGTTATTTAATCTTGCGTAGCGGAAGTGTGGGGCAATTGTTCGATTTGTTGCATTTGCTAAAAGCTGTTTCACTAATTACTGAAATGGGACTGCCTGAGTCAAGTACTGCCGTAAATTCTACGTCATTTACAGTAATGTGAATCACAGGATATGCAATGTTGTTATGTTTTACGTCGTGTTCCTGGAATAATATGTCCCTAATGTCTTCCATTTTAACGTAATTACTAGCTACGGCAGCTGCGTCGTCAGTTTCGTAAGTACGTTTTGTGGCTGCCAGCGGTATGAGTCATTGCCTATTGTGTCTTTGTTGGCGCGCGTCGTTATTGGAATTTGGAGACCTAACTTCTACAAATTCACCTTGTCGAGAGGGCCCTGCTCTGTTTGAATCCCGCCAGTTCTGCTGCAATTCAGGTCTGTCGTTACGATTATATCGTCTGTCGTCATGTCGGTAGATTCCATAGTTTCTTTCTTGTCGGTCACGTGGTGGAGAATTTCTCTCTGAATCGTAAGTGTGCGCTAGACCGTTGCGTCTTAAGTAATTCTGTCTCCCTTGATAATAATTATTTTGGTTCCCATATTGTCTGTTTCTCTGATTGTCTCTGTGATAGTCACTACTGCGAAGAGGTGATTTTTCCCTGTAATTATTACTACTCTGCCAACGGTTTTCATACGGGTGGTGTCTGTTTTGGTCACGATTTGTGTTGTGAGACTAGCCTTGTCGTGTGCAGTTTTATTTCTTTCATCGCGGAATGGCGACAGATGTGACCTGTAATTGTTGTGTTCCTGTTTTCGCGTTCCACGATTGTCAGTGTCAATTTCTAATTCTTGTAAGAGTCCGTGAAAAGCTTCAATGTCGTCTTTGCAACGGCCTGCCAAAATAATATGAAGTAAATGCGCAGGCAATTTGATTAAGCAAATGCGGATGAGTTCTGACGGGCTGTATGGGTTTGAAAGATACTAATTCTTATGTAAAATGTCCTCAAAATATTTCACAAGACTTGAAAATTCAGATTGTTCGAAATTTTTCATCATTATGATGCCATGTTTTACTCGGTCTTGTGTGGCTTGAGACCAATATGCTGAGAGGAAGGCATGGTGAAATTCTCCTTCACTGTGGCAACCATGAATGACCGATCGCATTCTTACAGCTGGTTCATTCTCTAAATAACCACACATAAATTCTAATCTGTGCTCTAATGACCAGTTGGGGGGGGGGGGGGGGGGAACAATGAGAGAATTGATGAAGCTACGTTTGTGGATGAATGTCGTTGCCAAGAATTCTTAAATGTTTTGAATTTACGTGTAGTAATGAACAGCTTATAGTCAAAATCATCGTGTCGGCGGATCGCATGTCGGTCATTTTTACGTCGTTTCGGCGGTTCCATCTCAAAATACGGTGTACTTTGCCAATTTCTTTCATAATCTCCAAAGTGCCCTGTGTTTTTATTTTGTGGCAGTTCCGTATTTTTATGTCCCTCTTCCCGTATTGGTGTGCGAGAGTCCTCTGAAATACGTAATTCTTGTATTACCTGTGTCAGCTGATCTTGTACTTCCCGGATTTCTCTTTGGTGTTGCGTATTAATTTGATTTTGATTTTGTTTGAATTTCCTAATTTGTTCGAACTCTTCTATGTCATTAACGACTACCGGTTTTGTGTCATTCACATTATCATCTACCTTCGTAGATAAATTATTTAGCTGATCCGAAAGTTCAACTACTTTCTCTGATAATGAGCTAATGTCCTCCATGTGTCTTTCTGAACGAATTTTCAGAGTACCTACTGTGTCCTTTAAGTTTTCTTGAGTTTTTGCAAGTTGCGCAACCGAATCGGTAGATGCAACTGAGTCAATTTTAGCTTTCAAGGTCTCATGATTTTCATGAACAATTGTTTGCAGTTCTTTTATGGCTGATTCGTGATTCTGTAATGCATTTTCATGCCGCGAAAAAATAGGTTGGAAATGCTCACAAATTTGTGTTTTTACGTCATTACAGACTTTTTGACATTTCGATTCGATTTTATGTAATTCAGTAGTTAAATCTTCACGTGTTTGTTCAAGCATATGTTCCACTGAGTCTAACTTTTGAAGCTTTTGCTCCATTGCGTCTAACTTTTGCTATGTTTGTCTCAGATTTTGTTCAATTGTGTCTAACTTTTGAAGCTTTTGCTGTGTTTGTCTCTGATTTTGTTCCATTGTGTCTAACTTTTGAAGATTTTGTTCCATTGTGTCTAACTTTTGAAGGTTTTGTCCCATTTGTTGCATTAATTGTAATAACAATGCAATGTCTGAAACATGTTCCTTAGTGCTATTCGGCAATGTATTTGAACCGGCAATATTCGCAGTTTGAAAAACAGAAAATGTGTCTTTACTTATTTGAGAAAATGGTGAGGACGCAAAACATGAATCTACAGTATTTGCAAGAATGTGTCCTGTCATTTTGGAATCCTGAGGCGAGCTGTTGCCGACTGATAGATCGATAATTGTTCCCTGTTCACTACTTATTTCACTGTCTACACCATTGTTTGCAGCACGCTCCATTTCCCTATGTACAATTACCAAATTACTACTTTGAACATTAGTTAATTCATTACTCGGTGACGCTGACACACTGCTTTCGTCTTCGCTGTCATTTCTCAGTTTACTTTGGAGACTAGTATCACGTTTTTCACACACCATTATTGTCACAATATTTCACACGATAACACAGAAAAGAACAATTTGAAGAGCAAAAATAAGAAATCACATTAACATAGCACTGAAAATAATATCTCGTTAATTGCAAGCCCAACTGCGAAATACTTGGTGCAACTCTGCATGCACGCCACAACTGTTTTACTGTACAACAATGAAAGACAGCAACTACAGAGGAAATTCTCGCTACAATTACGCGCTAGCAATAAACAAAGGCTACACTAACTGCACAAACTACAAGAAAAAAAATAAGAAGATTCCAGTGAGGTATCCTCGGCTAAGTGTAGACATTTGAAACGCCCCTTAGAACAATTATACACGACTGTGCTTAAACTGACACACAATATTTTTAGCGCAACGCAATCTGACTTTCAATAACCCCTACAAAAGAATGGCCCTGAATAACATTAACCTATACCTTTCACAAATCACTTACCTCACAAAAAATCTTCGTTACTCGAACTACTGCATTACAGCGAGCACCACAACTGCCAGCTAAATAAAAGATTCAAACTATGGAAGGCACTAACTACTGATAGGCACAGTTAGCAAATGAAAGATTATCATCCAGCTGCCGCTGCCCAACACTACAATGGCAGACAACAATGCAAACCAGCCACAGATTGCACACGGCACAGCCAGTGATTTTTATACAGAGCGCTATGTGGCGGCGGCATTACCAATAAAAAAACCTAAACAGCCAACTTACATCTCTTGGACGAGTACACTCTACGACTCAGCGCTCACCAGGTCTACGTCGTATGTGCAAGCGACCATCACTTGCGGTCAGGCAGAACCATCTTTCGTGTGTGGAGACCCCTGCCCGCCATTCCATCTTTCACGTGATCCTGTGACGGCACCAGTCGAACCGAACACATCGGTGGTGTAGCAGAAACACGGGCCAGAGGTGTCACACGCGTCAGCAGTCCAAGTCTTGTAACCGGTTCACAGCAGTTGGTGTTGACACACCTGGGTTCACAAGTCCTCTTACCTGTGCTGTGGTACATGCACGATCTGCCATGTGGACGTCCAGAACCTCGTGTGTAGGTTAGAGAATGTTCGCGTCACAACTGACATCAGCATTGACGGAGCACGTTTAACTTGTGTGGCAGTTATCTGAAAGGACCATCCCGCACCCGGAAGGCCACAGTTTGATACCTTTTAAACTCACTCAGTCGGCTGTAAGGAAGCAAGAGTGGGGCTCTGTGGCATGGTTGGCTGCTTGCTTCACAAGGTCACACCAACTGAACATTGTGGTTGTGAACATTCTGTATTAAGGGTCAGACACAGATGGCGCTCTGGCAGCCGTGCCACTAGGTCAACTGTTGGGCGTTCAACGTTGAAACCATTATCAGTACATCTACTATACCCCTGGAGGCGTATGCCGTCATCGGATCAAAATCCACCTCTTCTTCCCAGTTGTACTTTTTTTCCCCGTGTAGAACCCGCGAAAGCTGCCTTCCCTTCGTTATCGATTTAGTTTCATGCCAATGACAGCTGAAAATGGATAATTGAAATGAATAGATGAATTGTGGCCAACCAAGAGAATTTTACGAACGGTAAAGGGTCCCAGCACACCAGCAAGACAGCACCGAAAAGCAACTCATGGAGGTAGCTGTTCACCCACTGGCAAATATTAGGTGCCCATAAAAGATGTCCCAGATATAAATATTTACAGAATCAGTTGTAAGCGTTAGAGAGTGTCGGTTCAAGATCGCAATTAAAGAGTAACTCAAACAGGTTTAGATAAGAGCATATGCAAATACTGTTTTATTGTTTTCACACTCGTAGCACCACATATACTACTTTCGCAAAATGGCTCCCAAGCATAAAGCGATTTGTGATCTGTAATTGTAGTTAAAATTGCGTTTTGTGTCAATTTTAACCGTAATCCCCCACGTGGCACAAACATCCGCCAATGATATAGACATTTCGATGATGAGGATGATGATGTTTCAGATTGTGGGCAGTCAACTGCGCGGTTATCAGCGCCTGGCCAAATTCCCAACCTTTGCTCAGTCCAATATTGCCACTCTCATGAATGATGATGAACCAATGAGGACAACACAGTCATCTCGAGGCAGGTGAAAGTCCCTGGCCCCGCCAGAAATCGAACCCGGAAGGGCGCACTCGAGAAGCGAGAAAGCGACTGCGTGACCACAAGCTGCAGATTAGACATTTCGAAACGATGGGTGTGTGCGTAAAGGGTCAAGCACGGGACAACAAAAGTGTCTAGAGAGAATGTCGACTGAGGCAGGGCAAATTAGCTTCGTAGTCTAAGGCTTTAAGTGTGGAAAGTTTTTATGCTCACATCCATAACGATTACAGTTAAAAACCCACAAGGTTTATGCTACATGACTATCGTGTTCATTATAATTTTGCAAATAAAGTGCTCCGACCCGAAGTAAATTTTCTTGAACGTGTGGTTTTGTGTGATGACGCAACTTTTCATGTAGGTGTGAAGTTGAATACTCTTAATGTTCGTATCTGGGGGTCAGAACACCCTGATAAACCTGTACGGTATGGAAGAGATTCTCGGCGCCAAGTACGCCGACCAGTTTCTCTGTTGAGCTAACGTAACAGAGTTTGCGGGGGGGGGGGGGGGGGGGAGGGGTGGATTATGTGATACGTTGCAAGAACAGCTCTTCCTCCATCTAGGAGGTGAACCTGAAAACTTTATTTGATAATGAGATGGAGCTCCTCCCTACGACATGCTTTCTGTATGGCAGTGGCTGACCGAAGGACCTGACCTTTGGATAGGTCGTAGTAGTCAATCAGACAAAGCTCTTTTCTGCTGCCTCCATATTCACCTGAACTGACTCCATGTGATTTTCGCAAAGATCATGTCTGTCTTCCGTCACATGATTTGTCAGGTTTGATACACTTCATTGAAGAAGCAGTTGCTTGCACTACTCCAGACTTGTTATCGGAAGTCTAGGAAGAACTGGGTGTGTGCTGTGTGACTAAAGGGCTACGTACTGAACATTAATAGAAAATCTAGGTCAGTTTACTTTCAGTTTGATCTGTGATCTGCTGTAAATAGGGTAAATTAAACTTTTATAGTGTATCACTGAAACTACAGTCGAACTTTCTTTTATGGACAAAGCACGGATATGTAGGAGGGCATGCTGAAGACCAATGAATCCGAATATTTTATTGCGTTTTCAGTATCGGTTGCGGTGTTACACGTCATGCCTGTTCCTTGGTCAACTTTATCCCGCTTTGCTGACGGAAGAGCAGCCCTCTGCCTCTAGGGGCCGCCGAATTGTAGCGTGTAACATTGCGGTGTGTACCGTGACAGTGTCGGTGCCTGGGAGGTGCTCAGAAAAGTGAAAGCACGTACTGGAAAAGTTCGTCCACACATAGAGGGCCCTCTGCTTTAGCATAAGAGTGCCAGAACGCACACGAGCGCTGTGACATTTGCAACAGTCCCCCACCCGGGGCCCACTGTCGCCAGTCTTCCCGCATATGATCCCGCCTTGGCCCATCCGGTTTTCATCCGTTTCCAATACTTAAAGCTCATGTTAGAGGGCTTCACCTTTATAGTGATGAAGCAGTGCAAGTAGAAGTGAGACCTTGGCTCCATCGACAAAGGCAAACATTCTACAGTGGCGGTATCAATACGATGGCCTCTCGTTGGGACAAATGTTTTAGTCAGTGTATAAAGATTTTGAATGTCAACAAAGTTAGTTTTTTAATAAAGGCCTTAAGCGCTTTCACAAAAGAAATTCGGACGTTACCTTTCAGCATGCTCTCGTACAGGGTACTGGCAGAAAGAAGCTTAAAGTTCAGAAAATCACGGCGGTCACAAGGAGTGAGTACAAAGAATCTTTGGGGTCACAGAGGAATAACGTGACTAAAGCCAACTAATGGTTGTATGTACCCCTTAAATGGTAAAGATGTAGTAAGTCTAGAAAAAATGTTGATGTTAAAAAGAATTTGCAACTGCTGACATCTAGCTTCCACGCGGAACAGATAAGTCGATAAGTGACCAAGAGAGAGCAAACATCTCAGTGTTGTATGTGATGAAACGTCTTACCATGTGGCGGATAAATGGTTCAAATAGCTCTGAGCACTATGGGACTTAACATCGGAGGTCATCAGTCCCCTAGAACGTAGAACTACTTAAACCTAACTAACCTAAGGACAACACACACATCCATGCCCGAGGTAGAATTCGAACCAGCATACGTAGCGGTCACGCCGTTCCAGACTGAAGTGCCCAGAAGCGCTCGGCCACAGCGGCCGGCCGTGGAGGATACAAATATTTTGAACTTAAAAGTTAAAATGAATATATTTACCACAATGGAGAACGCACAGGCTTGTTGACGCTCCCCTCCCCTTATGCAGCGAGGGGCCTTCGTGGACTTGTAACTTAGTTGTTGGTCGTTTTTGAAATGATGGTGTCGTGCATTTGGAAGCACATCATGTATCTGGGAGGAAGTACGCTGAAAGCGCGATGGAGTGGAAGTTGGAACAGAAAGATCAAATGTGATGCGCACTTGTTTACCTCAATTTCTTCCTCCGAAACTTACCACTGTTACGGCTTCTCTCGGCACACTTCCGACATGACTGTTTCTTTACGTCTTATCGACTGCCCAAGTGGCTAGATTTCAAGAATGACAGACATACAAAAAAAGAATGGAAAGGGGGATAGGTAAGTAATCAAAATACAGCTGCATGATTAAAAATATTCGTACCACAGAACAAGTGTCACACATATTCCAGGAAAAAATTAATGCAGAATCTCACAATCCGAAGTTTGGCCGAGGTACTGTAAGAGAGGTCGTTGCTCGGGAGGTAATTGTAGTGTTAAACCAATGACCCTGTTATGCACACGATGCTTGTATGTTCAGTCTTGTTGGTCCATCATTGACAGCGGCATCAGCTGGTTACGTAATTCCCAATGTCAATGAAATCCACCAACAGCCGTGTAACATAAGATGTAATTTCATTTTCAAGGCTACTAGTTTTGTCATTTCTCTATGCCATCTTCAGGTCCTATATGCATCTCTCCAAATAAACTAAAATGTCATGTAAAGCCATTGTAACAACCCACTCGTCACTTAGCTGGTTTTGGCGTGTGTTCACCCCAACTAATTGACCAACAGATCAACAGAGAGTGCTAAACTGCCGCAATATCGGATAACGCAAAAAAGCAATATGGCCCTGTGACTCCTGATTGAACCACAGTGGCAGTGTTGACATTAATTTATTCAGAATTGATCACTTTTAATGAAAAAGGGGTGCACATTGATATCATATTCAGCTATTGAACACCAAATGCAAATGTTGAACATAAAATTAATAAAAGAAAGTGACTTCGGATTTCAACTACTTGATTCAAAACAGATGCAGCCGATTAGCACAAATTTATTTTAACTCCCGACCTTCAATCATCACGTTACAACATCTCCTATCAGGCAGTGGTAATAAATTGCGTTTGCGGGGAGTAAAGCGCGATTACTCAAAAGTAATTCCTATCGACTGACCCAGGCGTAATGCGAAGTGCGAGAAGAATTGTATAATACACGGCCCATGAAACCCTTGTGGA
Organism: Schistocerca gregaria; assembly: GCF_023897955.1. NCBI lineage: Eukaryota > Metazoa > Arthropoda > Insecta > Orthoptera > Acrididae > Schistocerca > Schistocerca gregaria. Next base: position 32,929,522 of record NC_064924.1, on the reverse strand, counting down.
CACTTTGCCGACGTGATCTAACAAATTAATCGTTGGCGTAGCGGCGTCGTTGTGTGGACGTCGGCCAACTTTGCGGTGCTGCAAGGTGCACTCGTTTATTCACTCCTAGCTATCTCGCTCAGTACATAGGTGAACCAAAACTTTCTATCTCCAAGCTCAATCGTTCCATTTGCTAAGTCCTAAACTGCAGAGATGCTCACTCTTTCTCAGGCAAGCTGAGTAAAGAACGCCACGTCCGCACTCTAGGCAAGCTGGGAACAGAAGACCTCTATGGGGAGTTCTCCCAGTCCGCTCTTCGCCTCAGTTTCCCCTCCAGCAAAATCATTTACGCCAATTGAAGCGCAAGTCGCATTAATTATGCGTCGCTTCCCAGCGCCGACGAATGTCTGCTCTGCGAAGTGAACAAATTGCCACAAAATTTCCCTTCCTCTCAACTTCTGCTATTTAGCTCTTCCCAGGCTACCGATCAAGGTTAGCGTCTGCACAAACACCAATTTTTCCACGAGAGTACTTCAAATTCCTCGGACCTATGTTCCCATCGGAGACCGGCGTATTTCATTCTGTCGCTCTTCACCTGATTTACTTCAGACTCTGCGGACCGTGAATTCAGTTGCTCTAGTCATGAACATGCATATTTTGACCTCTGTTGACAGCTCCACTATAGCTTTGAGCGGCTTTCTCGCACGTTTCACTGAAAACGGGACGAAGGACATTTATCAACAGGCATACAAGTTCCTGGTACACCAGCATGGGGTCAGCCACCCACTCACTGTCACTCATCTTAAGGCAGCTGGAGGCCGTGCCCCGTTACCGCTTTCTCAGAGCTCGAGCCGCCCTAAGCTTCCTATTGTCACTTCCCTTCGCCCCTCCCCAGCAGCGCACTGCGGTCATTTCTAGGTACTTCCCTGGGATAAACTAACCTCCAGTAAATCGACACGTCTCCACAAAGTTTTCATATCGTGTGAATTACTTTAAAACCATCACCTGACAATTATTATTCCAATATGTCCATACTATACCGTGTACAAGATGCATTGTGCCTTCTCAGTCATGTTGTTCAGACCTGCTGTTCGCTCAACGTGAGTTAGGTGATCTTTAATGACTTCATGTAAGGGGCATAGTTCTTTCTATCTTACACGATATATATCTAAATGTCGCACATTCATTCGTTACACTAGATCTTCATTCGAAGACTTGGTGAGGTCGCTATGAAGTCGTCGAATGAAGTGTGGTGGCATACTCACTCGTCTAATGTAGGGTGCCTAGGAAGCTGTTTCCTAATGCGGCCGAGGTCAGCTGGAGCGACGCTTGTATTCTCTTCGTATAGGGGCCACTCCTGTCGTGGTGTCGTGCTGGTCAGCATACTGTCGGCTGACGCCATATCACATCCTTTTCTGCTGTATCGTTCCAGGCCGACGTGCCGGTGCTTGATGTTACACCGGAGCACGAAGCGCTAGTGTAATGATTGAATTCACAACATCCAGATATTTTTGGCTGTGTATGCGATTTTCATTTATTTTGAGAGATGCATATGGGGCCTGAAGATGGCATAGTGAAATTCTGAGACTAGTAGCCTTCAAAATAAAATAAAATGACATTTCATATTACACGACTGGTGACTAATTTAACTGACATTTTGACAAATGCTTGTACGCCGTCATTACAGACAATACGCACAGGACATGAGAGGCAGCCCTTTGAAGGCGATAGGTCGCACGCACTAGCTTCCGGTCGCAGAAACGCGCAAGTGACGTTACATGCCGCTGACTACGCATAAGCAGACATTACGTATTGCAAAGTTGAAACGTCCTCTTAGAAAAATTGTACACGACTCTGCTTAAACTGACACACAATAGTTTTTAGCGCAACGCAATCTGATTTTCAATAATCCCTACAAAAGAATGGCCCTGACTAACATTAACCTATACCTTTCACAAATCACTTACCTCACAAAAAATCTTCGTTACTCGAACTACTGCAATACAGCGAGCACCACTACTGCTAGCTAAATAAAAGATTCAAACTACTGAAGGCACTAACTACTGATAGGCATAGTTAGCGAATGAAAGATTTTAATAGAGAACAAACAATTTATTTACCTTAATAGTCATAATATATATATCAGTTCATGGCACCAATTCTTACAAATTTCAAAACTCCGCCATCTCTCTCCCCACATCTACCACTGCTGGCGGCTCACCTCCAACTGCGCAACGCTATGCGCTGTTAGCATCCAGCTGCCGCTGCCCAACACTACAATGGCGAGTATTACAACAATGTCAACCAGCCACAGACTGCACACGGCACAGCCAGTGATTTTCATACAGAGCGCTACGTGGCGGCGGCGTTACCAATTAAAAAAAAAAACTAAACATCCTACTTACATAGCCCCCATGCTCCCCACAAAAAAATTTACAAATTGTTTTGGGCAGTGGCCAATACAGATTTGAAAAATTTTTTCATAATTACAATAACAAAGAAATGAAATGCACACACTTATCGATACAATGTTGGTCAAAAGCTAAAATTTTCTCACAGTACATAAAGACAGTCCTGATCATTCATTAAAGTAAAATTACAGTGTTTTTCTCAAAGTCTGAGTAGTAAAAGAAAATGCACTTGGAAGTAGTGGATTTCTAAGCAGTCTTGAAGAAGTAGTGTTGTCCTTCCAACGGACAGACAGTGCTGACTCTTGACATGCAGACAGGTAATGGGCCACAGCAGAGTCAGTCAACGTTGAAGACTATCGGTAGGTAGGTCATCACAGAGCAGACCCTCTGTAGTCCTGGTAGAGATTACTACTGGTGGGCCACCAGAGTTGCAGACCCACTGCAGTCCTTGTAGAAATAATGGTATTGGTGGGTCATCAAAGGTGTAGACCCACTGTAGTCCTTGTAGAGATGGCCAGCAGCCATCTGTTTGACTGTGCAGGCGCACAATCACCATTGAAGAGTCTTGCGGATAATAAAGTCCATAACCACCACTTGTGCACTCAGAAAAATTGTTTTTGTAATGTCCTTAGAACCAGCAATGCTGTTATCCAGTCCCTTACTGAGTTATTAACACATGTGCAAACACTATCAGTCCCTACTTCTCACATATTGTCCATATACTATGACCAACAGAAACGTGTGCAGTGAAATGTAATTTACAAGTTACTTAATTTGATGAACTGGTGTCAATTACAATTTTATAACATAAGAATGCAATAACAAAGGTACAAAATACTTCTTTAAAGAACATAATAATACAGATAACATTTGCAGTAGTATAGGCTTTACAAAAGAATCGAAATAGCAAATACATCAGTGTTACAAAAATTATGACATAAGTACATACATAAAAGGTCAGAATAACTTTTGAAACATCAACTTCACACATGAGCATTAAAACAAAACACAATAAATAATGTCTGAACATATTTACAAAGAAAATAACATAGTATTTGAAAAAGTCTACAACATAAATCTTATTAGCGAAACACATAAAGACAGGAAAAAGACAAATACAGAAGGGTACATAAACACATAGAGGGATAATACTAAAGGAAAGGACAGGGTTTGTTTTACTGCAGTATTTTGCATAGAGATCTCCCTTAGTTCATCATTATTCCCAAAAAGTCCTATCTAAACCTGCTTTCTGTATTCTGTTCACATCCTCTATCAAAAATAGTTTTTCTCCACTGTACACTACTTTTTTGGCCAAACCATTTCCTTATAGCTTCTCAATGCTTTTCTTCCAATTCATCATAGTTAGTTTCTTATATAGTCTACCCCCTCTTAAGCTAACTTAAAGCTACTGAGCTCATATGCTAAACTAAGGGACGAGGCAATGCAGCAGCACAAAACAATAAATACAAACAGCAATGACAAACAAATGCAAGTAAGCAAAGCAAGCAGCAATAAATGTAATAACTTATACCTAAACATGACAAAGCTGAAGCAGAAAAAATATTACAGTAAAAATGTGTAATACCTATGTCACACCTTAACACAAGAGTGATGCATCACTAGAACATACGCTAGCAGATAAGTTACCAAATCGCAAAAAAATTATTTTTGTAAGTCCTGTGAAGGGAAATGTCTATTGGTGCTCTCTTTTCTAAGGAAGTACATCATAAAATGATTCTTTACTGGGTCTGTAGACAGAAAGTAGTTATATTAGTACATGTATTAAATTTTAATTTAAACAATGCTGCGTTGCAACAAGAAACTAGATATTAAACAAAATAGGCAAAGCAAGGCGTGAAACGTCATTCGCTAGCCATAAGGCATTTCATAATGTAGTAAACAATCTTCCAGCTAGCAAGACAATAGACATGAAACGTTTCTCAGCATTTCATTTCAGTAAATATCATAAATTAAGAACTCTACAGTGTAATCATGTTTTCAAGTTTGAGGGTGTCGTATTTACGATGCTTTCTACAAAGGAATGTCAATAGCGAGGATAATGGCCTCTTTTTTTTCTCCACCTGTGCCTCTGAGAGGCACACACTAATGGCTTTTTTTTTCCAGGCGTCTGCCGCGCAGCTGGGTGCCCACGACGCATTACGTGCAGGTGGTCACTTACCTTTCTTACTGAAAAATTTACGACGTCAGTTTCCGCTACAGTGACAGTCACATATAAAAATATTTTCACAGGTTGAGAATTTGCGTTACAAATCTGTAGAAACAAAATCCTTTAAATATAATAGTGTCCAAAAAAATTTCATCGGCATTGTAATACATTCACGCATTTACATACATTTCATAACTCTCAAAGTACGATTCTTGGTTTCCAACAACCTTTTTCACAAAACAGAGTCCCTAACCACTACTCATTATTCCTTACCTTATTATACATATTCGTTGACACTTCTTCCATATTTCATCATAAGAAATATGTAGCACAATCAAATTCCTCATATATGGTAGCATCATCTTATTGATCATAAACATACCTCAACAGCATAATACACATCGTCGTCGTAAAAATAACATCATAACACCTCAGTCAAATCTCTAAAACAACGTAGCTTTCTGCAATAATGTCAAAACCTAAAAAATTCTCTGCTCATTTGAATATTGTCATCTACCTCAAACGTAGTTTAAAAATCATGATCCCATACCAAATACATCATTCAAAGCTCTCATAGTATCACAATGGTTCTGAAAAAATATGAACATTTCAGAAAGTACAGACAAAATACAATTTCATAAATGTGAAATTATCCTACTGCGTAATTGCGTAAACATGTGTCACTGACGTAGTTGAAAAAATGTTTGTTTCTCAGTTAAATGATCAGATAGCTGTGTAATTTATGTGTTAGAGAAATATGGTACCGATGTGTAAAGCTGTATAAGCAAATACCATATTAGCCAGGGCACCTTGTGCTTGCCAGACATATGGTACACAAAGTAAGCGTGTACCCCCCTGAGGATTAATGTATTTATATCCTCAGTTGTTACAGATTACAGCAATGGAATGAAATGTATCACGGAAAACTTTCTTTGTAATTAAAATATGTTGAAAAATAAATAGTTTAATGCGTGTCCTGTAGCGCTAAATGTGCGTCTTGGTGTAAGACAATCTCTATGGAAGTGTCGTAGTTATTGTCCTCCGAAAGCTAAGTTCTGCAGAAGTCAATGTACTTACCTCATGATAAACGAAATTGAAATGCTATGCGTATAGATATCTTAGTTATTACGCTTATTGTCGTGATGAAGTAAGTACTGTACTGTACGTATTGTTGTGCTACAGAAAAGGCTGTCTCATTGTAGCTATACCACAAACGTTACTACTAAAACATGTTTTACGTTCCAGAAAAATTCAGAAAAACTGTGCAGATATAAAACAGATAAACTGCAAAAGCAACATTGTAAATTGTCACTCATTAGTAGCGTCGTGATAAAATCGTGTAGTTGTCACATAAACTAACCACTGTGTCATCTGGTATCTCACAGAAAGTACTTTAAATCCAGAATGGATTTTCAAGTAAACCAAAATGGTGCATTAAAATCTCATTAGCAATACTGGTAAATGTTCTAAGTATGTGAGCCTTATAGTCGTTACGTAATCGTGCAACTAACAAGCAAGAATGTACACACGCAATAACACAGTGATTTCTGTTCACTATAACAATGCACTCGTAAATACTGTCTAAATATGTTCCGTAGGTTCTGGACTGGATAGTAAACTTCAGACATTGTTGCATGTTAACAGTTTCTCAGTGTGACAAAGCATACTAGAAATGTGAAGTGAAATGTTTTATGGCAAAGACAAAGTTAAAAAGCAGATTATCTTTCAATAAACGGTTTCACATGTGAAATGTGGTGTAAACCTTTACTCTTCCTAGTACGCAGAGTTTCAACTTCAAAGCAATTATCATGTAGTATACGTCGGTAAGGAACACTGGAATTTTGCTCAAGGTTAGCTTATGTTATTTTTCTCTGAGCCCGCCGGCGCAAGCGGCTGCCTGCGGTGGGAGTCATTGTCTGTTTCTTTGTTGGCGCGCGTCGTTATTGGGAATAGGAGACCTAACTTCTACAAATTCACCTTGCCGAGAGGGCCCCGCCCTGTTTGAATCCCGCCAGTTCTGATGGAATTCAGGTCTGTCGTTACGAACATATCGTCTGTCGTCATGTCGGTAGATTCCATAGTTTCTTTCTTGTCGGTCACGTGGTGGAAAATTTATCTCTGAATCGTAACTGCGCGCTGGACCGCTGCGTCTGAAGTTATTCCGTCTCCCTTGATAATAATTATTTTGGTTTCCGTATTGTCTGTTTCTCTGATTGTCTCTGTGATATTCATTACTACGGAAATGCGATCTTTCTCTGTAACTATTACTCTGCCAGTGGTTGTCATATGGGTGGTGTCTGTTTTGGTCACGATTTGTGTTGTGAGAATGGCCTTGTCGTGTCCAGTTATTGTTTCTTTCATCGCGGAATTGTGATGGATGTGATCTGTAGTGATTGTTTACCTGTTTTCGCATCCTGCGACTGTCTGTGTCAATTTCTAATTCTTGTAAGAGTCCCTGAAAAGCTTCAGTGTCGTCTTTGCAACGCCCTGCCAAAATAATATTCCTTAAATGTTCAGGCAATTTCATTATGCAAATGCGGATGAGTTCTGAAGGGCTATATGGGTTTGAAAGATATTCGTTCTTATGCAACATGTCTTCAAAATATTTGACAAGACTGGAAAATTCAGATTGTTCAAAGTGTTTCATCATCATTATGCTATGTTTTACTAGGTCTTGTGTAGCTTGAGACCAATATGCTGAGAGGAAGGCATGATAAAATTCTCCTTCACTATGACAATCGTGAATGACCGATCGCATTCTTACAGCTGGTTCATTCTCTAAATAGCCACACATAAATTCTAATCTGTGCTCTAATGACCAGTTGGGTGGGAAACAATGAGAGATTTGATGAAGCTACGCTTGTGGATGAATGTCGTTGCCAGAATGCTTAAATGTTTTGAATTTACGTGTAGTAATGAACAGCTTATAGTCAAAATCAACGTGTCGGCGGGTCGCATGTCGGTCATTTTTACATCGTTTCGGCGGTTCCATCTCAAAATTCGGTGTACTTTGCCAATTTCTTTCATAATCTCCAAAGTGCCCTGTGTTTTTATTTTGTGGCAGTTCTGTATTTTTATATCCCTCTTCCCGTATTGGTGTGCGAGAGTCCTCTGAAATACGTAATTCTTGTATTACCTGTGTCAGCTGATCTTGTACTTCCCGGATTTCTATTTGGTGTTGCGTATTAATTTGATTTTGATTTTGTTTGAATTTCCTAACTTGTTCGAACTCTTCTGTGTCATTAAAGACTACCGGTTTTGTGTCATTCAGATTATCATCTACCTTCGTAGATAAATTATTTAGCTGATCCGAAAGTTCAACTACTTTCTCTGATAATGAACTAATGTCCTCCATGTGTCTTTCTGAACGAATTTTCAGAGTACCTACTGTGTCCTTTAAGTTTTCTTGAGTTTTTGCAAGTTGCGCAACCGAATCGGTAGATTCAACTGAGTCAATTTTAGCTGGCAAGGTCTCATGATTTTCATGAACAATTGTTTGCAGTTCTTTAATGGCTGCTTCGTGATTCTGTAATGCATTTTCATGCCGCGAAAAAATATGTTGGAAATGCTCACAAATTTGTGTTTTTACGTCATTACAGACTTTTTGACATTTCGATTCGATTTTATGTAATTCAGTAGTTAAATCTTCACGTGTTTGTTCAAGCGTATGTTCCATATCTCTAACTTTTGAAGCTTTTGCTCCTTTGTGTCTAACTTTTGCTGTGTTTGTCTCAGATTTTGTTCCATTGTGTCTAACTTTTGAAGCTTTTGCTGTGTTTGTCTCTGATTTTGTTCCATTGTGTCTATTTTTTGAAGCTTTTGCTGTGTTTGTCTCTGATTTTGTTCCATTGTGTCTAACTTTTGAAGATTTTGTTCCATTGTGTCTAACTTTTGAAGATTTTGTTCCAAAAACAGAAAATTTGTCTTGACTTCTTTGAGAAAACGGTGAGGACGCAAAACATGAATCTACAGTATTTGCAAGAATGTGTCCTGTCATTTCGGAATCCTGAGGCGAGCTGTTGCCGACTGATCGATCGATAATTGTTCCCTGTTCACTACTTATTTCACTGTCTACACCATTGTTTGCAGCCCGCTCCATTTCCCTATGTACAATTACCAAATTACTACTTTGAACATTAGTTAATTCATTACTCGGTGGCGCTAACACACTGCTTTCGTCTTCGCTGTCATTTCTCAGTTTACTTTGGAGACTAGTGTTACGTTTTTCACACGCCATTATTGTCACAATATTTCACACGATAACACAGAAAAGAACAATTTGAAGAGCAAAAATAAGAAAACACATTAACATAGCACTGAAAATAATATCTCGTTAATTTCAAGCCCAACTGCGAAATACTTGGTGCAACTCTGCATGCACGCCACAACTGTTTTACTGTACAACAATGAAAGACAGCAACTACAGAGGAAATTCTCGCTACAATTACGCGCTAGCAATAAACAAAATCTACATTAATTACACAAACTACAAGAAAAAATCAGAAGATTCCAGTGAGGTATCCTTGGCTAAGGGTCGACATATGGAACTTCCCCTTAGAAAAATTGTACACGACTGTGCTTAAACTGACACACAATAGTTTTTAGCTCAACGCAATCTGACTTTCAATAATCCCTACAAAAGAATGGCCCTGACTAACATTAACCTATACCTTTCAAAAATCACTTACCTCACAAAAAATCTTCGTTACTCGAACTACTGCAATACAGCGAGCACCACTACTGCTAGCTAAATAAAAGATTCAAACTACTGAAGGCACTAACTACTGATAGGCATAGTTAGCGAATGAAAGATTTTAATAGAGAACAAACAATGTATTTACTTTAATAGTCATAATATATATATCAGTTCATGGCACCAATTCTTACAAATTTCAAAACTCCGCCATCTCTCTCCCCACATCTACCACTGCTGGCGGCTCACCTCCAACTGCGCAACGCTATGCGCTGTTAGCATTCAGATGCCGCTGCCCAACACTACAATGGCGAGTATTACAACAATGCCAACCAGCCACAGACTGCACATGGCACAGCCAGTGATTTTCATACAGAGCGCTACGTGGCGGCGGCGTTACCAATTAAAAAAAACAACCTAAACATCCTACTTACAAAGTATGAAAAAACACTAACGAAAGCAACGGTGCATGCACCGGAAGTGATGTAGAAACCAACAATCGGGGGCCAACTTTTACCTTTTGACAAATGCTGCAAAGAAAACACTTTTTTGGCACAAACTGTTTTATTTTATCTCGAAATATTTGTCTTTAACAGTTTTACGTGGTCTTGTTCCTCTCATGGATCTTGTGTTGCTACCTCAAAAAGTTGCATTCGGAAGAACTGAACAACTTCTTGAGGTGACGAAAACTGTCCACGTGGTTCTTCATTGACGTAAGGGAACAAAATTGAAGCGAGGCAACGCTGTGACATATGCAGTGTAACCAAAGAAGTCGTCCGACATTCTTCTGTTGTGCTTCATTAAAGTGTCTCCGGTGCTGGGTCAGCATCTTCGAAAACCCGAACCGATGACTGCTGCTTACTTCACAGCTCGTAGTAATATGTCGAAGATTCATTTTCAATTACGACGTTGTTTACGGGTCTTGCGTTTCCTCAGTCGATTTTTTTTAGGATTTTTTTACACCAATTGACAAGAGCTTAGGTCTGAGCTTCGGTCAGTCGTCCGAAATTCACCAGTAAGCATCTTTTTCATCAATGAATGTTCATGGAGAACCCAATTTACATTGAGCAGTGTTTTGTATGCGTAAGGATGCCTCTGTGTCTCGTCACGATAAGTGGATGACGCTATTGAACAACAACCTATTTGGAAGGAGAGTTTATGTGATCGCTCTAAGCTTGTTGATACCAGTTCCGAACAAATTTACAGCACTAAGTGACCGAAAATCGATTTTGCGGATAATAAAACAAAAAAAATACGACCAATGGTGTTTCTCCTTCCAATTATGTCGATTATCTGGTCGTGGTGCACAGAAAACTCCATGGAGTCGCCAATCAACAACCTATTTGATCAGCCCTCTTGAATTTTAACGCTGACGGAAGCCCAACGACAGAGTAATTCTGCAGAGCAATGATAAACACCCTTTTCTGAGGGCGAATGGTTACAAGAGTTGAAGCAATAGTAAGTGCCTCTTCAATGCAGTATATTCAACAGCTTGTCCTAGTCATTGCTTTGAAGTGAATTGCATACAGGGGCATATCCATGTATGAGAACGTGAAGCTTTATTTAACTATTTGTCCTGATGTTACCTTCGTTGTCTTCTTTGGAGGCATGGTAAAGTCTCCAGGTTTTATTTTAGAAAAGAGGAAATTGACTGGCACCAAGTTCGTGAAAATCGTGTGACACTCTAAATATTAAATGTAGTGAAGTATTTGAGGTTTTAAACTTTTGTATTCTGCTACGTTTCACCAATCCTGAAGGCTCAATTTGAACAAACAAAACAAACAATACATATTTCTTTCTTCAGTTTCACAAGATGCCTCGACTTCCATTTACAACGCATTTCTCCAAGTCTCTACATAATATAAAAAGGAGAAGAGTTAACATTTTTGTCACAGACAACCGCAGGTACATCTTTAGCAGTGTTAATAGAATGGAATTTACCGAATTTCATATTAAAGCGTCGACATCCTTCCAAATACGTGCAATAAAAATAATTAAGGGTGGCGTAATTTACTTTTTATTGGCAGAGTTTTTAAATAATTTTTCTGTATAATTTAAAATGACGATGTCCGTTTCATCGTTCAGTTCCCAATGCCTCACTGACTTGATCACAGACCTTTACGAAAATCATAAGAGACCGCCCAACCAAATCCTTCACCTAATATTTCCAGTTTTGTCACGATACTCCAACTGTCTCTTTAAACGGTTACAATAAATAAATTAAACATCCCGTTTCCGAACTGCCATTGTTTACACAATAAGCAACGTCATATGATGGAAGGGTAATAATGTCACATCTCAATGGAGCCATGTAGTTGTTCAAAGTGGTTCAAATGGCTCTAAGCGCTATGGGACTTAACTGCTGAGGTCATCACCCTAGAACATAGAACTACTTAAACCTAACTAACCTAATAACATTACACACATCCATGCCCGGGGCAGGATTCGAACCTGCGAGCGTAGCGGTCGCGCAGTTCCAGACTGAAGCGCCTAGAACCGTTCGGCCACACCAGCCAGCCCCAGTCCCATGTGTCCTGGACGCTCAATATATCGCGAGCCTACATGACTAACGTGTTGTGTACCACACAGTACCACACCATACCGTATCGTGGTATTGTAACGGGTATTAGGATCGGTTATAAAATATAGTCTTAGGCAAACACGGATTTGGGCCCCATAAGCTACACGGTGGGTTACACTAAATAAAACTTCTCACTTGAAGATGTGCTGGGATTAACACACATGGTGACACGGTGGGCTTCACCAAGAGTTGCCTACCGTCACTTTCCCTACCACAACTTGCTTGCCTCACGTCTTCTGAAGTGCCCCGTGGTCGTTGACCCGTTTGGGTTCTTCTTTGTCTGTCGCGAACTCTAACGCTTTTGCCACAAAGAGAGCAAAATAATGTGATAAGTGGGTAGGTCTAAATACTAAGCTTAATATGAAACGTAGTATATTAGCATGCCTACTAATTTTGTTTCAGTTGATTAATGACAAAATTTGTAAAACGATTTCTAGAGCCAGTCTTGGCGCCGTGCATGATTGGTGGGTCACTACTTTCCATTATTTCCCGAAATCACATCAGGCAAATGCCACGATGGTTCATACGGCTGATTTTCTTCCCCACCCTTGCCTAATCGGATGGGACCGACGACCTCTCTGTTTGGTCCGCCCCATATATCAACCAACCAACCAACTGCCTCTCAGCTCCATTAAGATACGGCTCTTTTTCGCCAGGCCGTTCTCACGCTATGTGGCCATATGGCACGTCGTTCGATGACCTTTCCTTCTGATCCTGCTCACTTGCTAGCCTCCAATAACAAAATCTTCCAGTTCTGTTCATTAAAACATACCAACAAATTGTAATAAACGTGAGAAGTCATGAAGCTTAAACGCTATATATCCCACAACATAATTTTTTAAGATTATCTGATTTGATTATCTGATTTGAAAAAAGAACTGAAAAATATTAGATGCAACTGTATCCCTACTGGTACCTTAACTGCACTGTTATATCATATTTCCCTACTATTTCAAAGTACCTTTAAGTCCTAAGGTGCTTGTTCATACAGTCGGAATACAATAATGCCTGTATAGTGGTATGTGTAAAACATTTGGTTTCTCCAAATTTATGGTATTTATACAATTGTTTCAGTATATACATTCTTTTTATAATACATGTCGATAGTAAACTTATTGAGCCTGTTAACTCTTACAGCACCATTCTGCCCCTTACTTGTTTTTTGTGACAACTCGTGGTCGCTAGCGTTGCTACCTCTGGACCACGGGATTTCGGGTTACATTACCGGCCTGGTTGGGGATTTTCTTTGCCTGGAGACTAGGTATTTCTGTTGTCCTTACCTTCCATCATCATTCATGAAAGTAACTCGATTAGACTGTGTACAGCAGGGCATCCCAACCTTTTTAGCTGGTGGACCCCTACTTCATTCGAAAATCAATGGCGGACCCCTAGTCAACCAAGAGCACAATAACTTTAAATTTCAGAGCGAAACCCATGGGAACTGAAAGCTTCTTAATACAAGTTCCATGTTCGCAATGAGCCCCCCCCCCTCCCCCCAAAGTATCAATAGTCTTTGGTTTAGAGATGAATGAAAACAACTTTCAATGATTGACTCATGAAAAAGGTAGTGTACTAACAAAGCAAGTTTAACATTTAATGATGCCTGGAGTCGCATACGTGCCAGCGAGCCCTGTGATTGGTCGACAAAGCTCGCTCCGCGCATGCGTAAAAGGTTGCAGCGCATATGCCGCCGTGAGTCGGCGAACAAACGACGCCCGTATTGTTGCGAAACAGTCGATCAGAGAAGCCACATTCTCCGGCACTAAACTATGTATGTGACCTGAAGTAAAAGTACACATGTTTTTCACACGAAAAAAATAGTGATGAATTTGTTTTTCACCTTTTATTCAATAATTTTACACATTATTTTACACTATTTGGTGAAGGGTGGCCGCGAACCCCCTAGAAAGAGCCGGCGGACACCTTACCACGGACCACACGTTGGGAAGCCCTGGTGTACAGATTGGGAATGTGTACGGGCGTTGATGACCGCGCAGTTGAGCGCCCTCACAAATCAAACTTCATCATCATCATCATGCGGCTAATTGCGAAACTGCATGTTGACTTACCGCTTGCTGGTTCGTTCTGGTATTGTTGGTACCCTCTGTCTATTCCTCTCGTACATTTTGATGCAAACGACATACATTAAATAAAGAAATACATAAATAAATAATTAAGTAACAGTTATTAAATATTCATCTTTATCTCGTGAGTAACTAGGTACTGAGTATGTTTATAAACATTAGTTCACATGTTACGACCCGCTGCGCACCCGCCAGCGCTGCGTCATTCATCTACTTCTCTATGAAGCGCGTTGCCCCAACAGTGGCTTGGCTCTGAGCACTATGGGACTTAACATCTTAGGTCATCAGTCCCCTAGAACTTAAAACTACTTAAACCGAACTAACGTAAGGACATCACACACACCCATGCCCGAGTCAGGATTAGAACCTGCGACCGTAGCGGTCGCGCGGTTGCAGACTGTAGCGCCTAGAACCGCTCAGTCACAAAGGCCGGCCCCAACAGTGGGCTCATAATTCGTTTCTCCGTACAGCGTTAGTCACGTGTTCAGAACCACTATCACGTGCTCAGCTGATTTACCTGCCCATACACTCACTATATCACACCCGACAGCGATGCATCATTCACCTACTGCTCTGTCAAACGCTGTGGTCCAAGACGTGTTAGCCACGTCTCCAGCACCGATATAAGGTGCTCATTTGATACAGCTGTCCATTCGCTGTTCACTCAAATTACAAAAACTTGTCGTATGTCAAAAGTGTAACACATTCACAACATGTGGTCGGTGCACAACACACTAGCAAGTCGTTAGAATGACCTAACAATAAACACTAAATTACTAGGTACTCTTCTAACATTCAAAACAACTATAAATTGTCATCATCTACAGCTTCTCAAGCTACTATGAAAGGCCAGAAGCCGTCGTTTTAAAGGGCCATGCTCTTACACCTCAAATGAGTACACATAGTCTTTCCAAACAGCATAAATTTCAGAAAATATTTTCTGATGCTTTCTGACCAATGTTAGAAGTGCTTTATTTGCATCATAACCTGTTACTAGACATATCACTAATATCATTCTTCGATCAAATAAAGTTACACTTGTAACTGCAGATTTTAAAGCGATTGTTTTGGCTTACGATGTCATAAACAGTATTATCTTTCTCGCAAGTCGATTTATTTATATACTCTTCATCCACGTTACTTGCATTTGTCGTTATTGCGTTACTATTTCCTTCTATAACAGTTAAATTCGTTTCTCATTATTTCACCATAAATATCACTCTCTGTCCATTTCAACACATTTATTTAACCATTGTTTCTCCTTTAAACAAGTCTGTTCGCATATTTTCATTTTCGACACCATTGTTTGATCAATTCATAACCCTTATCCTCACTCAATTACCAATTCATCGTCATATTCTTGTACTTTATTTTCATCACGAGTAACCTCTCCTAACGTTGCCTGGTCAGTATTTAATTCACCTGTTTCAGTAAACAGGTTCTTAGACACTGACGTATTTTTCCCATCCCTCAATTCAAACTTCATTTTGGCCATTACAGGTTTAATTTAATGTCTTAATCCATCACAGAATTTGGTCAGCTGATCAACTCGCTCATTAGTTCTTTTTGATAGATCTTCACTAGTTTTTTTTAAACTCATCATTGGCTCGTTTCCCTATTTTATTCTAACTCATCTTTGCTTTGTTTACTGACTAGTTTAAAGGTCCCTACAAGATTCATTTGACAAATAATTTTTATCTTATGAAAATTCTTTGTCATCTGTCTTATTTAACATAACAACATTCTAACATCACACTCAGTGTGAGATCCCATACTAATTTTATCATCACTAATTGACAATCATGTCGATTCAACATGATTTACGTTAACGTTAACCTCTCGTTCCCCATTACATTAACCTCGTGTCCCCATTTACTTCAGCATTGCCATCACCGTCTGTATCATCAATTTGATTTCCACTGTCACCAACATCTTGTTCCCCATTTATCTCAACAGTTTGTTTGTATGCTACAGTATGAGATGAACTCAATGACAGTAAATTATTGTTGTCATTACTAATTAATTCATGAAAACTGCGTCCTTGCCACCGCCAACACCCGAACTAGCGTGTCCCCTCCGTTGATGAGGCTGCCTTCAATTGCCCAGCTTCATTCGCAGTATACACGCCGCCATCAGATTAAGGTCGTGGCAATAACCATCCATTCACAGTTCATAAAATCTGTTTTACATCCACAGTCTAAAAGCAATGTACTTCCCTAACATCCGTCTTCTGTGACAAAAAAATCACGTCTTTTGAATAGACATAAGGGAATCTTTACACCCGTTGTTCACATTGTCTTAATCCACAATAAAATTAAAATTCACAGACCTCTTCAGACATGTACTGTTAAAAATATCATCCACTTCAATTGATCACTGTCTTTAAAAGTTCAAGCATGATTTCCACTCTGCAAGTTAGTTCTCCTAGATCAGTCCCTACCACACTGATTTTCACACTGCCTACTGGGCGTTTTCTAAACAAGGGATGCCAAGAATAAGGCATATTATGAAGATTTAATACTTCCCATTAAAATTAACCGATGTTTAAAGGCATTTTCCCCATAGAAGGGATGCCAAGTTTAACGAATATTACGGTCAGTGTACTCACAGTAAACGTGGATGTGACCCCGATAAGCTACAAAGTGGGGTAATAGCAAATGAAACTTCTTACGGTAATGACGTGCCGGGATTAACTATCGCCATGATGGGGTGGATTTTAGGAACAGTTGTCTGCGATCGCTTTCCCTACCACAACTTGCTTGCGTCACGCCTTCTGATGATCTCCCGTGGCCCTTGACCTGTTTGTTTCTTTTCTGTCAGTCGTGACTCTAACGCTTGTGCCATAAAGAGTGCAAAATAATGTGGCGAACGGGTAGGTTTAAATGCTAAGCATAGTAAGAATCGTAATACATTAGCATGCCAATTAATTTTGTTTCGATTTACTAATCGCAAAATTAGTATAACGTTTTCTAGAGCCAGTCTATAGTTAATATTCATAACAACATTCCCGGCCACAATTATTATTTCCCGACTTCCGCAAACGTAACAAAAATGCTTCACACGACATTAGAATCAACATGAAGTCGCCAAATATGGTTTCCAAGGCAACGTTAATAATTATCTCCGTCTTTACGTGGATCTGCAGTTAACTCAAAAGTTCAGGTTTTGCCACCTCAAAAACCGAAAGTAGATGGCCTTAGATTACCAAAAAATCTTAGAAGTATATGTCATTGCAGTATTGCTTCAACAAACTAATCCTTCTTTAGATGAGATCAGATTTTATAAACGGATTTACGTATTACCTCCTAGAAAACTCATCGGACACTGGAAGTGAGGTATCTTAGCAGCTTGGCGTATGCTCTCAGGGCGCACTTGTGGTTGGTCCACCCTTTCCATTAATAAGTACAGACTGTAACTAAAATTTGTAATCATTACCTGGTGAACTGAGTGACATTAGTAATAACAAGTTAGCGCAATTATCGGCATCAACAAGGTTGGAGCTATGTTCAAATGGCTCTGAGTACTATGGGACTTAATTTCTGAGCTCATCAGTCCCCTAGAACTTAGAACTATTTAAACCTAACTAACCTAAGGACGTCACACACATCCATGCCCGAGGCAGGATTCGAACCTGAGACCGTAGCAGCAGCGCGGTTCCGGACTGAAGCGCGTAGAACAGCTCAGCCACTCCGGCCGGCTGGAGCTGCGCATTAATATTTAAACAGTAAAAGGGTAAATGACAAAAGAGTCGCTTCTTGGCCCCCCCCACTGTCTCTTTCTGCTCCAGTGACGTACATCTTTTTCTAGATCGGCCGTTCTCACGCTATTTGATCACCTGCCGCGTCATTCCATGGGCCTGCTTGAGATCCGACCCACTAGCTAGCCTCCCGTAACAAAGTTTTCCTATACTGTGCATTAAAACATAGCAACAAAATGTAATACTCGTGGGCAGCAATGTGTCATAAACGGCACAATCTTCATCAAACATTGAAATGAAGCTAACTCCATTTGTACAGCTCAATGAAGACAAAAACAGAGCACGTAAATCAATGCGAAAAGCGTTAAACTAATTCAAAAGTAAAATGTTGATGATCGATTCGACGCAGTATTATGAGAGGATTTCGTCTTTTTTAAAGTCAGTGAAGGGTTCAAAATCAATAGTCACTTGCTCAGTCATTACGTTGAACCGGAATGGAACTCGGCAAACGAAACCAGATATCTTGAGTTCCGTTTACCGAAACTGTTTTTCTACGTAAGATTGTATTCGATCTAGTCATTAACCGAAGCAAAGCTCCACGTTTTGGGCCTGTTGGACCAGCGGGGACTGACCGTCCGCCATGTCATCCTCTGACATAACTGGATGCTTGCACTTCTAGACCTTGGATGCGCCGTTTCTCATTCACGCAGCTCCTCATTTGCCATTGCGAGGTTGAGTGGACCCCGATACGATTCTCTCACCAACGAAAAATCCCCGCCAGTATCGGGAGTCGAGCGTGTAGCAGCCACAGGTGCTGACCACTGAGCCACCTTGGCGAATTTCAGTCATCATGCGAAGGCCGAAACAATTAATGTCGATATGTGATCGCGAACAGAAAATGGCGAAAAACTCTCAACAGGGGACACCGATCTGAACGAAATGATACGCATATTCGACTCTGTGGGTATTATACTACAGAATGTGTTCCTCTCCTTGTTACAATCCATTGTCCGATGCTGTAACAACAAAGGAAGAAAAATAAAAAATAAAAAATAAAAAGACGCAAGCCCTTCTCGCCTCAGAAACGACTGTCGCATATGTGGTTGTAACTGCAGGTAACTATTGGTGTAGTTTGCTTGTTATACTACGATGTAACACGTTTTTTCGGCCCCCTGTTTGGAGAAGTACAAACTCCACTGTAGGAATAGAAATGTATTCCTCCAAGAGTAATCTTATGAAATTCAACTTGCATGCATCCACGTAATCTGAAATGACGCCATGTGCCTTCACTTCCGGAAGGTATTCGACGTTGTTTCAGTTCATAAACAATATTATAGCACAGCTATAATAACAAGGAACGATTGAAGACATTGATGACGACTACAAATCAGCTGCGTTCCTTTCATATGTCGGGAAGTGTCCCCTAAAATAGGCAGATTCCTTAGGGAAAATAAAGTCAATGGTATCTAAAGTTATCTCCCGTCAACCAGCGAAGAGCTTGGTTCTGGTTGGATCCGTTAAGGAAGACTTTCAACTGAAAAAAGCGGGCATTTACAAAATGTCCTGTGAGTGTAGTGCAGCATATAAGGGCCAGACGATCCGAAGTGTCCACGAGCAGAAAACGAAAGGTATACCCGTCTTCGGCAGCCGTTAAAATTAGCAGTAGCAGAACTCTATATGATATGAAAGTAGCTAGGATGATTGCAGGTACTAGCAGATGGGAACAATGGCAGGAGGGTGTCCACAATGAGGAAATCAAAGAAAAACTAGGAATGAACTCTATAGATGTAGCAGCCAGGGCGAACAGGCTTAGATGGTGGGGTCATGTTACATGCATGGGAGAAGCAAGGCTACCCAAGAGACTCATGGGTTCAGCAGTAGAGGGTAGGAGAAGTCGGGGAAGACCAAGGAGAAGGTACCTGGATTCGGTTAAAAATGATTTTGAAGTAATAGGTTTAACATCAGAAGACGCACCAATGTTAGCACTGAATAGGGGATCATGGAGGAATTTTATAAGGGGGCTATGCTCCAGATTGAACGCTGAAAGGCATTATCAGTCTTAAATGATGATTATGATGATGAGAACTCTGTATCTCTATGGGACACTCAATAGAATTTTAGCTCGAGTTTTCAGGTTTAGGATTCATAAACCGAAGTATCGGTGTAATTACGTCCTGCCGATTATCTTACAAATCATGACAACGGATTTCAAATGATTAGACCATCCTTCACTTCCACCATCGCGGGGAGGGCACACAAATCGGTTGTCCCGTGGATGTCATCACCTGACGCATGCGTCGAAAGACACCAGCGCGTTTCCAAACGCGAGATTCGGCATTAATACGGCGAATACACCTGGGCTGTTCAGTACTTGTCTACTCACCTGAACATGGCCGGACGTCTCTGGGCCGGGGGCCGAAGTATCGTAACAGAATGTCAACGGGATCCGACTGCACAACGGAGAATTATTAGAAGTATAGGCAAGGTTTTCTTTTTTTAGCAAATTCCGAATTTTCGAATTTTGTAGCAAGTAGATTACACGATAGCGATCGATCTGACGAGTACTCATCATTTGACGCAAAAGTATCTTGAAGGGTTCCCAAGAAAATCTTTTAGTTCCCTTACTGCCTTGTTTCTCTCTCTCCCCCTCCCTCTCTGGCTCTCACTCTCTCTATGCAATGTTTTTTACTAACTCATGACGTTACAGGGCCTAATTCACCACAACTTGTAGCAAGAAATGCTGAGTAATTTTCTGTTCAAGGAGATTTACTACTCTTCCATTGTGTCTGTAATGTAAGAGATTCCGTATGGACTTTCACGATCCTTAAACCAAGCATTAGCAGTGCCCAAGATTCTAACAGTTGTCTTCCATTTCTCCTGCTATTCCTTGTGTCGATTTCCAGCTCCTCATCACAATAAAAGTCTCCTTAGTGTACTGGTTGCTGTGTTAATTGCGTCATACATTTTTTCAATCTCATCATCATCATTTATACTCATACTGCTATGATGGATCGTTGCTTAATGTTATTTTTGGCTATGAACATCTGTTCACTGAACCGTCCAAATGATACTCTGAGATGAACATTTTAACGCAAGAAAGGCATTCGTGGTGGGAAGCGTCTAACCAATCAGAAGATTAATGACTACGGAGGAAAAGTGTTCACTTTAGTTTGCCCACATTCCTTCGTTCTTATTCGTTACTTGGATATACTTCCCCTCTAACATTCGTGGTGGTGTCTGTTTGTTCTATATCGTGTCTCCCTACAACTTTCGCGCAACAACGCTCTGAGCACGTTTCTTAGGGAATTGACTAGTTTGAACCTGGGACCTGTTGCTGGTAAGGAGACGCCAGACCACACATGACATGTAGAATTCAGAAGAGTTCGGTGAGACTAGCGATGGGATAACCAAATACCTAACGATCTCAGAGTCAGCACCACTGCACTCCCTGTAAAAGAATCTTAATACTAACTAAATTTAGTGGAAGGGGTCCAAGGCTTTCCCATTTTTTGTTAACTGGTAAAATAACGTCGAAAAAACAGTGAGGTTTACCATTGGAAATTTTAGTCTACTCACTAAACATTGTTTATATACTCACTAAACATTGTTTATTTTTACTTCAAGTGGCAAATGTGAACACCACGAGCTTTAATTTACGATCGCCACTAGTATTACGCAAAAAGGGGGTGTAACAGATGAGACTTCTGAAGTTCTGAGTGAAGCTTTATGCGCTGTTGTGTGGCATCGCTTGCGTTCATTACATTGTCGGTGTTCGTCAGGGAGCGGCTGCCGGCGCAGCTCCGCTCACCTCGCCGTCTCGGAAGCAACTCTCCTCCTAACTTCTCCTTACTACCATTTACCGAAGTTGGTTTAAAGAAAAAACTATCTGGCTGTGTTTTCATCTGACCAATCAGGGTCTCAATGTTAATCTTAAGTTCCGCCTACAAAAATTCTGTCTATCCAATGAGAAACGTTATACTTTTCGTGGTGGGGCAAAGTTTTTGAAGTTTGCAACGTAACAGAGACGCGAAAAAGTCTCACGCTAACACTTGCAGTTGGTGTGGTCCCATTAGCGTTATCGCAAGATCTATACTGTTTTTGTGGAGGGCTCTATCCTTTAACATGGGCTGGGGGGGGGGGGGGGTGTTCTTAACGTAACAGAGAGGCGAAAAAGTCTCATGCTAAAACTTGTGGGTGGTGTCGTCCTAATGGTTAGCTGGCGACTTGGGTGTCCAGTCCGTCCCTTATCGTAGGGCCTTCTACCTTAACACAGTTCTGCTTTCGGCTTCTGTTCTCGTTTCTTCCCTCGGAACTGCGTTTGTCTCATGGTGGGAAGGTATGACATGCATTTAGGCATTCTTGCCTTAGTCTGTGGTATTCCATTTGTTCACTCGTTACTCATATTACTATGGTTAATTTAATGTCACGATTTATTTGGAGTTATGTGACATACTACTGGATTTGCTTATCATGTCAGGGTTTTCACATAAGGTGTTGGATTTGCCTGACACCTTACATATCACCACCCTTCGAACTTAATTTTTGCACTGAAGTTAGGCAATGATTGAATCGTTGTCTAAGTCAGTCAAAAATTATTCCTGTGTCTAAATTTTGTTGCCTACTGTTCAGCCACGTTATTCTGTTCTATGCTAGTTTGTATTACTAATTTATATTTTTATATTCTTCCACATTATAATTAAAAATGACAAGAGAAGAATATTTTTATACTATTATTTTTTTTATCATCTTATTTCTTTATTTAAGTGTGAAGTTTGTTTTTTAAGAAATTTGCTATCGAAAGTGAGGAGTCATTCACATCGATTTTCTTAAAAATATTGTTTTTATAAATGTAGTAATTAAGTACAATCTATTCCTAACACAGTTTCTAAATAACATGTACAGGTAAAATGTTTTTGTTTCTAGACACTCATTTCAACATTGTTACACTAACAAATAAGAATTATTTAGAAGAATTGCTTTGACAAAGAAATATACGTACACAAATATTGAGATATTATCCTAATAAATGGAACAAATGTTTTAAAAAAAGGGAAAACATCCAACAAGAATTTTTTTATTCTTTGTTTTTCTAAGGAGAAACTAAGTAAAATATAGTTATTCCTTTATTTTTATGAGGAGAAAATAAGTGGCATATTGTTTCTTTAAATACTGTCCATTTCAAAACTAATGACTTACTTTTATCGATAGTCTATTTTTTACGTAAGTCCATAGTCAATGACTGTTACTTTGTAGGTTACTAACTGTCTGGTGTGCTTAACTTATTTAGTTTTCATACATATCTTTTGCACAATTCCTACATCACATAATTTGATTTCACACATTCACACAATCCTATGAATGTTTAAGCATGAGGTAGGCGACTGTTTTTGCACGAAGGTGATGGACTTGAGCGAGATGGATGTGGGCAAGTATTTGATGTACAGCTTCGTTCGTCATTCCTTGTTGGCTTTGCAATTGTGAGTTGCTGTTGTGGAGGACCCATAATGGAATGGAGCTGTGAGTGCAGAATCTCGTGGTTTACTGGCTTTGTATGCGTGAAAGTCATCGTTATGTGTCGTTGAATGCGTTCGTTGTAATACTTCGCAGACGACTAGTTTACAACAGGATAGGGATTTGGGAAGGTATGTCGTCTTTTCTTCACCCATCTTCTTCCTTGGTCTCAATCTTGCGAATTTTCAACTTCTATTCTTCCTGCTTTTTCTCTGCTTCTTACTTGCTTCTTGGTTCTTCTCTGGGCACGATATGAAAATATTTATTGATAACTAGTCGCTTTGAAGTTCTCCTCTTAGTAACAGTTTGATAAATTGTTTGGGCATGTCATTTCTATTTGTGGTAGTTGTTCTTCAGTTTGGTACATCAGCGTGCTGTTTAATAGCAGTAATGTGACTTTTACACGTATTTTTTTCCAGCGGTGGCTTGCCCAAGCGGTCTTTTCGTTGGGCCGTTTCTGCTCGCTCCGTTCATTTGGGGCTCGGACACCCTTCCGGCGTTCGCCGACCCGTTGCGTCTCAGCAGGGTTCCGCCTAGTGGGCAAATTTATTGCCTACTTTCGCTAGAAGAAGGTCACTCTGTTGGTCTCACTGTCCTCGTAGGAGTCGTGTCTTGCTAATTACGTCCTTTTCTTTCTTGATACTTCTCGCGTTGCAACTTGTGGGTCGTTGCATCTCTTCCTTGCTGGAGTTTTTACAATGGTTCTTACAAAAAGTTTTACTTATAATCATCTAACATGTGTCTAGTACCTACTTGTTTTATGTGTTCTTCGGCGCCCTTTCCATCTTACAATTCTAAGATATTTCTGGTCTTAACATCTACTCAAGAATCCTCAAGTTCGTTTTTTATTTTTGTATAGTGGTGTGGTGTACAGCATTTCGCAATTTCATGCTGTTAGACTGTCTACGCTTTATTCCTTCACCTTAATCCATGGTACTATTGGTGCTATTATTGAAACTACTTTGTTTTTCCCACCTTCCTCTCTTTTCATTCTTCTTTCTCCTGACGATCTTATCTGCCACATAATCTTTAAATATTGTGTTGATTATTAACCAGTAATAAAATTAATCTTCAAACTTGTACTGAAAGTGTTTAATACTGCCAGCCTTAGATAAAAATACCTCTGCTTTATCGCGTAAAATACCCTCCTATTCTCTTTTACTGTGTTACGAATTACCTTGAACTTATTGCAATTTTTCGTCGATTTCTTTATGGACTTCTAACATGAGTTGAGGCGATTCCCTCTTTTGTACATATCATTCTAATTCTTCACCCTCTTTATCCCACGTTATTCTTAATTGTTTTTTTTATAACTGATATTTCTTCTAATTTTACCTTTGGTCAAATAGAAGTGTCACATTCCCGAATGTTACCCTACCTTTCCCCATATCTATTATCGCTCGTCTCTCATTTAAAAATTCTGCACCTTTAATCAAATCTACAGTTAGTTTGGATATAATCACGAAGTTGGCTTCGATCTTTTGACCTTGGCACGAAAGAGTTAAGCTTGTTTGTCTCGTAACTTCCGCAGGATTGTTTGTAATAGGACCTCTTACTTTAATCTTACGTGTTTTCAGAGCTGGCATTTACTCACTGGCATTACACTGGATAAATAAATTTTCTGAGATCGCAGTCACTTCACTTCCGCTATCAATTACAATATTGACTGCGATATGCTTTACCAAGGCCTTCACAATTGGTTGAATTTGAAAGGGTTGGTTCTGTTCTCATTCTTCTTGCATCAACGAATCCTCCACTGAATCATACATGAGCCTTTTTAGGAATTTCCCTTGTGAATTCGAACTTTCTGTAGGATTAGCTTCGACTGCTACTTCTCTCTCTTTTATTTCCTCTTCTCTACTTCTTCCTTCATTTACGCTTTCTTCAACATCCTGTAATTTTTCCTCACCCTCGTCTATCTTCTCCTTCTTCGTCACTACTTCCACATCATCGCATCTAAATGCTCTAATTATCACTTCATAACATCCTTCATTATATACGTTGGATTGTGTGCCCACTTGCAACTTATTTCCAACTTCTGTCGACTGCGCATTATCCTCATTGAATTCGCTTTCCGTGGTTTCTATCTCAAATAGCTCTGCAATACTAATTACTACATTCGTTGTGCATGCCTCTAGTAATTCATCTTCCTCGTCAGTATTCTCCCAATTAATTTCGTCCTAACACAATATTGTTATTTTCTTGTCTTCGTTTTCATCTGGTCCCTGTGGATTTGTTTCTTCCTTCTTCTCTTCTAGTGCTAAGATTTTTACTTCTTTGTTCAACGTGCTGCAATTGTCCTGGGTCGGTGTGTCCTTATCTTTGGCATGGGCGCTTAGCTGTCAATTCGAACGTTTATCGGGATTTGGTGCTATTACCTCCACCTCTTCTATCTGTATTCACTTTTCCTGTTCAGCTTGTTGATAGTGGTTTCTTTGTTGATAATTTGTCGGTCTATTGGTTCTCCAGAACCCGTTCCAGTTGTCGTTATTCCCTCTGTAATAGTTGTTGCCTTTCCTGGTTGAATTATAGTTGTTGCCATATTCTCTTCTAAATCCATAACAAGTTCTTTGTTGAAATCTATTGTCGTTTCTTGGTGCGAAGTTATCACGTGGTTCGTAATTATTGTTTCTTCGTACTGTGTCTTGTGGATTCCACTGCTTTTTGCTTTCGTTTTCACGTGCGCTTCCTCTTTTTCTAGCGTTACCTTCCGAAAATATGAAGTCTAGTTCCCTTAGAATACCTTTAAATGTTTCGACATCATTGCCTCCGCGACCTACTAATGATTGCTGGTATTTCAATGGTAGCTTCATCGGGCATAATTTAATCAACTCTCCGTCACTGTATGTACATCTAAGCATTGATTTTTGTCTGCCATTAATTCGAAAAATTTCACGGGACTCTTCTCTCCTGAATTTTCAAAATATGGGCTCTGTAATAATTCGTACTTCACTCTGTTCTGTGCTTCGCTGGACCAATATCGTGAAGAAACTTCTCTCTGAAATCTTCGTACGATCGCCATGTCGCTGCAACATTTTGCATGGTTTCTGCGACTGTTCCTGACATGTGTGGACATATAAAGTCTAATTTGTGTGCTAGCGTCCAGTGTTCTGGTAATCCTACTCGGAATTGATCAATAAAAGTTCGTGGATGGAATGAGTTTCCTCCTTGAAAGTGTTGAAATTTTCTGATTGTGAGGAAATGATCGTTGTCGTACTTCGTCATAGTTCCATATGAAATTCGCGATCCTCGACACTTTTGTTTCTGATCATTTCTCCCGTCGTCCTTTCCGGTTGTGGTAGATCCATTGAATATTGTTCACTGTAACTTTCGCCTACCCTTGCGTAGTATCGTCGGAGTGGTACGCAATAATTTTCTTCCATCGGTTGTGAACGTGTAGCTGAATGCATTGCACTGTACTCTTCGCGACGTGGCTTTCCATTGTCACGTATTGGTTGGCTTTCTTGTCTGGCTAACCTTGCTGCTTCATTGCACGATCCATACTGTCTTGAAACATACATTTGTGGTTCCGCATGACGTTTGTTCATCAAAAATTTCGAAACGTGTTTGTCACTGTGCAGGCTGTCTGATTTCACATGTGTTACTTACCGCCTGTGATTGGAATCGCAAATGCGTAATATCTCCGTTAATTGCTTCTTTTTCCGGTGCTGTTACAGATACGGATGTGGTTGCAGACTCTGTGCTTGTTCGATCCTGTTCACTACGCTCTTCAATGGTTTGCAACAACTCTGTTCGCAATTTCTGAAATTGTCACTTCGTTTGCGCTTCTATTTTGACTATGCGGTTATCATATGTTTTCAGCGCTGCTTTTGTGATACGTTTGTGTAATATACTGTTTTCAACAAATTCACGCTCTGTACCTGCTGCTTGTCTAGTAATTACATTCATCTGTATCTCTAGTCTCTTGACTTCTCCATGGGTGTTGTTACGTAATGTTAAGATCTCGTCCTGAATGTCATTACGCAATGTTTGCACGTCCTCTTGTACCTTGTCAGTGTCTGTTCTCAATTGATTGTGACCTGTTATTAAGTCTCCTATCACTTCTCTAGAATCTTTTGCCTCGTCTTCAATATGACTTAGGTGTAACTGATTTTTTTTCTTTTTTTTTTCTTCAATCGCACGCATTTGTCTCGTGGTTTCTGCATTTTGTTTCGTCATTTCTGCATGCTGAATTTTAACTTGGTTCGCAATTTCATTATTTTGTCTTGTCATGGTTTCCGTCATTAATTGTAACAAATCTGCCAGATTGGTGGGTCCTATTGCGTTTTCTTCCGACGTCCTACACTCTGTGTTTTCGACCAAGTGTTGGTTCGCAACCGATTGCATTAAACTGTGCTGTGACACATTTCTACTCGCATTCCTTGTACTCTGTGGTGAGGGAGCTCTGATTACTTGTACTATGGGTTCTACGTATTCAAGAAGCAAGTTAGAATCCTCATCGACTGTCTCTCTACTTTCCTGCTCCTCTGTCGCATGCTGACCTAGGTTTTCTGTGCCTTGGCGTACATTATCCTCGTTATGGTGCGTTATCTGTCCTATTTCTCGCGATACTGCATCGCCTGTTGTACCGTCCTCTATTCTCTGTCCATTTTCATGCTGGGTCTCTACCTTAATTCGGTCAAGGTCTCGATTCGCCATTGCTAATCTGTCCGAATCCCTTATTTTCTGTTTTAAAAGCAATTCACCCTACTTCGCGTCAACATGCGCTCATACGATCTCACGCGTTTCATAAACTTTTTGTTCACACGACTTGACAATCAATTCACTTACTTGTTGGGTCAGAACCAACTTGTCAACGATCGATCCGCCACCTGCGTGTTATATTGGGGAGAAAACTTAATTCTAACAATTTTCAAAATTCATAACTTAATTATGCTATTGCCTCTGCTACAATGTCTCAGTATTTATTGAATACTTTCTTACTAATTATCGCTGAAGCTACTGTTTTCGACTATGCATAACTTAAAGGAAAAAACTTTTACTACGAACATTTTTCAACAGGTGTTTTTCTGACCAAGTTAAGCATGTAGTCGACCTTCAATCATGGTATTTTACCATCCCGGCAGGGTCGCCATTTTCTAACATTCATGGTGGTGTCTGTTTGCTCTATATCGAGTCTCCCTACCACTTTTGCACACCGACGCTCTAAGCATGCTTTTTAGGGAATTGACTAGTTTGAACCTGGGACCTGTTGCTGGTAAGGAGACTCCAGACCACACATGACATGTAGAATTCAGAAGAGTTCAGCGACACTAGCGATGATATAACCAAATACTTAATGATTTCAGCGTCAGCTCCACTGCACTCCCTGTAAAAGAATCTTAATACTAGCTAAATTTAGTGGAAGGTGTTCAAGGCTTTCCTATTTTTAGTTAGCTGGTAAAATAACGTCAAAAAAGCAGTTAAGCTTACCATTGGAAATTTTATTCTACTCACTAAACATTGTTTATAAATTGCACTATTGATAAAAGAAAGTGTTTTAATACAGGATGTTAAAAACCAACTGTGTTCAACAAAAATGTGAACCAATATTCCCTGAATGGGTTTCCTAGTTCTACAATGCATCGAAGGATGACCTACGCCATACCACATCTATAATCTAGGTTTAAATCAAGTTTCACAAAAGAGCAAACTATCAAAATGGTCTGCAGTGACCCTCAATTATCTTTAATTACTTATCTAACTTGTCGTAAATTACAGTGGCTTATGTGGCTTCTCAATAATTATATAACAGAGGAATAATCTCGTTTCAGATTTTTACTTCAAGTGGCAAACGTGAACACCATGAGCTTTAATTTACGATCATCACTAGTATTACGCAAAAAGGGGGTGTAACAGATGAGAGTTCTGCAGTTCTGAGTGAAGCTTTATGCGCTGTTGTGTGGCATCGGGTGCGTTCATTACCTTGTCGGTGTTCGTCAGGGAGCGGCTGCCGGCGCAGCTCCTCTCACCTCGCCGTCTCGGAAGCAACTCTCCTCCTAACTTCTCCTTACTACCATTTACCGAAGTTGGTTTAAAGAAAAAACTATCTGGCTGTGTTTTCATCTGGCCAATCAGGGTCTCAATGTTAATCTTAAGCTCCGCCTACAAAAATTCTGTCTATCCAATGAGAAACGTTATACTTTTCGTGGAGGGGCAATGTTTTTAAAGTTTGCAACATAACAGAGACGTGAAAAAGTCTCACGCTAAAACTTGAAGGTGGTGTGGTCCTTTTAGCGTTATCGTAAGATCTATACTGTTCTTCTGGAGGGCTCTATCTTTTAACGTGGGCTGGTGGTTGGTGCTTGACGTAACAGAGACGCGACAATGTCTCACGCTAAAACTTGTGGGTGTTGTCGTCCTAATGGTTAGCTGGCGACTTGGGTGTCTAGTCCGTCCCTTATCGTAGGGCCTTCTAGCTGAACACGGTTCTGCTCTCGGCTTCTGTTCTCGTTTCTCCCCTCGGAACTGCATCTGTCTCACAGTCGGAAGGTATGACATGCAATTAGGCATTCTTGTGTTAGTCTGTGGTATTCCATTTGCTCACTCGTTACTCGTATTACTATGGTTAATTTAATGTCACGATTTATTTGGAGCTATGTGACATACTACTGGATTTGCTTATCATGTCAGGGTTTTCACTTAAGGTGTTGGATTTGCCTGACACCTTACACAGCTACTATTTATATGTATTTCTGGCTTCGTGTCCTCCATTAACCTGAGCAGTATTCCTGTACTTTTTATCACCACATTTCACTTTATCTAACTTCAAACTAGTAATTTTTCTTTTCACCCAAACCTACCTAATTAATAAAGGAATTTAGTATCTCATGCTCCGACACATAGAACGACAGATTCTTTTTATTTTTCTTATGGCGTTAACATCGTTCTGAATACCATGAGGTACAAGTGGAGGACTATGTTTCTTCCGAAATATTTGAACCAAGAGCTGTGGTATACGACTATATAGCTGAACTGCATATCCTCGTTGGCTTTAGTTTCCCATTGCTTTCAGTTGTCTCCAGTCTCAACATATGAAGGCCAAATGCATCAATGCTGGAGACCCAAAGCAGTCACTCGTCCCGACTTGTGGCTGTAAATACTGAGAAGGCTGCTGCTGCTATTCAGGACTCATGCGTACAGTAACATACTACAACTTTCTTCCCTTATCTTTCTGCATTGTTTGAATTCCACTTTTTGTAACAAATATTTTCAGTTATTCTACATGCTGTTTCCATTTTGTATATCCGTTCGTCTAATACAGTTTCTGACAACCGACTTTTCTATTTGGATCTGCTAGGTCTGCATACTTTCTCAACCTACTCTACTGACACTCTCTTCTCAGTGACTGAGGAATTTTGGGGCCTGTTACGTTCTCAAAGAACAGAGGAAGAAACACTACAAATTCCAGGCAGTTTACTTCATTACATTTCAGCATTTCAGTGTTACCGGTAGTAAATAGTATCTGTTTTCTTGTCATTCCCAAATCTGAATTTTCTGCTGAACTACTGTTTAAGAGGAATTCAGTTAAGCTACCACGTTGCGTTACAACTGCATTTACTTTAAAGATTCTATCCATGAAGTTAAGTTTAGAGACCGTGTATGTAAGTGTTTTCTTGATGAGATGTGGCAGCATAGATTTTATGACAAAAGTATGTGACAATGCAGTCTAGGATTTCTGTGTTAACCGAGTGAAATACTATTTTGAAGCTCACAAATATTACAACAAAGAGTTCGGAAATTAGTTGAAATGACCGATAAGAGAGGTAAAAATAAATATAAGTTCTGAGCAAAGTCTCTCTTCTGAAAACATACTTTGATATTCATTTAATTATGTATCTCAAATGCTCCAATTTTTTTCAAGAGAACTACTCAGACTCTTTTGTAAGCAGATGCTGAAGTCTTTCTTGCCTCCTTTTCTGTGCTGTGCATGTATTGTTACTACTTCCCATTAATCTAAAGTTTGATGTTTTTGATATTTCTCCAGCATTATTCTATGTGTCTTTCATCATCTTCCGTGAACAGTTTCAAAGTTCAGCTGTTATCAAATATTCGCCTATGTTTTTATGCTTTCTTTCGTATTTCAGAGTTTTAATGGTTTATCAAATTTCTTCAATAGTGGAGACTGAAACTCTTATTGATTACCCTCTTCATAACAATTTATGTGCTTATCAATACAACTTACAACTATTCACAATTTTCTGCGTTGTTGAAGTGATCTGTGCTGTTAGCGACTTCAGTGAAAGGCTTGGTGCTTCATATGGATTCTTCGTGTTGTCTTCGTTGTAGGTGCATGACAGTTAATAACGGCGTTTATTTTTTACTTTCAACAGCGAAAAGATATACTGTTTTGGAATATGTTTTAGAGGGAGGTACTTATCTTTTTGTGAGCATAATAAGCAATAACTGAAATTAGAATTGCTTTTGTGATTATGATAGTTGGAATGAAACCAAACTCTATAATTTGTTGTATGTGTTACGTTCCAACAAAAACTCTGCTGTTTCTTGCTGCTGAAAGTTGGATTTCGTTTTACCCTACAGTTTTTCCCGTTTACCACTCTTTGGGAAGGATTTTGCATTTAGCGTATGTGTGAAGCTCTACAGATAATATGCTGCAACTGATCCTGACTTCAGATGTTGAGACTACAAGGGATATTAGGTTCCAGTTCACTGCATGAAACAATAGGGTGTTTAGCCCCCTTACTGAGTCACCCCTGACGCGAGTGGATTCTCTTAGCACACCTTCCGTTCTTCAGTATAGATAGAAAACATGTGGAGCAAAAATTAGATTGCATGATGAAACCGCAATTTTATTCATTAACGTATTTCCTTTCGCAGTTTACTCAACTGGATTTTCCTATGCTCTCCACTGTTGGAACAGAGCCCGCTCCTGCACGGGTCGTGTATCTCTGTAACGCCAGATGGAGGCCCCACCGTGTGCCGTCGTCTCCAGCCAGTGTATTCAGCATGTACATGAAGGAACGCTGCTCCTACCCATCCTTCCCCCAAATCACTTGCAAGTTGTGCCCCAGGTTTGTGAAAAATAATAGTACAATTTTTATTTCATTTTATTTATATAGTTGTGATGGCACCGGAAAGTGGTTCTCAAAACTTACAAAAATGCGTTTTGAAAGAGTCATAAATAGTTTTAACCTAAAGTATTAAACTTTGACTCAGTCACAATTATTAGGTATAAATTACAAGTCAAAAGAGGCGTTTCGAGGAGTGTTTCTCGTCCTCAGGCTAAACGTGTAAGAATGTTTAGGAGACGGCTGGCCTGCACGTACTGGGTGGGCCAAGGCGCGGCTCGTCACTCGGCTTTCCTCGGTCCATCTGGGAAGTAGCCGTCACAGCGGGAAATTGCACTTAGCACTGCGGTGCGGCATTTTTCGGTCGGCACAACTCTTTCAGATCGGCGATAGTGCTGCCAGCGCTGTTTAACCTTCCCTGTTTGTTCGTGGTATGAAGGCGGCTACACAGATCCAATGACTGTTTGCACCAAAATAGGCAGTCTAGCGATCTGTGGTCGAAAATTCTTTAAAATGAATCGGAACGACAAAGGAGATGGCTGTGAATTCTCAGTTTGCGTAACGACTGATACTGCATATTTGCTATGAAACGGCATTACAATACTACGCAGAAAGAATTTAAAGATTCAGTTGACAATGAGATAGAAAATATTTTTGGGTCTGTAGTACTTGAAGAAATTGGTCGTACGGACAGTAAAATACCTGAAGTAGCGCGCATTATTGCATTGTCACACGCAATAGTTTTTAGTGGAACTGAACTAAAACTGTGGGGACTTCAGATATTACTGTAAAGTTCATTGGTTAAGTCAATGTGCACACTTGGAACGACTTTTCGGTTTAAAACTTATTATTGTTGAATTTATAAAGGAAAATCAATGCAGGAACGAAAATCAGAGATCCGGAATTAGCTGCAGACTTCTCATTTTCACTGCACTTGAGTGCATATTGCCCACAGTAAGACATTAAAATGTAACTTTTTCCTGATTTGATTGTAATTCACTTAAAAACAAAATCGCGTTGTAAAAGGCACACACTCTGACAAAGACAGCTCAGTTCCCGACTAAGCTTAATGCCGTCAAAGAAAACGCGTGGTTATGAGAATTCATTGTGGCCTTTAAAGAATTCCAAAGACGGGTTTATAAAGATATTGAGGACAGTGTTAATCTTACATCTGTTTCCGTGCTGTTTTTGAGATCGTTGGCCGTTTCAGTTGAAATCGCCACTGTGCATAATCCGATGTAACTGATTGAAATACGAGATAATTCCAGTTTTAACTACAAATCTTTTTAAGTTACAGCTGCACTCTACGTCTACAATGCAGGAACGAAAATCAGAGATCCGGAATTAGCAGCAGACTTCTCATTTTCACTGCACTTGAGTGCATATTGCCCACAGTTGGATTTCCAGGTCTCTGTAATGAGGCAGCAAAAATGATACAATATTTAAAAACTTTTTTCGACTATCAAACTAAATAAGTCACGATTACGTGGGAACTTGAGTGCAAAACTCTTTGAAATTGTCTGCGTCTGCCCAAACGCCGACAGTTTGTACTAGATAAAAATTATATTATGTCTTCAGTACGCTGAAAATAATTAAAAAGTACCAATTTTTTGTTGTTTCGTTCCAGTTTTGTAGAGAATATTGAAACCAAATAGAATGCAGTGTGTGCACCGCCATTTAAATGTGGCGCATTCGTAGATATCCCTTCTTCCCCTTGCCCATGATCAGAGGGCGCGGTGTGACATGGGTGAAATGTGAAGCAAGGCTGAGCGCTCCGGCACTTGTTCTTACGCAAGGTCGTCTTTTCTGCTCCTGGTTTAGGATATTAAAAGGTGACCGACGTTGGGCACCAAAACGTCAGGTTCCTCATTCACTGCCTCACCGGCTCTGACAAGTCCACCCACTGGTCTCCCTCACTGAAAACCAGTACACGCTGAGGCTGTGGTGTCAGGAAGTCGTTTCTGAAAGTATTTGTATGGAGTGTAGCCATGTATGGAAGTGAAACATGGACGATAAATAGTTTGGACAAGAAGAGAATAGAAGCTTTCGAAATGTGCTCCTACAGAAGAATGCTGAAGATTAGATGGGTAGGTCACATAACTAATGAGGAAGTATTGAATAGGATTGGGGAGAAGAGACGTTTGTGGCACAACTTGACCAGAAGAAGGTATCGGTTTGTAGGACATGTTCTGAGGCATCAAGGGATCACCAATTTAGTATTGGAGGGCAGCGTAGAGGGTAAAAATCATAGAGGCAGACCAAGAGACGACTACACTAAGCAGATTCAGAAGGATGTGGGTTGCAGTGGGTTCTGGGAGATGAAGAAGCTTGCACAGGGTAGAGTAGCACGGAGAGCTGCATCAAACCAGTCTCAGGACTGAAGACTACAACAACAAACAACAACTTGTCTATAGTAAATCAGGTCCTCTCAGTGAATCAGACTATGCCTTCACACAGTGTTTCTCGTCTATGTGACGAATTTGCAGACATTTTTGCACTGGGCCTCGGTTGCGCTAAGAACTATAAAGGACATTTGGAACTGAAAGTAACCGCGCAACCGAAATTTTTCAGAGCGCGCAATGATTCCCACGCATTGCGTGATGAGGTCGCAAAAACATTACACGATTTGGAATGACAAGGTGTAATTGAACGTGTGCAGGCTTCTCTCTGGGCATCACCCTTAGAAATTTTGCCAAAACCTTCCGGAAAGTTGAGACTTGGTGTGGACTTCAAGGCAACAGTGAATCCACAACTAGTGATTGCAACTTTTCCTTTACCCCGCTCGGAAGATGTTTTTGACAAACTGTGCACGGGTAAATATTTTTCGAATATGGATCTCGCATATGCGTACTTGCAAATACCGGTGGACAAAGAATCCCAGCGCGTTTTTGTGGTTAACACGCATCTTGGTTTGTATCGATTCAAACGACTGCCATTCGGCTGTGCATCCGCCCCTGCATTGTTTCAGCAATATCTACAAACTATTCGTGCATCGGTCCCTACTGCAGCAAAGTATCTGGACGATATTGTGATCTCCGGAAGGACGGAAGAAGAAATTTGGCCAATCTCCGAACATTATTTCAGGACTTGCGACAAAATGGTCTTCACTTGCGGAAGGACAAATGTGTGTTTTTTGCTCGGGACTTGCCATACTTGGGACATGTACTCAATGCCCAGGGCATACATCCCAGTTCAACGCACCTCCGTGCCATACAAGACTTGCAGTCGCTGATGAATTTGAAGCAGCTACAGAGTGTGCTGGGAAAAATAAAGTACTACCACCGATATATTCCCCATGCCTCTTACATTTCAGCTCCGCTTCATCGCTTACGCCGTAAAGCTGTTCCGTTCGTCTGGACGACGGAATGCGACCGCGCCTTTCGCCACTTGAAATCGGCGTTGCTTTCCAATACTTGCCTTACGCCATTCGATCCACAGAAGCCCCCATTGTTGATGGTGGATGCATCGGTTTACGGGATCGGTGCGGTGCTTGCGCACAAAGATGGATCGCACGATCGCCCTATTGACTTTGCGTCCAAATTGCTCTCGTCTGCACAAAGAAATTATTCACAGATCGAGAAAGAAACATTGGCTCTCGTATTTGGTGTTACGAAGTTTCATGATTTCTTGTATGGTCGTCATTTTACCATAATCACAGACCACAAGCCTTTGACATCGCTTTTTCATCCGACCAAGCCTGTACCTCCACGTACAATGCAGAAATTCATTCGCTGGTCTATTTTTCTCTCGCAGTACAGCTACGATATCTTGTATCGGTCCACTACTAAGCACGGAAACGCCGATGCGTTGTCCCGCTTGCCTGTTGATGAGGATAGAGCATTCGATTCCGCCGAACTTGCTTGCATGTTCATTGATAAGGAGACCGACGACGTGGTCGAATCGTTTCCGATTGATTTCCGTCATGTGGCTACAGCCACAGCAGCAGACCCTGTCCTTGCTTCCGTTCTGCGTTTTGTTGCTACGCAAAGACACGGATCGGGGACCTGTTGGTTCGCCGATTTTTTTCTCACAAGGAGAGACTTTGTACGACGTGGTGTTTTGTTGTTGCGTTCTGATAATGATCAGTCTAGGGTCGTGGTACCACGTTCGTTCCAGACCTCTGTCTTACAGCTTCTTCACCAAGGACATTGGGGTATAGTGAAAACGAAACAACTTGCTCGTCAGCACTGTACTTGGTTCGGAATCGATGCCGCGATTACGAATATGAGCTCTTCTTGCATGGTGTATGCCGAAAAACAATCAGCACCACCGCGGAAATTCTTTGCATGGCCAAAAGACACTTCCCCTTGGCAACGCTTACACATCGATTTTGCTGGTCCATTCTGGAATACTCGATGGTTGACTGTGGTAGATTCAATCAGTAATTTTCGTTTTGTTGTCCGGATGTCTTCCACGACGTCATCGGCCACCATCCAAGCGTTATCTGCTCTCTTTTGCATTGAAGGTCTTCCACAGACTATTGTTCCGACAATGGCCCACAATTCATGTCCGCAGAATTTCAGTCATACATCAAGGCCAATGGTATTCCACATCTGACGTCCGCGCCGTTTTCGCCACAGTCAAACGGTGCCGCAGAACAATTGGTCAGGACTTTCAAGTCACAGATGTTGAAGTTGAAAGAGTCGCATTCTCGGGAGAACGCGTTATTGCTCTTTTTGCCCTCGTATCGCTCTCAGCCCCGAGATAGTCGATCGCCGGCTGAGTTGCTCCACGGTCGTCATCACCGAACCTTGATGTCTTTGCTACAACCGCCGCATCAGGTCCCTGTGCATCGGCAGACACCTGCTTTTGCTCCAGGCGACGTTGTCTACTATCGCCACTACCGAGGTTCACGGTGTTGGCTCGAAGGGCGCATTCTTCGCTGCCTCGGACGCGTTATGTATCTGGTATTGGGGGCCTCTGATGAGGTGCGCCGCCTGTTCTCCCGCCGGCGACGCCCGCAGTGGACGCGCCGCTGCAGCCGTCGGGCGTCCCCCTGGGTCACGCGCCGCCGATCGCTTCCCGTGACCAGCTGTCCTCCGACATGGAACTCTTGCCCCCTCCGGACCATATGTCGTCTTCGCTCGTCGGGTGCCCCGGCCCGATGGAGGTCGACCGTTCAGCCCCTCCTTTCTCTCTACGGGTGCATACACCGCATGTTGGCGTGCACCCTGGAGCAGGTTTACAGGCGTTTCCTAGCTCCCCGCGGTCCGAATGGCAGGGTGCGGTGGCACAGCCTCGCCTGTTGTTAGGCTCCCCACCTCGTCGCATACGTCAATATGCGGTCCTCCCCACGGTGGGCGGAAACCTTATGCCACAATCGTACGCCGATTTGCGGGGGACGAATGTGGTGTCACCGCCAGACACCACACTTGCTAGGTGGTAGCCTTTAAATCGGCCGCGGTCCGGTAGTATACGCCGGACCCACGTGTCGCCACTATCAGTAATTGCAGACCGAGCGCCTCCACACGGCAGGTCTAGAGAGACTTCCTAGCACTCACCCCAGTTGTACAGCCGACTTTGCTAGCGATGGTTCACTGACAAAATACGCTCTCATTTGACGAGACGATAGTTAGCATAGCCTTCAGCTACGTTATTTGCTACGACCTAGCAAGGCGGCATTATCAGTTACATCAGTTACTATTGATACTGTGAATCACGTAATGTCAAGAGCGACGTTCGTCATTAATGGATTGAAGTTAAGTATTCCACCAGCTACGTCCGTTGTTTCTAAATTATAGTTTTCTTGTCCTGCTCCAGACCTCACGCCAGCCCGCGTGAGCTAAAACGCGTGCCTTTCGGCCTCCCCTAGTAACACGGTGTTGGCTCTCCTGCCTGCCATAACAGAGGCTGTGATTGGAGTCGATCACATCATGGTTCCATCCTCTTGCAATACACTGCAACGAGTTTAGCTCCAATGACAGAAAGTAATATGTCTCCTTCTTTCACCTTCTTTTTTTTTGTCATCAGTCTTCTGACTGGTTTGATGGGGCAAGACACGAATTCATCTCCTGTGCCAACCTATTTATCACAGAGTAGCACTTGCAACATACGTCCTCCATTATTAGCTGGATGTATTCCAATCTCCGTCTTCTTCTATAGCTTTTGCCCTTTACAGCTCCCTGTAATACTGTAGAAGCCATTAACTCATGTCTTAACAGATGTCCTATCGTCCTTCCACTTCTCCTTATCCATGTTTTCCACATACTCCTTTCCTCTCTGATTCTGCGCAGAACCTACTCATTTCTTACCTTATCAGTCCACCTAATTTTCAACATTCGTCTGTAGCGCTACATCTCAAATGCTTCGATTCTTTTCTTTTCCTGTTTACCCACACTCCATGTTTCACTACCATACATTGCTGGCTCGAAACGTACATTCTCAGAAATGTCTTCCTCAAATTAAGGCCGATATTTGATACTAGTAGATTTGTCTTCGCCAGGAATGAGCTTTTTGCCATTGTTAGTCTGTTTTTGATGTCCTCCTTTCTCCATCCGTCACTGGTTATTTTACTGCCTAGGTAGCAGAATTCCTTAACTTCATTGACTTCGTGACCATCAATCCTGATGTTAAGTTTCTCGCTGTTCTCATTTCTACTACTTCTCATTACCTTCGTCTTTCTCCGATTTACTCTCAAACCATACTGTGTACTCATTAGACTGTTCATTCCGTTCAGCAGATCATTTAATTCTTCTTCACTTTCACTCAGGATAGCAATGTCATCAGCGAATCATATCATTGATATCCTTTCACCTTGTATTTTAATTCCACTCCTGAACCTTTCTTTTATTTCCATCATTGGTTCCTCGATGTACAGATTGAACAGTACGGGCGTAAGGCTGCATCCTTGTCTTGTACCCTTTTTATTACGAGCACTTCGTTCTTGGTCGTCCACTCTTATTATTCCCTCTTGGCTGTTGTACATGATGTATATGACCCGTCTCTCCCCATGGCTTACCCCCAACTTTTCTCAGAATTTCGAATATCTTGCACCATTTTACATCGTCGAAGGCTTTTTCCAGGTGGACAAATCTTATGAACGTGTCTTGATTTTTCTTTAGCCTTGCTTCCATTATTAACCGCAATGTCATAATCGCCCCTCACGTGCCTTCCCTTTTCTTAAAGCCAAACTGATCGTCATCTAGAGCATCCTCAATTTTCCTTTCCGTTTTTCTGTATATTAACATTGTAAGCAACTTGCATGCATGAGAGGTTAATGTCATTGTGCGATAATTCTCGCACTTGTCAGCTCTTGCCGTATTACGAATTGTGTGGGTGATACTTTTCCGAAAGTCAGATGGTATGTCGCCAGACTCATACATTCTACACACCAACGCGAGTTGTCGTTTTGTAGCCACTTTCCCCCCCCCCCCCCCCCCCAATGATTTTAGAAATTCTGATGTAATGTTGTCTATCCCTACTGATTTGTTTGATGTTAAGTCCGCCAAAGCTCTGTTGAATTCTGATTCTAGTACTTGATCTCCTACCTCTTCTAAACCGACTCTTGATACTTCTTCTATCACATAAGACAGATGTTCCACCCTCATACAGGATTTCAGTGTATTCTTTCCACTTGTCCGCTCTCTCCTCTGCATTTAACAGTGGAATTCCCGTTGCACACTTAATGTTATCACCCTTGCTTTTAATGACACCAAACGTTGTTTTAACTTTCCTGTATGCTGAACCTGTCCTTCCGACAATCATTTCTTTTTCGATGTCTTCACATTGTTCCTGCAATCACTTCATGTTACCTTCCCTGCACTTCCTATTTATTTCATTTCTCAGCGGCTTTTATTTCTGTATTCCTGAATTTCACTGAAAATTTTGGACTCCCTTCCTTCATTGGTCAGATGTATTTCTTGTGTTGCCCCATGGTTTCTTCGCAGTTAGCTACCTTTTACCTATGTTTCCCATTCCATCTTCTGTTATTGCCGTTTTAAGAGACGTCCATTCCTCTTTAGCTGTACTGCCTACTGAGCTATTCCTTATTTCTGTATCTACAGCCTTAGAGAACTTCAACATTTTCTCGTCATTCCTTTCTACTTCCGTATTCCATTTCTTTCCGTATTGATTCTTCCTGACTAATGTCTTAAGCTTCCGCCTACTCTTCATCACTATCACATTGCGATCTGACTCTATGTCGGCTCCTGGGCACGCCTTACAATTAAGTATCTGATTTCGGAATCTCTGTCTAACTATGGTGTAATCTAACTGAAATCTTCCCGTATCACCCGGCCTTTTCCAGGTATACCTCCTCCTCTTGTTATTCTTGAACACAGTATTCGTTATTACTAGCTGAAACTTGTTACGGAAGTCAATTAGTCTTTCTCCTCTCTCATTCCTTTCCCCAAGTCCATATTCTCCTGTAATCTTTTCTTCTACTCCTTCCCCTACAGCTACATTCCAGTCTCCCATGACTATTAGATTTCCATATCCCTTCGCATACTGTATTACCCTTTGAATATTCTCATACATTTTCTCTATCTCTTCATCTTTAGCTTGCGATGTCGGCATGTATACCTGAACTATCGTTGTCGGTATTGGTTTGCTGTCGATTCTGATAAGTACATTCCTATTGCTGGACTGTTCACACTCTCTACCCTACCTTGCTATTCATGACGAATCCTACTCCCGTTATAACATTTTCTATTGCTGTTGATATTACCCTATATTCATGTGACCAGAAATCCTTGTCTTCTTTCCAGTTTACTGACCGCTACTATATCTAGATTGAGCCTTTTCAGATTTTCTAGTTTCCTACCGCGTTCAAGCTTGTGGCATTCCACGCCCCGACTCGTAGAACGTTAACCTTCCGTTGACTATTCACTCTTTTTCTCATGGTAACCTTCCCCTTGCAGTCCCCTTCCCGAGATCCGAATTGGGGACTACTCCAGAATCTTTTGCCAATGGAGAGATCACTATGACACTTTTTCAATTACAGGCCACATGTCCTGTGGCTACGCGTTACATGTATTTAGTGCAGTGGTTAACATAGCCGTTGATCATTCTTGATTCTTGCGCCTTTGGTCGCAGTTTCGCACCCTATGGACAGGAGAGTGTCGTTGACACCTGTCCGCTCCCCACCCTCTTTGACAAGGCCGTTGACAGGTCACTTTTTATGACGGAAGTATTCGGCCACCAGTGCTGATTACTAATCATACTTTAAGCTGCAGCAGGATTAGAACCTAGGACCTGTGACGTTTGGTTTATGAATTAAAAACGCTACCCTTAGACCACAGATGCAGGGCAAAAATGTAATGCACCGTTAATGGTGTGATTTGGCAGTCCATCTGCGAAATGTTCATTAATGATAGTGCTTCCACTATCAGTTTACATGTCTTAATTCAACACTTCCACCTTTTAAGAGTGCTAAATATTCAAGACAACGCAACACAATCTTACAAAATATATGGTGGAATAAGAAAAACCAAGAACAAAATTAACTGACTTTACACGTTATGCCAGTACAGGTTGACGGCCTTGTTTCTGCTTCGTGTATTCTCTCTGCTCAGAGTAAGCAGAAAAGGGGTCAGCAGGAAAAGAGAAAAATAGCTGAAATGTGAAGTTTATGCTCTAATGGCCGCCAAAGACAATGGTGATGATTCATGTTTTATAACTAATTTTGCCTTTTCTCTCAATAGGCTTGGCACACAGTCTGACCAACGATTTTTTCTATTAGATCGATCCTTGCCTTTTCATCCTTCAGGCTTTCCGATAGCCTCGTCTGTGAGAGCCGTATGTTGCCTTATATCCATGCTAACATTTGTTCCATATGTGTATGGGATTTTAGCGATTTATCGGAGCAGTTCTTTGAAGGGGGAGGCAGGAGGCGAACAGGTCAATGGCCCGCAGGCCATTGGACAGTCTTATGCAATGCTGCCGCTGCGTGCTCGAAGGGCTGCAGGCAAACGCAGGTAATATATCCTGTAGTGTGAAGACCCCAGCCACGACTCGTTTTGCAACCCATAAGTGGAGTGAGAAGGAATGCTGATTTTAGTGAAAGTCGAGGATGCACTATTATGAACAAAACGTAGAAGGCTTTTGCATGTCCATCCTTTTAGCGGGAGGTCTCTGGGACGACGACCGTTTACTATCGTAACAAAAAATAAAAGCAACTACAGCTGTCCTTATGATTTTATTTTATCTTGTCGCATGGGGATCATATCAACCTGTGTCAAAAACAGCGTGAAGATGGTACAATGAAGCGTTGAAACTGGTAGCGACAAAATAAAATAAACCATAAGGACGGATGTAGGTGTTTTTTTCTTTTTTCTTTTTTTGACGAAACGTAGAAAGCGCCAGACAGGTAATGGTTCAAATGGCTCTGAACGGTATGGGACTTAACATCTGAGGTCATCAATGCCCTACAACTTAGAACTACTTAACCCTACCTAACCTAAGGACATCGTGCACATCCATGCCCTAGGCAGGATTCGAACCTGCGACCGTAGCGGTCATGCGGTTGCAGACTGAAGCGCCAACAACCGCTCGGCCACAGCAGCTGGCGCCAGACACGTCACCTGCTACCTCGAAACTGGAAGTGGCACCCATAGCCTCGGGATGCTTCGAAGACATGAGAGGCTGCTGGATGACCCTCACTAAAAACCAAACGTCGACACAACATACGAGCTGGCGGGATTGGCTAATACGAATATACTAGAGTTCAGACAGAGAAACTCGATTGTGCCCATGAGGACCTACTTCACTGTTCACAGAGGGGGATGCGAAGAGAGTGAGATGCCTTTCTTCAGTGTTAGGAGGTGCGTTACTCATGAACCGCCTACAGCAAGCCTGGCCAAGGTTCGCGCTCTAGGGCCGTGCCACGGCCGGCTGCCAAAGCGCTCGGCCTCGCTCCACGTTCGCCCAGCACCTCACCACGCCGCGCCCGCGCTGTCTGAGCGCGCGGAGAGCGCAGAGGGCGACCAGCCAGCGTGCAGCGTATAAATGGCAGTGCAGTCGTACTGCACGTGACTTACATTTTCATTTTACATCTCTCAACAACACTGGTAATAAACGAGACACGTTATGAGTATTAATAAATTATTTTTG
The DNA here is from genome assembly GCF_023897955.1 of Schistocerca gregaria. NCBI lineage: Eukaryota > Metazoa > Arthropoda > Insecta > Orthoptera > Acrididae > Schistocerca > Schistocerca gregaria. The sequence continues at coordinate 32,886,321 of NC_064924.1, read as the reverse complement.
GCGCTCTCAAGACATAATACAATTTTTATCTGATACAAACTGTCGGCATATGGACAGGCGCAGACAATTTCACAGCGTTTTCAGACTCAAGTTGCCACGCAATCATAACTTATTTAGTTTCGTAATTGAAAATACGTCGATCGAAATAGGTAGCACTTCTGCAACCTCGTAATGGAGACTTGGAAAATTTACCTTCGAAAAGCAATATATACGTCCTGGATATTTTAATGTAAAAAGATTCGTAAATAAAACTGGCATTATCTTGCAGGTCAATCAGTTACATCTGCACGTGCACTGGAGTACTTCCAACAGAAACGGCAAACGATCTCAAAACAGCACGGAAACCGATGTAAGACTGACAGTGCCCTCACAACCTTTATGAATATGTCGTTGTAATTCTGTCAAGGCCGCAGTGGTCTTCAAACCTAGCGCTTTCTTTAACGCCATTGAGCTTACGGAACTGGACTGTTTTTTTCGTATGTGTTCCCTCCACAATGCGTTTTCTCTTTAAACGCGTAGCCATCATATCAGAAAGACGTTACAGTACAGTGTATAACTGTGGGCAGTGTGCGGTCAACTACACTTGAAATACAAGGCAGCAGTCCATCAGGGATGTTCTAAATTTCATTCCTGTACACGTTTTGCAAAGTGGTTCAATTGCTCTGAATACAATGGGACTTAACATCTGAGGTCATCAGTCCCTTACAACTAAGAACTACTTAAACCTAACTAACCTAAGGACATCACTCACATCCATGCCCGAGGCAGGATTCGAAACTGAGACCGTAGCAGTCGCGCGGTTCCAGACTGTATCGCCTAGAACCGCTCGGCCACTTCGGCCGGCACTTCTTTTTCCTCCAGGAATTCAACAACAGGCAGATTTGAATCGAAACATCCTTCCAGGCATGGCAGTTGACTTAACCAGCCTACTTCGCAGTAATATATGAAGTCGCCATACTCTTCCTTCATTTCCATTGAAAAAATGAAATAGAGGTGCGAATGCTGAAATTTACTGTCTGTATCGCCAGTTTGTTCAAGTGCTCCACGCCTGCACATTTAACACAAAGTGCTTCTTGATGCAGAGAACAATGACTCCCGTCTGTCGATCGTTGTACGTTTTTGCTCTTTAATTGTTATCTAAAAGCTTAAATTCCTTCCGCGTGTTACTGTAATGTTATTTCGAAGCAAATAAGCAGTACCCATCGCTTATGCGAATTGCGAATCCTCGTCCCTCTCTTCCGTTATTCCTATCAGTTTCAAAGGATTGTGACGATAGATCGCTAGACTCACTCTTTTTGTGCAAATAGCCGCTGGAGACGGTGAACGCCCACCATACTATAAAGAAGTAGCCGGCCTCGGCCAGCACTCGCCTCGCACACGCCACAGGCGTGAAGCCCGGCGCCCCGCCACCGCCGCGTGCAGAAGCGACCGACAGCACGCAACAACGTCAGGCGACAATACACAACAGCAGGTATAGTTACGGAAGTCGAGGTCTATACAGGACAAGTCTGGTCACGCTTCCATGATCCTTTGCGATGGCGGCCATTTTGGGTCCAGCCTATTACGCGACTGTAGCAGATTGTTTTTGTACTGGGTATAATGTCTGTCGCTAGGAAGTGTGTGTGCTGCACCGAACTGTAGCAGCAAGCAGATTATTCATATTTCTTACAAACAAAGATCGGAGAGCTAAATTGTTACGGAACTGTAGGAGAGACAAATGGAAGCCAACAGCACATTTCAAGTCGTGCGAGATAAGTAAATTACCGGTTAAAAGAATTAAAGCTGAAATATCGTATGCTTTCTACATAATTTATATGTTCACGAATTTTTTTAAAGCTTCACTTTGAGGATACACTGTTCGAGTTAAAGAGAGCTGATGGAAGGAGAGTTCTAAAATGGAATGCCATTCCAACAAAATTTGACGCCCCAGATCCACTCAAACTAGTTTCTTCTAAACGGAAACATCCAGAAGCAAGGACAGTAACTAAATGAGACGTCAATGAAGGTGAGATATTCATCAATGTTTTTCAGTTTTCATATTTAACCCCCTTTCCGACAGATAGCACTTCTTTACTTTATTTTAGGTTTATGAACGTAACCTTCCAATCTATGACCAGTTACCATCACTTGTGTAACCTGAAATGATGCTAGTCTATGATAGGACAAAATTAGTGGCGAGCAAATATTCCCTGGAATTAAATTGTAGACGCACATAAATTTTATATGAAGCATTTATCTTTAAAACTCGGCTTTGGGGCTATTGCAGTTTATGTTGATTCTTTGTACTGTATTGTCATATATTCTGTCGACAACAAGGGTTTGTACAATGTTTTGCAGTGTAACGTGGTCAGTGAAATCTTTCATATCAAGAGCAAATCGTAAATCGAAAGATAGAAATTGTCACACCAGACACACTTATTGTGTTATGCCAGTACTGCAGCTGCAAATGCAATGTTATAGTTGAGTGCACGCCAGTGTTTGAAGACGCATTGCTGGTAAGGTGGTAACTGAAAAGGCTGTTTCAACTTTTATCTGTATTTCAACATTTTTAGCTGTATGATATAATGGATTTTCGTAATTATATTTCCAGCCACTGAAGCGTTTGAAGAAGAATCACATGAACAGAAACAGCAAGCATGTATTACAGATGAACTTGCAGTTGCAAAACAAGAGACTGAAAGCATATGTGAGTTTTTATAATGATGTCACTTTAATCATTAATAAAATACACTAGTGGAAATGTGTGACAATAACTACCATTTACATATGTTTTGTTGGTAGGCCAATATAAAATATTCTTCTCTCTTTACAGATGAAGAAAATGAAAGAGAGGATGGCTGCAGTGGAGAGCTAGCTTAGTACATTCTTACATCCAGACCAGAAACAGTAGATGGAAACAGTTTCTGAGTCAAGCCCTTACAAGTGGTCAAACAAAACAATAAGATTTGCTCTAAAAGTGCTGTTGGTACAAAGGATATGAGTATCTGAGGAGTACCAACTATCCACAGCCGTCAGCAAGGACCCTGAGAGGGAGGATTGAAGCATACCAATCTGCACCTGGCATTCAGCATCATATTATCCAGTGTTTAGGTGTCAAGCCGCAGTCTGAAGATGTGCAAGGAAAACTGTGTGTACTTTCATTGGATGAAGTGTCCATGAGGCCATTTGTTGAATATGACAAAGGTTTAAAAAGATATATAGAATTTGTTAGTGAAGAGTTAAGCAGTTCATCAGAGCTGCAGCTAGCCAGCTGTGCCTTAGTATGTCACTGTGTTTTTTCTAAAATGTCCCCGGCACAAGATACTTTGATCCTAGATGTTAGCTTCCTTCCATTGAAATTGTATCTGGTTTGTTGTAAAGGGAAACTGTGTTCATGGTGATGTAAAAATTAGTTTCAAGATATATCTATGTTTCCCTTCATTGCGTGAACTTGGTAAAGTATTCACTGGTGAAAAAACTGCTCAAGTAACTAGTAACCTAATGTCTTGGGTTATTGTGAACTGTGGTTTATGTGCACTGTTAGAAATATTAGTTTTTCATAACTAATGGACTTTTATCTGATCATCTGTTACAACTTAAAGTGTCACACAGAAGTAGTTACATTACCGATTTCCAAGAAATGTAAATCTGATATTACAGTGAAATTTGGGAAAATAGATCTTCTTTGTAAATCTGAGCTACCAAAAAAAAATCTTCCAATTTTGATAAATACATCATACTCATTACCTTCTAATTTTCTTCGTTGTTGACCTTTTCTTAATCGTGATTCCTGGGTTAGTTGCAATATTGGTTTGGTTTGAAGCAGTAAAACCAAAATTTTTATGGGGTGTGCTGGTTATACAGACTGTGATCATATTCATTCTCACTGCAATGCTGTTATGTATGACCTTTGGAAATTAGACAATTAGCAAATTGTGTTACATTAGAAGGAAAAATGACTTTTCATTAACAAAATTCTGCTTTCCCCAAAGGTACCTAGGGAACACAAAGGTGTGTGTTATGCTTCAAATAGTCTGTAATTGTTCCCTGCCCTCCAATCACTGAAGAACAATATTATTATTAAAAAATGTCTGAGGGGTGTTGTCGGTGGAATGGAATGCCTATTGAGCGTTTCTGGCCAGATTTGTCTCTCCTGATACCATTGTTTTTAATCAGTTTCTTGTTTTTAGGCACATAAAACGGGTCAACTTTGCAGGTAGTGATTGTCCCATGATACATTACACAGTTTTTATGACTCGTTTGTTCACTCAGAATACAGAACAGATACAAATGCCCTCACAACTAATCGTTTGCAAATGGAGCTGTTTTCATTTTCACGTGCCTACACAACTTTCTCTGTATAAAGATAGCATCAGTAATAGTGCACAATATATGTAACTATTCGTCCAGCGACTTTTGTAGCAGACGTGACAGTCACGGTTTGATTGTGATAATGCTGTGTCAGATTTCGTTCTCAAGTGTTCACACTGAGCAGGTACAAACATTTATGAAGAAATACCGTTTTACTCAAACGAAATGAGCGAAATTGGTCTTACACATAGCCCCCATTTTATTTTTAAACTTAAATACATAATGTCTGACACAAAAGACGCGCAAACTGTTTTCAGAGTGATAATTTCCGGAAGCAACAGGTCTCTTGATCGTCTGCTCTAGAACCAACATGGCGGCTCGATAAGGGACTTTGGTGTCCAGACCTTCCCTATATAAACTTTGACAGAAGTGTCCTACATGAGCGACATCTGTGTCGCTGCCTGTCTCGCGGTGCAACTGGCGACATTTGAATTCAAACGTGTTTGAATCTCGTTGCAGCACGCGCGACAGAGAGTGACAGCCACGTGTCTTCTGGGCAAAGCAGTTCAGCGGACGCGACGACAGCTATGCAATACTTATCATCCGATTTTAAGAAAGGTATTCAGTGGAAAATTTGATTCTTCCGCATCTTATAGCTTGATATCTTTGCATCGATAAAGGTCCGAATTTATTTTCTTTACTCGCCATAGTTACTGTGCTGCACGGTATTGAGTACATGGCTGCACGAAATTTTTAAGAACTTGCAGAGGTAAAATCACATTGCGTAGACTTTCCGTATAGTTCATTTAGGGCTTTACATTATTGCCTATGAAATGTAACAAATATATCTAAATTGTATTTAAAATTGAGACCGGAATGATATCTCTTTTCATTCTTGAGAAGTTGCTTGTTATATCCGAAGGACGGGTCGCTCGTGGCGCGTCTGACCCTTTCCTGCTCTTCGGGAATCAAGTGGTAGTAAAAATCGTCGTATCTCATAAAAAGTTCACAGTATCGAAACGACAGTTTCTGGAAATGACAGCACACAGAAAGGACTATGTTATCGCATGATTGCTACTCGATCTGTTTGTGCAAAAGCGTGAGCAGAGCGAAAACAAGACTCCCTATAACCTACACCATGAGGTTTTGTCCGAATATTCAAACAAAGAGACAGAAACAGGTAAAGTGGGTATCAAAGTGATCAGCGTGAGGTGTAGTTTTGCATAAACATATTTAATTGGTTGAAAGTATTCAGGGTAATTATTGAAAATTTAACTAATGAGCTACGGAAAAATTGAAATATTTCACGGAAAGCTGCTGCCAAGCGATGTAAATGAAGTGTCAAAAATTTCATATGTTCAAGGCCTAGCTATTTTGCACATAAAAATACATTGGTGCGGTATTTAAAAGTCAAAAAGGCTTCCTTCGAAACAAGTACCAAAGTTACGATTTTTAAGAACAGAAAACGTTAGGAAGAAAACATGAAAATAAAAATGAAAGAAATCGGTCAAACACAGGGTGAGTCAGGAGGAATGGTACATGCTCTGAGGGGTGTTACTAGTAGTGATTCTGAACGAAAACTCCTCATAAACATTTCCGGGTAAACCAATGAAAACCACTAGAAATGGGAAACGTGTAGCGTTGCCCTTTCTATCAGTACTCAGTCCACGTGCGCTTGGTGCAGCTGTTTACCTCAGGTCCCACTCCTTCAGTGCTTGTCGCAGTGCACGGTACTGCAGTGTTGTCATGTGAACAACGAGTACAGTTTTGTGCAGCGAAAATGCCACGGATCTTCTCATGCAGAGTATACTGACATGGTGTTTGTCTATGGTTTGTCCAATAGGAATTCCAGAGCTGCTGTGCGAGAATACCAACAACGATTTCCGAAGAGTGCCTGATAGAAGGGTGTGTCACGGGTTGTCTCTGAATGTCCCGTACAACCAACTCTTAATGAAGTTGAGAACATTCTTCAAGTAGTGGAGCGCAAACCTATACGAGCTCAAAAAATTGCTGCCCATCTTGGTACTACACAAACATGAGTGATACGCTCAGTACACGACCACGGTCTGAATTCCTTTCATAGACAGAGTGTACAACCTCTGCAGGAAGGAGATGCTGCAGACCGGCAATAATTCTATCAATGGATCATTGCCAATGAGCGATTAATGCCACGTATCCTGTCACTGATGAGTCAACATTTACCTGCAACAGAATCAATAACAGACGCAAGTCTCATGTATGGGCAAATGAAAATGTGCATGCTACCGTGGAAACTAATTTTCAACGACGTTTCTCAGTTAACATGTGGTGCAGTATTACTGATGACCAACTGATCGGTCCAGATGTTTTAGATAACCGTCTTACTGGGACACGGTGTCTTGAGTTTCTTCAAAATATGTTACCAGGATACGTGGAGGACATCCCTTTGGCAACAGGAGCTCGTATGTACTTTCAGCATGACGCAGCTCCTACACATTGGGTGCGGCCAGTGACACAGCACAACGTATCCTGGTCACTGGATCGGTCGCCGTGGAGCCATTACTTCGTCACCGAGGTCACCCGATCTTACCCCATTGGATAACTGTTTGTGGCAGTGGCTGAAGAGCTTCGTATACAAGAGCAGAATGGACGCAACAGAGGAACTTCTCGTTCGTATTTTACATTCTTGCACCCAGGCAAAGGAATGCAGAACTGAGCTCCGATCGGCGACACAACACCTGTCTACAAGAGCAGCAACATGCATTGAAGTTGACGGTGGATTGTTTGAACATCATCTCTGAGGAAATGTACAAAATTAAACAATCCATAATACACTCCTGGAAATTGAAATAAGAACACCGTGAATTCATTGTCCCAGGAAGGAGAAACTTTATTGACACATTCCTGGGGTCAGATACATCACATGATCACACTGACAGAACCACAGGCACATAGACACAGGCAACAGAGCATGCACAATGTCGGCAATAGTACAGTGTATATCCACCTTTCGCAGCAATGCAGGCTGCTATTCTCCCATGGAGACGATCGTAGAGATGCTGGATGTAGTCCTGTGGAACGGCTTGCCATGCCATTTCCACCTGGCGCCTCAGTTGGACCAGCGTTCGTGCTGGACGTGCAGACCGCGTGAGACGACACTTCATCCAGTCCCAAACATGCTCAATGGGGGACAGATCCGGAGATCTTGCTGGCCAGGGTAGGTGACTTACACCTTCTAGAGCACTTTGGGTGGCACGGGATACATGCAGACGTGCATTGTCCTGTTGGAACAGCAAGTTCCCTTGCCGGTCTAGGAATGGTAGCACGATGGGTTCGATGACGGTTTGGATGTACCGTGCACTATTCAGTGTCCCCTCGACGATCACCAGAGGTGTAGGGCCAGTGTAGGAGATCGCTCCCCACACCATGATGCCGGGTGTTGGCCCTGTGGCGCGCTCACCTGCACGGCGCCAAACACGCATACGACCATCATTGGCACCAAGGCAGAAGCGACTCTCATCGCTGCAGACGACACGTCTCCATTCGTCCCTCCATTCGCGCCTGTCGCGACACCACTGAAGGCGGGCTGCACGATGTTGGGGCGTGAGCGGAAGGCGGCCTAACGGTGTGCGGACCGTAGCCCAGCTTCATGGAGACGGTTGCGAATGGTCCTCGCCTATACCCCAGGAGCAACAGTGTCCCTAATTTGCTGGGAAGTGGCGGTGCGGTCCCCTACGGCACTGCGTAGGATCCTACGGTCTTGGCGTGCATCCGTGCATCGCTGCGGTCCGGTCCCAGGTCGACGGGCACGTGCACCTTCCGCCGACCACTGGCGACAACATCGATGTACTGTGGAGACCTCACGCCCCACGTGTTGAGCGATTCGGCGGTTCGTCCACCCGGCCTCCCGCATGCCCACTATACGCCCTCGCTCAAAGTCCGTCAACTGCACATACGGTTCATGTCCACGCTGTCGCGGCATGCTACCAGTGTTAAAGACTGCGATGGAGCTCCGTATGCCACGGCAAACTGGCTGACACTGACGGCGGCGGTGCTCAAATGCTGCGCAGCTAGCGCCATTCGACGGCCAACACCGCGGTTCCTGGTGTGTCCGCTGTGCCGTGCGTGTGATCATTGCTTGTACAGCCCTCTCGCAGTGTCCGGAGCAAGTATGGTGGGTCTGACACACCGGTGTCAATGTGTTCTTTTTTCCATTTCCAGGAGTGTAGTATCTTAATTTATCGTCACCTGCCCTTTCCCATTCCTAGCTGTTTTCGTTGGTTTACTCGGAGACGGTTAAGAAAAGGGCATATGTTTATTATAAGCTTTTGTTTAGATTCACCAGTATTATCACTCGTCATGTACCTTTCCTCCTGAGTCACCCTGTATTTTATGCAATAATTTGTGTAAAACAAATAAGTAGATCAGAGAAACGTTGTACATGCCTTTGAATTATGCTCAAAATCATGGACAGAGAGTGAGGTGCACCTAACGGTTACCTAATTTTTTTATTTCAGACTTTTACACAAATAATTTCACAAAACATTTTACTTTCATTTAAAAAAATTGTATGCTTTAGCTTTGCTGACTACTTAGATTAAGGAAACGCTTTGTCTTAATACTGACTGCTGATGAATTACGTTCCCAACGTCAAATATCAGTAAAATTTTATGGGTCATTGTAATTTATTAGGAATTTAATGTGTGTGATATACTGGGATATTTGTGTATACATAAAACTTAATATACAGAAATGTAACTGAGTCAGTTAAAATAAAAGAATTACCTGAAATCCTTTTTTTGTAGCCATATATATCTAAATTATTAACAACGACACGTTTTTAAACATTTATTTCTAGTAAGCTATTTTATTCCTACAGTTGATTAACATTACTGTCGTTTTTATAGTTTTTCGTTTGTACAGGCCGTTTGTCGTCTTTTTTGTGGATAAACCACTGCAGGACAGGCATAATAATTTATATCTGGGATTACCAAATCACTGATTATGAGTTCAAATTCGTATATGTGAAGCATTTTATCGTGCCACAGGCACGTTGTGCATGCTGGTTTGGTTTTCTTTCTTTAGTTACCACTGTTACCTGGGACAGTATGAGAGAAGACACTAGCATGAAAGATGGAGTAGAAGCGAAAGAAAATTTTTACATATATTACAAACTAAATTGAAACAAAAGAGGGGACAGAGTGAGTAAACAATACAAATTTTTGAAATCACGTAATAAAGGAAACTATTCAAATTTTATGAGTAATAAGCACTTTCCACTAAGAAGTGCTTGTATCCTAAACAGTATAGTACAAATAATGAAATATATCGGGATAATATGCAACACTGCACGACAAGAAGTAAATGTTGTCTTTTTTGACAAACACACGTTTAAAAAACACTGGTAGTATTATTATTGACTCTGATTTGGATGTGAGCATGACAGATGTTTAGTGGGGAGCACTTTGTAACACTGATTTCACTGAGAAGAAACACTTTGGATACTAGACTATTTGAGGCGAGAGGAGAAACATTTTATATTTTCTGCAGCACTTATTCACTTTCACAGGACACCTTCTTCTTGTGGTAAGTGTGGTGTCGTGGCTGGTGGAGGTGCTGAGGGTCACAAGCTGGGGAGATCTCTGCCACTTGCCATCTGCAGTGGAATCTGTAGGAAGTTTCTGAAGTTCTCACGGTAGCGGCTGTGCTGTTGGGCCGTCTTGTTCTCCTACCAGAGGTCCATCATGGAGGCCAGGTTGTCGGTCTGCCTCCTCACTACGATGGCGTGTGCCGTCATGGCGAGGATCCAGAGAGTCGGCCGTGGGGCGGTGATTGCTTCCACTGTGATGCTTTCCAGCGCCGTACTGTTGATGGGGGCCACCATCTGCTGGCACGCTTCCCATATGTTGGTGGCATTCCCGCAGCTTAAACGGTGCTCGAGGGTGTCGGTCATGGCACATATGTCACGCTTGTCACTTGCAAAGAGTTTTATCTCCGCCAGTCTTAGGTTGGTTCGTACCGTCCGTTTACTATTTCGTACCATGTCTCCTTCTTACCTTTAGGCAACACGTTTTCGGAGACATTTTCCCATATTTGTCTCCAATTGTACTGCGGAAATTTGTTTTCAATTTTGTTTTTCGCCGGCTTCTCCCTGAGGACCCAGTACATTCTCTTGGCTGTTCTGTGGCCAGTGCTCGCCACGGTGTTCAGGGCGTAGCTTTTGTTGACGTAGTGCATCCTTGAGTGTCGTATTCTGAAAGAACTGTGCCCCATGTCAACCGGCGACTCTTTTGGTGCAGGATTGTATCTTTCATTCACTGTGGCTGTGATGTCGACGTTTTTGTCCTGGATGGCGAGCGTTCGTTTTAATAGGCGTCCCGCACATTTGGTCTTTACATCCACTAGACCCAGTCTCCCTTGCTGGCTGTTCTAGGTGCTTCAGTCTGGAACCGCGTGACCGTTACTGTCGCAAGTTCGAATCCAGCCTCGGGCATGGACGTGTGATGTCCTTAGGTTAGTTAGGTTTAATTAGTTCTAAGTTCTAAGCGACTGATGACTTCAGAAATTAAGTCGCGTAGTTCTCAGAGCCATTTGAACCATTATTCGAACCAGTCCCCCTTCCTCCGTTGTCAGCGAGCTTGTTGCTTGGCCACTTTGGATATATGTTGACGCCACAGCAGCTAGCACATTGCGCTCGTAATTGCTCGCGCATTTTCGATCGGGATGCTTAGGGTTTGCACCAGGTACCATGCTTTCGACAGGATCGTTGTGTTTATGAGGCCTATTTCTTGATTGATCGTTGGTTTCTTGTTCCTGTGCTGTTTGGAGAGACCTATTATGGTGTGCAGCACGTCTCTGCGGCCATTCTAAGCCGAAAAGGCTGTATAAATATTCCGAGGACTTTATGGTTCTCTGCTATTTCTTAGCACTGCCCGTCTGGTTTGGGTCGTTGATTGCCAGTCGGCAGTAGCACTGCTTTTCTAGGGTTGGTTTGGGCGCCTGACACTTTTTGGGATGTGTTCATGATGGTTTCTAAACGCCCAGTGTCTTCCTGATCTTCAATGAAGATGCCTAGGTCGTCTGCGCAGGCTGAATATTGCTTTGTCTCCTACGGAGTATCCTCTGGTGTCGCTTGAGAGTTCCCGCAGCAACAGGTCCAGTGCTATAGTTGAGAGAGCGGTTGACAATGGACAGACTTGCCTCATTGATCTGTCTAGTTTTATCTGTTTTGTTTTCCAACTATTGACTGTTATTTTCGATCTCGCAGTACTTAGTATCACCTGTATGATTGTGATAAATGTTCGCCCAAAACCGAGCCTGTTTAGCGTTTCTACGTGGTATATGTGGGCGATCCTGACGAAAGCCGTATTGAAGTCCACCGGAATTATGGCAGCTGCGCTTCTCGTGGTGGCTGCCTGTGCTATTGTGTCCCTGAAGGTGCATGGCGAGCAATGTATTTTTCCCTGGTACCGCACATGTTTGCCATGGACTGCTGACTTTCCTAATCGCCGATTTCAGCTTTTGGAGATTATTGTATAGTAGGCGTTGAGGAACTTAATCGGCCATTTTTTCAATGCGGCGGGCGGCTTTCTTCTTAGGGATTAGGATTATTGTCCCTTCGGTAAGCCCAGGTGGAATTTCCGGCCATCAAATATAATTGTTCGGCATCCCCGCGAATTGCACTCAGCAAGTGCAGTAGAAGCCAAACGGGATGCCGTCGGCGCTGATCTTCGTCGTTCCTTCGACGTCGTCCTCGTCGACCTGTCGTCAGGATGCTCCTCTCTGCTGCAGAGTTTTCGCAGTCGCTGCATCGTCTGTCTCTTCTTGTCGGAACATGTCTCGGAAATAGTCTTCGATGTGGCTTGTTCATTTTAGTCGTAAGGTTCGTGGCCGAGAGGTTCTAGGCGAAAAAATCTGGAACCGCGCGACCGCTGCGGTCGCAGGTTCGAATCCTGCGTCGGGTACGGATGTGTGTGATGGCCTTAGGTTAGTTAGGTTCAAATGGCTCTGAGCACTATGGGACTGAACTGCTGTGGTCATCAGTCCCCTAGAACTTAGTACTAGTTAAACCTAACTAACCTAAGGACATCACACACATCCATGCCCGAGGCAGGATTCGAACCTGCGACGGTAGCAGTCGCACGGTTCCGGACTGCGCGCCTAGAAACGCAAGACCACCGCTGCCTGTAAGAGGTTAGTTAGGTTTAAGTAGTTCTAAGTTCTAGGGGACTGATGACCCCAGCAGTTAAGTCCCATAGTGCTCAGAGCCATTTGAACGATGTTTTTGTAAGCGTCTTCCCCTCTTTGTCCCACAACCCTCTTGAACACTTTCCTGTGGCTCTCTCCCTTTCCCTGTTAAGGTTGTGCATGGTGGTGGCTCTTGTTCCACCTCGCCATATGTCTTGGCCGCCCCTTGCTTGGTGTTTCTTTACGTGCAGGAGCTTGGCCTCGAGCCTCCGCAGCTGGTCGTCTGCTGGTGCGCCGGGTGCGTCCTTCAGGCAGTGCTGGCAGGACTCGGCAGTGGTCCGCCTCCAGAGCGCCTTTCCCGCGCTGCGTGTTAGCCGCAGGCTACGCACCGCCGGCTCCGCTCGCGCCAGCCACCACTCGATCGTACTGCTGCAGTGTGTGCGCTGCGGCAGCCACTCCTGCTATTTGCTTGCGCAGTTCCGCGTCCTGCAGGTGTTCTGTATGTACCTCCCACGTGCTTCTTGTGTCCGCGGTCTTTCCTTTCTGCAGATGCAAGCCGCATTCGTTGCTGCAGTGGTCCAAAAATATGACAGGACTGACTTCAAAATGAGCTACATTTTCAGTTGCTGCTCTGCTGACATACACCCAGTCCAAGCTGCTTTTACCATTCTTGTAGTGGTATGTGCATTATATCTGCGTTGGATGGAGAAGCATCACGAATTTTCTATTTTTAGTCGTCGAATTAGTTCTTGCAGCTTTGGGCATATGTTTGGTGTTTGAGTTACAAGTTCGTGGCGCCCGCCATCGGTAATGCTTGAATATAATACGGTGTTGGCCTCCTCTTAGCCTTTATGACAGCTTACACTCTCAATCAAATACTGGGTGGTTCGTTGCGCAATGGCAGCCCATTCTTCACGCAGTGCTGCACTGAGGAGAAGTGTCGATGACTGTCGGTGAGGCCTGGTACGAATTCGGCGTTCCAAAACATCCCAAAGATGTTCTGTGTGATTCAGGTCAGGACTCTGTGAAGACCAGTCCGTTACAGGTATGTAATTGTCGTGTAACCACTCCGACACAGGCCGTGCTTCATGAACAGGTGCTCGACCGTGTAGAAAGATGCAATCGCCATCCCCGAAATTCTCTTCAACAGTGGGAAGCAAGAAGGTGCTTATAACATCATTGCAGGCCTGTGGTGTGATAGTGCCACGCTAAACAAGAGGGGGTGCAAGTCCCGCTCCATGAAAAACACGACCACACCATAACACCACCGCCTCTGAATTTTACTGTTGGTACTACGCACGTTGGCAGATGACGTTCAACGGGCATTGGTCATACACACACCCTGCCATCGGATCGCCACATTGTGTACCGTGATTCGTCAATCCACACAACGTTTCTCCACTGTCAAATCGTTCAATGTTAGGCTCCTTACACCAAGTGAGGTGTTGTTTGGCATTTACCGGCGTGATGTGAGGCTTGTGAGCAGCCGCTCGACCATGAAATCTACGTTTCCTCACCTCCGGCCTGTCATAGTACTTGCAATAGATCCTGATGCAGTTTATAAATCTTGTGTGATAGTCTGATTAGATGACTCCCCGTTACACTTTACGACCCTCTGTGAGTCAGCACACGAGGTCTGCCTGTATGCTTTTGTGCTGTAGTGTCCCTTCACGTTTCCACCTCCCTATCATATCGGGAAACAGTGGACCTACGGATGTTTAGGAGCGTGAAAATCTCGCGCACTGACGTCTGACACAAGTGACACCCAATCACTTGACTACGTCGTGTGTTCCGCGGAGCGGCTCATTCTGCTCTCTCACGATCTCTAATGAATACTGAGGTCACTGATACGGAGTACGTAGCGATAGGTGGCAGCATAATGCATGCCATATAAAATACGTTTCTTTTTGGGGGTGTTCGTATCCTTTCGACCATATAGTGTATCATTGCCAGATGGTGCATATATGCTGATAAAACGAACGTCTGATCAATGTTTAGCCCTATTCCTCGGCCGCTCGGCAATATTTTAGTCGCGCCAAAGTCGATCCAGTTCCGTACCATTATTGCCGTACCACATTGGGATTCTGTGTCTATGTTTGTGATTGCCGCGTATCCTGGTATCTGGTTCATTTTAGCCGTAACGACTCCTCTGAAAGTCCGTGGGCGTCGTCGCGTCGATTTGCACACTTTCGGCGGTCTGCTCCTCCTGCAGTTCCTCCTGCACCTGTAGTGGCGCGTGCGCGGTCACCGGCTGGCCTACCTGCCGCTGTTTAGTTCAGATGTCAGTGCCTCGTCAGATTGAGTAAAGTTCTCTCCAACTGCCTCTCTCTTTCATTAGCAGCTTACTTACAGCCACACCGAGTTCCCTGGTTTAAAGTTACTCCAGCTTTACAGACTCTGCTCCAGAGCTACGAGCGGGACGAGCCCACTCCGCCTCACAATTATGAAGTTAAAAACAAGGATCAAGGATCACCGTACAAGAATGTTGCTACTACTGAAAACAATACGCCTATAATCATTACAAATCTTAATGTGCAGTGTATAAGAACCAAAATTGATCTCGTACCATTTTTATAGAAGAAACTAAACCAGATGTTTTATGTATTTGTGAAAACTGGCTAGCTGAAGCCGAAGGTAATTTCTGTAAATCTGGCCCGCATCTCGTGGTCGTGCGGTAGCGTTCTCGCTTCCCACTCCCGGGGTCCCGGGCACGATTCCCGGCGGGGTCAGGGATTTTCTCTGCCTCGTGATGGCTGGGTGTTGTGTGATTGCCTTAGCTTAGTTAGGTTTAAGTAGTTCTAAGTTCTAGGGGACTGATGACCATAGATGTTAAGTCCCATAGTGCTCAGAGCCGTTTGAACCATTTTAATCTATAAATCTGTTGAATACTTTGACGTGGCCAGTGCTTGGTTTCGAAGAACTGCAACTCACGGTGGGGTGTCTGTGTATGCCAACAGAGATCATATCATCAAGGAAATTGATTTGAGCAGTTTTTGTGTGGATTTTGATCTTGAATTAGCTGCACTGTTATTAACAATTATTGATTTAGTTGTTGTTGCTGTGTACCATTCACCAGTTGGTAACTTTACGAACTTTATTGGACATATGCAGAACTGTTTGTGTTACCCAACACGCCTAAAGTCAAAACTCGCCCTGTGTGGAGATTTCAACATACACATAGGTGATGGAGATGCCAGAGAGAGGGTCTTTATGAGATTAATTACCAGTTATGGGTTGTTTATTGCAAATAAGCTCCCAACAAGGGGTCGTGCATGCCTCGACACCATAATCACCAATCTCAACATCTGGGATTATAAACTCAGTGTAGTTGAACCTACTATAGCAGAACACTGTGCGCTAGTAATGGAAACCAGTATGAGGAGCAAACTGCAGATAAGCACATGCCATTCAAACTACACATTCAAAAGAAGATTTGTTAAAAAAGAGAGACTAAATGATATCAAACCAGTTCTGTCTTGTGTAAACTGGCAGCAGAAAATTGCAGAGGTAGTAGGCAGTGTAGGTCTGTTCCAAACCTTAAAAGCAATATGTGATGACAGGTTTCTGGTAAGACCAGTGAAGAATCCTGTGGTCAAATCACAAGGCAGGCAGAAAGTTATCAATGTGAGAGAATGGTACACACTCGAGCTCAATAAATTGAAGGTATTGTAACAATGTGCAAGGACCGAATGAATTCAGCTTTAGACATTCAAGCTAAAGAATTACATCACCGCAACTACCTAAAAGCCAAAAAAGCTTATAGAAAGGCAGTAGAGGAAGCAAAGAAGAAATATAATGATACATACATTAAAGAGGCCCAAAATGCCTGTAAATCTGCCTGGAATCTTGTAAATGAGTACAGAAAGAAGACTACCTCGTTCTTAAATTCATGTAGCCCTGATAATGAATATTTTGTCAGAATAGTGGAAAATACAGTGAGTGAAATTCCACACTCTGACCTAGACCCGACTGCAAACATAAGAAATGCAGACAGTTGCAGTATTAAAAACTAGAAGGAAGTACATCCTGAAGATATAATAAAAATTATGATCGCCTACAAACACTCAGAAAGTGTAGACATCTTTGGCATAACCTGCACACAGCTAATGAAAATTATTGCACAATTAGCTGAGCCACTAGCCATAGTCATTCATCAATTTGAAAAATACTTGTGTTACACATCACTTAATTGATGTGGTGTGCTACACTACAAACAGTAATATACAGAATCACACAGAACTATTCAGAATTGTCTTATTGAGGATATGAGAAGATACAGTAAAATTTAAGAGGAGAAATAATAGAAAACAAAAGGAAATTGTCATAAAAATCTCAAACCCATTTTGTTTCAAAGGAAAAACTCACTCAAGAAAATTATGAAATTATGAAGAAGCAGAATGACTGGCCAGCACTTGCCTTCAAGAATAAAAGTGGAATTACTACCAATCTGCCAATAGACAAGCATAAAAGTTGGAAAAGAAACCATCCTTGCTTTTGAAACTGTTAATTCCTTCTTTAGGGTGAAAAGAGGGGAGGTTGGGGAAGATCAGAAAGTAGAGGCAGGTCATGTAGACCCTGTTTCCAAGCTCCTCCCATCTATCTGTCCCTCTTTCCCCTCTGAGGAAATAACACACTGGAACAGTGCTTTCATTATTTTGCTTTAAAAGAAGCATACCCTACAAACATAACTCCTCCCAGTTATCTGTCCCTCTTCCCTGCCCGAGGAAATAACAAACTGGAACATTGCTTTCATTATTTTGCTTCAAAAGAAGCATAATTTACAAACATTTATGAAGTTACCTCCATCCATATAACAAAATACTAAATTTTAACAAAGCATGGCAAAAGCACTCACCTTAAAATTGGGTAGAACACAATGGATGAATTCTGAATCATTAATGAAATAACAGTACTGAGTAATTGGTACAAGTTGTGGTTTTACCAAGGGGTTCCTAGATTTTGAGAAAGCTTTCACTGCAGTTCAACAACATTGTTGACAACACTGTTTGAAAATTAATGTTGATTCAACTTAAGTTACTGCATAGAATCTGATATAAAATGACAATTTGCTGAACGATCATATGATGTACATAATTTTTTATTTAATTGTCTTGTTCACAAAGTTTTTAGAATGGGTTTCAGTTATGCAACAGCTATCTTCAGAATGTAAAATAGAAAATAAATGAGAAACACTACTACAGCAGGGAAAAAAGAAGTACATTACTATCTATTATAATAAGATATTAACCCTTTCACAGCTGTGGGTGTGCATACACGTACTTCTTTGGCACTTCCCAGGTGTTTTGGACATGTATTTTCCTACTCTGCCATTTACGTCTGCATGTGTCCTAAGCCACCAACCTCTCACTGCTGCAGATTAATTACTTTCATATATTGGTGAATAAAAAAATTCAAGTATTTATCATACAACGTATGTGCCTCTTTGCATGCTGTCATTTGGAGGGGGCGGGACAAAAAAAAACAAAAAAAACTTCGTTTCAGTATCTTGAACTGTTTATCAAATGTGACAGTTGTTATGACCATATACTTCCCGATCCCAGGGATGGGAGAGGGCACATTGCATGTGACTGCCCTCAGATATAAACAACAATAACTCAAGAACAAAACGATATTTCGTACATTGCAATAAAATCAACCATACACTAAAGTGTACGCAGTGCATTTTTACCTTAGCAACCTGTTTCAAAATTTCGTGCAGTGTTTTTCTCCATTTGGTGCAGTGCCGTAACTGTGATGTATCATAAAAAAGAAGTTCAGTCCTTTATTGAGCAGAGGTATTAGACTGTAAGATGTGAAAAAAAATCAATTTTTCTTAAAATTGGATGATAAGTATTTCATAGCAGTTGAAACACCATCTTTCAGTACAGGTGTCAGCATTTGGCGAGCAGTAGTCATAAACGTGTAAAAATGTTAGTCAAAACTGCCACGCATGTTCCAGTACTCTCTCTCTCTCTGGGTGTGTGTGTGTGTGTGTGTGTGTGTGTGTGTGTGTGTGTGTGTGTGTGTGTAGTGTGTGTGTGCGTGTGCGCTCGCGTGTGTGTGCGCGCGCGTGCGTGCGTAAAGCTACCCAAGCTACCCTAGAGGTGCATATGTGCATATATTACAAGTAATTAATTAACGCTCTCTCTCTCTCTCTCTCTCTCTCTCTCTCTCTCTGTATTTTGAAGTCACTTCCTCTCATCTGTCTATATATGCAGAATAATCTCAGGAACTGCTGTATGGATTTTTATCCAGTTTTGCCTATTAGATTCACTGATCCACGTGGAAGATTTTTGCATATAATTTATAAAAGTTTTGTACAAATTGTCTGAATTATGATTAAATAACGTTAGGTTGTGAGAAAGCAATGATGTTACCACCTAACGAACAGCTGCCGTAACTTGAGAGTATTAGTGCCATGATAACATAGCAAGTGGGACCAGATTTGCATGTAGTGTTGTGGTCTAGTGGTAGTGTGTGCGGCTGAATACTGAAATGTTGATGGGTTGAGTCAGAGCTGTATCACTTTTCTTCACTCTGTCTTTTAACCTAGCATTCAAGTCTCAGTGATGTTTAGGTATGCATTTTGAAAAATAGCGGCAGTTTCTGATTGCCAATTTTTGTTTCCCTTTTATTAGAAATCACAATTCGAACCCTTAATTCACTGCAAATTCTTTGAACAACAGACACTGAGTTACTCAACTTCGAAGTATCATAATAAATATGATCAATAACAGACAAACGTGTGGTTCCTGAAGAGGGGCAGCAGCCATTTCAGTAGTTGCAGGGGCAACAGTCTGGATGATTGACTGATCTGGCCTTGTAACAATAACCAAAACGGCCTCGCTGTGTTGGTATTGCGAACGGTAGAAAGCAAGGGGAAACTACGGCCGTAATTTTACCGAGGGCATGCAGCTTTACTGTATGATTAAATGATGGTGGCGTCCTCTTGGGTAAAATATTCCGGAGGTAAAATAGTCCCCCATTCGGATCTCCGGACGGGGACTACTCAGGAGGATGTCGTTATCAGGAGAAAGAAAACTGGCGTTCTACGGATCGGAGCGTGGAATGTCAGGTCCCTTAATCGGGCAGGTAGGTTAGAAAATTTAAAAAGGGATATGGATAGGTTAAGGTTAGATATAGTGGGAAACAGTGAAGTTCGGTGGCAGGAGGAACAAGACTTCTGGTCAGGTGACTACAGGGTTATAAACACAAAATCAAATAGGGGTAATGCAGGAGTAGGTTTAATAATGAATAGGAAAATAGGAATGCGGGTAAGCTACTACAAACACCTTAGTGAACGCATTATTGTGGCCAAGATAGATACGAAACCCATACCTTCTACAGTAGTACAAGTTTATATGCCAACTAGTTCTGCAGATGACGAAGAAATTGAAGAAATGTATGATGAAATAAAATAAATTATTCAGATAGTGAAGGGAGACGAAAATTTAATAGTCCTGGGTGACTGGAATTCGAGTGTAGGAAAAGGGAGAGAAGGAAAAGTAGTAGGTGACTATGGATTGGGGCTAAGAAATGAAAGAGGAAGCCGCCTGGTAGAATTTTGCACAGAGCACAACTTAATCATAGCTAACACTTGGTTTAAAAATCATGAAAGAAGGTTGTATACATGGAAGAACCCTGGAGATACTAAAAGGTATCAGATAGATTATATAATGGTGAGACAGAGATTTAGGAACCAGGTTTTGAATTGTAAGACGTTTCCAGGGGCAGATGTGGACTCTGACCAAAATCTATTGGTTATGATCTGTAGATTAAAACTGAAGAAACTGCTAAAAGGTGGGAGTTTAAGGAGATGGGACCTGGATAAACTCACCGAGCCAGAGGTTGTACAGAGTTTCAGGGAGAGCATAAGGGAACAATTGACAGGAATGGGGGAAAGAAATACAGTAGAAGAAGAATGGGTAGCTTTGAGGGATGAAATAGTGAAGGCAGCAGAGGATCAAGTAGGTAAAAACACGAGGGCTAGTAGAAAACCTTGGGTAACAGAAGAAATATTGAATTTAATTGGTGAAAGGAGAAAATACAAAAATGCAGTAAATGAAGCAGGCAGAAAGGAATACCAACGTCTCAAAAATGAGATCGACAGGAAGTGCAAAATGGCTAAGCAGGGATGGCTAGAGGACAAATGTAATGATGTAGAGGCTTATCTCACTAGGGGTAAGATAGATACTGCCTACAGGAAAATTAAAGAGACCTTTGGAGATAAGAGAACCACTTGTATGAACATCAAGAGCTCAGATGGAAACCCAGTTCTAAGCAAAGAAGGGAAAGCAGGAAGGTGGAAGGAGTATATAGAGGGTCTATACAAGGGCGATCACTTTGAGGACATTATTATGGAAATGGAAGAGAATGTAGATGAAGATGAAATGGGAGATACGATACTGCGTGAAGAGTTTGACAGAACACTGAAAGACCTGAGTCGAAACAAGGCACCCGGAGTAGACAACATCCCATTGGAACTACTGACGGCCTTGGGAGAGCCAGTCCTGACAAAACTCTACCATCTGGTGAGCAATATGTATGAGAAAGGCGAAATACCCTTAGACTTCAAGAAGAATATAATAATTCCAATCCCAAAGAAAGCAGGTGTTGATAGATGTGAAAATTACAGAACTATCAGTTTAATAAGTCACAGGTGCAAAGTACTAACACGAATTCCTTACAGACGAATGGAAAAACTGGTAGAAGCCGACCTCGGGGAAGATGAGTTTAGATTCCGTGGAAATACTGGAACACTTGAGGCAATACTGACTTTACGACTTACCTTAGAAGTAAGATTAAGGAAAGGCAAACCTACGTTTCTATCATTTGTAGACTTTCAGAAAGCTTTTGACAATGTTGACTGGAATACTCTCTTTCAAATTCTGAAGGTGGCAGGGGTAAAATACAGGGAGCGAAAGGCTGTTTACAATTTATACAGAAACCAGATGGCAGTTATAAGAGTCGAGGGACATGAAAGGGAAGCAGCGGTTGGGAAGGGAGTGAGACAGGGTTGTAGCCTGTCCCCGATGTTATTCAATCTGTATATTGAGGAAGCAGTAAAGGAAACAAAAGAAAAAATCGGAGTAGGTATTAAAATCCATGGAGAAGAAATAAAAGCTTTGAGGTTTGCCGATGACATTGTAATTCTGTCAGAGACAGCAAAAGACTTAGAAGAGCAGTTGAACGGAATGGACAGTGTCTTGAAAGGGGGATATAAGATGAACATCAACAAAAGGAAAACGAGGATAATGGAATATAGTCGAATTAAGTCGGGTGATGCTGAGGGAATTAGATTAGGAAATGAGACACTTAAAGTAGTAAAGGAGTTTTGCTATTTGGGGAGCAAAATAACTGATGATGGTCGAAGTAGAGAGGATATAAAATGTAGGCTGGCCATGGCAAGGAAAGCGTTTCTGAAGAAGAGAAATTTGTTAACATCGAGTATAGATTTAAGTGTCAGGAAGTCGTTTCTGAAAGTATTTGTATGGAGTGTAGAAATGTATGGAAGTGAAACATGGACGATAAATAGTTTGGACAAGAAGAGAAGTTTTCGAAATGTGGTGCTACAGAAGAATGCTGAAGATTAGATGGGTAGATCACATAACTAATGAGGAAGTATTGAATAGGATTGGGGAGAAGAGACGTTTGTGGCACAACTTGACCAGAAGAAGGGATCGGTTGGTAGGACATTTTCTGAGGCTTCAAGGGATCACCAATTCAGTATTGGAGTGTAGCGTGAAGCGTAAAAATCTTAGAGGGAGACCAAGAGATGAATACACCAAGCAGATTCAGAAGGATGTAGGTTGCACTAGGTACTGGGGGATGAAGAAGCTTGCGCAGGATAGAGTAGCATGGAGAGCTTCATCAAACCAGTCTCAGGACTGAAGACTACTACAACAACAGCTAGCCATAGTAATAAACAAATGTCTATCTTCTGGTGTCTTCGCAGTGTTTTTATGCACTGCATAAATATTTTCTTTTATTTGTAATATAAATTTTGTATATGGTGTTCTATTAATGTTACTTGACAAATATTGTACTTGTGTCGCAATCTGTCCAGCCATGGCTGGTGAACGACGAAGATAGAGTAATAAAAGTAATAAACAGGTTAGTGTCTAGCTCCCTCTGTCTGATCCGCTCGCAGGAAACAAATCAGTCGCGACATAAAAATTTGGCGCCAGGTGTGGGGTCTGGTCACCTGTTTGGGCTTTATTTGCAACATTTGGACAAGATTTGGCGTAGGTCTGCCAACCATTTAGTTATGGCCTATAAACTTGAGGAATAGGTGTGAGGCTTCTTAATTCGGATAAACCTCAGCCCGAAGTTGAGACTGACTGGCGGCAAGAGAGAAATTAGTGGAGGCAAACGTTCTGAGGCAAGACACGCAGAAGAAGAAGACCGGACGGGCCAAGGAGGCCCACCCATCGAGAGAATTCGACCAGGCCCCTGCATGGCGGGTTGACTATGGGTGTGAGGGCACGCCATTCCGTCCACTCCACCCACGGAAGTAGACAACATCCGAGGCCATCAGGTGGACTAGTAGCAGCTGCACCGCCAGAATGACAGACTTGCGGTCCACCGCTGCCGACGACGCACAGCTACAATAGAAGAAATTTCAAAGTAGAAGGTGAGATAAAGGTTTAACAATAACATCATGTCTAATGAACAAAATATTTGTGATAGTCAGGCAAATCCATCCGCACCGCCAAGGCAATATATTAACCTCAGTGAGGCTATGAAATTGCTACGGCATCCTTTTTATGGAAATAAGGAAGAATTAAATGAATTTTTGGACAATTACGACAGTGCTTTCGACTTGGTAGCACCAGAGCAGCATGATGTTTTGTTGAAATTTGTAAAATCACGTATAGTTGGGGCTACTAGAAGATAATTGCTAGTGTGAGATCTGCCACTTGGCCTTCAAGCGGAGCTATCTTAGTAGAAAATGACGCATGCAAGAGAACGCTAGACTATAACGCTTGCAAAATGATCGCGAGCAGACAGGAACCATGGGAAATCATGGTCCAGTGTGGTTCGCGAATAAATGCACTTCAGCACCAGTTCCACGAGGCAATAAAATAAGTGATGACGGAATCAGAGTTAGCAGGCATCCTTGCGTTAGTGTTCAAATTGGGTCGTGCAGTATTCATACAAGGGTTATATGAACCCAGTATTAAGACAATAGTAATGGCTAGAAGGGAGTCAATAACGCTCTCCGAAGCAGTAGATATTGCATCAAGAGAAGAAAGCGCGATCGCGTCTGCACGAGAGAAACCAATGGAAAGGACATCTCAGGAAATATAATCTCATAAAATTCAAAAGTGTTTTAATCGTGGAAAACAGGGGCACATAGCAATGAAGTATTCTGATAATAAAAGCGAACGCAGTGTAGGCACGGTACCAGTACATATGGAAACGTGAATTGAAGAAAAAAACGATAAAGAACGTTTTGCAGAAAATCAGGAAGAAGTTAAGGTTTATGGGGAACATTAAGAGCCAATGACAAATGCTGTGTTTTTTAGTGTAATCTAAAAGGTCATTACTCTCGACATTGTAAGAATTGGCCCTTAATACCAAAGAAATATGGGGGGCAGGGAAACTAAAAGGATGCGCCATGAGGAAGTCACATTGCGACTTATCTGGCAAGGTATATAAGGTAGACTGCACTAACAGAAATGAGTATATCAAGGTAAGATGTGAAAAGGGAGTACGGAATCCAGTGAGGTTTTTGATAAATAGTGGTGCAACAGTAAGGTTATTGATAAACAACCGTGTACGGGGATCAGAAAAGTGCGATTCTGCTCAGAGTACTAGAATAAAAGGCATTAGTAATGATGTTGTTAAAACAGAAGGCGCCTTAGAAATTGAGTCACAGGTTGAAGACGGAATTGTAAGACACCAATTCCATGTAATACGGGCAGAAGTGGATCTGCCAATAGACGGACTTTTAGGCAGAGATTTTCTTGCAAAGCACAAGACAGTTATAGATTATGGTACAAGAGGTGCTATGATTTGTGGAAAACGATTTAAGTTGAGAACGGCGCAAGAGTCGCGTCGAGTAGTTGTCGTTAACAGAGCGTTAGGAAGCGCTACTAGAAACGAGAAGAGTATCGCGAGTGCTAGCGAGATAGAGACACCGCGAAATGTTTATGCGTTTACGTTCGGAACCATGAAACGAGATCAACATGTTTCGAAGAAGGAGAGAGTACTTCGACAGCAGTAGGAGCCGCGTATGAGAAAAACGTCATAAAGAAGTCTATGGCGGTAAGAAACGCAAGTAAGGAAAACGTTAGTAAGAGGTTGATGAGTCCCACAAAGGAACGGTGTAATCGTAGCTGATTAGAAGGAGATGATTTTGCAAAGGCAAGAAATGAAAATTGTAATGATACAGTTTCGGTAAAAGTCGAGTTAGTAAGGGTAGAACATGACAAAAGGTCTAAACGCACTTATACAGCGGTGTTGCAGAACACAGATTCAAAGGTCGATTTAGCTGTAGTTGAAGCTGCAGAATTAGAAAACTGTTACGATTGTAAGCCTACCGTGATACGCGAAGGAAGTACAGCGACACAAAACTGTACGTTAATTGTAGGCCCTAGAGAAGAAAATATTGTAAAAGTACGAGTAAGTTTATTGGATGTATCGGAAGTAATCATTTCAAGACAAAAATTAAAATATGGCTTAATTTTACCCAACGCATTACTTTATGTAAGGGAAGATAAGTGTATAGTGTCTTAAATACTAATGAAAAGAAAGTTTAGTTAGACGATCCTGTAATGTTAGTCGAGGAGCTAACTCTGGTGGATGAAGCGACGGTAAGACAAGTTCTAAAAGTACATTCAGATAGGAAATTCAGAGCCAGTAAATTAAAAGCACTGCGTGTAAATCACTTAAATAGTGAAGAGAAGAAAGCTATAATATAAATATGTCTAGCTTACAATGATGTGTTCCAATTTCTGGGAGATAAGTTAACCTATACAGAGGCTGTTAAACATGAAATTCCACTAATTCCTGAGCCAAGGGAAAGGTAGTTAACATGAGGCCTTATCGAATACCACAGACACAGAAAGAAGTATTGCAGGCCGAAATCGATGTTACAAGATGACATTGTAGTACTCAGTAATAGTGCCTAGTGTTCACCTTTAATATTAGTGCCCAAAATGATGGACGCCAGTGGAAAGCCAAAATGGCGTCTAGTAGCTGACTACAGGAGATTAAATGAATTAATGGTTAAAAATGTATATCCCTTGCCAAGGATTGGTGAAATTTTAGACAGACTGGGTCAGGCAAGTATTTTTCCACTCTGGATCTAACCAAGGGCTATTATCAAGTGTTATTAGACGAACGAGACCAAGAAAATACTGCTTTTAGCATTCCCTACGGAAATTATGACTATAAAAGGATGCGAATGGGATTGAAAACGGCTCTAAATACTTTTCAAAAGTTACTGAATACAGTCTCAATGTGACTTCAAGGTGACAAGGTACTCATTTATTTGGACAATGTGATAATTTTCTTTCCTTCATTAGAATAACCTAATCGCAGGCTAGAAGAGGTTTTTGAGGGACTCCGACGTTATAATTTAAAACTGGAGATAGACAAATGCGAATTCCTGCGAAAAATAGTTACATTTCTAGGTCATGTACTTACAGCCAATGGATTGAAGCAAGAGCCGGCCGTGGTGGCCGTGCGGTTCTGGCGCTGCAGTCCGGAACCGCGGGGCTGCTACGGTCGCAGGTTCGAATCCTGCCTCGGGCATTGGTGTGTGTGATGTCCTTAGGTTAGTTAGGTTTAAGTAGTTCTAAGTTCTAGGGGGCTTATGACCTAAGATGTTGAGTCCCATAGTGCTCGAGCCATTTGAACCATTTGATTGAAGCCAGACCCTTGTAAGGTTGAAGCTGTGCAACAGTATCCACAGCCAACGAACACAATTCAGTTGAAGCCATTCCTCAGCTTAAGTGGCTATTATCGGCAATTTTTGAACAATTATAGTAAGATAGCAAACCTGTTGTACGAGTTGTTGAAAAAGGGAACTATCTATAAGTGGGGATATGAGCAAGAACAGACGTTTCAACAGCTGAAAGAAAAACTGTTGAATCCCTTTATTTTACAATACCCTGATTTTAGTAAGGACTTTATTGTCACCATAGACGCGAGTCAGACCTCGCTTGGAGCAGTCTTGTCACAAGGTAAGTTATGAAGTGATTTTCCTATTGCATATGAATCGAGAAGTTTGAATAAAGTGGAGAAAAAATTATAGTATAATGGAAAGGGAAATGTTATCCATATGTTGGGCAGTCAAACATTTTCAGCCACATTTGTTTGGATGTAAATTCACTGTCTGTACGGATCATAAACTACTATTGTGGATAAGTAGTGTATCAGATCCTTCATCGCGATTGTTAAAATTATGATTCAAACTGAAGAGTATGACTATCAGATTGTATACAAAAGTGGCAAAAGAAATCTGGTAGCAGATGTGCTATCACGAATACGAAACATTGAGACAACAAATCAGAATGTAGAAACGAATGTAAATTAACAGTAATTAAATGATAGCGTCATGTCAGGAGAAGCCATAAATGAAAGTAAAGCCCAAGAGCAATTAAGAAGTTTAACCCCAGAAGAGAAATTGAAAATTCTTAAGCAGTACCATGACTCACCAACTGGGGGACATCAAGGAATTGGTAGGAAGTATGAAAGAATTAAACGATATTGTACATGGAATGGTATGAAAGCAGATATTGAGCTGCCAAAGAAATAAGTTAACACAAAGTAAAACTAAGATGCCTATGGAAATAACATAGACCCCAGAATATGTATTTGAGTGTTGTTGTGTTGACATAGTAGGCCCACTCACACTAACGGATCAAGGCCATAAGTACATACTTACGTTCCAAGATGCATTAACGAAATTTCTAGTAGCGGAGCCAATTCAGCTACAAGGCGCAGAATCAGTTGCTAGAGTATTGGTTGAGAAAATTATTTTATGTTATGGCATACCGTCGATATTATTAAGTGACGTGGGAAGCAATTTTATGAGTTAAACAATGCGAAGAGTGTGTAGATTATTACATATGGAAGAAATCCACACTACTTATTACCATCTGCAAGACAATGGAGGATTAGAGAGAACACATCGGACTTTGACAGAGACACTATAAAAATGAAAATCAAACTAACTGGGACAGCTGGGCTCCATATGCAGTGTTTGTATTTAACACTACTCCGCGTAGTGCCACAAGTTATATCCCGCATGAGCGGCTTTTTGGAAGAATATGCAACGTTCCAGGTATATTATAGAAAACGCCTACAGACGATTATGTTATTGAACTGAAAGAAAGATCGCGAAATATGCGTCAGAGCACACGAGAATTAACGGCACAAACAAGGGTTAAAAGTAAGGGGTACTATGACAAAACACAAAATCCACGGAAGTTAGAGACAGGAGACAAGGTGCTTCTATTTGATGAAAGCGTACGAAGAGGTCGCTCGGAGAAGTTAGTCAATGGCGAGGCCCATATCTTGTAATTGAAGTAAAGCGTATTAATGTAGTAATTCGGTTAAGAGGGAACGAGAACCTAAAAGTGCACTCAAACAGATTAAAAGAGTTGTTTTAAATTGCAGGAAAACGGCAACGTTCATGAAGATATGACTGGTCGTCCTAATTACGGTATTAGCATCGGTAAGGACACAACCGGATCTACAGGCTACCAAGGTCTATTCGTGCCCAGGTTTATATTATGACAACAACGGTACAGTCAGTTTATATAGCGTTAACTGGAGAATTGTAAGCTACTTTAATCAAGTAGAGTTACAACAAAAAATCGAGTCCCCTTATAACACTACCGTCTGCTACCGCTGTACCATAACCTTGAACCTGGAAGCAGGTTGTGGGATAAAACTATTTCATTAAAGCAATTGTAGTACAACGCAAGAGAGCAGTGTTACCCTCTGGGAGGACCGCGTTGTACCTAACGGAGGTGGCTTATCGGAAATTAAAGTCAGAATTACGTAAATATTTGAGCAGTAACAAACAAAATTTTGCCTATCTGCACCGTTAAACGGATAAAGAAAACGGTCGCCAGCCTAACTAGGCAAGAGAATGATTAACATTCTCGTTCAAGAAAATAGTTATTAATAACTTTAATGGATAAACACAACCTATACTTTGTCACACGCGAGAGCAGTGAACTCTTGACACATACATATGTTGATATGATTGAAACTAACAGTTAGAGCAGCACAAACTATTTGCAAAATTATAATAGATATCGAAACACACTATTGCTTTCAGGGCTTACACAAACTGAATGGTCTTTATAACATTATTACTATTCACTGCAGAATAATTAATTGGATATAGGTTAAGTCTCTCTCTCAGTTAAATACTTTACTATTTAAAATGAAAGTTAATTGGAATCCACAAACAGGTTGCTTCTCACTATCATTTGAATAAAGAAATTAAGGTTTTCCTAATTAGTTGTCTTTCCGTTACTTGTTACTGAGCATTAACCCAACAGACAAACTGTGGATCCTGTTGTATTGTTAATATGCACTTCTAATACACAAGAGAGACAAACATTTATCAAACATGAGTATATAACGTTTCACACTGCAGTTTTCCACCTTTACTACACAGAGACAAAATTAACATATATGTAAGATACTGACTCACCTTCTGCGATTTACAACAGGCAGTAATGTGATCATTTACTAAGCAAAACTTTATAAGCCTCAGTCTTACGAACTCTTAATTTGAAGTTGGCAACAACACCTTAATAAGCAGTTTTATTAGGAAAATTATTTTTAGCAAGCATCATTAACTCACTCTCTTGCCACCGTAACTTTCTTTTTACTATGTTCAAGAGGCATTAATTAGCAAAAACACTGGGCTTTAATGTTCTTTCAGTAAGGACACTCGGAAATCATTTTAGTTCAAACGGAGAGGAACCTGAAAGGTGTTATGATAAGGAGAAAAATCAAGGTAGGTACATAAACTCAGTTATAAATTACCTTATATTTGAGCACACTAACACATCCATTAAGCTGATCCTTCACTGTACATTGCTGTGGCGATGATAGATACAAATTCCAGAATAGTTCCAGCTATTTATCCATCCATCCGAGGCATTGGAAAGTGGCAGAAAAAACCTCTCTCGGAACCAGCACAATATGCAACATTTACATGGCAGCGCACAGTTTTGCAGCTCGTCCCCGACTCGTAGCTCGCCCCCGACTGTTAGCTCTCCCCGACTGGTAGCTCATCCACGACTGACTCTCAGTTCCACCTTTCCTACATAGGCCAACCACAATTAAGTTCCGTCCCAGAGGGAAACCGCAACACCTTTTACATACAAACCAACTAAGAACCCTAAGTGAGGATCAGAAGTTTACATAACAGCAAAAAATACAATAAATAAAACGGAACATTTGCACATATTGACATTTGTACCAAAAATTATTCAGACAAAATTACTATTATATACAGTAAGATTGTTCCCTCCAAATGGGACAAAGAATTTAAATGACAGATACACTACTTTGCCTAGAACCAAACCATGTCATCAAAGTTTGTACCAAGAAAGGAGTATACAATTCTGTGTTATCTATTCACTCAAACACATTTACAGAAGCTCAACGATGTAACATTAAATAAAACAAAAGCAAAATAAATCCCTATAGCATAAGAGCTGTGGTGTTACACGCTGAAACCTTACCAGCAAGAGCAGTAGAGTTTTTCCAGCAAAAACACTTACAATAGAATATGACACGATGGAGTGCTATAGGACAAAACAGGCGCTACAGTGACATGTATGTAAGATAACAAACTCACGAGGTCTAATAGGGAAATTATGGTTCAAATGGCTCTGAGCACTATGGGACTTAACTGCTGTGGTCATCAGTCCCCTAGAACTTAGAACTACTTAAACCTAACTAACCTAAGGACATCACACACATCCATGCCCGAGGCAGGATTCGAACCTGCGACCGCAGCAGTCGCGCAGTTCCGGACTGAGCGCCTTAACCGCTAGACCACCGCGGCCGGCTAGGGAAATTAGCACATCACGGACACAGCATTAGGAAACGTAGAATTTTAAAATTTGTTGGTGAAATAAGCAAAGTGCTTTCTGGAACAGTAGCTGGAGATGACGCGTCTTATTTTAAAAGCAAGATCAACCTGCTTGAAAGAGAACAGAAGAAGTTACTTAGGTTGTCAAAAGAACAGGTAACTATTGTTGAGGCAAGGTTACATAGTTTCAACCATACTATAAACTCAGTAGCGAGAGATGAAAAGATAGAGACACAATGGATATTGAAACTGAATCAGCAGATGTTGCAGTACGAGAATTCAACAGATCGACAGTTAAGAAAAACTGCTGTTTCAGTGACACAAAATGAGCAACTCATACAGTTGATATCAATATTCAATGAACTAGAGCGAGAGCATGATTTATTGATAACAGCTATTGTCAATGTTCAGAAGGGAATATTAGAATCACACTTAATAAACCCTATACAAGTTGAAAAATGTTGTTGTTGTTGTTGTGGTCTTCAGTCCTGAGACTGGTTTGATGCAGGTTGTTGAAAAATATATTGAAATAATTAAAGATGAGATTAAAAGGCAAGCAATTCCCAGCAGCACTGACTGAAGTCATGGGGTACCAGTTAATGAAACTGATTCATTTAGATGTATTTGTTGCTGGTAATGTATTACGTTATGTACTAAAGATTCCATTAGTCGATAACAATGTGTTTCACGTATACAAGCTCCGGCCATTACCAGTCGAGGTTGATAGCAAATAAACGCCTGTTTACGTATATAGCACCAGAGAAGGTGTTTTCATTAGTGGACGATGCTAAAATACAGTATGTAAAATTAAACAATGAACAGCAGGTTTGTAAAATGATTGAATCTGATCACAGTATATGTAAAAAGACCTTTGTCTTACTTTCCACTTATGATCATGAAGTTTGCGTAGCCAGTAACTAAAATTCCTGCTGATTGTATTCAAAAGTACGTAATAGTGAAAGAAAGTATATGGACACAAATTAGAGGAAATGAATGGCATTTTGTAGCACCTAAGGACTAAAGTTTTAAGTCGCGTCTGATTTGTTTCCTGCGAGCCAAACAGGAAGAGGGAGCTAGACACTAACCTGGTTGAGGCGGAGTGGGCACGTCCAGCTAGTAGCTCTGGAGCAGAATCTGTAAAGCTGGAATAACTTTAAACCAGGCTACTCGGTGTGGTTGTAAGTAAGCTTCTAATGAAGAAGAGAGAGAGTTGGAGTAAACATTACTCAAGCTGACGAGGCACTGACATCGGAACTAAACTTCGGAAGGTGTTACTAACTCGTAACTACTACTCTGTGCAAATAAACGCCGCGAGAGTCTAAGCCCCGCCCCTGAGACAGAGTAGCGCAGTGACCACGTCGGAGGCAGAATACCAGCGGAATCCTCGACAGGCTGCTAAGCTGCCGTTTATATAGTCTCCTGAGACGTCACTATGATGCTTGGGGAATCTCCCATCGCTCTGGCTGCCTTCCGATCCCCGGGTCTGTCACGTAGCCGCTCTGAGTGGAAGTTTCCTGGTATCTGGCGCTGCGATGCGCCGGCTCTTTCCGTTGTGTACTACCCCTGTGTGGAGGCTCTCCATCTGTCGAAGCACTTTAATGCGTATAACAGCGGCTCCTACTGCTATGTCACAGGACCGTAACTTCACAGACAGCTTAACATACGCGTATTCGTAGTTTATTCGCGATAATTCTCTTCAAGGCAGTCCTTTGTCATTTTCTTTGTCATTGTTTGTCTGCCCCGGTAACACCTGCGGCAGTCCATATATTCATACTGCAATACTTCATTATCGCAGTTCTTATACATATATATGTAGTAAATTTCATTTTGTTGTATTGAATCTGAAACTTACAGACAGACATTAGAAATTTGTTAACAGACAAAAAATTATTTTCAACATGACGACACTTGGTAATAAATGTCAAACAAAATCATATGAATTAATATATATATATATATATATATATATATATATATAATTTTTACTAATGTCTCTTATTGTTCATTTCTGTGGACTTACAGCTTTAGATCTACAATATTGTTAATCGCTAGTGGCTTTTTATATGTGGGTACACGAGATAATATGCATTTGTGTGCGGAGTTCCTCGTGCTTCAAAGGGACCATTATAAAAATATTTGAATTTAGAAATTTTATGCTTAATTTCGCTGGATTTTTCATGAGTTTTTACTAAAAAAATCACCAGTTTTGAATTTTGAGGGCATAATCGTGTCTTTTAGCTCTGGCTTCCGCTTTTTCTTTAATTCTTTTACTAACCAAATCTTTTTTCTCTTTCAGATCAAGGCCTATAATGGGTAGAAATTGCAAATTTTTTTCAAATACACTTTTGCAATTTAATAAGATTTCTTCAGGTGTAAAACCTATAGTTTCATGATAAAGAGTATTCAATATGCTTTCAAAATCTGTAACAAACCTGCCCCAAGCCTTGTGATTGTTGTCGCACTAGGTTCGACACAATCTGCCTAACTCATGCATATACTGTTCTACCGGATTACTTGCTGGGTGGTCGACCGAAATATATTTTATTTGTACGCAATTTTCTTGCATTCCTTTCTGCCATAAATTTGAGTTAAAATGGGGCCAATTATAGAATAGTACCACTTTGGGTTTTAAGATCGTCTTAAAGTATTCAGCCATTTTCTTAAACACTGCTTTTGCAATAGCCTTTCTGAAAGGAAATAATTTAATAAATTTAGAAAACACCACCAAAAGGACAACAATATATGTACAATTTCCGGAAGTTTTTGGCCCATACAAATCCACTGATAATAATTCAAATGATTATTCCGGTATAGTGTTTGGCATACCACCCTGGCTGGTTCCGCTGCCAACTTTTGCTCTTTGACAAATATCACACGATTTGACTCTATATATTATTTTCTTAGTAACACCCACATTTATTACTATAACATCGGTTAGATTTTCAACACATTTTTTCGAATCACAGTGTCCTAAACACTCAATAACCTCTGTTCCAAACTGAGATTGCCATCAAATTCTCCGCTCCTCTATATTTACATTTTTCTTTTTGCATAAATACCATTAAATATCTTATAAAATTTACATTTTTGAGGAAACTTGGAGTTCCTGAAATTTATTTTGAGAGATTTCCAATCTTAGTTCTGATGGAACCAAATACTTTTGCAAATTTGTTCAGTCTTCTTTCTACTCTGAACCTCTGGAATATACCTCATGTGAAAAGTACCGTATTCATTGCTTTCCTCAGTTTCATTGTTCATGTATTCAGGTAATAGGGTCAAAACGTCTGCGACGTAATTATCACTGCCTTTTACATAGAAAATCTCAAATTGCTGTAGATGTAGAGCCGAGCGACTTAATCTGCCGGTAAGTAGGCGACAGTCTTCTATATAAGTCAGAATTTTATGATCTCTATGAATATTGGTTTTGTGCCCCCACAAATAATTTCAAAATTTTTTCATACCTCATATAATGGCTAGCGCTTCTTTCTTTGAAATGGTATAATTTTTCTCGTATCTGGTTAGGGTTCGACGAGCGAAACCTATTGATCTACGTTTTGGTTCTATTGATTCTGTGTTCTCCTGAAAAATTTCTATACCAACACCATATGCACTACTGTCGGTAATCATATGGAATAGATCACTCAAAACGTTTCTTTAAAAACCATTGAAGTGAGGGCTGTTAAATGCTTGCCCCTCTGCAAATTTGGATAAAATCCATAAAGACTGAAAAATGCTTTCAGCTGCTTTCGGTTCTTAGGTGGTGGGCATTTTTAAGTTGCGTTCAAATTTTCTGTGTTCTTTGTAACCCCAGATGTAGTTATAATATGTCCAAAAAACTTTATCTCTTGTTTTACCATTTATCAGTTTTTCAATTTCAAAGTCATTCCACCTGCTTCAAGAGCCGCAAGGGTTTTGTTCAATAATGCACAATGTTTTTTTTTCCAATTCTCAGTTGCAATTAATAAATAGTCCACATATATTGTCAATCTAGCACGGAATTGTCTTCCTAGAACCAAATCCAATGCTCTAATGAAAACAGCAACAGAAGTGCTTAGACCAAAATGAACGACTTTATACTGGTAACATCTACCTGCAAATAGAAATGCTGTATATTTACGGCATTCTTCGTGTAGTGGGATTTTCCAATATCCCGCAGTGAGGTCTAAGCAAGTCAAATATTTTACATTATGGAATTTCTATAGCAGTTAGTTCAAATTTTGCGGTCGGTCTACTTCTCTCTTAACAATTTTATTCAAGGTTCGTGCATAAATTACAACTCTCACTCCTCCATCCTGTTGTTCGCAATAATAAGCGGGCTGTTATATTCATTATTACTTCTTTCTATAAATCCCCATTCGAACATTTTGTCTATTTTCGCCTCTACTGCTTCTTTCTTTTCTAACGGCACTGGATAGGATCTTACGAAAAATGGTTGGTATTCCATTGCATAAAATGCGGTATTCAAAGTTCTTTACCATACCGGGTTTATCAGAGAACACTTCCTGATTAACAGTCAAAATGCTAAACAAGTCAGTTTTCTGTTCTGACGTAAGCTCTTGAATTTCGTCAACAATTTCTTTAAACGTTTCTGTTTTCGTAGCACTCGTCATTAAGTTCTTCACATGATAAATTTCAATAGGTTGGTCAAACCATAATTACCCGCGCCCGACTCTAGCGCTAGTGAGTCAACATTAGCATCACCTAAAATTTCGCTTGTTGCAAATAAAATTTCCAAATTACCGGATTCGCTATTAATTTTGACAAATCCTTACCCACAATCTAAAAATACATTTTCTTTATCTATCCAGTCAATACCCAGGATCATTTCGGCGCTTAACTCAGGTACGACTAAGAATTTACTAGTACCTGTTTACGGATGGGCTTACTGGATTTGCCGGTTTCTCCAATAATTTTAACTCCGTTTACGGACATCATAACCAATCCTGGTTTATTCTAGATACGCTCTAAAAAAGATTCTGAGACAGCACTAATTTGCGAACCTGTATCCAAGAATACCGGTAATTCTATATCATAAATTTTGACTGGAATAATGGTTTGTTTAATTGTCCTGTGTTCTGTATCTTCCTGTTCTGCCCATAAAAATCCTATTCGACCATTATATGGTTCCAAGAAACGTTATCAACTGACAATTCCTGTATATCTGGGGGCTTTTTCGGTCTTTTGATTTCCACTTCTTTAGCAGTTCTTAGTAACTTCTGTAGAAGAATGGATCGGTTGGTAGGACATGTTCTGAGGCATCAAGGGATCATCAATTTAGTATTGGGGGGGGGGGGGCAGCATGGAGGGTAAAAATCGTAGAGGGAGACCAAGAGATGAATACATTAAGCAGATTCAGAAGGATGTAGGTTGCAGTAAGTACTGGGAGATGTAGAAGCTTGCACAGGATAGAATGGCATGGAGAGCTGCATCAAACCAGTCTCAGGACTAAAGACTACAACAACAACAGTAAGTTCTGCCCCGCTCTCGTATTGTCAGGTGCCTTTTTCAGTTTTGAAATTTCAAAATCTTTCATGACAGTAATAAAAGCTAGCCCCAGTATTGGTCTCGATTGCCGGGTTTTGTTTGAAAAATCTTGATTAGGTCTTTCATATTCATTTTCAGTAAAGTTTTGTTCCTTTTCCTCTACTGCTATGTATTCTTCCTCAGATGTATCACTGAGTTCTTCCTCACTATCTTACTCAATCATTAATGCATCTTTGACACAATGAGCTAAATCATAAATTGACGTTTCCTTGTTTTCGGTGTTCTGATAATTTTCTAAATGCTGCACTTCAACATTACTTCGAGTAACTTCGACTTTCACTTTTTGCTTGTTGTAATCATTATGCACTTCAGTGATTCGTATGTTACAGTCGGACTCAACCTCATTTTCACTATTGCTGACAGTTGCATATGCGGGATGTTCGTCACTCATAACCTCATCCATACTGTTGAGGATTTCATTCTCCGCCCTATTTCTAGTTATACTGGCCATTTCACCATTTTCTGCATTACTTTCCCTAATAACTCAGCACGCGTACCTTGTGCAGCGCCTTCATTTCTTCCCCTAACTTCTACTAAATTCTCTGTAAGCACACCCTGCGCGCCACATACTATTTTCCCCTCTTTTCTATTAATTAATACTGTCTCTACTTCTACGCCTCCTCTCTTTTTACATCAGTGGCCGTATAACTTTTATCAACATTAATTACATCATCCTGCTCCTTTTCGTTCCTTGACAGTTCCTTCCTGCACAACATTTCTGTGTTATTACTTCCATTAGTTAATATGCCGGAACTACGATTTACTACTGAAAATCGTCCACTGAAACCTTCGATTCCTTCATCTCTTTTCACCGCAGCTATCTAGTTTTCACAGCAGAGAGATGAATGCTTCACAAGGTTCATTGCTTACTGTAGCTTATTTCGAAAATGCCTGACTGTTGCCTTGCCGCATGATCGTGACTCATACGCGACAACACCTGTCGCCTCGCGTGCACCAACTAGTGACGCGTTCCCTCCGTCAGCTCGTTGTGTACATTCATATGTACTATTTTTGTACGATTTCTCTCGTTTGGTCCTTAAGCCATTGTCCTGTATCTGGCCCGTAATACACGCTGGCCCTAGTTTACCACATTGTCCCTATTTTGAAAATTTCGCAGCCTACATTCACTACCGTGAATTGAACCGTTACCATGTCCTCTCTGTATGGTGTTTACGCGACATCGATCATTCTCTGTTTGTTCGTTTTGGTCATGGTTTTCCCTTAATCGTTTATTATTGACTGGACGATAGTCATGGTTTTCTCTTCTCTACTCTCTCCAAGAATGATGAGAAGCTTTTGTGGTTGCTTCCCACATATCATTTCGAATCCTTTGGGAGCTTCATCATTAATTTCCACATTATTTCGGATTCTTAAATGAGTCAGTTGTCTGTACCGTATTTCACAGAATTCTTTTATAGTACAGTTTGGACATAATAAATTTTCTCCACAAATAGTCCTGCTTCTGCTCTGACCAGTATTCCTCAATAAGTTTTTGCTTAATTTCCTCAAACGACATCTGGTCCGTTTCTAGATTAAATACCCAGCTTTTTATTTCCCCTGCTAAAGCACTGATCACCACATTAATTTTCTTCTAATCTGTCAAGTAATCAGGGAAATTTCTTTGGCAGTTTTTCAGAAAGTCTAGAGGCTACCATCCATTATGTCTTTTTGCTGCGTCGAAACGTTCTTTGCCCTCTAATAATTTACTATAACACATCCTTTCTGCAATATGATTAGGTATTTCTCTTATCTTTCTTTCTAAGTTACACATTTTGCCTTGAATCTGAGAAGTGTTTTGTTCGCACTTCTGTTCGCAGTTTATTACTTGTTTCCACAACTGTCTTTCGGATTCTGTCACCAATTGTCACATTTGAGAAATTTCGGTGTTGCATTTAGCTAATAGTTATGTTTTTGGACCGAATACTCTTTCGTTAACTTTAGTTATTACTAAAGGTTCTACCTTCTCTTGAATTTTCATCACTTTGGCGTCAAACCTATCATTAACTTCGTGAGTTTGCCCTTGAATAGTGACAACATTACCTTTGATAATATTTATTTCACTTTTTAAATCTCTAATGACATTGGTAACTACCCCTATTCTTGAAGTTACTTCATGAATTTGTTTGCTGATCTTGATCCCTTGCATTTCAATTTGTTGACCTCGTGTTTTTATTTGTTTGTTAATATCACTACACTGCGCTTTAATTTGTTGAATCTGTTCAACAATCTGTGCATTACTATTTCTACTGTGTACTGTGAGTTGTGCAGACATTTTTAATAAGTCCTGTCGTAACGCGTTCTCACTCACTTCGCTTTTGACCTTCGATGAATCAAACATATCCATGATTCGTTGATATACCTGCTGTCTTTGGCCGCATCCTCTTTCCTGTGTTGTTCCATTTGCGATAAGTTCATTATTTGAATCTGTTTATTTCCACATGTATGATATTCCACGTAAGCCTGCTGCCGCTTCGTGGCGTCATCTGTGGTTGCATCTGTCGAAACTACTGCCACATATTGCATTCTGTACTTTCCCATCCCGCTCGTCTTGGTCCACTTTCGCTTTTGTATCCATCTTTTTATTCTGTTACTGTTGTATATCTTTATTTTTCAACTCTGGGAAACGCCCTACTATTTCACCTGATACTGTATCTACATCTACATCTACATCCATACTCCGCAAGCCACCTGACGGTGTGTGGCGGAGGGTACCCTGAGTACCTCTATCGGTTCTCCCTTCTATTCCAGTCTCGTATTGTACGTGGAAAGAGGGATTGTCGGTATGCTTCTGTGTGGGCTCTAATCTCTCTGATTTTATCCTCATGGCCTCTTCGCGAGATATACGTAGGAGGGAGCAATATACTGCTTGACTCTTCGGTGAAGGAATGTTCTCGAAACTTTAACAAAAGCCCGTACCGAGCTACTGAGCGTCTCTCCTGCAGAGTCTTCCACTGGAGTTCATCTATAATCTCCGTAACGCTTTCGCAATTACTAAATGATCCTGTAACGAAGCGCGCTGCTCTCCGTTGGATCTTCTCTATCTCTTCTATCAACCCTACCTGGTGCGGATCCCACACTGCTGAGCAGTATTCAAGCATTGGGCGAACAAGCGTACTTTAATCTACTTCCTTTGTTGTCAGATTGCATTTCCTTAGGATTCTTCCAATGAATCTTAGTCTGGCATCTGCTTTACCGACGATCAACTTTATATGATCATTCCATTTTAAATCACTCCTAATGCGTACTCCCAGATAATTTATGGAATTAACTGCTTCCAGTTGCTGACCTGCTATTTTGTAGCCAAATGATAAGGGACCTATCTTTCTATGTATTCGCATCACATTACACTTGTCTACATTGAGATTCAATTGCCATTCCGTGCACCATGCGTCAATTCGCTGCAGATCCTCCTGCATTTCAGTACAATTTTCCATTGTTGCAACCTCTCGATACACCACAGCATCATCTGCAAAAAGCCTCAGTGAACTTCCGATGTCATCCACCAGGTCATTTATGTATATTGTGAATAGCAACGGTCCTATGACACTCCCCTGCGGCACACCTGAAATCACTCTTACTTCGGAAGACTTCTCTCCATTGAGAATGACATGCTGCGTTCTGTTATATAGGAACTCCTCAATCCAATCACACAATTGATCTGATAGTCCGTATGCTCTTACTTTGTTCATTAAACGACTGTGGGGAACTGTGTCAAACGCCTTACGGAAGTCAAGTAACACGGCATCTACCTGTGAACCCGTGTCTAAGGCCCTCTGAGTCTCGTGGACGAATAGCGCGAGCTGGGTTTCACACGACCGTCTTTTTCGAAACCCATGCTGCTTCCTACAGAGTAGATTTCTAGTCTCCAGAAAAGACATTATACTCCAACATAATACGTGTTCCAAAATTCTACAACTGGTCGACGTTAGAGATATAGGTCTATAGTTCTGCACATCTGTTCGACGTCCCTTCTTGAAAACGGGGATGACCTGTGCCCTTTTCCAATCCTTTGGAACGCTTCGCTCTTCTAGAGACCTACGGTACACCGCTGCAAGAAGGGGGCAAGTTCCTTCGCGTACTCTGTGTAAAATCGAACTGGTATCCCATCAGGACCAGCGGCCTTTCCTCTTTTGAGCGATTTTAATTGTTTCTCTATCCCTCTGTCGTCTACTTCGATATCTACCATTTTGTCAACTGTGCGACAATCTAGAGAAGGAAGCACAGTGCAGTCTTCCTCTGTGAAACAGCTTTGGAAGAAGACATTTAGTATTTCGGCCTTTAGTCTGTCATCCTCTGTTTCAGTACCATTTTGGTCACAGAGTGTCTGGACATTTTGTTTTGATCCACCTACCGCTTTGACATAAGACCAAAATTTCTTAGAATTTTCTGCCAAGTCAGTACATAGAACTTTACTTTCGAATTCATTGAAAGCCTCTCGCATAACCCTCCTCCCACTACATTTCGCTTCGCGTAATTTTTGTTTGTCTGCAAGGCTTTGGCTATGTTTATGTTTGCTGTGAAGTTCCCTTTGCTTCCGCAGCAGTTTTCTAACTCGGTTGTTGTACCACGGTGGCTCTTTCCCATCTCTTACGATCTTGCTTGGCACATACTCATCTAACGCGTATTGTACCATGGTTTTGAACTTTGTCCACTGATCCTCAACACTATCTGCACTTGAGACAAAACTTTTGTGTTGAGCCGTCAGGTACTCTGTAATCTGCTTTTTGTCACTTTTGCTAAACAGAAAAATCTTCCTACCTTTTTTAATATTTCTATTTACGGCTGAAATCATCGATGCAGTAACCGCTTTATGATCGCTGATTCCCTGTTCTGCATTAACTGATTCAAATAGTTCGGGTCTGTTTGTCACCAGAAGGTCTAATATGTTATCGCCACGAGTCGGTTTTCTGTTTAACTGCTCAAGGTAGTTTTCAGATAAAGCACTTAAAAATATTTCACTGGATTCTTTGTCCCTGCCACCCGTTATGAACGTTTGAGTCTCCCAGTCTATATCCGGCAAATTAAAATCTCCACCCAGAACTATAACATGGTGGGGAAATCTACTCGAAATATTTTCCAAATTATTCTTCAGGTGCTGAGCCACAACAGCTGCTGAGCCCGGGGGCCTATAGACATCCAATTACCATGTCTGAGCCTGCTTTAACCGTGACCTTTACCCAAATCATTTCACAATTCGAATCTCCGTCAATTTCCTTCGATACTATTGCACTTCTTATCGCTATAAACACGCGTCCCCCTTCACTGTCAAGCCTATCTCTGCGGTATAGATTCCAATCAGAGTTTAGGATTTCACTACTGTTTACGTCTGGTTTCAGCCAACTTTCTGTTCCTAGTACTATATGGGCGTTGTGTGTATGTTACAGGATTGTGCCGCCGGACGTTTACTACTCTTTCTATTGTTGTTTTTCCCTTCATATTTACGTTTCACACTATCTCTGAGAGTAAAACTGAATAACGTCCTGTCACGCGGCGCCAAGTATAACGCTACCGCGGATTTTTAAATGTGCCAAATATGATCTTAGCAAGCAACAAGCGTTACGCTCTGGGAGGAATTTTGAGAAGTTTCACCGTGCCTTAACCTAGAAGACAGAGGGAATCGAACGTGAATTTCGTAACGGTGGCAATTACTAGAAAGCAGAAAGACTATAATTTAGTAAATAATGAAAGTAGAGATAATTTAGTTAAATCAAACAAACAAAAAATTTTCGTCAGCCTAATTAGGCATAATAATGTGGAAACATTATTCTCAATGGATTTATATATACTCCTGCAAAAGGAACTTTTATTAATTATTTCTCAGTAAAGTGCAATGAACGGCTATACGACCAAACGAACTGCACAGTGGGTAGCAGTAGTTATCAACAGCATAGGTTAGCAGTCACAGAAATGTAAAAGAGACTTTACCCCTCTTAACTACAATAATTACTTCAACTTTTAACTAATTCAGCACAAAAAAGTGTTCCTAAAGACAACACTAGACTACATAGTACATGAGAAGAGTTCAAGTTTAACCAACATACATATACGCTTCAGAAATGCAGTAATATGACACTGAAATAACACATTTCATATTCATACCACAGTGGCAATCTTTCAGATTCATTTGCAAAATCCAGATTCAAGTTGACTTTCCCCTGCTAGTAAAGTTTAAAGTGGGTGCCCTTAAACTGTCCCTTTCTTTATAATTAACTATGCTCACTTTTCAGAAACACTTGTCATCACATAAACGCTGAACTACAACTCCGCTTAAGATTATTTAGCTCTGAATGCTTTAAAGCAATTTACTCTAGCAATATTCTTATTAAGCTTTCATTATTTAAGCACACTCTTAAATTAAACAAATTATAGATCATAAAGTTCCATTTCCCTCCAATTATTCACTTAACTACACAGTACCAATTACTCACAATCCGTAATGGTGTTACACGCTTCTCGAAATTTCTATCGAATGTGCACTGGATCGTGTCTTCACGATTGAGGGTTGCGATGATTTTCCGACTGTCAAACGTTAAAAGTGCAAAGCTTCATACTCGCCAAGGCGAAAAGCTGCAGCTCGCTCGGTGGCAAAACTCTACCACAAAACCATAACTAGCTGTTATTTGCAGTTGTCAGTCTATTTATCAGTATATTCAGGGTTGTCAGTCGCGTAGTCACTCATTCTTCCGCATTTATTGGCTGTTAAAAGTTCTTGATAATGTAAGCAGCATTCGCCTTTAATTTATTGATGAGGTAGTCGAACACTCCTCTGCTGATACATTTGTATTCGAAGAATTTGTCTGGAGATCTTCGTAGTTAATAATATTTATGAAATTCCCTATGGACATTCCTCCCTTAGTAAATTTCATGCATAGCATTCCTTTTCGCTTTATTTTCTTGCGCACGCAGAACACGTTTTTTTTTTCGCCCGATGCTGCTGCTTGCCGCCGATGTGTCACACATCCAGACGTCGCTCGCTGCCGGTCGCTTCTACCGCTCACGTGGGACACGGCTAAACAATAGCGCAGGGAAGGGGAGCAGCGTTTTCTGACGAGCGTTTTTACTGGTACGTGCTCGGAAGGTGCGTAGCCCAGCCAGTCTGAACAGAATCGAGAACAAAACCGCAGAATTGCTAGTGTTCCTCACAGCGCCTGTGACTC
The DNA here is from genome assembly GCF_023897955.1 of Schistocerca gregaria. Taxonomy (NCBI): domain Eukaryota; kingdom Metazoa; phylum Arthropoda; class Insecta; order Orthoptera; family Acrididae; genus Schistocerca; species Schistocerca gregaria. The sequence continues at coordinate 32,843,088 of NC_064924.1, read as the reverse complement.
AGACCGCTGCCTCTTCAGCCGCCACCTTTAATTTATTGTTGTGAGGCAGAGCCGCAAGCACGGGACGATGCGTAGGGACATTAAAGCCGTTTTATAGGATTTCGTAACTTGAACCTTCACTCTGAAGAGTTACATTCAGATGAAGTGATCAACTCGCTTTCAACTCCGCCCACAGTTATAACGCGTTGTCTGCTTTAGTACTTCCTGTCTTTAGTACTAATGTCATAACAATCGCATTATGACTTTGTAAATGCAGCTGTATCATTTAGGCAATTATTATACATTTACGTCAGACCCTTTTTTCATATGTGCTAAGACTTTATTAGAATAAAATTGTAATTAGTTATCATATATTCTCTTTAGTGGAGTACTCTGGATTAATTGGGGATATTGTTTCGTTTAATAGTCACTTAATTCTTAATTCATTATTTTGGACGGTGTTTGATTGATATATCTTAGACATAGGGCCCAGTTCTGACTTTGAATCCTGCGTCTGTAGCCTAGCGACGTTCACACCCAGCTTGGAATATATGCTGTGGATGTGTGGTAAGTAGCGCCAACCCCCGCAGCCTACTCGGCAAGTGACAGCAGTCCCTGAATGGAAAAGACTTGTACAGTCTACCCGAAACAGAATAAATGGTTAACAAGTGACTAAAAAAATAATTACAGACTTCATGCTGTCAACGAAAGACAGTGACAAGTTCCTAGATTTACCAGTCCAATGCGTTTCCCACCAACAGTGCAAAGCTTACTAACAACATCAACAGAAATGGACTGTAAATGCTGGGAAGTTTTAGCCTAAATGAAAACGGAGCAGCGCTCGTGGTTGGGTAAGTCGTCTCTCTCGGAAAACTGCTTAACCTGCCGTATGGTATGACAAGAATTAAACTCGCTTCTCAGGGCGTAGAACAGTGTGCAGGTAATTGAGAAAATTCTGCCCATATGCGTTGTTGCGTTAATATTGTTAGCAACTCATATCTGTATTCCATGCAGTGATATTGGTTACTGTGGAAATAAACACCCCTCAAACACGTTGTGAGGCGGAGGGTGGAATAATTGTTAACGTTCCTATTATATATTTAATGCTGTTGTTTGCCGTTCTCAACACTGGCTTTCTAACTACAATATTGGCAACCAGTAAGTGATTAGCAAAACGTGAAGCCTGTAATTAGAATTCCTAGTGTCTACTTCATCTGAGAAACACATTTATAGCTACAGCTTATAGCTCTGAGGAATTAGGAGAGTGTCTGGGATTCATAATCAAAAACCATTCTCTCTGAAATGTTCACTATATTCTGAAAGTCACAGACCAAAACGAATCCACACAACCAACCACCAGAGCAGTTCAGAGTCTAATGAGCTGATGCAACTATAACTGTTCAAATTAAATGTTTAAGTGAATGCTCGCCATAATTTGATGATAATATTCATCAAACGCCACACTAATAATGGTAGAATGTCTGTTCTGCGGCGGCACGTGAAAATACGAGATACGCAAACTAAAGATAGATCATTAACGTCATCCCAAAATTAACACTTCACTCGAAAACGATTTCATGGTTACGCGTATCCTGAGTAACTTATTACTGCATCCGAAGCTGTTTATTTCAACGATAGAGACGCGACTCCCAGCACAGGTGGTGCGTTAATCAGCGTGTGGAGAGAACTGGGGCCTTCTCTTCTTGCGCAGCGTTCTTACATATAAAGCCGCGGTGCGGTCGGCTAAGGGAACGCCTGATCAAATCTGCTCTCCCGACTAGCCGCTGGGCTAGTAATGCACCACTTTAAGTTGTCGAATAAATCATTGCTTCCATTGCTGATGGCCGATGAAGCTTTCAATTTAATTGTGCAATCAGCATACAAGAAAGTAATGATAATAAAAGTCTGACGTGGCTAAGTCAAATATTTTGGGTGAGAGAATTAATTTAATTACACTACACGCAGTAGACGAGCTCTGAACTTGCTCTTTGGAGATACGCTATAGCTATAGTTTTATAGTTATTCTGTTGAAATGTCTCACATTTTTATGATTATAGCGGATCTCCCTTCTCCTTAAATTTAAACATCCTAGCTTTATTTATTCGCCTACTTAATCTATCTTGCTTCCTTAATTTCTAAGACAAAACCAGAAAATCATTAATTTCAACTAAAGTTTTAATTTGTGAGATCCAGAATACTGTTTCTACTAAATTATTATACAAAAGGAATCTAAATATAAATTTTTAAGTTTCTAGCTCTTTTCTGTTGCGCGAATGATTTTTACAGAAAAAGGTCCAATTTTCGAAAATGGTTTAAGTTATTGAACTGATATCCAAAACATATTGATTTTGTATTACTCCTAACATGCTAGAAATGTTTCAGGTTATTTACTTCATTTGAAAGTATTGTGCAACATTTATGACTTCAGAGCTAGTTACAGCGGACTAGGCTGGCACATAATGGAAAGACTGATGTGAATTTTATGTCCGCGCACTGAATCGCCAATAATTCCTGCGGTGGCATTCACGGTGGCACCGACTACGGTCGTGAGGCGCTGCCGCCAGAAAAAGTCGCCCTGTAATATCGGCCGACAGTTTGGCCACAGTGCTTCATGTCTCTTTCGTCCTTCGTCAATTTTGGCTGGATCAGGAAGGTTAGGTTAGATTTTAAGCTACTAGGATAGCATGGACACCACGATGTTTCAGTCCTCGGAGACAAGTGCTGCATTGCGGCTTTTGCTGTTAAAAAGACGCTGAATGCATGTGAATGAGCTACTTCTGTCTCGAAAACAATGTGGCGAGTAATGTACACTCCGTTCTCAGTTTTCGGAATAACCAGACAATTTTTATGAATATGACGGGAAGAACGTCCTGTTACATTCCAGAGATGATCAGCGGTGACCTTGAAAAGCAAAACTGGAAACTCTAAGTTTCGCTGTATTTATTTAAAGTTGTGCAGACATACGTGAATTAAACTCCAATCACTGTCACTCAGCGTATGTGTGAAAGACAAGTATGAAGTTTGGAGTAAGATGCTCTGAACATGCAGAGTAGTGGCGTAGCTGTGTGAAACGGTCGCCGTTATCCGGTAGCTGTCGGTAGTCGGAAAAATACGCAGATGTCGGGGCCGGTGTGGCGACAGTCTGAAGCCTGGTCTAGACGAGGGCACTGGGTTGCGCTAGCAGACAGTGGGTAACCGCGACGCGCGTTTGCGCAACTCATGAATTACTGTACGAAAGAAATTGTTCGTTTTATGGGTATTCGAGCTATGCATAGGTATTTTGTAGGATTTTAATGATGTTGACTACTAAAACAAGCAGCGAGTTGTTGCTAGGCTTGGGACTGTCATACTCGATCTTGACAAGGACTGGTAAACAATACTTGAGCTGTAGAGTAAATTTCACTCAATTAAAATTATAGACGTACATACACAAACGAATTACGAAAAATACACGCAATCAAAACACCCGGTACAAGGCCAAAACTCACTCCGTGGTTGGAGCGATTTCCTGCGAGCATTAACTCCACACAACTCGTACGGTTCCCAAAACATTCATTTTACACACGATTATGGCACTAACAAAACGACGAAACTGCAGTGCACACTCGCTGCGCCGTGCCTACAGACACACACATGAAACCATTCGCGTACAACTCGCCGCATGCATCGTCTGGCGCTAGCCAATGTCGTCGTTCGAACTAAGCTTGAGGCGTGCTACGGAGCCTCAGTGAGACGCCTGCAGTTGCTCCACGTGAAGTACCGGAGTAGACAGATTGAGGAGTCAACTTTTTTCCCTTCTGTTTGTTGAGGCAACTGCGTGACAATATTCCGGCGACCTGCCATAGGCTACCATGCAGCTTCCAACTTCCACACTCACCGTCCCTCTTCCTCCTCCCAGTCCCCCCCCCCCCCCCCCTCCCCCCAGAATACAATTTCTCCCTTTGACAGGGTACAGACATTCAGTACTTGCTTTCAACAAACGTCATTTATCAGGTAACATTAATTTTATACCACGAAAACAATATTTTTAATAATCTGTAATCTTTACATCTCCCGCAACCCGGAAAATATTAGTCACAGAGAAAAAATAATTAAACCCTTTTCGAGCTAATTTTAATGTCGTTTAGTTTTGTGCTGGGAAATATTTCCGCTGAAAGCTGTGATTTTCAAGTAATTTGACGAAAATATAAAAACTGGCCTTTAAAAACCGCCCCAACATCCCGCAGACCGACGCTCACATGCCACCGCTGAGGATTTTCAGTACCTTGTGTGCGACACTGCCTTCCACTACTGTACAAAAATTTGCGACTACCTGAGTTTTTCAAGTGGTATTCTGTCATTGACTGGATGTAAGTGAAAGGGGAGATGTTAGTCGATCTCACTTTTTGTGTGCTTATAATTCTATTTATGATATATCACTCCATTTTTAGGCACTTGTATGAATTAGTTACTTAATTCGACACACTATATACAGGGTGCTACAAAAAGGTGCGCCCAAACTTTCAGGAAACATTCCTCACACACAAAGAAAGAAAATATGTTATGTGTACATGTGTCCGGAAACGCTTAATTTCCGTGTTAGAGCTCATTTTAGTTTCGTCAGAATGTTCTTCCACCTACGCTCCATGCAGCACGTTATCATGATTCATACGGGATACTCTACCTGTGGTGCTACAACATGTGCCTTTACAAGTACGACACAACATGTGTTTCATGCACGATGGAGCTCCTGCAAATTTCAGTCGAAGTGTTCGTACACTTCTCAACAACAGATTCGGTGGCCGATGGATTGGTAGAGGAGGACCAATTCCATGGCCTCCACGCTCTCTTGACCTCAACCCTCTTGACTTTCATTTATGGGGGCATTTGAAAGCTCTTGTCTACGCAACCCCGGTACCAAATGTAGAGACTCTTTGTGCTCGTATTGTGGACGGCTGTGATACAATACGCCATTCTCCAGGGCTGCATCAGCGCATCAGGGAATCCATGCGACGGTGGGTGGATGCACGTATCCTCGCTAACGGAGGATGTTTTGAACATTTCCTGTAACAAAGTGTTTGAAGTCACGCTGGTATGTTCTGTTGCTGTGTGTTTTCATTCCATGATTAATGTGATTTGAAGAGAAGTAATAAAATAAGCTCTAACATGGAAAGTAAGCGTTTCCGGACACATGTCCACATAACATATTTTCTTTCTTTGAGTGTGAGGAATGTTTCCTGAAAGTTTGGCCGTACCTTTTGTGTAACACCCAGTATAAATTAGACTGGAGACGCGACACACTTCTGAAATTCCCTATCCTCAAGTAAGTTATGCCGGCAAAAGCGCAGGACGCGATGCAGTGATGATCGATTTGTTTGCTAGGACGAAGCGGCGCTCTCCAGAGTAAAACAGGAGAGGCACTGCCATCCTAATCGTGGAAGTGGTGCCCAAAACGCCTCTGGCTGGTGTTTGACAATACATCTCTACTTTACATGACTTTCGGGGCGCACTTGCCTACAAATAATATTGGTATGATAGACACATGATTGTTAGAGCGGAACATGACTGCAACAGACGAGAGCCTGTGCTCAGACAGCACTCGTGGTCCCCTCTGTGCAGCCGGCCTAGCCGACGACTCCCCGTATCAGTGCCTGCTGGTTATTATCTGCCTCAACCTGCTGGTACCCGGTTACATACATGTAAAGTAAGTTTTGTATGCGTTTTACGGTCTTTAGCCAATGCTAGCGGGGTTGCGTAGACAAGAGCTTTCAAATGTCCCCATAAGTGAAAGTCAAGAGGGTTGAGCTCAAGAGAGCGTGGAGGCCATGGAATTGGTCCGCCTCTACCAATCCATCGGTCACCGAATCTGTTGTTGAGAAGCGTACGAACACTTCGACTGAAATGTGCAGGAGCTCCATCGTGCATGAACCACATGTTGTGTCGTACTTGTAAAGGCACATGTTCTAGCAGCACAGGTAGAGTGTCCCGAATGAAATCATGATAACGTGCTCCATTGAGCGTAGGTGGAAGAACATGGGGCCCAATCAAGACATCACCAACAATGCCTGCCCAAACGTTTAGAGAAAATCTGTGTTGATGACGTGATTGCACAATTGCTTGCGGATTCTCGTCAGCCCACACATGTTGATTGTGAAAATTTACAATTTGATCACGTTGGAATGAAGCCTCATCTGTAAAGATAACATTTGCACTGAAATGAGGAATGACACATTGTTGGATGTACCATTCGCACAAGTGTACCCGTGGAGGCCAATCAGCTGCTGATAATGCCTGCACACGCTGTACATGGTACGGAAACAACTGGTTCCATACAGTGACGTGGTCAACGTTACCTTGTATAGCAGCAACTTCTCTAACGCTGACATTAGTGTTATCGTCAACTGCACGAAGAATTTCCTCGTCCATTGCATGTGTCCTCGTTGTCCTAGGTCTTCCCCAGTCTCGAGTCATAGGCTGGAATGTTCCGTGCTCCCTAAGAACCCGATCAATTGCTTCGAACGTCTTTCTGTCGGGACACCTTCGTTCTGGAAATCTGTCTCGATACAAACGTACCTCGCCACGGCTAATGCCCCGTGCTAATCCATACGTCAAATGGGCATCTGCCAACTCCGCATTTGTAGACATTGCACTGACTGCAAAACCACCTTCGTGATGAACAAACGTACCTCGCCACGGCTATTGCCCCGTGCTAATCCATACGTCAAATGGGCATCTGCCAACTCCGCATTTGTAGACATTGCACTGACTGCAAAACCACCTTCGTGATGAACACTAACCTGTTGATGCTACGTGCTGATGTGCTTGATGCTAGTACTGTAGAGCAATGAGTCTCATGTCAACACAAGCATCGAAGTAAACATTACCTTCTTTCAATTGGGCCAACTGGCGGCGAATCGAGGAAGTACAGTACGTGCTGACGAAACTAAAATGAGCTCTAACATTGAAATTAAGCGTTTCCGGACACATGTCCACATAACATCTTTTCTTTATTTGTGTGTGAGGAATGTTTCCTGAAAGTTTGGCTGTACCTTTTTGTAACACCCTGTATACAAAACAAGCCAACAAAATGGGGATTCAAAATGTGCGCTAGAGCTGTATAATTTTGACTTTTACCAAGGTGCAGCTTCAAAGGCCACAAAGCATGCACCTGGAAAAGGTCTTGCTTACAATGTTGTGATGAAGCTAACTGCAGCACTGTAAGAAAATCGCTTTTTTACTGTTAATGCAGACAATTTCTTCACATCGTATCGTGTTGCTGTGAGCGTACTGAAGACGGGTATTTATTACACAGACACAATAAGAGCTAGAAGAATCGGCTAATGTACTCTCCTGACGAAAAGCAGATGAACGCTCAAGGACGTGGTACTATCGCTTCACAAGTTGACTCAACTGGCAAGTTCATTATTGTGAAATGGTATGATAGCATATGCATATGCTAAAAGGTGTAGAGCCAAAGGACATGGCACAAATATGGGATAGGACTAGGAAAGAACATATTCTTGTCCCAAGACCATCCATTGTTCAAATGTGCAATCGTAATGTGGGAGGAATAGATCTTCATTGTATGTTGACATCGCTATGTAAATATCCCATAAAATCCAGAAGATGGTATTTGTATATCTTCTGACACACAATAACAATAGCTGTTGACAATAGCTTGCTGAAATATAGAGAAGACTGCAAAGCCCTGTCTGAGAAACATGTTTGTCTCAGGCCGTTTCAAGTAAATCTTGCAAGTGTATTGGTATCCACCGGACAAGGAAAATTCAAGTGGGGACGTCCAACTGCTGAAGACATGTCCAAAAAATTCAAGAAACCTGCTACCACAATAACTCCAGTGCTAGAATGTCAAAAGCACAGTGGAATAACACAAGAGGAAGGTGCAAAATTTGCAAGACACAGAATTCTTTTCTTCAATGCCAAAAAATGCAAAGTTTTTCTGTGCTTCAACAAAGAAAAAAACTGCTTCAGAAGATTCTACTGCCAAAACCAATGTGTGTAAATACGTTTATTGTTACATTATTGTAAGAGCTTTTGAAATAAACCAGTTCAGAACGCAAAACTGTGATTATACATTTATCTTACGGATGCCGTTACCATTACCTTGAAATAAATTGTTACATGTATAGAATGCATTGTAAAAAAGGACTGAAAAATGGAAAAAAGGTAAAAGTTGTACATTTGTCCTCCCACATATTAGTAACGGTTAATAATAAGGTGCTAAGAACGATGTACAATTAATATTTATTGTTGTGGTTCCTAGAGGGTTAAGGCTTTACTATTTGGCGATAGCTATCGCAAGCAAAGACAGTAAGGGCACCAAACGAACAATGCGCTTGCCTGGTGCCAGCTCACCGTGCATGAAAGGAGAAAGTGCAAAGTTATTCTGACACGGTTAGCCAGCGAATATGCCTTGGGTTGTTCAGACAACCAACGTCCTTTAAGACTGAGATTCATACAAAAAGCAAACTTATAGCGGGGGCACGTTACACGTCTTTGCAGGATAGTGGAAAGAAATATTGTTTTGGTACTAATAATACTGCTGTTCCCCTAAAGCAAGCGATTATTCTCTTCAAGACTGCAAAGTGCAGGAAGTACACTCGCAAAAGGCAGGGAGATACCGGAGGACACCAGTTAGATTGGATCATTTTCAGACAGAGACACCGAAATCAGTCATGAGTTTGTAACGCGTATCCAGGAACACATATAGTCTGGGATAACAATTTAGTAATAATGAAGAATAGGCTGAAGTTTAAGAGGCTACTCAGGAAGAATCAATGTGTACAGAAGTGTGCCGGCCCTGGTGGCGGAGCAGTTCTAGGCGCTTCAGTCCGGGGCCGCGCGGCCGCTACGGTCGCAGGTTCGAATTCTGCCTCGGGCATGGATGTGTGTGATGTCCTTAGGTTAGTTAGGTTTAAGTAGTTCTAAGTTCTATGGGACTGATGACTTCAGATGTTAAGTCCCATAATGCTCAGAGCCATTTTTTTGTACAGAAGTGTGAGGCGGAAATATTAAGGAATGAAGGGATACGCTTGAAGTTCTTTGAGGCTACAGATACAGCGATAATGAGTAGTTCAAAAGCCATTTCTGTTCAAGAGGAATGGAAATCTCTAAAAACGTTAATCAAACACATGGAAAAGAAAAGTTCAGCCACAAGGAGAGTAACTACCAAGAAAACATTGGTAACAGAAAATATAGTTCAAATGATCGACGAAACAATGACGTTCGAAAATTTTCAGGGAAATATAGTAATGCAGAAATACAAGGAATTTAGTGAGGAAATAAATAGGAAACCAAGGCCAAATGGCTGTAGAAAAAATCTGAAGGAATCAAAAGAAAGATTTACTCAGTATGTATAAAACAGTCTTCGGTGAAATTAAAAACAAGAACGGTAATATTAACAGGGCAATGGGAACTCCACATTTAAATGCAGAGCGATAACGGAGAGATGGAAAGATTACATTGAAGGTATCTATAAGAGGGAGCAATATTTGGTAACGTGATAGAAGGGGAAATAGGCGTAAGCTGGAAAGATATACGGGATTCAGTATTAGAAATCGAAAGAGCGTTGGTCCAGGTAAGATCAAATGAAGTAGAAGGAATAACATTCCATTGGAATTTCTAAAGTTAGTTGTGTAAGGGTCAAAAAAAGAAACAATTATTCATGTTAGTGTTTAGAGTGCATGAGACTCTCGATATACGATCAGACTTTTGAGAAAACGTTATCCACACAATTCCGAACACTGCAAGAGCCGACAAGGCGAAGAATTATCGCACAATCAGTTTTAGAGCTGATGCCTCCAAGTTGCTGACATGAATACACTGAGGGTGCAAAGTCACAGAATAGTTCCCAATATGATGTCGGCCCTCCTTTTGCCCTTTAGCGCAGCAACTCGACGTCACATGCACTCAACATGTCGTTCCAGGTATCGTATGGAAATATCGAGCCATGCTGCCTCTACAGCCATCCTCAATAGCGAAAATGTTGCCGGTGCAAGATTTTGTGTACGACTGACGTCTCTGTTATATCCTGTAAATGTTCGATGGGTGGCCAAATCATTCACTCGAATTGTCCAGAACGCCCTTCCCAATTGTGGCCCAGTGACAAGGCGCATTCACATCCATCAAATTTCTGTTGTTGTTTGGGAACATGAATTCCACAGTCTGAAATAATAAGCTCTGCGCTAAAATCTTCCTGATTTCTATCTTGCACGGGCTGCGCTCTTCTGTTGTGGAATAGGCGGTGTCGTGGCATTGCTCACAGTAGGGGTTACGTTGACGTCTCGTGAGAAAGCCGAAAGCCGCGAGCAACACCAAACATTATATAAAAAGCAACTTCCTTTGACGGCTACAATTCTCGCCCGTTAAATTTACCACATTTTCGTCCACTAGTAAAAGTAGGTTTTCTTACAATCCATTATGAAATCTATCACTTTCCGGCCTGATGAAAATTTTTCCCCATTAATTCAAAATTTCACCTTGTGGGATGGGAGGAAATTACTTGATAGTAAATAAAGAGAATAACTTTAACCAAATACATTTCAAACGAGGGCTATAGGATGGGAGAATGACGAGTCAGTATCAAAATAGTGACGCATTTGCACTATTCTGATTTCCTCTGTGTTTGCTGGATGATTTTCTTGTTGACAAAACAATTTCTTTCGGTTCAGTCACCGACGTGTCCATTTCACCTTTAATCTGATTTTGCTCTGAAACATAATAGAGACTGGTCATTTTTCTGGCATTTACCTTATCGTATAGCAGGCTTATATAAGCAGGCATCATCTTTACAATCGAGAAAAAATTGTTAACATCTTTAGTTGATTCTCAAAAGATGTTGTTTACAACTTCGATTCTCCTTCGTAGTCTGAAATTTGATTTCCGTAGTGATTATGGATCTATTCTAAACATTGACCTACTATGTCTGCAGCAAAGTTCTGTTTCATTATGGTGTGTTGGTTGTTTGCGTAATCATTTTTCGCTGAAGGTGAGCCATTGCGTCAGACAGGATACTTTTTTCCTGTTTTCTTTTTGTGGCACAGTTCACGAGCTATGATGAGAAGCCAATAGTGTCCCTTATTTCTAACACTACCGTTCTGCGATATTCCACTTTCACGTCACGAAAATGTTAACTTTTTGTTTATCACTTACCCTAACCTAATTTGCACGAGCACGAGCCCCCTTCTCATAAATTCTATAATTTAAAAAATCAGGTCATTTTCCTCCAGTGGAGATGATGATGATGACACAGTTTTACTTTTGTGCTCTCATGCAAAATCAAAACATTGTTATTATTGACATAAGCCGCAGGCCCTACATGCAAATTGTTTTACTTTATATAAATATGAAGCTCATTCGGTATTTTTTACTTTCGAATTCCAGTCCCCATAAATATGATACCCTGACGCATATAGTTCAATGATCAAAGACTAAAATATGGCTTAACCATGAAACAAATTGAATGTGCATATACAAATGCAAATAAGACACAAATGTAATTCTTCGTGCTTTCCCGGCGATCTGTTGACAGCTTGGATATTCCGAAATCCAGCTGGATGTTCGCGTCGTTCTCGCACGATATTTCAACAGCGTGCCTCTCTGTCTTCTTCAGGTGCTACCTGAGACTGGTCGTTGGGTCGATTAAATCAGTATTTATGCCTGGGAGGAGCTGGGAGTTCGCTAATCGGTCCGCGCCGAGTCGAGTGTTCCATCTGTGGTCCGCGACCGCCAGACTCGGCTTCAACGGACCCCTCCAGTCGCGGATGTTCCGACTGCCGTCGGCGCCCGTTTTGGCCGTCCTCAACGGTTGTGGTTGTCATCTGCGGTGTGTCAGACCCGTTCTGAGATGTTGGGTACTCTATCTCATGACTGTTACTATGGTGTCCACTTCTGTTTCGTCCTGTGCGCTCCCTAATCAGTCTGCGCCACGTCGTGTGTTCCGTCTGAGGTCCGCGTCCGCCAGACGCGGCTACATTGTCCGTTTCTGGTCGCCGGTGTTCCCTCCGCCGTCCGCGACCGGCCTGGCCGTCTTCTGAAGTTGAGTTCATGATCTGGGGTGCGTCAGATCTTATCTCTAATGTCCGACACCTTGTCTCACCGCTGTTCTCTCGGTCTCCACTTCTATTTCTTGTGGATTCCCGGAGTGTCCTGCATTGAGTTTTCACAAGCTCGAGCGCTGGATTCCAGGCAGTGCTGATTTGGTATCCCGAGTCACGGTTGATTAGATTGTCTGTGACCTTAATCTCAATGGCTTCTTTAATGACACTGTGCCATTGTAATCCATTGAGTGGCCAAGTTCCAGACAATGTTCTGCTATGGCTGATTTAGTTGCCTGCCTGAATCTGGTATGTCTCTGGTGTTCTTTACACCTGATGCCCACAGTTCCGGTGGTCTGGCCAATGTATGACATCCCACACTGGCATGGAATGTAGTAAATGCCTGGCTTGCGTAGCATCTTTTACATTCCGCAGCATAGCCCCAATTTTGGTGGGTGGGCAAAATATGCTCTTGATATATTTCTGGAGAATCCTGCTGATCTTGGCAGAGATAGGTCCGGCGTATGGCAGGTATGTCATCTTCTTTGCCTCTACTGGTTCTTCTTTTGGATACTTTGGCCGGTTGACAGGTTGAAGTGCCTTCTGGATACCTCTAGAGGACTACCCATTCCTGCTGAACACTGATTGTAAGTGTTCTATTTCTGTGGCCACACTATCAGGATCTGACAAAGTTTGTGCTCTGTGGACCAGTGTTTTGAGCACTCCATTGTTCTGTGCCGGATGGTGCCAACTGCTGGCCTGTAGATATAAGTCATTGGTCGTAGGTTTGTGGTACACATTGTGTCTAAATGTGCCATCTGCCTTTCTCTTCACCAGAACATCCAAGAACGAAAGTAGTCCATCTTTCTCCATTTCCATTGTGCACTGAATGTTAAGATGGCAAGAGTTCAGATGTAGCCAGACCACCAGAACTGTGGACATCAGGTGTAAGACACACCAGAGACGTACCAGGATCAGGCAGGCAACTATATCAGCCATAGTAGAGCATTGTCTGGAACTTGGCCACTCAATGGATTACAACGACACCAAGATTGTGACACAGACCTCAAGATTTTGGGACAGTGTCATTAAAGAAGCCACTGAGATTAAGGTCACAGACAATCTAATCAACTGTGACTTGTGATACCAAATCAGCACTGCCTGGAATCCAGCGCTTGAGGTTGTAAAAACTCAACGCAGGACACTCCAGGATTCAACAAGAAATAGAAGCGGAGACCGAGAGTACAGCCTTGAGACAAGGTGTCGGACATTAGAGACCAGATCTAACACACCCCAGATCATGAACTCGACTTCACAAGACCGCCAGGCTAGTCGCGGAAAGCGGAGGGAACACCTGCGACCAGAGAGGGACAATGTAGCCGCCTCTGGCAGGAGAGTCGCTGAGATGTTCAGCCACGTGAAGCAAGTAACTGCGCCTGCTAGCGACGCGAAGGGTGTGGCAGATCGCCGTCCAGGCGCGCTTGCGCCGTCGGCGGCCCCATCTGGCCCCCATTTACGACGACCAGTGCTACAGTTATGGATTCGATGGACGCAGCTCCGGAAACCGTGAAGACAGCGCTGTCTGCTCCGCTCCCCGATTCTGAAGATGAGAGCTCCACCGCCCCTCAGCCTCGTGGACGAAGGGGGAAACAGAAGTGGAGGGCAACAGCCGCGACGTCCGCTGTTGGCAGCTCGCCGATCGAGGGCCAAGCAAGATTTCGCCGACGGTTTTGCCCCAGCCCGGCGAACTGCAAGCCGCATGCAGTCATCGCGACGCTTCCAACTGTTGTCGTCAACTCATTCGACGCGCTCGCTGACGCGCCGGACAAGCTGCCGCGCGATCCTGCGCCGAAGAAAGACTCCCATCTTCCGTCGGTGGTCCTCCAGTTTCGGCCGCCCTATGGGGAACTGCAGAAGTTGTTGCACAGCTGACAACGACCGTGTACACCGTGAAGCCTGCCGGACGTGACCTGTACAGGGTCACACTCCGAACTGCTGACGATTATCGCCGGGTCACTCAGGAGCCGTCTGAGCGTGGTATACCGTTCTATACCCACGATTCCGTACCTGACAAGGTCTTGAAGATTGTAATCCGGGACCTCCCATGAAACATGGAAGCCGACCACCTGCATCGTTAACTCGCTGACCTGGGCTTCTACATCCGGGTAGTCTTGAAGATGAAGTCGCCTAAATCACGCGATGATATGCTGCTCTTCCTGGTCGTCTGCTCTGACACCGTGGAGAACTGCAAACTCTACCAATTGACGTGGGTCGCCAACGTTCCGGTTCAGACCGAAGATCTTCGTTCCCGGAGAGACACTGTGCAATGCTTTAGCTGCCAGGGGATCAATCACGTCGCGTGCCACTGCTCTATGCTGGACAGATGTGTTAAATGAACCAGTGCCCACGCAGGACGTGCGTGCCCCCGTCCGCCCACCAAGAAGCGGACAGGAGCACTCTGTGGCGGTGCTCACGTGGCCAGCTATCGTGGGTGTGAGGTGTGGAAATGTGCCATCGCTCGCCAACGTTGCCAATCACCAGCGCCACATCTGAAGAAGCCAGCAACGAGATGGCCTGGCGTCTCTTTCTCGCGGTAACGTCAGGGACGCCCTCCGCCGTCCCGGCTGCGTCGGCTACTCCTGCTCTTGCCGCGTCCGAGGCTATGCCGATACCTGAGGCTTCTGCGCCCGCCACCACAGCTGCTAGTGGCGGACCTGGGTACTGCCTCTCCCAGGACATTGGCCGGACCGCGCAACGCCAATCGCCGGCGCGGGGGTCAGCGCCCAGTGGGTACCCAGCGCTCATCACCGTAAGTCGAGCAGCCCCAGGTGGACTCTCACAGCGAGTCAGCCACGCCTCCCCCTTCCAGCGACGGGACCGCGCCGGCTGCCTCCACCGCTGACCTAGCCACCTCGTCGCGCAGCTCACTGCCCTGGTGACCAGTGCTACAAAGTTGATTGAAGTCCTGTCGCAGCAACTCATCGCTGCAGTGCCGATGGCCTCTCTGGCCCCGACCGCTGTCAACACTGGCCAGCTGCACCATGGGCAGCATTAGAGGGCTCACGGTCGTCGCGTGGAATGCCAACGACGTTCGCACTCAAGCTATCGAAATTCGCCAATTTCTTAGAGATGAAGCCGTCGACGTCTGCCTTGTCAACGAAACCCACCTGAAGCCTGAGGTCGACGTCAGGGCGGCCAACTACTCCATCTATCGCACCGATCGACTGACGGCGAGTGGTGGGACAGCTCTTTACGTCTGCAATGGCATTCGTCATCACGTGATACAACTTCCACCACTGGCAAACCTGGAGGCCTCTGGTGTCGTCGTTCACACCTCGGCGGGAGCCATCACGTTCGTCGCTGCCTATCGACTGCTGTCTCATCCACTGGACCCTGCTGACATTGATGCTCTGCTCTCCTTGAGGGGGCAGGTGTTCGTCGCCGGGGACTTCAATAGTAAACATGTCTCCCGGAACTCCAGGATCACCAATGCCGCTGGCCGCTGCCTGCTCCGGGTAGCAGAACGTCACCATGTGCTTATGATGAGGCCGTACGACACGACATTCTTCCCTGCCCATGGCCAACCGGATTTAATCGACACCGCGGTCGTCAAGGGCATCTCTCATCAGATCACCGCCACAATGAGGACGGCACTGTCTTCTGATCATGTCCCAGTGGTTTTTGATATCGACTTAGACGGCCTCCAACAGCCCAGGTGAGGCATCTCACTTGCTGGCATCGACTGGGACACGTGTCAAGCAGCTGTGACGGACTCACTCGCCGCCGTTCCGCCCCCTGTGGACGATGGAGCGGACGCAGCACTTCTGTACTTTGCGGCAACCACGATCAACTTCGCTGATGCAGCCAAGATGGGCGCCCGCCCCCTCCCCTCCACGTCCGATGGCGGTGCGCTGAAGCGGCCTGCCTCATCTTCAGCGGCTGCTGCCCCTGCACCCACGCCTGCCGCACCAGCTGACGCCCCCCGACGGTGCCGCCGAAGGCCGCGGCGTAATGCCCCCACGACGGAACATCCGGCCACTGATGCCCCGCTGGGGCGACGGCGGTCTGACCCTCGGGCTGTGCCCCTGCAGCCGCTTCCTCATGCGGTTCCACTGCCGCCTACTGTTCCTGCCTTGGAGGCGGCCCCAGGGGCCCCAACGGCTCCCGATGCCGCTGAGCTCCATACGCTTTTGCGTTCGTTGAGCCGGCTGCTCGTGCAGCTCCCGGTGCTCGTCACTACCTTCACGTCCACCCTCAAGGCTGGCGTTGTTCCTGCTGACCGCCATGGATATGAGCATGTCCATGGGCTCACGGTGTATGGTTTTAACGCACACGGCTTGGTTCCCCAACAAGGGGAAATCCGCCAATTCCTCTGGGATGAGGCGATAGACATTTGTCTCGTCTGTGAGACGTTTCTGAAACCTGGTGTGGCCGTCGGGGTGGACAACTATCGCTGCTACCGTACCGACCGGCCCACCCACAGCGGATGCACAGCCATCTATGTGAAGACTTCGCTGAAGCACCATGAAGTCCTGATGCCACCTCTTGCTGCGGTGGAGGCCACTGGGGTGGCTGTCACCACCATGGTGGGGGTCATTACCTTCGTCGCCGTCTACAGGCCACCAAGGGGCCAGCTCCTGGAGGCCGACCTTGATGCCCACGCTGCGTGGGAAACTGTTCATTGTGGGTGACTTGAACGCCAAGAGCCCACAATGGAACTCCCGAGTCACCAACGTTAGCGGGCAGGGCCTTATTCGCATCACTCAACGTCACGGCGTTGTCGTCCTGGTTCCATTTGACCACACCTACTTCCCCAACAGAGGCCAGTCCTACGTGCTCGACGTCGCAGTCCTTAAGGGCGTCGGGCGCTTTACGTCGGCTACCGTCCTCTGTGCCCTGTCTTCCGACCACCTTCCGGTGGTCTACAACATGCATGTCGTCGGCGCCTCCCTTCCGCCTGACCGCCGCACCTTACGCGGCATTGACCAGGCCCGATTTCGGGCTGAACTGCTCGGTCGCTTCGACGGTGCCCCAGATCCTGCCCTGGAGGGGGCCGATGCTGTGCTGGCCTTTATTACGCGGCACACTCTCAGCGCTGCTGCCGCTGCATCTCCCCGTCAGCCGCGGCGGCCTCACGAGATGTCCCGGTGGCTTCCGCCGCACATCTTGGAGGCCATAACTGCCAAAAACAGTCTCTTCCATGAGTGGCAACTCACTCGACAGCCTTCGACCAAGCGCGGCCTCAATCGGGCACGGCCCCCAATCCGGGCCGCTATCGACCAACACCGGAACTGTGACTGGGCTGGCCTTGTGGCCACCCTCACCACGACTGATGGGAGTGCCAGGCGGACCGCCAAGCGCTTCCTCCTCCGCCATCAGCCTGTTACTCCGCTCCACGTCGGTGCCGAGGTTGTCTGTGCCCCGGACGCCATGGCCAACGCCCTCGCCGACGTGTTCGCCGACAACTTCCAACCCGATCGCGGACGTCTTCGATGCCGACCACGTCCGTCTCGTGGACGATCGCCTCCCGGTTTTTCTCGCCGCCAGAGCCGCTGACGATGTGATCGCACCCATCACCGCCGATGAGGCTGGACTCGAGCTCCGCCGCCTCAACCCCAGGAAGGCGGGTGGCTCCAATGATGTCACGAACCGCCTCCTGCGGTTATTACCGCTGGCGATCCATCAATCACTGGCGGACACTTTCAACTGCGTTCTCCGCTCCGGGATCTTCGCTTCCATGTGGAAACACGCGGAAGTGGTGGCTATCCCCAAGGCCGGCAAGGATCTGCGTCGGGGGGAGCACTAACGGTCGATCAGCCTGCTCCCGTCTCTCTCCAAGATCTTTGAGAGACTATACGTGGAGCGGCTGTGGCACCACGTCACTGCCGAAGGGCTCCTTCCTGCGGAGCAATTCGGATTCCGGCGGGGCCACTCGGCCACAAAACAGCTATTTCGCCTGGTGGAACAGGCGATGCAGGCGCTGGAGTCGCAGGAGTGCCTTGGGGCGGTACTCCTCGACGTCTCCAAGGCGTTCGACTGCGTGTGCCACGAGGGCCTCGTGTACAAACTCCTTGTGCATGGGGTCCCGACGTCGCACGCCCTTCTGCTGCGGTCCTACCTCGCGGGCCGCACCTTCCACGTCCGGGCCGCCGGCGGCACCTCCACCGACCGGCCGATTCGCGTGGGGGTACCGCAGGGGTCGGTTCTTGGCCCCCTGCTGTACACCTTGTACACAGCTGACGCACCGAGCGGGTGGCGCGCTTCGAGTTTGCTTTTTATGCCGACGACACTGCGCTGTTCACCAGCAGCATGAACGTGGTCGCGATGTGCCGCCGACTCCAACTAGCGTGCGACGTCGTGGGGGCGTGGTCCACCAAGTGGCGACTCAAATTTAACGCCGTCAAGAGCCAGGCGGTCGTCTTCACTCGGAGACGGCTGCCTCCTGCCCTCCCACCTGTCTCGATCTCGGGAGGCCCCATCCCATGGTCACCGACCGGCACATACCTCGGTGTGACGCTGGACAGGCATCTCACCTGGCTGCCGCACATCCGAGACATCAGGGGGCAGGCGATTGAGCGTCTCCGGGCGCTCTACCCGCTGCTGAACCCCGCATCCACCCTCCCCCCTCGGCACGGCCTGACCGTGTACTTGGCCCTCATCCGGCGGGTACTCGAGTACGCCGCCGTTGTGTGGGGGAACGCCGCTCCGTCGCACGTTGCGATGCTCCAGCGTGTCCACAATCGGGCGCTGCGACTAGCTCTCTACAAGCCGCCCCGTTATTCCTCGAGGCTCCTTCATGAGGATGCTGGCGTCCCGTTGCTGCGAGATCGCTTCAGGCAGTCCGCCAGGGTCCTCTGCAGAACACTATGGCAGTCATACGCGGACTGGGACACCAAGTCCACCGCAGGCCGACTACGCGTTGGCCTGATCTGCTGCGGAAGTAGTTTCTGCCGCGGCCCCTATGACGCATTTGACGCAGCGTCCGCCCCGACCTGGCCGCTCACATAGGCCAATCCTAACCGTGAGGCCAAACAATAGTTCTTGAGGTCCACACAGGAACAGCAGCTTCGCTGCTTAGCCTGTCTCACTCCTGGTAGATGTAACCAGAGATTTGCAGTGCAGTGCAGTGCGGACCACACATGGAACATTCGACTCGGCGCGGACCGATTGGGGAACGCCCTGCTCCTCTGAGGCATTAATACTGGACTCCATCGACCCAAGGAACAGTCTCAGGTAGCACCTGAAGAAGACAGCGAGGCACGCTGTTGAAATATCGTGCGAGAACGACGGGAACATCCGACTGGTTTCCCGAATATCCAAGATGTCAAGATACATAATATTTCCAAAACAAACTGAAAATAGGAACAATTCGTTAAATACAGTACCAGGGAGAAACAGCATGTAGTAAACAGTATTAGATCCATATAATGTAAAAGACCAAAAATAATTAAATGAAAAATTCCTGTTTAAAAAAAAAAAGTTGCAGGTTTAATTGTAGCGAATGCTCATTGAACGTATAAAAATACATGTAAGTTTCATCTCTTATGAACGGTATTCGTGTGTATAAATCTGATGGAGAATGCCAAATTTTTGTTATTTTCACTAAGATAATTTACAGCATTAATATAAATAAGAGAAAAAGTCCATCTTGCAAATGTATAAATTAGTCGTTGTTGAAATACATATTACAAGAAAACATACGCAGTATATGAGTGTTACAATATTTTGATATAGATTATATGGATAATTGACGAAACGACCCACTTGGTTTAATCGAAGCACGAAATGACTGGTAAAGAATTTTATGAACACTCTACTTCTTTTATCATCGCACTACCCCTACGCAAAATTAACATTAATTTATGACATGATGATTAAGTAGTAAAATGTTTTTTGTAAGCAGCCTGTATGTAGTGACGCACGCAAATCTAATGTTGATTTACAAAGCGATCCATTAATAGCTCATCTGCCAAGTATGTCAGACGTGACGGGGCAGAGGCGACGAAAGTCGAGAGGAGGACTGCGTGTGCTGCCACAGTCACGTGATCCGGCTCCCTGCAGGCACCGCCACTGTCGGCGGCTGGGCGTACAGCCTGCAGTGAGCCAACACCCGCAGCACACCCTCGAGGTGGAGTGTTAAGAAAAGTTATGCCTGCGCTGCGCCACTTCTGTCAACACGTGCCTCGCTCACAGGACTTGAAAACAAACAAGTGATACCAGCTGCATTTTAGACGAGAGAATACGTGTCATGCATATTTCAGATTTGTTGCTCTTATTGAAATTTTTGGTGATAAAACACTTGTTTTAAAAAGTTCACAACTGTGACATGACGTGCCAGGAGTGACTGTTTTGTTCAGTCTCGGCGGTGGTGCAGCGCCGACGGCTGGCTGGCACGCGTCGTGGCCGTGGGAGGGCATCGATGTGACAGCGTGGAAGTGTCGCTTCTGCACCCTGCCAAAACGTGACGCAGTGCAAACCTCGCCACAATCACAGAGAGATGAATGGCTTCACACACATTTGCACAAATGCGGGAAAAGCTACTTTTGTTGTAAAAAAGCGCCGTACACTGTTTTAAAGGGGAGTTAAGGGTGAATCTCTCGTTATGTACACTAAACACCCAAAACATCATGATCACCTGCCTAATAGTCGGTATGTCCACCTTCGGCACGTTTAACAGCGGCGACAAGCTGTGGTATGGTCTCTGAGGGAGTTGGCACGATATTTGGACACAAAAGTCACCTAATCAGTAAATTTCTGGAGGGGGTCGATGAGCTCTTACTCGACGTTCAGTCACATCCCATATGTCTTCGATCGGGTTCAGATCGGAGGAGTTGAGGGGGGGACAACTCGCCACTGTGTTTCTAAAACCACTCCATCACAGTCCTCTAATTGTGACATGGTGCACTATCTTGTTGAAAAATGCCATTACCGTTGGAAAAAATAAACGTCCTTAAGGAGAGTGCATAGTCTCCAACTAGTGTGCGATACTCCATGGCCGTCATTGTGTCTTGCAGTAGCTCCACTGGACCCATGGGTTCCCACGTGAATGTTCTCCAGATCATAATGCTGTCGCCGCTAGCGTGTCTCCGCTCCGCAGTACAATTGTTAAGAAGCTGTTCCCCTGGAAGACGACGGATTTGCACCCTCTGACGAAGAAGGTATTGTGGTTCATCAGACGATGCAACTCTCCACCACTGCGACAACGTGCAGTGCAGATTGTCATGTGCCCATTTCAGTCGTAGTTGCCGATGTCGTGATAGTAGTATTGGCACATACGTGGGTCGACGGGCGCGGAGGCCAATTGATAGGAGTGTTCGGTGCACAGCGTGTTCAGACACACACGTACTCCACCCAGCGTTGAAGTCTGATGGAAGTTCTGTCACAGCTCTCCACCTGTCCCCAGGTACCGAAAAGCTCGTGCCAAGGCTCCGGGCCGTTATAATCTGCCCTTGGTCAAACTCAGACCGTGCACCTTCCCCATGCTACACATGGACAGTACGCTCACTGACAACGTATGCACCGTAATGTGTCTGGCCAGCAGTCATTTCTCGCCAGGTGACGCTGCTGTCGCCTGCACGTCTTTATATCGATAGTAGGTCTTTGATCGCAACGTTCTGGCTGATCACTGGAAATATGCTTCAGATGTAATGTGTACAAGAATTTTCTTTTAACGGAAATTTAATAATTAACAACTTTTGTAAATTTTGTTGCAAAGAGAACGACCTATGAAATAGTAATGCTCGACGATACGCCCTGTTTGAGCTGCACATTCTATTATTTAAATAATTAACCATGACAGATATTTTTATTCAACATTTGACTACATAAATATATTTTATAAACTAGATAGTTACACTACCTGCAAGGTAACATATTTGGGCAGAGCAATTTTTTTCATTATTATTATTTACTAGTCAAGTTCCGTAGGACCAAATTGAGGAGAAAATCTCCAAGGTCATGGAACCTGTCAGTACATGAAATTACAACATAAACGTAAAAACAGATAAAAATAAATGTTCATGAACCTTAAAAAAGTCAGTACATAACTTTAAGTAAACGCTATTAGCAATACAATAAAAATAAGCATAATTTTTCAAGGAACTCCTCGACAGAATAGAAGGAGTGACCCATGAGGAAAGTCTTTTGATTTGAAAGCGCTTGGATTACTGCTAAGATTTTTGAATACGACTGGCAGCTTATTGAAAATGTATGCAGCAGTATACTGCACACCTGTTTGCACAAGAGCTAAGGAAGTCCAATCCAAATTCAGGTTTGATTTCTGCCGAGTACTAACCGAGTGAAAGCTGATTATTATTGGGAATAAACTAATGTTAGTATCGAGAAACGACAATAAGGAATACACGTATTGAGAGGCCAATGTCAAAATACTCAGACTCGTGAATAGAGGTTGACAAGAGGTTCGTGAACTAACACCACTTATTGCCAGAACCGCCCCGTTTCTGAGCCAAAAATACCTTTTTCGAATGAGAAGAGTTACCCCAAAATATAATACCAAACGACAATGGCGAATGAAAATAAGCGAAGTAGACTAATTTTCGTGTCGAACGATCGCTCACTTCTGATACCGTGCGAATGGTAAAAATGGCAGTATTACACGTCCCAAAAATCATCCAGCTTACAAGATTTATGTGATTGTTATTTTTAATCAAATGTCTGTTATATTACGTAGTTTTGTCTTTGGTTAAAGATGGTTAGAGATACATAATATTTCATTGCAGCAATTGAACATGCAAGTTGTCCCTTGTAAAACTGTGATGCCATACACTAATATATGATAATTGTTCAATCCAGAGTAACATATAATTTTTCTCAGATTATTAGCACATATTCAATGAAACATCCAGATTCAAAATTGTATTATTTGTATAAAGAATTGTTAAATAAGGGTGATGGTTGGTGGACGTCGTTAAGTGACGCAAAGGCTTAGAATTTCTGAGGAAAGAGGTCCCAAACTTGTAGACGGCGGCCATCTTCCATCTTCTGCACTATTTGGGTAGAGTTGTGGAGGCAAGAACTAAGTCTGCTCGGGCAGTGGTATTGACCTTTGCATTTGTGACTTGGAATTTTTTCTGAGACGATAGCGTCGATACTTCGGCACAGTTCAGCGGAACGTAGAAGAATCTGCGGTTTGCAGGACTCTGGGTTTTATTCTGCGAGTAGCTCAGAGGACGTTCTTTTTATCGCAAATTAAGCCAAACCGCTTTTGGAATTATTTACTCTGAGTCTAAATTTAACCCAGTTAGCTAATGGGAATGTGTTAACTTCAACGCTGGGCAACACATACGCTCGTTACATAGCATGTTCATTAGTCTTTCATTTCATTGTGATAGTATTTATTTGATTCGGAACGATTTAAACAGTGAAAATTTGCTGATTTTTGATTGTGTATGTTTGCCAACAATATTGAGGGCTGGAGCTAACACCATTTCGCTTAATTACGTACTGCAGTTTAATCACCAGTCTACACTCAGTATGTGTGGCAGAGAGCTATGAAATTATATTGAACTTGGAAACTATATTTATATCGCAGCAACTACATTCAACCTAACATCACTTAAATCTGATTAAAAAATCAAGAAAAATTTCATTGTTTTTATTAAATAGAGGGACAAATAACTAAATTTAGTCATTCATGTACAACGCACAACTGAGGTTTCTCCGTTGGATCAGTCACCGAGTCCGACAATTTGCAATGTTTATCACTCAGGTGGCTAGTTAGTGAAATGAGTGGTAGATCTTGGAAAGATAGGCAATGAAGATTTGGAGTAAAACATGCTCTGAGAGCCCGGACGTGAAATGAGAGGCTCCCGTGAGCTGTCAAGGTGTGAACCCATGTCTCGGCAGTGCCGGTCGAGACTGTGGCCAGCGTCTCGACATCTCCGTAGTCGCTACAATGACCAGTGGAACTACAGCAGCCGTTATATTATTGGGCAGCAGCCGTTATATTATTGGGCTGTTTGAGGTGAATCTGCCGTTTAAGCTCTACAGTTGCACAATCTGTGCCACGTCTTCTTTTGTTTCATCAATTTTGTTTCATCGTTTGGCTTAGTGTTACTCGCACATCTTCCAACAATACTTTCCCGTTCTACTTGCTTCTCGTCGAGGAAAACCCACTGTACCTTCGATCGTACTGTACACTTTTCATCCATGAGAATTCTGTCTTTGTGTTCTCCTAGCAGATCAGTACGTTGGTAGAAGATTGTAGATAATTTCATGGGCATTTCTCTAGAATTTGGATATCATGAAAGCGTACGCACCTTTGTACTGTTTGGAATTACACGCGAGCAGTGTGAGCAGAGAATCAGTGTTACCCGGAGGTTGGTTCGGACCATCTCTGCTTTCCAAGATGCGCGAGAGATGACGCGCACAGTGGATTGTGAGATGAGCAGACACGGTAGCCGGCAGTGTTGTGAAACGAGTTGTAGTACGGCACTCGCCGAGTGGTACGGTTGCAGTTGTATTCTGAGGAAGCGATACCAGTTGATTAACAGAGACTGAAGCATTTTCAGAAGAACGTTTTATTGTAATTATTTTGTGGGATAGTAGAAGGGGATTTAATTTAAGGTAACTGATTTCAGACTTTGTGCTTAATTGCAGAAGCTTGTAGCTAAGCATTCTTGGTTCAAACATCCAGAAATTTGAGCATAGGGATAGATAGACAGCCATGCACAATTTTCAGTTTGGAATTAGGGACAGGAATAACTGTTGAATATCTAATGTAATTCCTACGTGTTCCAGTTTTGAAAAGATTTCATTTGATGTTAAAGACTACTTTCGTTTGTCGCCTCAAAAACTCTATTTTTTCTGTATTTACTATTCTGAAGCAAAGAAAGAGATAATTTTTCAATGCAGATTTTTTCTGATCAGAAAAACTAATTACTCTTGATATTATAATTTATTCCAAGTTATTGTCCGCATACAAAGTCCGTGCGAAAATATGAGTAACAATTTTTACTTATTCAGATTTATTATCAACCAAGAATGCTTTGATTGCATCATGCGCTTATCAGTAGTTAGATACAGCGCAGTAAATGCGATGCTACTTCAAGACAAGAGCACTGTCACGGTGTTTCCACTGTTTAACGGGTAAGCCAAAATTAAATAATAAAAAGGGAACAATGAGTTTTTCAGAGCCAAATTATCAGTTTAAAAGTTTAATGATTCACTGTGTTGAATGGAGATGGTATTTTTGCCATTAGGATCCGGTAACATTTAAGTTACATTCTCGTAGCCAGATTTTTCAACACATTCTTGAGTTCAAAGTTCTCCAATTCCTAGGTTGAAAGTGTGTGTAACCTGACAGATAGCTGACATTGCCATATTGCCTGCAAGCCAAATATTGAATGAATAGCAACTATTATATTATTTTTGTTAAGGTGACTTTAAACGATATTTCATTCTTTTAGTGAGTGAACAGGAGGCGAGACTTCTTTACAACGTTGTGGTTAAGTCCTTTTCAAACCTTTGATAGAATTCCTTATTTCATGTCAGTTACTAATAATAATAGTAATAGTAATGAACTCTGCCATTGGTGGTCTCAAGCCCGGGGCATAGTCTTGCGTGCGATGAGGAAGGGTGAGGGGGGGGGGGGGGGGGGGGTGGGAGGGGGGAAGAGTGAAACCTGGGTCCACCTGGCTCCGGACTCTGACACCCCACCCTGGCAGCGTCCCTGTCTAGGGTCAACGACCTCAAAGGCAGAAGAAGAATATCATTTCAACGGCGGAGAGAAGAGAAGACCCACTCAGATAAATCCTTCCAGCACTTGCTGTGAGCGGGCGATTATTGGTCAGCGGCACTTCACCTAGTTGGTGCGGCTGCGAACAAAGCTCTGGAATTCTGTCCACGGAGCGAAAGCTGGACTCATAGGTCAGGAGTATACATGAACTGTGAGAGGAATGCAAGCAACACGGCAGGTGGTAAGCAACCCTCGGGTGCCCACAGCAGATATGCAATCAAACTAATGGATAATGGGGATTTCGACCTACCACGAGACCAGGAGGAGTCCGTGACCAAAGAGACATACATTGGAGTACTGAACATCAAAATTAAAGCAAGCCAACTACATGAATTAGAAAATAGGCTGGCTGAGCAAAGGAGTTCAAGAGATCCGCGTAACAGACGGGAACACCATAGAATTCGGTAACTATAGACTGTTCAAGAACAAAACAGAAAGGAAAATAAAAAAAACAGGAATGGTATTTCCATACAACACGAGGGTTCTCAGCAACGGAAATAAAACCAGTAAACAACAGACGGATGATAATGTGACTGAAATGTACCCAATTAGTCTTACACGATAGTCAAACCACATGTACCAGTAAACTAAGATAACAAGGCATCAAACAGCAGTTCCATAAGTGCTGATATGAACTATAAGAGACCACGAGGAAAATCTCTAAATGAGTTAAAAATTTATTTGGTGTTATAAAACTCACAATTAGATAAAACAGACTCAGAAGACTGGCAAGACAATACTTAGGACGCAGATTTATTACCAAAAATAGCTAGAAACTGGCAGAGTTGAGTTACTAAGACAGTACGAGTACAGTGTCGTCAAACTTCATGAAAGAAATCAAGAAAACCAAGACGGGGAGGTCAACGAATAATTCCTTACGAAAATAAGAAATCGCTCACGTAGAAATTGCAGACAAGAACTACAGAAGTCAGCAGACGAGCAAACGTAGACTCCGACCATTGTCTGAGCAGAATCAAAATCCGGCTGACATGAAAAATAATTAAACAGTAGACCACGCTGACACCAAATATACCAAGAATTAAGAATTAACTATGGTTGGGAGGAAGAGACAGCCACTACTTGGGGAGAATTCAAAGCGAAGGTAATCAGTAACTCGACAGAGAAAATTCGTCTAATCAAAATAAGAGGCATTAGTGGTGGAAGACAATGCAATAATGCAATTTAGAAATTGAAATAGCATTCAACAAATGAGACAGCAACAAAACAGAACCTGGCAACGTACGAAGAAGCGAGAGAGCAAACGACAACAGGCATCAGGACAGTCAAAAGAGAACGGAGTACCGAAAGTATCAGTTGAAAGAATAGAGGAGGATTTCCAAAACCGTAACGAGAGAGCTTCCTAGAAAACATTTAAAACAAGAATCATTGGATTTGTACCACGGATGGAGAGCCGGCGCAAAACAACAAAGAAACGTCGGCAGAATACTTCAGCGAACTGCTGAATTGTTCTGAGACGGTCGAGAGATTCGCTAGGGACGAAGAGATCTTGAGATATGATAAGTCAAAATCACCAGGCGAACTGGATATCAAAAGACAAGTCAAGAAGTTCAAAAATGGTGGAACAGCAAGAGAAGACAGCATCGTTGCTGAACTGCTAAAGAAAGTTGGGCGAAATACTGTCAGAGAAATAACAAATATCTTACAAAACTTATGGGTGACTGAAGCAATATCAGAAGACTGGAACTGCTCTGTTATGTATCCTCTACATAAGAAAGGGGATAAGCTTGATGTTAACAAGTGCAGGAGGATATTTTTGCTGCCTGTCACGTACAAAATTATATCACACTGCCTTCCAGACAGGACAGAATTCCAACTGGAAAATAACAGTAGTAGAATACCAAGCAAGATTCAGACTCGGAAGATCCGGTGCTGAACAGTACTCAGTTTGTAGACAGAGATACCAAGCTATGAGAAGCAGAGATACCGTGTCCACCTCTGTAGGTTTCAAAAAGGAGAATAATTCTACAGACTAACACTAATTCAAGAAATGGAATAGAAGGAATACCATGCGACAAGACAGCGAATGTTATCAGACAGACACTAAAAGTATTATTTTTTCTTATTTTGCTACTGCCTTTGTCCTGCATCACGAGCAGGATCGGCAAGGCTATGTACGGATTTGGCATGGTTAATTATTAAGTGGTGGCTGGATGCCCTTTCTGCAACCACCCCATGGACTCCCAGGGATGGAATTAGTGCACCCCAGCTGTCTGTGTCTAGTGTAAATTATGAAATAGTGCGAATGTGTTCCGTACGTCAGCGACTCGTTTAACTGAGGCAGGACGTGGAGACCAGCCTGGTATTCACCTAGTGGGATGTGGAGAACCACCAGAAAAGCACATCCAAGCTGACCGGAACACCGGCCCTCGACGTTAATCCGCCGGGCGGGTTTGGCCCGACGACTGTCCGCCTACCCGAGTCCAGGAAGCAGCGCGTTGGTACTCTCGGCTAACCTGGCGGGTACAGACACTAAAAATATCAAATCGAAATTTAAATTCGCCCTTCGAGATGAGAAAGGAGCGAAGGAGGACGATGGTGTTTCACCAATATGATTCAATATACTCTTACACAAAGGTATCAGGGAATGGGAGAAAGAATTGAAGATACAGAGACGTCGTAAACCTATCAGGCAAGGAAGGGAAACCAAAGAACTACGTATTGGTTGCCTGGCATTCACTGATGGATATCAGTACTCACTGAGCCGGTCGAGGTGGCCAAGCGGTTCTAGGCGCTACAGTCTGGAACCGCGAGATCGCTGCGGTTGCAGGTTAGAATCCTGTCTCGGGCATCGATGTGTGTGATGTACTTAGGTTAGTTAGGTTTAAGTAGTTCTAAGTTCTAGGGGACTGATGACCTTAGAAGTTAAGTCCAATAGTACTCAGGGCCATTTGAAGCCAAGTACTCACTGATAACACAGAAACTGCAGTGAAGCAGTTGGAGGTCCTGAAAGAGAAGACTGGGATGTCGGATGTCAGATGTCCTTTGAGAAAACAGAATAATGTCCTTCAAGAAAACAAAATACATATCAAATAAACAACCATCTTAGTTGTTAATAAACCGCCTCAGCTGTATTTAGTCCTCCATCTTTAGATCACTAATGGCTTCATTGCACTAAAAGCACCTCTTTAGGTGAACATCTCCATAAGAACAAATCAAGAAGGCATAACAAGTCTGGAACATACACTGATATTATAATTTTCTAAAATTGCTTTAAGATTTTTTAATTTAAAAAAATTGAAGTGTGTTAATGGAAACATCGGGCACGATTCCGAATGGAGCATTCGACTGAGTTCAGTGACATATGTCAAAATCAGTTTTGTTACAGAAGTAAGCTGCTATGTACATAAGCTACCAAAGACAACATATGAGTTTCTCATATATGAAATCAGGAGGAGGTATTCCTTTACAAATCTTAATAATATTTACTTCTAAAACTAAAACGAAACTCCTTCTGAATAGGCCATCAATGCCCAACGGTACCGACAGGCCGCCGTGTGTTCCTCAGCCCATAGGAGTCACTGGATGCGGATATGGAGGGTCATGCGGTCGGCACACCGTTCTGCTGGCCGTACGTCAGTTTCCGCGACCGGAGCCGCTACTTCTCAATCGAGCAGCTCCCTAGTTTGCCTCACGAGAGCTGAGTGCAGCTGGCTTGGCAACAGCGCTTGTCAGACGGGATGGTCACCCATCCAAGTGCTAGCCCAGTCTGACAGCGCTTAACTTCGGTGATCTGACGGGAAGAGGTGTTACCACTGCGGCAAGGCCGTTGGCAACGTTTACTTCAGTGACCGCAAAATATGAATTGCAGCTCCATCGGCCGTTTTATCAATTACTACTGCCAAAAAATATACTAAGCAAGAAATCAGGCGAGGCACCTTACAACAAACATAAAATATAAGAAAAATTACTAACCATTACGCTTCGTCCAGTCCAACAGTGATTTATCATAACAGAAAGGACAAGATATTTGGAAGCTACAATCGTCATATTTGACTTTAAACTGAACCAACACAATAATTAAGGAACAAAGACCTTCTAGGCACATTAAATTAACAATCAGCAACAGAGAGGTAACAAGCAATACCTCAAAAAAATTGAAAAAAAACGGACAACAGCAACATCTCAGGTCGCACCACCTGCAACAGGGCAGTATTAGACACCAGCGGCGCACAATGCGTGTAAACATAGACGCTTCTGTAAGCAGTGACAGGGAACAAAGCTAGTTTGTGAATAATAGTACCAATATCAACACGCGACCTGCTCATACAACATGGCACACAGAACTTTATTCTTGTTCGTTAATAAGCACCCTCAGAATCTTCCGTGGGGTACATGTTCCAAGTCCCACAAGAAACAAGTAAGATTTCAGTAAGCGGCGCACTGCAGATGAATGAACAGAAGACAGGCCGGGTAGTAACGTTGGCCGAACGCAGTAGCTCAGTGAGACTGCATCATCCGGAAGCAGTCTCCACGGACAGCCGGCGGGCTACATTCTTGTCCAACATTCCGGCACGCCCGCTGCTCGTTCACGGCACAACTAGAGCAATTTCGCTGCGTCCGCCGCTCCCTTCCTCCTCGCACCACCACCAGGACTATCTGTCCCCTAATGTCCTGCGATCGCACCTGAGGTCGCCTCGCCGCCGAGAGGAAGCATGACCTACATAGGCGACTAGCGCCGTACACGGCACGAATTATTAAAAACATTTACATTAGAACGTTAGAGCTGGAAATCTCGCAGCCTTCTACCCAACACTCGCTGTCGATTTGAACAGAACACCGCTAAAAAGCGGCGTCACTGAATAAAGCTGATGGATTCCGTTCCAGTATGATGGATGGGACCTAAACAATGTATACCATAGTGATCCATTGGTAACGTGAAAATAAATGAACAATTATTGAGACCTAATTGGCGGCTACCATGTACAACCAAGAAGTTCCTGCAACAAAATGGATATTCTACTGGGCCAAACCCGTCAAGTAAACACCTAATGACCGAAAAGTAGAACCTGAAACCCGCACTTAGCGCTTCTACAGGGTTGTCTGCTGAGATCAAAGATGTGCAACAAAAAATGTCACCACAAAGTAAAGTGAAACCAAGACAGTTTACAGCTGCAAGTGCCTTGGAGGGACGATACAGGCAAATGGGATAGAGAAAGAAATTCGCAAAGTGAGAAACGAGATGAGTAGACAGGAAACATCTACAATGAACTATGCCTATCACGCCATGTAGAAGTGAGTGATTGTGTTAAAGTCGCGTTATGCGCATCAGAAACGTTGGCGATGGATCAGGGAGGTGCAGTAGAAAAAAATCAAGAATCTAGGGGGAACAATCAGCAGAAAAATCCAAAGGGGATAATAAGGCAGATGAAGGAAAACAGTTCGGAGTACGATAGAGATAAAACATATGTTTAACATGGTATGTAACATGAAGAAATTTCGGCTCAGATGTTAAGGGCGTATCAAGAGAAACAGAACTTGGAGTACACAGAAAACGTTAAGAACATGTAGCATATCACTAAAGACAGAAAGACGTGAAAGATGGTGGCATAAGCGAGTCAGATAAACGTGACACATAAACATTCAAGCACAAAGTACTCATTTGGAAAGAGAGCAAAGTGCTCAAGAAATTCAAGACAGGAACACCTTGATCACCTGAAAAGAATGTACACCGAGAAGCAGAAAGAAGTATGGCGCATAGAGACCTGGCATAGTCCTGTAGCGGCTTGCACCTAATTAATAACAATAACATCAATAATAACTTGTGGTTTAATGGTCTGGTGGAAGTCCTTCAACTGGGCACCACCTCTGTGACCTGTGTGTCGGCAACCAACCGGGTTAAGCGGCCTCCAGTTAAAGGTGGAATCAGAATCACGAGTCGACCCTGGCAAATCATAATGCCATTCGGAGGTGGAGACTTTGCGGTTTACAGGCACGAGCTTCGTTCACCACCGGACGACCAGGCCCGAGTAATCGCAAATGAAATGTGAACTCACTTCCTGTCACTAACCACAGGGCCAGGATGCTCATTAAGGACTTTCATTTCATTTACTGTCTGTTTGCGAGAGTCCCTTTCCAGCATTTGTGTTTGCTGCATATAAACACTCAGGTTTCACTGGAGTATTGTAGCGTACGAGTTTGGAGTGATAAGAATTCAATTTCTGTGTGTTCTGGCCCAGTCTGAATGCAGGTTTTCGCTAGTGTTTCTCATCTAGGAAGCTGAATTTTAGTGTTCTTTTGACACATTGTTTTAATGGACAGGTCGACTCTTTTCTTCAAAGGAAAGCAAGACGGATATACGAGGTATGTTCACAAAGTAAGCTCTGTTGGGTTATATAAAGCAAACGTGTACAGATAAAGAAAAAAATATGTACTGCAAAAAAATCTACACTTGTTACACTACTTTTCTACATAGCTTACGAAATTTTGTAGGCAGTTGTCATATCGTGGCACATGTTTTCGTATGCTTTCTTCATAGAAACTTGCCACCATAGGAAGTTGCCACCTGTGTATTGGACAATGTGGTAACATGTTCTTTCAGCATGTCATCATCGTTGAAGGGTTGACTACCAAAGAGAGAATTTAGGTGTAAGAAGAGTTGAAAGTCGCTAGCAGCGACGTCCGGGCTTTATGGAGGATGATCAAACGCGTCCCACTTCATCAGTAACCACAGACGGGCGTCCACTTTGTTACTCCTAGTGAACTTGATCACGTCCTCCATTGAAAAGTCTCACCCATCTCCTAACCATTGAATCACTCATAGCATTTTGTCCGTAAACCTCGCAGATTTGCCGATAGATTTCGTTTGGTTTAACTTTCTTTGCATTTATAAAACGAATCACAGATCTGATTTCACGCGCGGCAGCATTTTCAATTACGGCTGACATTGTAAAGAAGCACTACGAAGCACACGTCGGGAGCATCGATCTGAAAATGGTGTACATGCCTTCTCCTTGAGTCAGAGAAATTGCCACGCACACTGGGAGATAGAAACAGAAACGAAACTTACTTTGTGGACGACCCTCGTATTTAAATTTATTCTTAACCGGTTCCGGTTATTTCAACTGTCACCACTGGAATAAAAATTACCCATCCTATGCATTTGAAGCTGGAGGGAGAATAAGGAAAGGAAAAGAGCTAATGATAGAGGCTGCATTGTGAACTTAGGTGGATCACGGTACCATGCAGACACAGCGCTTACCGAACACACGCGCACTACCTCGACACGCTCCTCAGCAGACGCATTCACACCCAAGACACCAAAGTGCAGCCTACGTCCGTGTTCGCTAATTTCAGATTCCCGCTGTAGGTCGAACGTAAATGTGCACCCACACTGGAGCTTGTGAATTAATTGCCCACTGAAGACAATCAGTTATATGATTATGTAGAGCCTTTGCCTTTCGACACGTCCGAAAGAACAGACACCACGTCTTCGTACAATTATACATTCGTTGGACGAAAAATGCATTTTTCACACGATATCAGATACAATGATGAGCCAAAACATTATGAAGACATGTTAAATAACGGGTAATGCTACCCTTCAAACACAATGCAAAAGACATTATGCTCGCCATCGATTCTACTAGTCCTTGACGGCATTCCAAAAGTACTCGTATATGGCACCAGATGTCTACGGAGAAGTCAAGCAGCTCCGGCAAATTACGGGATGGTGGTTTATGGGCACGCAGCTGGCGCCTTCGTTCCAATGGGTACAGATTGGGCGCATTTGATGGCCACAACGTGAGTTCACTATAAACCACTGTAGCACGATTGTGACCTCGCCGTGTGGGGAGACTTCCAGCATTGGGGGATGCAGGTGGTCCGCAGTAGCGTCCACGCGGTTCGCTATTGTCGCGGCGCCTTGGATAGCCGGATAACTGCCACAGATCCCACGGAAGCCCAGCCCGATGTACCCTGAGCATAATT
The DNA here is from genome assembly GCF_023897955.1 of Schistocerca gregaria. Lineage (NCBI taxonomy): Eukaryota > Metazoa > Arthropoda > Insecta > Orthoptera > Acrididae > Schistocerca > Schistocerca gregaria. The sequence goes on along the minus strand of NC_064924.1, from coordinate 32,809,371 downwards.
CTGCCCTCATCGCCCTGTATCTGTGGCACAGTGCATGCTTCGTGGAAACATTGGCCCGGGTGACAGCTTGCAGGGATGCAACAAGAAATGCGATTCATTCGATAGGCGGCATGTTTCAATTGATCCGTGGTGAAAACTCAGTGAGGCTGTGACCATTGCAATCGTAAATGACGATGTCGTTGGGTTCACGCAGGAACATGTAGAGGGGCGTGTGAAGTGAAGCTCCATGTTCAACGATAGCCTTTGAGCAGTGTGCTCCGAAAAACTTGTGTCTGCACCAGCATTGTACCCTGTCGTCACACCTTACCCAAATCTCTGCCTATTCTGGATTCCGCAGTGGAGGATTCTCCCACCTCTAAATTTTGTGACGAGACGTGATCGTCAAATAGCATGTGGCCAACTGATAATTTCAGCATATTTCAACTACTTTGCAAACATGCTTACGACATCAGTACGCCAAAAGGCGACCGCTTTCTGGATCAGAGATTCTCGTTTCCAGCCACAGCTCTCAACAACGTGCCCTTTGTCAGTGGATCTCCGCATTTGTAGCCCGTTTTTTCGCTATAATAACTGCCCCGTAGATTAAAACTGAAGAAACTGCAAAAAGGTGGAAATTTAAGGAGACGGGACCATCATAAACTGAAAGAACCAGAGGTTGTACAGAGTTTCAGGGAGAGCATAAGGGAGCAATTGACAGGAATTGGGGAAAGAAATACAGTAGAAGAAGAATGGGTAGCTTTGAGGGATGAAGTAGTGAAGGCAGCAGAGGATCAAGTAGGTAAAAAAACGAGGGCTAGTAGAAATCCTTGAGTAACTGAAGAAATATTGAATTTAATTGATGAAAGGAGAAAATATAAAAATGCAGTAAATGAAGCAGGCAACAATAAATACAAATGTCTCAAAAATGACATCGACAGGAAGTGCAAAATGGCTAAGCAGGGATGGCTAGAGGACAAATGTAAGGATGTAGAGGCTTATCTCACTAGAGGTAAGATAGATACTGCCTACAGGAAAATTAAAGAGACCTTTGGAGATAAGAGAACCACTTGTACGAACATCAAGAGCTCAGATGGAAACCCAGTTCTAAGCAAAGAAGGGAAAGCAGAAAGGTGGAATGAGTATATAGAGGGTCTGTACAAGGGCGATGTACTTGAGGACAATATTATGGAAATGGAAGAGGATGTAGATGAAGATGAAATGGGAGATACGATACTGCGTGAAGAGTTTGACACAGCACTGAAAGACCTGAGTCGAAACAAGGCCCCCGGAGTAGACAACATTCCATTGGAACTACTGACGGCCTTGGGAGAGCCAGTCCTCACAAAACTCTACCATCTGGTGAGCAAGATGTATGAGACAGGTGAAATACCCTCAGACTTCAAGACGAATATAATAATTCCAATCCTAAAGAAAGCAAGTGTTGACAGATGTGAAAATTACCGAACTGTCAGCTTAATAAGTCACAGCTGCAAAATACTAACACGAATTCTTTACAGACGAATGGAAAAACTAGTAGAATCCGACCTTGGGGAAGATCAGTTTGGATTCCGTAGAAATGTTGGAACACGTGAGGCAATACTGACCCTACGACTTACCTTAGAAGCTAGATTAAGGAAGGGCAAACCTACGTTTCTAGCATTTGTAGAGTTAGAGAAAGCTTTTGACAATGTTGACTGGAATACTCTCTTTCAAATTCTGAAGGTGGCAGGGGTAAAATACAGGGAGGGAAAGGCTATTTACAATTTGTACAGAAACCAGATGGCAGTTATAAGAGTCTAGGGGCATGAAAGGGAAGCAGTGGTTGGGAAGGGAGTGAGACAGGGTTGTAGCCTCTCCCCGATGTTATTCAATCTGTATATTGAGCAAGCAGTGAAGGAAACAAAAGAAAAGTTCGGAGTAGGTATTAAAATCCATGGAGAAGAAATAAAAACTTTGAGGTTCGCCGATCACATTGTAATTCTGTCAGAGACAGCAAATGACTTGGAAGAGCAGTTGAACGGAATGGATAGTGTCTTGAAAGGAGGATATAAGATGAACATCAACAAAAGCAAAACGAGGATAATGGAATGTAGTCGAATTAAGACGGGTGATGCTGAGGGAATTAGATTAGGAAATGAGACACTTAAAGTAGTAAAGGAGCAAAATAACTGATGATGGTCGAAGTAGAGAGGATATAAAATGTAGACTGGCAATGGAAAGGAAAGCGTTTCTGAAGAAGAGAAATTTGTTAACATTGAGTATAGATTTAAGTGTCAGGAAGTCGTTTCTGAAAGTATTTGTATGAAGTGTAGCCATGTATGGAAGTGAAACATGGTCGATAAATAGTTTATACAATAAAAGAATAGAAGCTTTCGAAATGTGGTGCTACAGAAGAATGCTGAAGATTAGATGGGTAGATCACATAACTAATGAGGAAGTATTGAATAGGATTGGGGAGAAGAGAAGTTTGTGGCACAACTTGACCAGGAGAAGGGATCGGTTGGTAGGACATGTTCTGAGGCATCAAGGTATCACCAATTTAGTATTGGAGGGCAGCGTGGAGGGTAAAAATCGTAGAGGGAGACCAAGAGATGACTACACTACACAGATTCAGAAGGATGTAGGTTGCAGTGGGTACTGGGAGATGAAGAGGCTTGCACAGGATAGAGTAGCATGGAGAGCTGCATCAAACCAGTCTCAGGACTGAAGACCACAACAACAACAACAACAACAACAACAACAACTGCCCATCCGTTTTTGGTCCGCTTGCACTCTTACCTTATTGCGTCACGTGCCTGAAATACCACCAGGAGGTATTCAGTCTCGCGGTGGGCTAGCTGTCGTAATGTTTTGGCTCGTCATTGTATAATGATGAGATATTGTGGTTTGGCCGGCCGCGGTGGTGTAACGGTTCTAGCCGCGCAGTCCGGAACTGCGCGACTGCTACGGTTGCAGGTTCGAATCCTGCCTCGGACACGGATGTGTGTGATGTCCTTAGGTTAGTTAGGTTTAAGTAGTTCTAAGTTCTAGGGGCTGATGACCACAGCAGTTGAGTCCCATTGTGCTCAGAGCCATTTTTTGATATTGTGGTTTGTAATCATAATTTAGCAATGTCACGAAACACACATGCAGGTTCCTAATACTCCTTTGAGCGATGGTGGTTGTAATAAAGAAATCGGTGAAGAATAAATTTAAATGTATGACGCTGATAGCGAAAATTTGCTTTTCGGTAAGTATCTCAGTCCTGTACACAGTTATCTGTACAAAGTAGTGATTCCTTTCTATTTTCACGTACTCTGTGTTTAGGAAATAAATCTGTGGTCGTTCTTTGTCTTCAGGGTTTTCTGGAAATGTGTTTCCTTGGAAAGCCATGGAGCGTGGCGATCTCCCATTGGAGCTATTCAGTGTCAGACTATTTCTCTTAGAAAGTGCTACTTAGGAGTGGGCCGATACCACCTGAGCTTCCCCCAGAGCGAAGCACCTGTCGGGATTGGGTGGTTCGCCGCGGCGCTCCCACACGGCTGTAAGAGAGTGGCGGGCAGAGAGAGGTGAGTGGAGTGCAGTAGCGTGCTGGGCGGAAGTGACGTCACCCGGGGAGGCGCAGCGGGCCCGGCCCGTAACGGCCCAGTCCTTGGGGCTCCAGCGGCGGACGGCAACCGGACAGTGGCAGGCAGCCTCACTCGCGGTCTCCAGGCAGTCGGCAGCTCGCCGAGTGGAGCGCTATCCCCTCGGCACTGACGGCAGAGCGACGCCACTTGCCACGTCTTCGACAGCAAGTGCCGTACCTGGTGTTGACGCTTAAAGTAGCGAGAACGCGATAGGAACGAAACTTTTGTAAGGATGTGCTCCAGACGACCGTATTACTTACCTTTATTTTTCACGCATGAGCCAGGACATTATGACCACCGACCTACTATCCATATAAACCAGTCAAGGCGATGGTAGCGTCACATGGCGAGGAATGACTGGTAATGAGACACACTCACGGGAGATTTAGTATCGGTGAGTGTGCTGTCCTTGTGTGGAATGGAAAAGGTGCGCGATCCATTTGACGGAACGTAGATTGTGATGGCCCAGAGGCTCGGCACGAGCATTCCGTAAACTACACGACTTGGCGGGCATTAGAGGAGTGCTGTGGTGAGTGTCTTCAACATGTGGCGACCGCCCCTCGTTACAGATGCCGGACGTCGTAGGCTGGGCAGACTGGTGAAGCAGGAAAGGCAGCGAACTGTGGCAGAACTGGCATCAGACTTTAATGCTGGGCAGAGCCTCTGCAGCCAATGTGTACTGTCGCGGAATAGTAAATAGTTGGAAAAGCGGAATATTGTCAAAGTTTCGTTTGCCTATGCCGAGAGCGAGAGGCTGGAATTAGTCAAGAGGTAATAAGATTGCTCATATATCGGAATGTGTCGTCACGCAAGGGCAATGGCGTGGTTACACACAACAGGCGAGAGAGAATTGCTTAGCACGCGGGTTTGTTTGTGTTAGATGGACACTTTCGTAGAGTGCAAGACGTAAGCCTGCCGTAACAATACGTAATGTGTCGCAAGAACACCTAAGGGGCGAGTACGACAGATGAATCATCAGTATAAGTGGAACGAATGCGGTCATTATAAACGAGCCTGACGTCAGGACGTCGCTCGTGCTTCCTTTAAACACGTCAGCTTTGATGGTAACAAGGCACTCGCACTCGCAGCTAGACTTGCAGTTACATGTGTACTGGGTCGCTGCGTAGCGCTCCGCTCGGTGATGGACATGTTAATCCTTATTAAGGAGATATTGCAGTAAGGGTGGCCCATCCAGCACCAGTCGTGAGGGGACCGTACCAGCTCTGGTCCTCTCTGCTGCCGCTGTCAATCATCCACCCAGGATTAGCAGACATCGCGACAGACTTGCTCGCCGCCAATGCTGACCACATCAGTGAGCCGTCGTCGAGATCGTGCGGGGCCTAGGCCCTGTGCATCCGCCGTCACAACCGGGTGACCCGACGACGCTGGAGGACTGCAGCCCGTTCCGCGCGCCCACCGCGGACGAGCCACCAGGACCAGCAGGGAAGCAGACAGAGTGGGATAGAGTACTCTCCGCACTACGAGAAGGCTTCTCTTGCCGACAGCACCGGGACTCCAACCCGGAGCCTCCTGTTGTCGGCCGTCGAGCCGGCCGGCCAGCCGGACGCCGCCAGCCACGCGCGACCGAAGTAAGGGCACTCCTCCGCTACGTCACAGCACGCGGCGCTGCGCTAGCAGGACTGCGCGGATCGGATCAGGTGCAATCGCTACGAGTCAGCGAGGACTCGGGGAAGGTCGTTGATATCACCAAGCCACATTGTACTCGGCAGGAATAAAGGTGTTATTAGTTAATAATGTTTCTTTGGCGTTTCTGACGCTTCTACAGCCATTTCCTAGCATCCTGACAACTGGAGAGGTCACCGCTCGGCGACTGGGACCACCGGGGCTCCTACAATTGACCCATGTATGTACCAATATTGTCATCACGACATCGGCAACTACGACTGAAACGGGCAAGTGACCATCGGCAATGCACGTTGGCACTGCAGGAGAGCGTTGCATGGTCTGTCAAATTCCGATACCTTCTTCCTCTTTATGATGGGAGGGTGCAAATTCGGGGGTTTCCAAGAAGCAGCTCGTTGATAGCGCTACTGCGGGGCGGAAACAACATGGAGGGAGCTCCATCATGCTCTAGTGAACATTTACTTGGGCATCCATGTGTTGTAACTGCGACCAGGACGGTCGCGGGGAAGCAATAACGAAACACGCGGCGGGACCCGCGGAGAGGCCCGCGAACAACAATACAATAGGAGAGGACGGACACGACCAAAGAAGGACAGAACGAATACAACAACTAGATCGAACAACGAAGTCACAAGAAAACAAACACGTCCACTCGTACACAGAGCAAAGAAGAAAGCTGTCTAGCGAGAAGTAAGGTGTAAACCGACGTACGCGAGATTAAACTCGCTAGCTGACTTGCACCTTTCTGCTTGTGAAGAAAGTTCTTCTTTCTTCCTCGGCGTCTTACACTGTGAGCTTTGTAGCTATTCCTGTGGACAAATCATAATTACAGTGTATAGTGTACATACAATTGTGATTGGCTTCTTTGAGGAACACTTTTATGGTGCCATGCTTTTATCTACTTTGCTGGATAGCGTTTTTTTTTTTTTTTTTTTTTTCATACGCAAATTGACATATAAATTCATCCTCACCATTGAAGGTGATCTCTGTACTCATTCATTCTATCATTCATACACTAACTCGCCTCTGATGGTGGCGACATTACATTTGTATGGGGGAATATTTACAATATTACATTACATTTTTATGGGGTGGGATATTTAGAATATTAACATTCAGGATGGGGGTAACAGGAGGGGTGTTGTCTTCCTTTCTTCGTCTATCTCAGCAGCAGGTCCGGCCATCTCGTGTTGACGTTGCGGTGCTCTCGGTGTCTGAGGGCAGAGATGAGGGGGTTCCCCGCTGCTGCTGTCCTCTGGTAGAAGATGTGTGCTGCTTGCCGGTAACTCTCGCGTAGGCGGGGGACTCCGGCCAGCTCGTGGAGCTCCTCGGTTGGAAAATCCCACGGCAGGTGCAGGGCTCTCTTCAGCGCCCTGTTCTGGAGTCGCTGCAGGCTGCCAATGTGTCGTTCTGCAGCATTACCCCACACCACTGCGGCGTAAATCTAGGAGCCATAGTTTGATGCCCAGCTCCTGCGGGAGTGCGGAGGTGGGGTTATAAACTCGCTAGCTGAGCACGAGGCAGGCGCTTAAGTAGTCTATCGGAGACGCCGCTATTGGCCGCTGGGACCGCGTGTTCTCGTGTGGCGCCCTCACATTCAACGTGATCCAGGACGTGCGCGCCGCCAAAGCCACAGCTTAAGGTGCAGAGACCTCTAGGGGTCTTCGACGTCGATGACGTCTGGCGCGGTACCAGACCATGCGTCTAGTGAAGTTGGTGCAAGGCTCCGTGACGGCCAAAGAGTATCGTACATTTGTTGCAGGTCACTCAAACTCCTTCATGACTATCATGTTTGACGACAGCAGAGGTGTATTTAAGCAAAATAGTGCGCCATGTCACAAGGCGAGGTGTCTGACGGAGTGGTTCAAGGAACACAGTAGCGAATTCCAATTTAGCTCACCCGTTCTGAGCCCGATCGAACACACCTGGCACGTGATTGAATTTGGCATCAGGCCCAGGAATGTACAGGAATGAGGTGGCCCGTGTGTGCAGATTTGGTACCACCTCCATCCAGCTCCTACGAAGGCTTCATTGCTTCCACGACACGATGCGTCGCCGTTGTTAACCGTCCCAAAGGTGGACACACCGGCTTTTAGGTAGGTGATGATATGTTCTGGATGACCTATATATTACTTATTATTTATATTTACGTTTCATTCAGCTAGGGTCATTATCGCCGAATATAAGACAGTTTCTATCATTGGGAGCTGCACAGACACGAAATGGAATAGATATAGAAATAAATGAATACGGTAATAGAAAGCAACTAAAGCTATTTAAAAGAGAGAATATCTCTAAGCTTGATATGGTAAACGACGAAATATACACATTTAAGGTGGCTATAATTCCGCACCTTACAAGCACTCATCCACATACTTTGCCGTGGTCTACAACCACATCGTATATATGAATATATAAAGGAGACTGTCACGTACGCCTTGTTAACACTTACTGCATCAAAGGTGACTGGGTGTATTTATTATGAGAATGGCGTAATGAATACTAGTTGAGGTAGGAACGACAGTGGAAATGAAAAGGCAGGCGGAAATCAAGCCCTGCGTGAAACACCCACACAGGTGTGGTATCCAGCTCCACGCGGGAATTGCCAGACGGACAGTTTGGACACTTGAGCGCGAAGACACAATACAGGGGCGCCCGGCCGCTATTGTAGTAGGGCCGAAATGATCACTGGATAATACTTCCAAACTCTGGAAAGCTTGGACGCAGCTGAGAGGAACGAATATGTGCCACCTCAGAAACCACATAGGCTGGGTTCCTTCCAAGGATTTTTGCTCAGAAGCGTACCATTGTGCGAGTATAGGTTTTTCCTCGCAAACTTTCCGCGCTGGACGATAAAAGACTAAAATATTGTTGGTCGGTGTTCCGAAGAATCTATAGAGAGACAGAATAGTCCGCGGTTTCGGGTATATGATTCGTTTTCGGAATTACTAGGTGGGGAGCCGAGTCTTGCTGGGAAGCCAGCGGTGGAGAGATGAGGTCTTCCGTTGTGAGCGACCGTGTGTGACGGTCGCTCGGTATCAGTTTTGTTGGTACAGACAGACTTGCTGTCTTTATTCTCAGGATAGTTTATGGGTAGAATAGTTGGGCGCTGTAATGTTGCGAACATATATAATTCTAGACTTCACCTCCGGGTTGGAAGTCGTCGTTGAGTACGCAGCGTTCAGTAATTGCGGGCGCTTCTTCTGCCTATTTACGTTGAGACGTTTTCTGAACTCTGTCCTTGCGGCTGGGAGTTCACGTTTCTCATCTGTAGAACACAGAGAGGAGAAGTCAGTGTTAGAGTATATTACTCAGAGGCCCGCTTTCTGCCGTCCTAGTGTTAGAAGGACTTTATTTGTGGCTGGAGTTCTTCCATCGTCACAGACAAGTACGAGAACCATCGTTTCGACTCAGACGACGCAGTACATACAGTGATATCGCAAACTGCTTCGGCTTATTAGGGCTATAACGCTAAACAGCAGTGACCACGTAATTTTATTTCCACTGAGGTTCCGCACCACCATAGATCATCTTTGAAAGTAGTGTCTTCTAGTGCTTGGTAAGTAGATGAAGTCAGACTTTTCGCGTTATTGATATTAGATCGCGCAGTCATAATAAGGGGCAGAGTTGGGCAATTGATATATAGACAATTGTACTTAAAGGCCAGATTTTACACTTTAATAAATATATATTGAACAACAACGTTTATCATTCATTAATATTACTCGCATTCATCTTATATTTATGTTTAGATTGTAATTTATATATACTACTGACCATTAAAATTGCTACACCAAGAAGAAATGAGGATGATAAACGGGTATTCATTGGACAAATATATTATACTAGAACTGACATGTGATTACATTTTCACGCAATTTGGGTGCATAGATCCTGAGAAATCAGTGCTCAGAAAAACCACCTCTGGCCGTAATAACGGCCTTGATACTCCTGGGCATTGAGTCAAACAGAGCTTGGATGGCGTGTATAGGTACAGCTGCCCATGCAGCTTCAACAGGATACCACAGTTCGTCAAGAGTAGTGACTGGTGTATTGTGACGAGCCAGTTGCTCGGCTACCATTGACCAGACGTTTTCAATTGGTGAGAGATCTGGAGAATGTGCTGGCCAGCGCAGCAGTCGAACATTTTCTGTATCCAGAAAGGCCCGTACAGGACATGCAACATGCGGTCGTGCATTACCCTATTGAAACGTAGGGTTTCGCAGGGATCGAATGAAGGGTAAAGCCACGGGTCGTAACACATCTGAAATGTAACGCACACTGTTGAAAATGCCGTCAATGCGAACAAGAGATGACCGAGATGTGTAACCAATGGCACCCCATACAATCACGCCGGGTGATATGCCAGTATGGCAATGACGAATAAACCCTTCCAATGTGCGTTCACCGCGATGTCGCCAAAGACACATGCTACCATCATGATGCTGTAAAAGAACATGGATTCATTCGAAAAAATGACGTTTTGCCATTCGTGCACCCAGGTTCGTCTTTGAGTACACCATCGCAGGTGCTTCTGTCTGTGTTGCAGCGTCAAGGGTAACTGCAGCAATGGTCTCCGAGCTGATAGTCCATGGAGCTCTAAACGTCGTCGAACTGTGGGTTCAGATGGTTGTTGTCTTGCAAACGTCCCCATGTGTTGACTCAGTGATCGAGACGTGTTTGCACGATCCGTTACAGCCACGCCGATAAGATGCCTGTCATCTCGGCTGCTACTGATGCGAGGCCATTGGGATCCAGCACGGCGTTCCGCATTACCCTCCTGACCCAACCGATTTCATATTCTGCTAACAGTCATTGGATTTCGACCAACGCCAGCAGCAAAGTCGGAAACGTGATGGTGCGCATTTCTCCTACTTACACAAGGCATCACAACAACGTTTCAGCAGGCAACGCCGGTCAACTTTTGTTTGTGCATGAGAAATCGGTTGGAACCTATCCTCAGGTCAGCACTTTGTAGGTGTCGCCACCGACGCCAATCTTGTTTGAATGCTGTAAAAAGCTAATCATTTGCATATCACAGCATCTTCTCCTGTAGGTTAGATTTCGCGTCTGTAGCACGTCATCTTTGTGGTGTAGCAGTTGAAATGACCAGTAGTGTATAAAAAGAGAATGAAGATGTCCTAAGATCTGGTTCAGGGAGTAGTCAGACAGGCCCAAATCATAATTTTAGCGTTTATTGTGTTCCTTTGCGCACATTCATTTCACACCTGCCCGGAGTAGCATCTTGTACACTGTGGTCTTATGATGATGTTACAAACTTTCTGGGCAAATGTGTCAATTTGTGATACGTCACCCTGATCCGGAAACGACGCATTCGACAGTTAGAAGCGAATATCGTTAATACACCACTGACAGTGGGACTCTTCTGCTGCAAAAGTGTTTGTTTTCCATATTATGGGACGAGGCAGCATGGACCAAAAGAAGGAAAAAGTCGAGTAGATACTAACTCTAAGATCCATATCTTAGAGCCTATGAGCTCTTGTTTAGCTTTGTTACTGCGAAACACATCTTCTCTACTGCAAAGTACTAACAGCTCCTAACGAACGTGCTTTCGTGTCCACCTTCACAGAACATATTTTTTTTTTTTTTTTTTTGTTCCACACTACCACCTCCCGAAGTATGGAAAAATGTTTCAAATGGCTCTGAGCACTGTGGGACTTAACATTTGAGGTCATTAGTCCCCTAGAACTTAGAACTACTTAAACCTAACTAACCTAAGGACATCACACACATCCATGCCCAAGGCAGGATTCGAACCTGTGACCGTAGCAGTCGCGCGGTTCCAGACTGAAGCGCCTAGAACCGCTCGGCTCCTTTGGCCGGCAAGAATGGAAACGAAAGAGCTTGCAGTAGAAGAGGTCCACAGAGGTATCCTTAAGACTTTCGTTTTTAACTGTCAGCTCGATGTTTTCCCGACCATGATGACTTGCTTCCAATTAATAGATTTGCCCTTCCCCATCGTCCCTGAAAGTTTTTCATAATCATCGCGGAGTCTCCCTGTATATCGATCGGAAGAACTGACACCCCATTCCCTACCGCTACTGCCAATAACGTGTCGCGGGTCAGTAGAACAACGGAGCATCGAAAGCATCATTAGAAAATGTGACGTGCTCGTCTAGTTCCGGTCTTACAGATCCGGTTGTGGGACTGATGTCCACAACCAAAATCCTTTCCCTGCGACATGAGTTCTTGTAGAATTACATATTTTCAGATCGCATAATTTTAATTTTAGAGAACAATCAGTTCCTTCTTTTTTTTAGTTGCTAGCACCGATCATTGTAAGTCTGAATCTCTCTAGCTGTTCGCTCAGAAGATCCAAAAAGCTATAAAGCTATAGATAGCAGAAACAGCGCGATGTTAGTTTCTTATTTTTCCGAAACCCTTATTTTACTTCTGCACGGTCAATTTTTAATCAAAACACTTGCATGCGGAATATCGAAACATTTTGTCACTTCTCACCCGACAGCGCCTACAATATCTCTCTCTCAATGGCGATACATTACCAGACGCTGCAGTAGCGTCAGATGCAGAACAACTACTGCTCAAGACCTGTACACACACACACACACACACACACACACACACACACACACACACACACACACAGACAAATACACACACGCACACACACACAGACGAAACATTATACATCGCGTAGAAATACGAAATTTGTAGGCCCAGACGACTACGTCCATACGATGCAGTGGTATTTAGGGTTTCTAAGCCGATAGAAAACTACTGCAAAATCCAGGAACACTTGAATACAAACAACATTTGACACAACGTAGGTCACTTGACGCTCTATCCCAACAAATGCGTGCAACCAGACAAGAAAAACCAATATCATTACACTATACGATCGATATATGTACAACTATTGGAATCATTGCGAGGAAGTACATCTTACTATTACCAGTCCCAAGTGGTATAACGTGGTAGGACTCAGTAACCATAGCTTCAAATAGTGGACGTTTCCAGGCTGAGACTAGTCAGGAGAGCCACGGGAATTGGAAATCACTCAAGAAGGTTGTCAGATTAGATTAGGAGTTTCTTTCTTCCACATATCCACACTCACGTGATCTTAAAGGATTTACAAGAGATCATGAAGCGAGCACATATTGTGTACGTTTACAAAAACTAGAGATACTGTTATTTTCCTTCAAGACTTTCAAGTTAAAATGGCCTTCAAGAGTGTGGATAAATTAGAAAAATCGCAAATATATTTTCACTTTCGCGGGCCGATAAAAAGACTTGTCCTTTTTTAGCGCAAATGTACACGATTCTTAGGGAGAATTTAATTATAAAAGTCAGAGTGTTGGAGAGGGTATGATTAAATGATTGAGTTATTTTATTATATTTTGCTACTCACAACAATATTATATCAGTATAAAATACGGAACACTATTTCATTGCGGTACATTTTCTTTGGAGCCAATGACTGCACACCTTGGAAAAAAAAGGGTCAGATTACAGACAACGTTCACGTGTTTTATGCCTACAGTTTCCTTCCCTCATGCTGATCTGTGAAAAAGACAAATAATTTATTATATTACAATGAAAATATTTAAAAATGTAGGTCAAATATAACCGACATCTTCATCATGTTACAAATTTTCAGGAAATAGTAGACAAGGGATGTAGAGGAGGTCATTCTAAATACCTGTACCAATTTTTGTAAGTTTAATTTCAGAAATTTAGGAGAAAAGTGTACCTGAATGATGAAAATTAAAGTTTTCGGTAAATTGCAAAAGAAAATGTACATATTTATAAACTTACCACTATGCTCGTTTAGAACATTCCAGCTGCATACTTCAGTTGTCCTCCTGTTTCCTTATCCTCCAAACTCTTTCTCTTCACTCTTTAACCCTTTAGTGACCAAATTATTTCCGTAAGTTGTAGGCTTTTTATTAACGCTTTACTGGGCTAAGAAATCGTTCATAAAACCATAGTTTAAATCCTGAAAGTGAGAGTTTAACCTACGTGTATAAAAAGTTAGTGGGAACTATTCTTCCCACTGAACTCTGGAGTGACTTCACTTGCTAATTTTAAAAAAAAATGTATTTCCTTTATTTTTTAGTACAAAAACATGTTAAACATTACATTTATATTTGTATTAGTTCGTATTGCCCTTTGAGTTCACTAAGGTGATGTACTATGGAAATTAGAGAAGCATGGCGCTACACACAAAGGTACACGACAGTTGCTATACATTATTTTTGTTCTCTTTTCTTTGTTCTTGGTGCTACGTTGGCAGCATCTTCTGTTTGTTGTACTTTTTGTAGGGAAAACAAGCTTCATCTTGTACTCCAGACACACCTCTGTTTGGTTTTTGAAAATGAACAGACCTTCATCTTCTCTTACGACTTGTGAAGCCAGAGATAAGCTGCCTTGGCAAGTGCCATCTAAATGTTAGCTTGTCTGCTTCTGTCTTCTGTAGCTTCTACATAACATAGAAATTGACAACTGCCAAATCCACAAGAAAGAAAAAGAGTTTGTGCCACCACTTTCATGAACGACGGCCTACAGCACACCGTTCACGCAGCTGATCAAATCTATCCACTCATCCCATTATTTTATTATACTCTGCCACAGCCAATGAGCAGAATACTTCACTTCTGCTTCCATTAACTTACCTTGTAATATTTATGTAATTTTCAGACAAACCCAGCAAATATACTCGAATACTATCTTCTTCATAAATATAAAAGTAAATAAATACAACACAACTCACTTCACACGCAGAAGGAAAGCATACTATGCAAAAAACGCTGTAGCGGTCAAAACAGTGGTTCGTTTTCCCGCGGGAACTGTGCATCTGCATTGATTGACTCACAAGGTAGAAGTACAACAGCTTTCGCCTAACCGTTGACAATCTACACATAGTTAGCATGCTCTAACAGAGATGGTAGCACAAGTTACAAGTGGGAACACGGATTACCACTGAACTTACAGCGAAAACAAATAAGTCACTAAAGGGTTAATTCATCCTTGTCTCCCTGGTAGCAACTTCTGCAGCTGCCTCTTATTCATTTACCCGCCGCTTATCAATGGCAGTTAGAGGTGAAGCCATATTCCTTCCCGTCTGGATGTTCAATTTCTTCATAACATTGATTCTTGAAATAACACCACCATTGACTGATATTATTGCATCTATTATACCAATATTCAGCACTGTCAGCCCAACAAATACAGTTTTGGATATTCTTTCCCATATACAGCTGTTGAAGCTTTCATTTGCATTCTGAGAGAGACCATGCGAACATTTCCTAAGTAGATTTTTATTTGCCAGACCCCTATATATAGGCCTAATTGCCTTCATTACAGCAAGTTGTAAGGAATGCTTGTTGATATATTGTGTGCCTCAGCCAATACTTGCACCACGAATCGTCCCCTTTTGGACACGAACCATGCTGTAGGGTTTTATCTGTTGACACTCTGTGAAACCATGTTGCCCAAACAGCTCGTCTCGCGTTCTCCAAATCTCCTACAATTCTCCTTATTGCTAGTTCTTAACACTGAGTCGAAGAATCGATTTCACTTGTTGTAAGATGATCTCGACTACCTACGTGTTTACCGTCTGATAGTTTTTTTCCACTGAAGTCTTTCCTTTTTATACATGCTCAACACATTCAAGCTTTTCTATCAGACTGACCCCATTTGGTCTGTCATTTACAGGCTTCATCCCCAAGGTAGCCTACATACTTCACACCACGACTGACCTCTTATCTTCTAAAAATGTTTAGAACTCCTTTCGTTTCCATGTTTCCACTTGGCCCATCAAAGTTCGTTACACAAGCATGGGTGCCAATACATTTACTTGAACAACCCTGGCAGTGTTTTGTTAGGCATTCATAATTTACTATCTTACCAGTTTCAATAAATGTGCTAGTTACAACCCCATTCAGAGAAGTATGACCTCTCTTCTGGCAATATCCATCAAATGCTGCTACAACGTCTGTATTCTCATACGAGGCTACAGCGTCTTCTGCTGTTCTTTTCATTGAATGTTCACTTACGTCACATAAAGCATTATGTATTAATTAACTGTATCTGTCAAACCTCAGTGGAGGTGGAGGCAAATCCATCAGTGCACAAAAAGTAAGCAGCTCTCCTTCCCCTTCCAGTACATCGCATTGCGGAAGCAATCTGAATATTTACACTGTAATGTCGACTTTCAGTTACTGGCGATGTCATAGTATCACTGTGCATCTTACACGAATTACAGGCAATCACTAATCGACTTGAAAGACCCTTTCTTGCAGAATGTCCTCAAACGTCAATACTATCTTCACAATTTCAGTACTTACATTTAGCAGCAATCTTCAAAAGTCTTGACAGCATATTTAGGTCCACAATAACATTTCCGTCGTTATTGCTACTCACAATACTACGAGACTTGTTCTTGTTACATCCAGAAAGTGAAAGTTTACGCCTAGAAGCACTGTCTGTAGACACAGCTACTGCAGGCGACTTTTGAAGCAACTGATGTGTATTGTTCGGTTGTGTTTGGTACTGGTTGCCGCGAAATTTTCGTTTGGGGCTAAATTTCTTTACTCTCGGCACTTGTAGCACAAGAAACACACACACAGAAACAAAACAACACACAATAACTATAAAACAACACACATATGAAATTCCGAAATCATATATTCTCTGATCATTGTTTAAATGCACATGGCGGCCACTGAGTGACGCGCGTTTCTTCGGCTCGCGAGTTTTTCCGCTCATTGAAGGTGTTACAGAGAAGTGCGACAGTCCACAACGTGTGCATCTGACTAAACAAGTGTTACTTGCCGTGGTGTATTGTTCTCCGTCGATTACCACAAGTGATAAGTGGTAAGTGAGTGAAAAATGGGAAGAGCACGAGTAAGCGGCAGCAGGCGAGGCTACAGGGGCGCAGGCAGCGCGGGCGCCCGGTCTCCGGCGGCAGGTGAGGCCCCGCTTCCCGACATCGGGGAGCTCGTCCGGTCCCAGGTGAGTGCGGCGCTGCACAGCAAAGACACGCTAGACGTAATCGTCCAATCCATCACGGACTCTGTGACGGCCGCGGTCATGGACAAACTGCAAGAGTCTGTCGGGCGCAACAGCACCGAAATCCAGTCTCTTAGAAAGTCCTTGGCCGCACAAGAGAAAAAAGCCGCCGAGCTAGAAGCTAAACTGTCTGCTGCCACCGATGAAATTGAGCAGTATCAGCGAAGGAACAGCTTGCGCTTGTTCGGGGTAGCTGAAAACGATCGCGAAAACACCGACGACCTGGCCATTAGCCTCGTGCGTGAGAAACTTAGCGTGCAGATCGACGTGGCCGATATTGACAGAAGCCATCGTGTTGGGCGCAGGATACCAGGCGCCACGAAACCCAGGCCTATAATAATTAAATTTGTGTCGTACCGGAAAAGAGCTGAAGTGTTTGCTCAGAAAAGAAAACTCGCCAAGAGTGGGGTTACCCTGAGGGAAGATCTGACGCGCGAAAGACTAAAAGTTTTGAACGCTGCGATCACACAGTTCGGCCTTCAAAATGTATGGACCCAGGACGGCAGGATCGTAGTCAAGACGGAAGGAGGGAGGAAAACGGTGACGAACATGTTCGAACTGAAAGACTGAGCGAAATCTCGCGAGACACAAAGTCTCATATTGTAATCTGTCTAATATAAGTTAATTTTTATTCTTTCTTTTCATGTTTTAGCTTAAATATAGCTCCATTATTTCTATAAGTACCATAAGTACTCTATTTAAAATCAGTCAATTATTTCACATAAATATTGTTTCTTTATTTGTCTATCATAAGTGCTCATGTATACTCATATTGTCAGTTAAATGGGAATTAACATTCTCCATTAACAGGAATCTCCTTACAACCACCTTTCTATATCTGTTATTTTCATCTTCGCCACTACCACTACTACTACTATTATCTTTTTCGTAACCACTACTGCCACTTTCCATCTTTCTTTTCGCTCCCTTCTCCGATACTTCCAGCGTGTTTTTCACCTTTAGTTCACAGACGCTTGAGTCAGTCACGACCTTGGACACCTGTAAACATGTCTTCCCCCACGAAATCCAGCTTTTGTCCCTCTTCCGGCCAGCAGGTAAACGGAGCGCGCTCGGTCCTACAGGCGGCCACAATGGGACGGACCGGTTCCGGCGGCGGGCTCTTTGTGGCCCACGCGAACGCGCAGTCGCTAACGGCTCACTTCGACGACTTCTGTGACCTGTTCTGCCAATCGCTGTTCCACATTATCCTCATCTCTGAAACTTGGTTGAAACCAAACATTTCTTCCGACGCTATCCGAATCGCTGGTTACTCTCTCCTAAGGGCAGATCGTGAAACACGACGCGGGGGTGCTGTGGGTGCCTATGTTCGCTCTGATCTGACACCTACTGTACTATGCACATCGGATGCAAAGGGCGAAGGAGAAGCAGAGTTCTTGTTTTTCGAAATAAATACATCAAATCAGAAACTGCTAATTGGAGTAATCTATAAACCTCCAAACGTCGGTGCCATGTCCTCCTTTCAGTCTGCCCTGTCATCACTCGTGACACAGTATGAACACATAATCATTATGGGCGACACAAACATCGACTTACAGTTAAAATCTCCCTCTGCCGAAAAACTAAGGCGACTGTTCCACTCCAATGATATGAGTTTAACACCGCTGGACCCAACTCACCACACGTCACACAGCAACACACTCATAGATATAATAGCAACAAAGCGACCAGATAAAATAATCCGCGCCAATCAGACATCCGCTCCGGGACTCTCTGCTCATGACGTGATATTCTTAAATTACTCAGTGCATACTACCAAAGAAAAATCTCACCTGGTAACCTACAGAAACTTAAAAAATGTTAACCATGACGCTCTTCATAAGGATTGCTCAGACATCCCTTGGCATGATATAGGCAATGAACCGACTTTAGACGGAAAAATTCGGCAATTATTTAGCAAAATTATTGCACTGTATGATAAACATGCTCCTCAACGCACTGTCAAGGTAAAGAGAGCTCCTGCTCCATGGCTCACCACTGCATTACGCCAGTTAATGAATAAACGTGATGCTGCACACAGGGCCTTCAAGCGTAACCCAACTCCCGAGGCGTACGAAGCTTATAGGAAACTCCGAAACAGAACGAAGCAAAGCGTGAGAAATGCCAAAATCAGACATGCCCGCTCTGTCGTATGCGGCATATCAAAACCTGCTGCACTGTGGAAAAAGCTGCGCAGTTTCGGTATAGGGAAGCGGAGATATGACGCTGTTTATCAAGCGTCTGCAGAAGAATTAAACGATTTCTTCTCAACAGCTGTAATCTGCCACGCAGCGACAAATTACCAGCCCCAAGATATCAATCTCTTGAGATACAAGTTTTTCCTAAAACATGTCACTACCGGCACAGTACACAAGGCAATTATGAGAATCTCTTCCGAGGCAGTAGGAAATGATGGAGTGAGCATTGGCATGATTAAAAACGTCGTAGCCACTATTATTCCAGTTATCACAGACATCTTCAACCTGTCTCTTGTCAGTAGTATATATCCTACTGAGTGGAAGCAAAGTTTAATCCAGCCTATACCCAAGACTGACAACCCTAAGTCGCCAGGTGACTACAGGCCGATCAGCATACTACCTGCAATATCTAAAGCCCTAGAATACATCGTCCATGAACAGCTGACGGATTACCTCAAAACTCATAACATCCATGACGAATATCAGTCAGGCTTTCGAAAGCACCATAGTACAGCAACTGCATTAATCAAAGTAACTGATGACATTAAACATGCTATGGACAGACGTGAAGCTACTATCCTAACACTGCTTGACTTTAGCAAGGCTTTTGACACAGTTGACTTCAATATATTACTAATTAAAATGAAACAGCTGAATTTCTCAATCAGCGCAATACACTGGTTCGACAGCTACCTCAAAAACAGAAGTCAACAAGTCGTTTGTGGGTCGGAAAAGTCATCATGGAAAAGCGTGCACTCTGGAGTTCCCCAAGGCTCCGTCCTTGGTCCACTACTCTTCTCACTGTATATTAATGATATTTCTTCAGTGATTCACTACTGCAGCTACCATCTATATGCTGACGACATCCAACTGTACATAAGTGCAAGCCCCAAAAACATTGCTGGCGCAGTAGCGAGTATGAACGCAGATCTTTGCTCTGTTTCTCGATGGGCACAGAACCTAGGTCTGAAACTAAACCCCAAGAAATCCCAGGTCACACTTATATCTCATCCAAAGTTAATCAGCCGGTACTTTCGCGAAACGGTCCCTAAAATACTCCTCAATGGTACCCAACTACCATACCAAAAAACAGTAAAAGACCTTGGAATAATCTTGGATGAACACCTAAACTGGGAAGAACAAACAGTCACAGCTTCCCTAAAATCGCTCTCCTCCCTACATGCAATACAAAAATTTAGAAAAATATTTCCAACCCATGTTAAACAAAAATTAGTCCAAACACTAGTCTTGCCTAATCTTTACTACTGCGATGTAGTTCAACACGGCACAAATAGTGAAAATTCTAGATGCCTCGAGCTAGTGATGAATGCTTGCGTCAGATACGTGTGCAATATTCGGTTGTATGATCATATCAGTCCTTCATACTCCCAGCTAGGTTGGATACGCCTACATAAGGCACGCGATCTCCACACGATGTGCTTACTTCATCGATTTCTTAGCCACTGGTGCCCTCAATACTTATCTTCTCACATTAAATATCTATCATCATTCCACAATCGCAATACCAGATCGGATACGTCTATCATCTTGGCTGTACCTTTACATAACACAAAATCTTTCTCCGTGTCATTCTCCATCTCAGCCATACGACTATGGAACGCACTCCCCTGTGATCTGCGTCTTATCCAGAACCACTCAACATTCAAGAGGGAACTCAAAACTTACATATTAGGGACGGTATAGCCACCATTGTTGTGCCCCTAACATCTCTTTCTTTCTTCTCTCCATCACAGCTTCGAATTTTAACATTCTTTTTCTCTTCCTCAAACCTATCTACCTCTTATATATCTCTTTCACCCCGTTCTATCGTCTTATGTCTCTGCTCGATGAGAATAACTCACAAGCTGCAAGAATATAACGAGAAAATTCCCAACTAACTGACATTCACAAAAGAAATGTATGTTTACTTTCATATACTTAGTCACTATTATTATTATTATTATTATTATTATTATTATTATTATTATTACTATTATCATTATTATTATCATTATTATCGTTGATTGTTATAATTATTTTTATTGTTATAACTATCATTGTACTACTGTTATAATCTCAAATTTTTTTCGTTTGACATCAATACTGCATAATACGTTAAATGTTCTTAATGTTATTTAGTAACTGTAACTCGTTCAATCTGAGTATGCCTGGTTAGGTGTAAGAGAGGGCCTGAAGGCCCTAATCTTGCCAGGTAAAATAAATGCATAAATAAATAAATAATAGATTCGAACCATAGCTTTCTAGACATGCCTGTACTTTGGTTCCAGGAGTCAGTGCCTTCTAGAATACCCCTAACTAACGACGGAAGAAATGGAAGAACAAAAAATGCATCACGTATTCCGACGCACTCCAAACTGCCAAATTGGCGTGGCCCCTGTGCAACATTACGTTCAACCACAATTTTGGAATGAACAGAACATGATAATGCCCATAAGGTACACATTCGTGAAATCAGCATAAAATGCTCTTTCTATAGACCAAGAATTTTTTTTTCAAATTTTTGGTCATTTTCACGAGCAGGTTCCATGAAGCGACTTTGACAAATGTTAGATTGTTCTGGCCCAATGCCTTGAAGCTAGCATCTCGGAAACGGCGAAGCTCTTCGGCTGTTCACGAGCTACCGTCGTGAGCGTCTGCGGTAAGAGGTTGAAGAATGCTGAAACTCCGAGTAGGCAACAAGAAGTTGGACGTCAATACCTCATCACAGAACACAGGGCCCGAATCGTGTCACTTGGTCGGATGAATCCCATTTACTGTTAAACCAGGTCGACGGTCAGGACCAGATACGCCGTCGTCCAGGCAGATGGCTGCTCGAAGCATGCAGCGTGCCACGGACGCAGACCGATGGTGGCAGCATCACATTTTGGGGGACATTCATCTGTGGTTAGGTGGGACCTGCGGCAGTAATACAAGGCAGCATGTCACCTGTGGATTACGAGAACATTATTATGGGCCACCTGTCACCCCTTGTGCTTGATGCCTTCCTCAGCAGCGACGGCATCGCCCAGCAGAATAACTGTCGTGTGTCACAAGACCAGAATCATGCTGCAGTCGTAGAGGAGCATGACATGAACTCACGATGATGTCGTGGGCATCAAATTTGGATTATCTGAACCGCTCAAAGTATAGTTTAAAAGTTATAGGGACGCCAGTTCCTCGTCCACGGAACATCCGCCCGTAAATTGCGGCAGGGAGCCTGCAGTATGCACACGGAAAGCAATTTTTGTTCCGCATCGTCAGTGTGAGAGTACGAGTGTTACAGTCAATGGGCGGCGGTGCGTCAGTTGCAAGCTACTGGACCCCCAGGAGAGGATTCATGAGGTGACTGTAGCTGCGCCAGTATCATAAATGTACACTACCAGAATAACACCGACAATGTCCTCGAGGCTCATACAACATCAATCACAAAGCAATTTCTGTGTCATATCGCCAATGTGCACCGGTTACAGGCTTATGGACTCTCAGGAGAGGTTCCACTCTCTGATTGTAGCTGCGCCAGTGTCATAGTTGAGAGCTAGCAGAATGACTCTGACAAGGTCTTCGAGGCTTCTGCTATAGCCCAGCACCCGCCTACTGGCGATACTACTTTGGAGATCGCCATTAGTCTCTTAGAGAGAAGTCGGCAGGGAGCATGTATTATGCAGTCACTAAGTAATTTCTGTGTCACACTGCCAAAGTGAGGGTGCGAGGGTTACAGTAAATGAGCAGCGGTGGATCGGTTACAAGCTAACGGACTGCCAGGACAGGTTCCATTCGCCGAATGTAGCCGCGCCAGTATCATAATTATACAATGGCAGAATCACTCCGACAATGTCCTCAAGGCTTATGCAATAGCCCAGTTCCCACCTAATATCGAGACAGTTTCTGTGGGCGGAATTACAGCCTTGGAGAAACTTCGACAGAGAACCTGCAGTATGCAATGCCGAAGCAATTCCTGTGTCCCTACACCAATGTGAGGCCGTGGGGGTTAGAATAAACTGGCAATTGTGCATCAGTTTCAAGCTACTGTATATCCAGGAGAGGGTACATGCGGTCTCGCTAGCGGCGCCAGTATGATAGATGTGCACTACTAGAATGACCCCGACAATGTTCTCGAGGCTTCTGCAATAGCCCAGAACCCGTCTAATGGCGGGACTACTCGGGAGGCCTGCAGTATTGAGAATTCGGCAGGGAGTCTGTAGTATGCATTCGCACAGCAACCTCTGTATCGCATCGTCAATCGGAGGCTGCGAGTTTTAAAGTAAATGGGCACCGGTTCATCGGTTGGAGGATACTAGACATCCAGGAGAGGGTTAATGCGGTAACATAGATGTACACTAACAATGACTCGCCCAATGGTGAGGCTGTTCCTGAGGGCGTCATTAGTGCGTTGGAGAGACACTGGCAGAGAACATGTAGTATACAATGACGAAGAAATTCCTGTGTCCCCTAGTCAATGTGAGTGTGCGAGGGTTACAATAAACTGGCAATGGTGAATCAGTTACCAGTTGCTGTATTCTCAGACGAGGTTACATGCTGGCACCGCAACCGCGCAAATGTCATAGAGGTACACCAGCAGAATGACTCCAGCAATGTCCTTGAGGTTTATACGATAGCGCAGCACACGCCTAATGGCGAGGCAACTCCTGAGGTCGGCGATAGTATCTTAGAGAGACGTTGGCAGGGAGCCTGTGACATGGAATCGCGAAGTGATTTCTGTGCCGCATCGTCAATGTGCGGGTGCGAATATTACAGTAAACTGGCAGTGCTGCATCGGTTACAAGCGCCTGGACTTCCAGGAGAGTTTGTATGCGTTGACCGTAGCCACGCCAGTATCATAGATCTACAATAGCGGAATGAATCTGAGAATGTCCTCGATCCTTATGCAATAGCCTAGCACCCACCTGATGGCTGGATAACTACAGAGGGCAGCATTAGTCCCATGGAGAGATATCAGCAGGGAGCCTGTAGTATGCAGTCGCGAAGGAATTTCTGTGTCACGTCGTTAATGTGAGGATGCTAGGGAATATACTATACGGGTAGCGGTGCATCGATGTGAGTGTGAGTGGCGTGGCGTGCGAATGTAATCGGCGAGCACTCTGCTTGTTTTCGCGTTTGTTGTGGTAATAAGTGGTTTGAGTGCCGTAAAAGTTTATGTGTGGATAGCTAAAGGCGTAATCTGTCGCGTTAAGCATTGAAGACTAGTTTTGAGGCTGGAATTTGTCCCTTAGAAGTGCTTCTCCTCCTTTATAGTGAATGTATTCTTGCTTGGCGCATGGGAAATTTCGCTGGCGCAAAGCAGACTGTCGACTGCGACGCGTTGCACTTGCTGCTGACTGCGCGGAGAGCAGCAGGCGGCGGTGACGTCGGACGAAGACGGTGCTGACAGAGCGGAGTGCGGCGCGCAGCTGTTCGTTGCGCAAGGCGTCCCAGACACCAGCGGCCGACTCATCGGACGCCGTCTACGGAGAGCTGGCTGCAGGTACTGTCAACTGGCCTGTGGCTCTTATTAGCTGGCGCTACCCAGTAACGGCGCCTCAAACTACGGAGCAAATCACAGAGCGTAGTGCGCTTCACCGAACCGGTTGCACTCGCCTTAGAGACGAACTACATGCGCAACGGATCCAGAATTTGGGAATCGGCTGCCGTACAGCAAATTTCGTCCGGTGCGCACCCTCTTTGCCCCGCTTTGTGATACATATGGGACGTGTGCCCCTGCTTTTGACTAATTTAAGCTCCACTTCCGCGACTATATGCGTGCACTGGAGCATAAAACCCGGTCCACGCTGGCGGCAGCCTCTGCTGCTTTGAAAAATGCCGAACGTGCTACCAGTGTCAATGTGAGCTACACCTCAGGACGTCGGAACAGTGACGTATCTCCGACGGGCAGGAGCACGGGGGCAATAAGAGGAGTGGTATCCAGCGAAGAGTTAAAATTCCCAAAAGAAATAAAATCGAAACTAAAATGATTAACGCTATAGGTGAGATCTTAGCGGAGTTCCGGTATTAACTGAAACAAAAAAACGTCGTCAAACACAATTACATCGCAGGTTAGATACAAAATTTGGGCATTTGCATTAGGTGAAGCAAGACTTTAGGGACAAAATGAAGAGCTCAGACCTGAAAACGCGTCGCTCGTAAAAGAACTAGCGGTTGCAGACGCACCAATTGCCAGGAACGCATTCAGCGCCTGGAACAAGAAACACTGGAACTCAAATCCGAAAATCAGAGATTAAAGTCAGAAAATAAACCCTTCTCACTTTCATTTGCAGAGGTTTTGGCTGCCGGTCCAATTGCGAAACCTAAAAGCAAAGTACTAGAACGTATTCAACAAACAAAAGCTAATCAGTCCAGCACACTTTATTTAAATCGGAAACCAACCAATATTCGAGGTCTGTTAGAGAAACCATCACTGAAACCATTAATCCCAAGTAAGAAGACATCTTTAAAAAATCAATCAGGTGAACAGCAAACACTTTAATAATTGAAAGAGAAACAGACAGTAAAAGGATAATAGAAAAAAAAAACAGCACAGCTTAAATACATTAGCTATGAGAAACCCAAGAAGTTCAGACCCGTGCTGGCAGTGCACCATGTCTCAAAATATGTAGCTGATCAGGAGTTCTTAGAAGAGTGAACACATTACTAAAGAAGATTTTGAAGCGACGTTGAAATAAAATTTAAAACAGGACCAAAGGGCAAAAGGACAGTAAACAATATTCTAGAAGTTCCGCGAAGGGTAAGGTTACTGCTGCTTCAAAAAGAAAGGGTTTTTATTCACTCTGAATCTTTGTATATCAAGGACTTTGTAGCTATACAAAAATGTTTCAACTGTTGGGGCTTCGGTCACCCATTGAAGCGTTGCGACAAGGAACCAGTATGCGGGAGATGTGCAAAACTGGGACACTAAAAGTTAGAATGCAGGTAGTTGAATCCAGTAAGCTGTATACCATGCAAACACAGAAACAGAACATGCGATAAGGCAGGGGAGGCATACTGGCGGTGAGCTATTGCCAGGCGGCAACACATGGGCTTATAACACTCAAAAAATGGTTCAAATGGATCTGAGCACTATGGGACTTAACATCTATGGTCATCAGTCCCCTAGAACTTAGAACTACTTAAACCTAACTAACGTAAGGACAGCACACAACATTATAACATTCCCCAAATGCAGATACTAATACTAATGTAGAGCCTTAGTTCTGGGAGACAATGTAATTTAGGTACTTCGGCATTGCCGACAATATAGACGAAATGTGCATTCAAGGAACAATTGAATATGAAGTGGCCAAGCACCTGAAACATCACATGTTTGATTGGGCCATCTTCCACGCTGGCCTCCTTCTGGGAGTTGACGAACTGGAAGACGAAATACTACGAGATAGTTCCGAGAAATGTAACGACGTCCTTGAACACCCTGAGAATAAAGATGTCATGGAG
Organism: Schistocerca gregaria; assembly: GCF_023897955.1. NCBI lineage: Eukaryota > Metazoa > Arthropoda > Insecta > Orthoptera > Acrididae > Schistocerca > Schistocerca gregaria. The sequence goes on along the minus strand of NC_064924.1, from coordinate 32,783,450 downwards.
TTCACAAGAAACCCAACACCACAGGAAAACATCTCAACGAAAACTTTACACTACCGAAATAACAAGTAGAATTTGATAAAACCAAATGTAGACCCTATATTACACAAGTTCGTTTTGTCTACGGGGGTAGCACATACAGTGACTACGAAAAACGAAACAGTAGGGCACTTGAACAGAGAGACACATCCTGCACCGTCACAACACCAGACACAACCACTCCAGAAACGGAGATAGTCACCTTTCACGAACAAGTCCCCGGAAGAGTTCAAAAACAACAAGTCACTATCAGGGGAAATGCTCAGCGAAAACACATCACACTCCGTACTACCAGAAACCATAAAGGAGGGAAAACATGTTGCACTGCAAAATTACTCGAAGTCGGAGCAACAAGTAAACAGTCAAGAACACCAACCAGACACAACCAAGGACCCCAAGTTGAATACCGTTAATCGCGTAAACTACGAAAACTTAGAAGGTAACCTACGGCTTAGCAGACTAGAAAACAAGTACATATTTCAAACAGTTCATCGTTATGTAATACGAACTAAGAATGAAAACGGGGATAAAATTTGATTTACAACTACGGAACACACTGATATGCCCTAAGAGTGGAAAACCTGCCAACGAACCACAAAGAACAATGTAAGCTTTTAGGGGAGCCATGTGAGCGAAGGGCAGGTGGCCTAAACCTAGGGAAAGTACACAAGGACTTTGTGAGTGCACATGGACATGTGTTCCTGGATTAAAAAAAAAAAAAAAACACACCCAACTGTTTATCCTTCACTAGATATCCCTTATGAAGGTAATACAACTAAACTGCAAGGGCGGTGCCCTAGTAAACATGGAACTAGGTAGGCTCTTAGAAGAAACAAAAGCAGGCATCGCTTGCGTTCAGGAACCTTTTCTGCGAGGCGGGAAGATTTCAGGGCTCTCCTTACATTACATCACAATGCCAGGAAAACCAAACGCGAAAGCCATGACAATAGTAGTTAATAAAAACCTCATAGTAACACATTTCACCCAGTTTTGCTCTGAACACATCGCCACAGCAAAAGTAACAGACGGACAGTATGTACGACTCATGTCGTCTATTTTTGCTCAGTACTCGTATGATACAGAACCTTTCTTTGACAAAATAAAAGGTATTGCACGACACTCATAAAGAAATAGTCTGCTCACTCTAACTGATATCAACGCAAAATCCCCCTCGTGGAACTAAAATAGAACTGGCGGCGGAGGACAACTAGTGGTGACGTGGTAAATGAATGCAACCTCTTCATACCGAATAGAGTTCGTCAGCCACCTACCAACCGTGGAGACGCCGGTGGTGTAAGTCACATAGCCCTTCTCTAGGAAACGCAAAATCTCTTCCACTAGTTAACACATGGAGGGTATTGGATAGAGCCACACACAGCGACCACAACACAATCGTCATAACCACAGACAGATATGTAAATACATATAACATGAACCATGAATAGCAGCATTAACTCATAGGAAGAGCCGACTGTCAGAAAGTACGAAATATTGTTAAGGCGTAGTCACTAAACACTGTTCAAGGCAGTATAGATTACAAAACGCATGTACTGACAGAAGAACTACAAAAAGCACAGGAAGCAGCTATTTCACGGGCAAAAACTGGGTGGGGACAGAACATCCGTGGTGGACAGAACTTGCTAGATTAAGGAACAATTCAGGGGACAAAAGAAAGTACGACAAACAAGCAAAGACAGCTACTGAAACTCAGGTAAGAATTAGCCTGTATGGTGAGGCTAAATACCAAAAACGACTAAACAAGAGCACTGGACCAAATTTGTAAAAACCCAGCTACAGAACGACATCTGGGGAGAACCTTGCAAAATAGAAACGGAACAAGTTAAGACACCGACAATTCTTTCAACACTAAAAAAAGCTGACGGCATAATGACCAGAAGATGGAGAAGCACTGCAGAATATCTTCTGAATACGTTCCTCCCAGATGACGAGCCCACAAACACGAGCGAAACCACGTTGAGCTAAGAGAGAGCATGAGGCAACCATATATCAATAACAGTATAACCATGCCATTCTCACAAGAAGAAGTCGCGACGGCACTCAGCAGACTTAAAAACCGAAAAACTGCTAATGTAGTAATAATCACGAAATCACAAGAGCCAACAGACCCCAAAACGTACTGACCGATATGCCGCTTAAAAACTCTCGCCAAAGTACAGGAAAGGCTCCTATGCGACCGCTTACAGTGGCACAGACGCCTCCTCGGGCTAACACCCAATCAATTCGGCTTCAGGGAAGGTAGATCAATGGAAGACGCCATCAACCAATCACTGACAGTTACAAAAACGTGACCGCCATATTAATCGACATAGCCCGGGCCTTTTCAATCTGTGGTGGCCATCCCTCTTCGCCAGGTTAAGGGAAATGAGGCTATCAGCTTACCCCTACAGTAGGCTCCTCGACTACTGTAGAGACAGAGTGGTGGATTGGAGGGCTGCTACACGCAAGGATGTCGAGAGAATAACAAAGGGATGTCCTCGGGGCTCAGTCTGCAGACCAATATCTGGGATATCGCAATCAAGCCCTTGTTGAACCAGCTGGTATGTGACGACAGGGTAAGAGGTGTGGTGGCGTACGGAGATGACCTGCTCGTAGTTGTGCCAGCCAGTTCGAGAGCAGCACTAGAGACAGCAGGCACGCAGCTGCTTCAGAAACTTAACAACTGGAGCAAAGAAAATAAATTAAAAATCGCTCCCAACAGAACAGTATATTTACTGCTCAGAGAGACACTACAGAGGAATCCAGTTCTAAAATTAGACAATAAAATCATACAGAGGAAGCAAGCAACCCGTTACCTAGGTTTGCATCTTGACGAAAAACAGACTTTTAAGTATCATATCAAATCGACAGCTGGCAAAGCCTCCAAAATTATTCACAAACCGCCAAGACCAAACACAACTCAGAACAAATTACCTGTTAAGACGATAAGGACCTACCACATTGTGATATTTGAATCCATCGCATGCTTCGCTGCAGGTGCGTGGGCTCACAGCCTGAATATACAGACTTATAAGAGAGTTGCAAGACGAAGTCAACATAGTGTACTCCTGATAATGAGCGGATCCCTCAACATCACGTGACTACAGGAGAGGCACTTTGCGTTGTCATGAGGACCTACCCTATAGACATAACAATACCGTATAGAGCTGGACTTAAATGGCTTAAGAGGGACAGTCTCGATAAGTCACCGAAATTACAGGAACCAACATTATGAACAATACAAAAATGAAGCAATGGCGGATTCAAACATGTCAGAGAGATTGGGAAACATCTGACAGAGGTCCCCAAGTACACTCTTTCTTTCCTGAAGTACGCGAAATGTTACAACTGTAACATGTCGATCCAAGCCAGGGGATGGTCTGACAGACCATGGGCCGTATTGGGTACTTTTAAACCGCATGGGACTCATTAACGATGAAATATGAGTTTGCGGAGAAATTGGGACATGACAACATGACACACAGCTATACAACACGCTTGCGCAAGTGAGACCTATACAGAACTACAGCGACATGCCCAAAATTATACGTAATGACGATGATAGGAACACAATAAATAGCGTATCCGATATTGTATCGAACACACTGCATGAAGAACACAAGAAAAAAACTCATTTGGATGGAGGCGTAAACAAACAGAAGCAACAAAACAAACCACATGGGAGGACACAAGCAAGACCACAGACTCCGAAACCAAGGAAGGAACCAACACACTAAGAACATGACCCAGAAGGGATCCAACACGTAAGGGACCCAAACCAACAATGCTTGACACTGCGTACCACAACACAGTCAACACAACAGGCAGTAACAATCATATAACAAAGAAACACCGACACCACAGACTAAGACGCTAGGAACAACGTTATGTTGCTTGGGAGGAGAAGGCACGAAGAACTTTTATTCCGTGACTCGTGCGCCTCAACGACATAGTGCATAGAGTTTAAAGTATACTACACACCAGTAGTAATGTACTGTTCGTCTTATTATGTGTAGATAGAAGTATACTCTCTTCTCTATTTAAAAGTACAATGAATTAGTTTCATACATCAAATGTATTTTCTGTATAAAGTATGTATAAAACTAAAAATGTAACGTATTAACTTATCGAAGGAATAGTGCATTCAAGTATCAATGAACTACATTCTATTTTGTACTAAAAAATTTACGAACACATGTGTATTCCTCATGTAAAGCTAAAATTCATGTATTCCATGTATTAAATGCTCAGTCAGTATTTAATCTGTATAATACCAGGTGTATGTATCTAAGGTATCACATAGAATATACCGCAAATATCAACAATAGGAGTAGTGTTCTGCCTTGCAACACTCCCAGTAATATACCAATACACAAAAACATAGTAAACATATATAAGCACAAACCATTTCAGATTAGAATAGCTCGAGGTTCTAGCGAGACCTTCACACCTAAAATAGGTAGAAACACGCCATTACGAACCAACATGCTGCATAGGCTATATTATACATCCAGACACAATATATCGCTTCCCTATGCATATTGCAAATTATGTTCACCACTTTCATTCTATTACATTTTTATTTTTGTTTTTCTTTGACATTTGCATTGTATAAATTATATTCTCATCAGCTACACAGAAACAAATTACATAAAACCATTTTAACAATTATTAAGCACTCAATTAGGCGCAACCTTAAAGAAATTTTTATATATAATGCTCTTCCCAGTATTTATAAAAATTTACAACGGTATAGCAATAACATTGTAATAATGAGAAGTGTTTCCTGTTGGATTTAGAAGCATCTGATCCCCCTTAAATTTCAAGGCGGTAGATTACTCTGCACTGTTAATAAAATAAATGAAAATAAGTAAATGGTGCATCAGTTACAAGCTACTGGCCTTCCAGGAGAGGTTCCATGTGGTGGCCGTAGCCACACTAGTATCATAGATCTACATTAGCAAATTGACTCTGACAATGTCCTCGAGGCTTATGCAACAGCACAAGAACCCGGCTAATGGCGAGACAATTCCCGAGTACAGCGTTAGTCTCTTGGAGATAAGTCGGCAAAGAGCCTGTATTATGCAATCGTTAAGCAATTTCTGCGTCCCATCCTCAATGTGAGTGTGCGAGGGTTACAAAAAAAAAATAAAAAAAAATGGTGCATCGGTTAGAAGTTACTGGACACCAAGGGAGGTTCCAAACGAAGGCTGCAGCCGCGCAAGTATAATAGATGTCCACTAGAGGGAAGGATCTGACATTGTCCTCTAGCCTTCTGCGATAGCCCAGCACTCGCACAATGGCGATATAACTCCTGAGGGCGAAACTGGTCTCTTGCAGAGTAGTAGGAAAGAAGCCTGTAGTATGCAGTCACGAGGCAATTTGTGTGTCGCACCCTTACTGTGAAGGTGCGAGGATTACTGTGAACTGGCTACGGTGCATCAGTTGCAAGTTACTGGGTACACAGAACAGGTTACTTGCGGTAACTGCAGCCGCGCAAATATCATACATGTACACTAGCAGAATGACTCCGAGAATGTGCGCGAGGCTTGTGCAATAGCCCAGCAACCGCCTAATGACGAGACGGCTCCTAAGAGCGGAATTAGTTTCTTGGAGAAAGTCGGCAGGGAGACTGTATTATTCAATTGCGAAGGAATTTGTGTGTGACATCGCCAGTGTGAAGGTCCGACACATACAGTAAACCAGCAGCTGTCCATCGATTACAAGCTACCAGGCACACCGGAGAGGTTCTATCTGGTGATTATTGCTGAATGCCAGCGCAACTATCATAGAATATAAATCTGTAGAACGACTCTAAAAATGTCCTCACGACATATGTATTAGCGCAGCACCAGTCTGAGATGCAATTCCTGTGGGCAGGATTAGTGTCTTGGAGACCTGTCAGCTGTGTCCCTTCGTCAATGTGAGGGTGCTACCCTTACAGTAAACTGACAGCAGTGCGTCAGTTACAAGCTCCTGGACACCGAGGAGAGGTTCACTGCAGCGACCGTTGCCAGATGTCAGGGCCAGTATCGTAGATAAACACTAGAAGAATGACTCCGACAATGTCGTGGAGGCATATGCAATAGCTCAGCACCCTTCTAATGCCGAGGCAGATTCTGAGGGCAGCAATATTGTCCTGGAGTGACGTCGGCAGAGAGCGTGTATAATGTAATGGCGAAGCAATTTCTGTGTTCCATCGTGAATTTGAGGGTGGTAGGGCTACAGTAAAGAGGCAGCGGAGACTTTAGACGAATGCCAGCGCCAGAATCATATACGAGGGTCAGTCAAAAAGTAATGCCTCCTATTTTTTTTTCTACGTTTAATTGTCAGGAAATTTAAATGCAATTACATAGGTTGAAAACCACAACATTGAGGATCATTTTGTAATTTTTCAATGTAATCTCCGCCCATCTCTACAGTTTTGGTCCATCTTTGAACAAGGGCACGTATCCCAGCACGGTAAAAGTCACAGCTCTGCTTCCTAAGCCATTGACGCACGGATGTTTTGACGGCCTCCTCATCTTCAAAATGAATCCCACGATGAGCTTCTTTTAGTGGCCCAAACAGATGGAAGTCTGATGGTGCCAGATCAGGGCTGTATGGGGGATGAGGCAAAACTTCCCATCCAATTTTGACAATCTCGTCAGAGGTGTGACGACTGGTGTGTGGTCTTGCATTGTCATGCAAAAGAAGAACATCTGCCATTGATTTTGTTGGGCGAACTCGCTGAAGACGTGCTTTAAGTTTTTTGAGGGTTGTGACGTATTGAACAGAATTTATTGTGCATCCCTGCTCCAAAAAATCAACCAGAATCACACCCTCTGTATCCCAGAAAACTGTTGCCATAACTTTCCCTGCCGATCGCACAGTTTTGAATTTTTTCTTCCTCGGCGAGCTTGTGTGACGCCACTCCATTGACTGCCTCTTTGATTCGGGTTCAAAAAAATGCACCCATGTTTCGTCCCCGGTCACAATTTTTTTCAGAAACTCATCTCCCTCCAAACGGAAGCGCTGCAAGTGTTGGGAGGCTATTGTTTTCCTTGCCTCTTTATTCTGATCGGTTAACATTCTTGGAACCCACCGTGCACAAACTTTTGAGTACCCCAATTGTTTAATAATCGTGATCACACTGCCTTTACTAAGAGAAATAATGCGACACACTTCATCTGTAATCACCCGACGGTCACCACGAATGATGTCATCAACTTGCTGAATGTTGTGTGGAGTCACTGCACTCACCGGCCTGCCGCTCCGCTTTTCGTCAGTCAACGGTGTTTGCCCTTCAGCTTCCTTACAACGATGAACCCATCGTCTAACAGTGCTGACATCCACTGTCACAACACCATACACCTTCTTCAGTCTTTCATGAATGCGTATGGGCGTTTCACCTTCTGCATTCAAGAATTCAATCACACAACGCTGTCTCAAACGAACATCGATGTCGGCCATCTTACAAACTTCTGCTGTACTGCCACCTGTTGACACAGAAAGTTACTACTGCAGTGGATTGCAGAAGAAGGTTTGAGGAATGGCGCCAAATTCAAATTTTTCACTTAACTTAATTTTTTTAAGTAGAAAAAAAATGGGAGGCATTACTTTTTGACCGACCCTCGTATGTACACTAGGAGAATGACTCTGACGATGTCCTCAAGGAAATCTGCAATAGCGCAGTAGCCGTCTGATGGAGATGCTGCTAATGAGGGCAGTACTAGCACCTTGGAGAGCCGTTGGAAGAGAGCCTGTAGTATACATGGCGAAGCAAGGTCTCGGTCGCATCATCAGTCGGAGGGTGCGGGGGTTACAGCAAATCAGCATGAGGAATCTGTTACAAGCTACTGGACATCTAGGAGAGGTTCGATGCACTGACCATAGCTGAATGATAGTGCCAGTAACCATAGTTATAAGGTAGCGGGAACGATTTCATGTTCTTGAGTCTTATCCAACAGCACAGCGCCCATCTGATGGAAATGCAAATCCGAATGGCAGCATCAACGTCTTGGAAAGAAGTCGGCAGAGAGCCTGTCATATGCAGTGATGAAGCATTTTTTGAGCCCCATAACCATTGTGAGGGTTCGAGTGATACAGTAAACTGGCAGCAGTGCATCGGTTACAAGATACTAGACACCAAGGAGATGTTCCCTGCGGCAACTGTTCCCCAATGGCAGAGCCAGTACCATACAGAAAGACTCCGACAATGTCCTTGAGTCATATGCAACAGCTCAGCACCCATCAATGGCGAATCAGCTTCTGAGGGCAGCTTCATTGTCGCTGAGAGACATTGGCTGAGAGCCTGTAGTTTGCATTGGCGAAACAATTTCTGTGTCCCATTGTCAATGTTATTATGCTTCAGTGACAGTAAATCAGCTGCACTGAATCAGTTATAAGCTTCAGGACACTGAAAAAAGCTTCCAAGCGGTGACCATAGCCGACTGCCAGCTCCATTACAATAGTTACACACCAGCAAATTGCTGTCATGTCTTAGAAGCATATGCAATAGAGCAGCACCCGTTTGATGGAGATGCGATTAATTAGGGCAACATTAGTGTGTTGGAGAGGTGTGGGCAGAGAGCCTGTAGTATGCAATGACGAAGCAGTTTCTGTGACCCATCGTCAGTGGTATGGTTCGAGGGCTACAGTAAACCAGCAACGGTGCATCTATTGCAAGCTACTGGGCATACAGGGGAGGTTCCATGGGGTGACAATAGCTGAATATTAACGCCTGTATCATAGTTGTACACTAGCAGAATGACGGCACCACTGTCCTCGAGGCTTATGCAATAGTGCAGCACTCGTCTGACAAAGATGCAATTTCTGACTGTAGCATTATGTTTTGGAGAGACGTCGGCAGAGAGACTGTAGTATGGAATGGCGAAGCAATTTTTGTGTCCCATCGTCAATGGAGTGTGTTAGGCTTACAGTAAACCAGCAGCTGCGCATCTGCTAGAAGCTACTGCACATCCAGGAGAGGTCCCATGCAGTGACTGTAACCAAATGTCAGCGCAGGATCATAGTTACACACCAGGACAATGACCACGACAGTGTCCTCGAGTCATATGCTATAGCGCACCAGCCGTCTGAATGGAGCATACCCATTAAAGACTCGATTTTAAGCTTCATCCCGCCATTATCTGAGCCGTAATCTCCAGACTCCACAAGATCTCTTCTTCTTAACGTGATATTTAACGCTCATGGTGGATAAGATGTGATTGTAAAAGGACGAGCAAGAGTATTTGGATTGTATCCACATACCTGTATTTACTGTCAAATATCCCAAACCCCAGCATCATAATACTTTTGTCCACCAAAAACTATATAGTCATACATGAAGTATGCCATTCCTCTTCAGAAACCATGTCAGTTGCATGTCGGCAGTACGTTCACCGCTCATTCTAATTTGCATTTAGTTCTGTAAGAGAAACACTCATTATTATTAACCTGGTTTCGTACTGGATTAGACAGAAATGACCACTGTGTCTAACTGTAGCACTAAGGGTACTGAGTGTGTTATCAAACAAAGTGTTACTATGAAGTGGAAAGGCGTATGTGACCAGCTATTGTCGTCATCACTTCATATAATTTTGTAATTATGTTAGTTTCCATGGTAAGTGGTGAGCTGACCTTCTGACTGTCGATTTGACAAGAAAAACGTCAGAATCTACTACCAGTCATTGTTAGAAGTGCCTGGTGAAATGCATACTGCTGCTCAGTAATTCATGTATGCTCCAGTCCGGGGCCGCGCTGTTGCTACGGTCACAGGTTCAAATCCTGCCTCGGGCATGGGTGTGTGTGATGTCCTTAGGCTAGTTATGTTTAAGTAGTTCTCAGTTCTAGAGGACTGATGACCATAGCAATTGTCCCATAGTGCTCAGAGCCCATGTGCCCCTCCCCCTGCTCCTCCCCTCCCCATCCTCCTCCACCACCCCTCTGGGAACTCCTCTCACCAATACAAGAACACTTTTGATACCAATTTTATAGACTAATTAATTAACTTGATCAATTAATTAACTATTCCAACCCACCAACAGCTACTCTCCCTTTCTCCATCTGGATATTAGCAGGAAAAGGACTCAATTGATTGGCCATTTGGCGGGAAATCAATCGCAGTGTATGGAATACTGCTGAAAGAATTTCGGCTAGGCAAGACAATGTGTGAAATATTGCTTATTCACTCAATTTATGGGCTAGAAGATGGTGTATGAGATATAGTTTATTTATTTATTGAAAGTATTTCGTGGGAAATAGATTGCTGTGTATGGAATATTATTTAAACAGTTTAGACAATGTGTGAAATATTGTTTATTTAAACAATTTCTTCGACTTGATGTGGTGTATGGAATATAGTTGATTTATTTGTTTAAAGAATGTGCTGGGAAATCGATTGCAGTGTGAAATATTGTTTAAACAAATTAGACATTGTGTGAAATATTGTTTATACAAACAATTTACAGGGTACAAAGTGATATATTGATCATAGTTAATTGAAAGGACTCGTCAAAAAATCGATTGCAGAGTGTGGTATATTTAAACAATTGTGGAGCTTTTTCATTCTTATCGTGTATGGAAACATGTAATAACAATGCCACAGATCAATCAAACATGTCTGAAAAACATTCTCGCATCTCACCATCTGCACAGGCTACCCAGAGTCAGTGTCTGCAGGGGTGACTTGTAAACAACGATGACACGCTGACCACGGCAAGTAGCAGCAAGATATTCCCTGCAAACGAAAGCACACATCCTCCTGGGATACTATGCCATCTCAGTTGGTCACATCCTGTTTCCGTATGCATGAACCATACTACTAGATAAAACTGCACAGGAGAGAGAACTTCCTTCAAAAGCAAATACCTGACTGGGAATCGATCCTCAAATACTGCTGAAGTTAGTACATAATTAATTTCTAGTCACAGGATCGTAACGTAGGGGCTATAAGGCAGATGTTGCAGCTATTTCCCACACACACAAATTCGCAATGTCGCAAAACAAGTAGCAGATTCGAAATACGCTTTAACAACAGAATTTTTTTTTTACTTTATTAGTGTTCATTATTTTGGTATTTTCACAGGAAGAAGATAGAGCGGCTTCAAATTGATTGGATGTCAGAAGTACTGGCTGTCGGTGGCTGAGTGCGGAGCTCCGTCACCTGCGGTAGGCAGCCAGCCAGTCCGGTCGCCAGCGAGTGGCTGGCGCCTCGATGAGGCGCGGTCGCGTCCAAGAGACGTCGTGTCCCGTCTGCCAGCACTCGGCCTCCCCAGCAAGCGGCCTGTGAAACAGGCAGGAGAAACTGCGCGACACGCTCAAGAAACAAGAATCGTGCGCAGTCGCTCACATACAATAAAGTTGAAATTATATTTTTGTGTCCTGTCACCGATTTTCATTCACTTTCACCAACATACTACCTGGAGACTGCACCATTCTCCAAACATATTGGCAGTACTGTAAATGAAAGTCATTTTATGATTTAATTTGCATTTTTTTTCAAACAATGCGTTATTACACTGAAGTGAAAGAGAAACTGGTATAGGCATGAGCTTTCAAAAACAGAAATATCTAAACAGGTGGTGTACGGTGCCGCGGTCGCCACGCCGATATAAGACTGACGCAGTTGTTAGATCAGTTACTGCTGCTACAGTGTCGGTTTATGAAGATTTGAGTTTGAACTTGGTGTTATAGTCGGCGCACGAGCGATGGGACACAGCATCTCCGACGTACTGACGAAGTGGGGATTTTCACGTACGACAATTTCACGTGTGTACCGTGAGTATCAGGAATGCGGTAAAATACAAAATCTCCGACATCCCCACGGGCGCAAAGAGGCCCTGCAGGAACGGGTATAACGACGACTGCAGAGAATCGTCCAGCGTGACAGGAGTGCAGCCCTTCCGGAAATTGCTGCACATTTCATTGCCGGGTCAACAATAAGTGTCAGCGGGCGAACCCTTCAACGAAACATCACCGATATGGGCTTTCGGAGCCGCAGACCCGCTCGTGTACCCTTGATGACTGCACGACACAAAGCTTTACTCCTCTCCTGGGCCCGTCAGCACCGACAATAGACTGTTCATGACTGAAGACATGCTGCCTAGTCGGACGAGTGTCGTTTCAAATAGTATCGAGCGGACGGACGTGTACGGATATGGAAACATAAATCCATGGACCCTGCATGTTTGCAGTGGACTGTTCAAGCTGGTGGAGGCTGTGTATGGTGTGGGGCGTGTGCTGTTGGAATGATATGGCGCCCGTGATATGTCTATGTGTCACTCTGGTAGGTCACACATACATAAGCATCGTGCCCACGTGCATTTCGACGGACTTGGGCACAACAACGCGATTCTCCACACGTACAGAACTGCTACAGAGTGGCTTCAGAAACACTGTCCTGGCAACTGAACTCGCAAAACATGAACATTATTGACCATGCCTGAAAGCCTTGCCATGTGCTGTTCAGAAGAGATCTTCACCCCCTCGTACTATTACGGATTTACGGGGAGCCCTGTAGGATTCACGGTCTCAGTTCCCTCCAGCACTACTTGAGACATTACTCGATTTCATGCTACGTCGTGATGCGGCACTTACGCGTGCTTTAGAGGGCCGTACACAATATTAAGAATGTGTACCAGTTTCTTTAACTCTTCAGTGTATTGTGTTATTTATTCTTTTATTTCAGTATGCAGTTACCAAAGCAAATATCTATGAATTTTCTGCAGTCCAGATCTTTGCCTAGTCTGAACTAAGGCAAGTGCTAGTGGCACCTACTTGTGGCCAATATTGCTGATTGAAAACATTTAGTACTGGACTTCGTAATTGTGATTTCTCGTTTCTTATGTGAACATTTAACGTTACGTTTGATGTGTCATTAATACAGAGATACAGAAAAATCAACACACAGATCGACATACCAACATCCCCTAACTCTTGGCTTACTTCTCACTTAAGTAACAATAGCTATTGATTTTGTCTGCTACTTATGTTACAAACCTAAAACTACATTCACTATACTAAGTGGTCTAATATGCTGGCTTACTATTTCGACAGTTAGGGTAATGATTTTGTGAATTTTGTTTGCAAATACTGACTAGCGATACATATTAATATTCTTTTCCTTCTTTTACACTGGCTGCAACTGTTTACAAATTTATGAGGAACGCTTAATCGTTTGAATCATTTTCGAATCCATTTCCTGTGGTGTTAAATATTAATGGTAAAGTTTTGCATTATTCACATCACGACTGACAAAGTTGCAGGCTGTCCAGATACAGCCATTATGATGAACTAAAATACCGGTAAAGTGTATGAGCTGCAACTGGGGGAACATTTGCAAGTCAAACACTGTTCCATGCGATGTCTCACTTCGATACTGAAACGTGCCCTAACTTTTTTCACATACATTGTTCCTGTTTTAAAAATTAATGCATGGTTGTTGCCTTCATTCGAATTTCTAACTGCCGATTATGTAACATCCTTTGTCCCGCGTCAAGCACGTGTCAATTTTTTGATTCTCCGTACACCGTTTCGGCAAAACTCGATTAATATGCTTTCAGTTCACAGTCAGTGTTGCGTAACACTTCTGACAGCGTTCCTCTGGCAGCTATCAATGCGGTGGATGTTTCACATTCTTCTCTCAATTGCAATGAAACATCTGTCTTAACGTTAATGATTTAACGAACGGTATACAGCTATTAGTTCTGTTAATGGAGTACGAAAATGAGACAACATCTTACTCCATGCAGCTGATCATCATTCTACAAAAATGTCACAGATACAGCGCACCTCAAAACATATAACTAATTCGCTAGAAATGTTTACTCTACTTACAAACTTATCTTGTCGCAACGGTCGATCATTACTTTCGCTTCGCGTTGGTTTTCATATGTATATAGCTTGTTTTTGGTTTCGTTTCAATTGTGAGAAGATATGAGTTGCTAACAACACTGAAGTGTGCGTTCAAAATGTCAAATGGTACTTCAGCACAACTAGCGTTTACGAATAGAAGACACAATATCTGTTGTCCGCCTTATGCTGTTGCTCACCATCTCACAAATACTCCCAAGCGACCATTTGAGGAGGTAATATAGGACACTGGGAAGCACATGAATTCATTTTTCTCAACTGAACTGAACCTGTCGACAGCAAACAGTCTAGCGAAACGTCCACTTTTGGGTTGCTTGCTTTCAAGAAGAACATTTTTACGCTGACCCATGCTGATGTTCACATCAAGAGAGACAAAAGCGACAGGAGCAAAAGTATAGAAGTGATTGCTTGATTCGGTTGGCCTATATTGATGCTATTTGTAATACTAAAAAGAAAAGAAAGTGTTTTAATAAAGTTGAGTGGTACACGCTTTATGCGCTTCGAGAGCCTCTCAGTTCACTCAGTTCACCTCTGTCCTCCCAAATCTTATCATCTCTGTCGCCCGTCCAGGGCTTTTCTCAATGTTAGTATACTTACTATAGTTCTTAAACACAATTGTATTGTTATCTTTATAACTTTTACCTAAAACGACAACCGTAAATATTCACTTCTAACCATCAGGTGAAGCGAATGCTGACTTCTTGTCGTAGCTATCTTCCTTCTGCTCCGTTTGACAGTCATTTGCGTTCTCATCTATCCGTTATTTGTCTTCCAGCAAGTTCTTCCTTTTCTTCCTTTCAGTCTGTCCTCGCATGTTCGTTGATTCCACAGCCAACAGTCTAAGCCTACCTGACTGTATTTTGTCTTTGTTGTTCTACTTTCCGCTAACTAATATGAAACGTGTATTTTTAACAGTCGTGTAACTATTAATGCTTTCCTTAACTGCCGTACATCTGTCCCAGGGCTTCAACGCTAGCTGAGTGTAAGATCTTTTGTAACATGTCTGTTGCAATCAATGTGAAGTAATACGTGAACAATTACTGGGTAAAAATAACCTATCATATTATGTTTCTAATCTCACAAGAAAAATCAAATCAGAAAACACCAGCACTTCAAATGGACCTCTAACTGCTTAATCATACATTAATAACATCAAACAATGTTCTCGGCGTCAAAACCAGCGCCTCGCAGTTATAGTCAACATCATCAAAATTATCAAATCCGCTCATCATTTGGCAACGACTTTCTCCTTAGTTCGAATGTTGTAAGGGGTTCGGTAGGCAGAAGTCCACATCTCTGCTCAACAGTCCGGATTTTCCGTGTGTAGAGATGTGCTTGAAGATCGACCAGTACCACTACATTGGAAGTGTGTGGTAAAACGAACAAGCAAGCTATCCCCAGGTGGACAGGTAAGCGTTTATTATTTTTGCTCTTCCGTATGTCATGTTATGAGAATGTTTACGTAGTGAGCATAAAGGCATGTAATTATAATTAGCTAGATAAACGATGTAAATGTTATACCGTCAATATCAGCTAGAGTTAATTGAGTTCGTATTTGTAGGTAGCGGGCGATGAGCATTTACTGGAATTTTACAATTTTGAAACAAAAATGCTGTGTTTGGCTTCATTTTAATCGAGAGTGATGTTATAAGGTGGTCAGAAAGAGTGTACCCATATGAAATTTGCTGGAGCTCGTTATCACAACATTAACCTCGTCTTCATAAAAATAAAAATAAAATAAAAAATTAAAAAGTAAAGACATGGTGATGTATTACATGTGACGATCTTACCTCTCCCTATGAAGTTGCCACTGTCTTTAATACTCATCATATTTGTTAGAAAACATCTATTTGTTGCCTGTAAATAACTAAGCGGTTTTGGAGAATTCTTTAAATTTTTACTGAGCACAGTGTACTAAAAATTACTTTAGAATACATTTCATAAGTGGAAAGAAACGAATATTAAGATGAAAGTGATATCTTCACCATGATGTGTCTGTCTTTAAACATTATAATGGCAACAGTAAGCAGTACTATTGATCTTACCCCTTATTCTGCCTGAAAGTTGTCATAATTTCAAAAGGATATTTGCGTCATTACATAAGTGCATAAATGTTATTCTGTATTTACTGTGATGAAAAATAAACAACGAGAACTCTTTCAGTATGCACCATTCTTTAGTTTTCATTGTGATCTCGTTCCTTTACTACTATACAATAATTGAATCAGAGAAAGAACATACCTGAGACTATAGAGTGTTTGACTGTTCTCTGGAAATTATCTTAAATAATTAATTACGTCATTTTAGGTTCCTAACATGCTTTTTTACTCTTGTATTTCAATATTCTTCTATAAAAACTGAAATGAAATTAAAATTATTTGAAATCCCCTAAAATGCTCCATTCGAGTCATGTGGCGCCTGTGACGTCACTCGCTAGCTCGCCGCTCCTATTGTCATAATGCTAATTCACAGTGACGCCGTGTTTTGGAATTTACGTTTCGGAAAATGGGTTACAACTGGTGGGTAGTCCCACACTGTACAAATACATCTATTAAATCTCCTGAAAAGTTGTTTTTGAGTGTTCCAGAGAATGAGAAGATACGTAAAATGTGGGTGCACTCTACTGGCAATCTGCCATCACGTCGACGTACTAGTTCACTAACTTAATTAAAGCCTGTCGCAGTGGCCGAGCAGTTCTAGGAGCTTCAGTCTGGAACCGAGTGACCACTACAGTCGCAGGTTCGAATCCTGCCTCGGGCATGGATGTGTGTGGTGTCCTTAGGTCAGTTAGGTTTAAGTAGTTCTAAGTTCTAGGGGACTGATGACCTCACATGTTAAGTCCCATAGTACTGAGAGCCATTTGAACCATTTAAATTAAATATGTGTTGCACTGCGAAATTAACATTAACTTAACCCCGTTCTAGCTCTCCCACTGTTGCGACGGAGTGTAGCGTCATTCAACGAAATTAATAACATTTATGCACTTATGTAATGAAGCAAACATCCTTTTGAAATTATGACAACTGTCAGGCAGAATAAGGGGTAAGATCAATAGTACTGCTTACTATTGCCATTATAATGTTTAAAGACAGACACATCATGGTGAAGATATCACTTTCATCTTAATATTCGTTTCTTTCCACTTATGAAATGTATTCTAAAGTAATTTTTAGTACACTGTGCTCAGTAAAAATTTAAAGAATTCTCCAAAACCGCTTAGTTATTTACAGGCAACAAATAGATGTTTTCTAACAAATATGATGAGTATTAAAGACAGTGGCAACTTCATAGGGAGAGGTAAGATCGTCACATGTAATACATCACCATGTCTTTACTTTTTAATTTTTTATTTTATTTTTATTTTTATGAAGACGAGGTTAATGTTGTGATAACGAGCTCCAGCAAATTTCATATGGGTACACTCTTTCTGACCACCTTATAACATCACTCTCGATTAAAATGAAGCCAAACACAGCATTTTTGTTTCAAAATTGTAAAATTCCAGTAAATGCTCATCGCCCGCTAACACGTAAGAATATTTTAATTTATTTGTAAAACGACTCGACATTCCACTAATTTGAAAACCAAATCAGAATTACAATACTTCAACACACCGATCAGAAACAATAGTTTTCCTTGCAGTTTGCATGCACTTACATTTGCAATAGCTGTTCACACACGTTATGTTAAAAAAGATATTTTCTAATTAATGTGATTATACACTTTTTGCTTTATTAGAGACAGTGTTTTTAGCTTCTTGCTGTTCAGTTAGTATCCTTATTATTTAAACTTCTGCTGTTTCTTCATCTTAACTAACGTTAATTCACACTCATAAACATCGCAGCCCTTACGTTAGTGCCACCTGCGTATTGTACACACGCTGTATCTCGTTGTAAAACCTCATTGTACTAAACTTCGTTGTACTGTGGGAATATGATATCTTCACTAATAGCAATGATCTCCAAAAAAGTAAATTGTTTCTTCGCAAAGTAAATGGACTTATCATCGGTTGTCCATTTCTCAGACTAAGAGTAACGTGAAGCTACATGCACACATCAAAAATAGTTTTGCATCACCCCAGTTCCCAGAACCCCTGAAGATATACGTTAACGATGGACACTGGATCACAGACAAAGTCTCTTTGACTGTTGAGAGATGTCACTAAACCCGCCCAAAGATGTAAACAACCGTGCATGATCAACGCCTATTAGACGGAGGGCGTCCGACAGTCGATCAGTTCCAGTCATTCCACCAGAAAGGAGGTACACGTCTCGTCTGTAGTTCAACCATGCCTAGACGGTCAATACCGCGGTTCGATCGCGTCCGCCTTGTTACTTTGTACCAGGATGTGCTCTCAACAAGAGAAATGTCCAGGCGTCTAGGACTTAACCAAAGCCATGTTGTTCGGAAATGGTGGAGATACAGAGAGACCGGAACTGTCGATGACATGCCTTGCTCAGGTTGCCCAAGGGGTACTACTGTAGTGGATGACCGCTACCTAGTGATTATGGCTCGGAGGAACCCTGACAGCAACGCCACCTTGTTGAATAATGCTTTTCGTGCAGCCACAGGATGTCGCGTTACGACTCAGACTGTGCGCAATAGGCTGCATTATGATCAACTTTACTGACGACGTCCATGGCGAGGTCCATCTTTGCAACCATGACACCATACAGCGCGGCACAGATGGACGCGACAACATGCTGAATTGACCACTCAGAACTGGCATGAAGTTTTCGCATGTGCCTCCTACCAGACAATCGTCGGAGACCCACCAAGGCGGGTAAACCCTGTTTTGTAATTTATGATTTTGTGATGTTTAAACAAATGATTTTTGGGTTACATAAAGATAGACCTCCAACTAAGTGTTACCTGGGTTTGTTTCATGCCAATCTTTCTTGCTTGTGTTACGTGTCTATGTTCTAGTGAACTGTTGTTAACCACGTGAGATTTAAGTGTTGTTTGGCCCGTGTAATATTTAAATGCAATTATGTGCCTGGTCCAATCTGATAGGAAATGTACTGTTAGTTGTAACTTTTGTTAAGTGTGGCGAAGCCACTGCAGTACAATGTTTGCTAGTTGCTTCTGAACTGTTGTTACATGCATTTTATCGTTATACTCGTTTTGTGTTGATAAGAACTTGTACAAAGCAACTGCTTCTTGTAGTGTAGATATTAGGGAATGATCTGCAGGAACCTTACGTTAATAAATTAAGTATGTGTAAATAACTATCATTTCTCAATTTGCTTTGCAGCCCAGTATTATGCTTTTCTCACACCATCATTGTCACACTTTTTCACACGATAATACACAAATAACAATTTGAAAATAAAAAAAAATGAAGATACACTGAAATAGAACTGAAAATAATAAATATCTAATTAGTTGCAAAAGAGACTGCTACATACGCAGTCCATATCTTCATGACACGAACTACAGCAAATATGGCAAACAGCAACAACAGCCAGCTAAACAAGGAGATTCTAACTACTATAGGCTCTAACTACTAATAGGCATTTGATTAGCAAAGGAAAGACTTTGTTGCAGAGCAAACAATGTATTTAGAAGATTTTTACCTTAATCATGTGACATCCAGTTCCAAAAATTATTTAATCGTCAATAATTCCATTTCCCAAACATTATCAGACACATCAATCATCATTTTACAACCCATGTCAAACCAATAATAAGTCTTCAGGACGGACATACTCGTACATCCAAACCGTCCATTTGCTCACTGCTAACCTCCAACACTGGTAACTATTACCTTCCTACTGCGAGTCCGACCAGCCACAGAGTCTTTGCAGAGGTCGTACATCGCTGTCAGTGATATTAATGCAGTCTAAAGCACTGCCAACATACAAACAATTAAACAGGCTACATACAAATGATGCAGCGCTGCAGGTTTACTGAAACTCTCCAGCCCTCACATTGACGATGAGACTAAGAAATTGCTTCGCCATTGCATACTACAGGCTCTCTGCCGACGTCTCTCCAAGACACAAATGTCGTCCTCTTGAATTCTATCTCCATCAGACAGCCTCTGCGCTACTGCATATGCCTCGATGAGTTTTTGGAATCATTCGGCTATAGTATGTCTTGACAGTGGCGCTGGCATTCCACTATGGTCAGCGCACGGAACCTCTCCTGGGAATCCAGTAGCTTGTAAAATATTCACAGCTGCCAGTTTATTGTAACCCTTGCACCCTCAAACTGACGATGGGGCACAGAACTTGCTCTGCCATTGCATATTACAGGCTCACTGCAGAAGTGTATAGAAGACACTAATAAAAACCCCCGGAACTGCATCTCCATCAGACGGTGCTGCACTATTCCAAATGTCTCGAGTACATTGTCACAGACATTCTGCAAGTTTATATCAATAATACTGGTAATGTGATTTGGCTACAATAATCGCATGGAATCTCTCCTGGGATCCAGCATCTTAATAAAATATTCTCGGGCTTTTATCCGGGTCAAGTGGTTTATTGCTCACGAGCTTTCGGCAGAGATCTCCTCTGCCACTGTCAAGTGGATGTCGTGTGATTGTCATTACCGTGCTTATGTAGCCGAGCCATCGGACGTGACGTCACTGGTGTTCGGCATATGGTAGTGTTTTGGTCGCGCGACCGCCCCGCCCGCTTCAACCCCCTCAACACCGGATCCCACGCTGAACTCAGCTGCAATCCACAGTCTCTATTGAAGGTTCTGTCGGAAATTCTAATCTCTATTTCCTCGTTTATCACTCTATCCCAGAAGCCATTAGTCCGTTTAATAACAGACGTCTCATCGAAGGCAATTCTGTGTCCGTTTTCCAGAGCATGTTCTGCTACAGCTGACTTTTTGTGATAGCCTAGACGGTAACACCTTCCATGTTCCATACGGCGCTGTCCAATAGTGCGAACAGTCTGGCCGACATAGAATTGCCACATCCACACGGTATCTTGTAAATTCCTGGCGTTCTGACGCCTACATCGTCTTTCACAGATTTCATTAGTTGCCGGATCTTTGCCGGAGGCCTTAAGATTGTGTCTATTTTATGCCTCTTCAGGAGAAGACTAATCTTCCCTGTTGTGGAACCACAGATTAGAATGCAGCCTGCTTGGTGTCTTCTCCAGAGGTCTTCTTCCTTTGAGGCTTGGATGAGACTACATGTGAGATGTGTTTGTTGTTGTAAACGTTTTCCTCAAAAACTTTGCGTAAGTGTCTCAATTCTCTCTTCAAGTTTTCACCATCTGAGACGGCTTCAGCTCGATGTTCTAAGGTCCTTAGGACTGTTTCTGTGCTGCGTGATGGAAGCTGGTGGTGTGCAGGTACCAATCCGTGTGGGTGGGCTTGACGTTGACTGTGGATGTTGTATCACAGACACAGTCCCTTTGACTGTTCAGAGACGTCACTCAACCCGCCCAAAGTTATAAACAACCATGCTAAACCATCGATTATTAGATGGTGGGATCCGACAGCCAGACAGTTCCAGTAATTCCACCAGGAAGGTGCTGCACGGTTGATGTTGTCTGTAGGTCAAGCATGTGTAGAGGGTGAATACCGAGGTTCGATTGCGTCCACATTGTTACTGTGTGCCAGGAAGAGCTCTCAACAAGGAAAGTGTCCAGGCGTCTCCGAGTGAACCAAAGGCATGTTGTTCGCACATGGAGGAGATGCAGACAGACTGTTGATGACATGCCTAACTCAGGCCGCCCAATGGCTACTGCTGCGGTGGATGGGTGCTACCTGTGGAGGAAATCGGTCAGCAACCCAACCATGTTGAATAACGCTTTTCGTGCAGCCACAAGACGTCGTGTTACGACACTGAGCACAATAGGCTGCATGAGGCGCAACTTCCCTCCAGATGTCCATACGATGTCCATCTTTGCAACCACGACACCATGCAGCGAAGTAAAGACGGGCCCAACAACACGACGAATGAACCAATCAGGAGTGGCATCACATTCTCTTCACCCGAAGAGTGTTGCATATGCCATCAACCACACAATTGTTGTGGACGTGTTTGGACGCAGTCCGGTCAAGCTAAACGCGTTAGACACACTATCAATCGAGTGCAGCAAGCTGGATATTGCCTGCTGCTTTGGGGTGGCATTATATGGGGCGACGTACAAGCTGGTGGTCATGGAAGGCGTCGTAACGGCTGAACGATACGTGAATGCCGTCCTCTGACCGATAGAGCGACCATATCAGTAGCATGCTGGCGAGACTTTCGTCTTCATGGACGACAATTCGCACCCCCATCGTGCACATCTTATGAATGTCTTCCTTTAGCAGAATGACATCGCTCGACTAGAGTGGCCAACATGTTCTCCAGGTATGAAGCCTATAGAACATGCCTGGGATGGACTGAAAAGGGCTGTTTGTGGACAACGTGAGCCACCAACCATTCTAAGCGATCTACGCCGATTCGCCGTTGAGGAGTGGGGCAGTCTGGACAAACAGTGCCTTGATAAACTTGTGGATAGTATGCCACAACGAACACTAGCATGCATCAATGTAAGAGGACATGCTACTGAGTATTAGATGTGCCGGTGTGTACATAAATCTGGACCACCACCTTTGAATATCTCGCTGTGTGGTGGTACAACATGCAGTGTTTGGTTTTGATGAGTAATAAAAACGGTGGCAATGATGTTTAGGTTGATCCCTATTCCAGTTATATGTGCAGGTTCCGGAACTCTCGGAACAGAGGAACCGCAAAACTTCTTTTGAAGTGTGTTTAATACTGGCTATGTGATTCGTCTGCAGTCACCACATGGAACCTCCTAGCACACTCACATTGACGATGGGAAACAGAAATTGCTTCCCCACTGAGAACTACGGACTCTCTGGGACGCCTCTGCAAGGCACTAAAGTACTCCTCAGTAATTGAATCTCCTTCTGACGGGTACTACGTTATAATACAGAGTGGTCCACTGACAGTGACCGGGCCAAATATCTCACGAAATGAGCATCAAACGAAAAAACTACAAAGGAAGAAACTCGTCTAGCTTGAAAGGGGAAACCAGATGGTGCCATGGTTGGCCCGCCAGATGACTCTGCCATAGGTCAAACGGATATCAACTTCGTTTTTTAAAATAGGTTATTACACATTCTTGTAGTACGTATAGAAATATAAGTGTTTTAGTTGGACCACTGTTTTCGCTTTGTGATAGATGACGCTGTAGTAGTCACAAACGTATAAGTACGTGCTATAACGTAACATTCTGTCAGTTTGGACGGTATTTGCTTCGTGATACATTACCCGTGTTAAAATGGACCGTTTACCAACATCGGAAAAGGTCGATATCGTGTTGATGTATGGCTATTGTGATCAAAATGCTCAAGAGACGTGAGCTATGGATGCTGCTCGGTATCCCGTTCGACATCATCCAAGTGTCTGGATCGTTCGCCGCATAATTACGTTATGCGAGGAAACAGGAAGTGTTCAGCGACATGGAAACGTCAACCACGACCTGCAACAAATAATGAACGTGTTTTAGCTGCTGTCGCGGCTAATCCGCACATCAGTAGCAGGCAAACTGCGCGAGAATCGGGAATCTCAAAAACGTCGGTGTTGAGAATGCTACATCAACATCGATTTCACCCGTACCATATTTCTATGCACCAGGAATTGCATGACGATGACTTTGAACGTCGTGTATAGTTCTGCCACTGGGCACAAGAGAAATTATGGGACCCTGACAGATTTTTTGCACGGATTCTGTTTAACGACGAAGCGTCATCCACCAACAGCGGTAACGTAAACCGACATAATATGCACTATTGGGCATCGGAAAATCCACGATGGCTGCGATAAGTGGAACATCAGCGACCTTGGCGGGTTAATGTATGGTGCACCATTATGGGAGGAAGGATAATTGCCACCAATTTTATCGATGGCAATCTAAATGGTGCAATTAATGCTGATTTCCTACCTAACGTTCTCCCGATGTTACTACAAGATGTTTCACTGCATGACAGAATGGCGACGTAATTCCAACATGATAGATGTCCGGCACATAGCTCGCGTACGGTTGAAGCGTTACGGAATAGCATATTTCATGACAGGTGGATTGGTCGCCGAAGCACCATAGCAAGGCCCGCACGTTCACTGGATCTGACGTCTACGGATTTCTTTTTGTAGGGAAAGTTGAAGGATAATTGCTATCGTGATCCACCGACAACGCCTGACAACATGCGTCAGCGCATTGTCAATGCATGTGCGAACATTACGGAAGGCAAACTTCTTGCTGTTGAGAGGAATGTCGTTACACGTATTTCCAAATGCATTAAGGTTGACGGACATCATTTTGAGCATTAATTGCATTAATGTGGTATTTACAGGTAATCACGTTATAACAGCATGCGTTCTCAGAAATGATAAGTTCACAAAGGTACATGTATCGCATTGGAACAACCGAAATAAAATGTTCAAACGTATCGAAGTTCTGTATTTTAATTTAAAAAACCTACCTGTTACAGACTGTTGGTCTAAAATTGTGAACCATATGTTTGTGACTATTACAGCGCCACCTATCGCAAAGCGAAAAATGTGGTCCAAATAAAACATATTTCTTTACATACTACATGAATATGTAATAAGAAATTGGGGTTCCTATTTAAAGAAACCGCAGAGGATATCCGTTTGACCTATGGCAGCACCACCTAGCGGGCCAAATATAGCACCATCTGGTTTCCCCCTTCAAGCTAGACAAGTTCTGTTCTTTGCAGTTTTTTGTTTGACGCTTATTTCGTGAGACATTTGGCCCGGTCACGATCAATTCATCGAGGATATTTGTCGAAGACTTTCTACTAGCGTTAATATATATTATGCTGGCTCTGTCCTTCGGCTACGTTCATCCTTGGAACTTCACCTGTGCGTCCAGTAGCTTGTGACTGATGCGCCGCTACCGGTTTACTATAACACTCTACGATGGGAGTCAGAAATTATTTCGCCATTCCATTCTACGGGCAATCATGTGGCCCCTCCCAAGACACTAATACTCCCCTGAGAAGCAATGGTTGCCATTATACTGTAACCCTCTCTCTCACACACTGACGACGGGACACAGAGACTGCTTCGCCATTGCCTACTGCAGGCTCTCTATCGACGTCTCTGGTAGACACTAATCCCCTCAGGAACAGCATCTCCATCAGACGTGTGCTGGGCTACTGCACATCGCTCGAGAATATTGTCGGAGCCATTCTGCTAGTGTATAACTATGATTCCGGCGCTGGTGTCCGGCTACAGTCACCCCATGGAACCTCTACTGGGTGTCCCGTAGCATGTAACTGATGCACCGCTGCCGGTTTACTGAAACTCCCTCACACTAACATTGACAATGGGACTCAGAAGTTCCTTCGGTGTCCATTTTACAGGACACCAATGCTGCCCTCACTAATTGCCTCTCCATTGAACGGGTACTGCACCACTGCATATACCTCGATGGCATTTTTGGAGTCATTCTGCTACCACATGTCTATGATAGTCTCGCTATTATTTGACTACGGTTACCGCATGGGACCTCCCGTTTCTGTCCAGTAGCTTGAAACGGATGGCACAGCTGCAGGTTTACTGTGGCCATAGCACCCTCACATTGATGCTGGGACACAGGAATTGCTTCATAATTACATGCAGGCTCTTTTCCGACGTCTCTCCAAGACTAATACTGCCCTCAGGAATTGCCTCGCAATTAGACTGGTGCTGCGCTGTTGCATATGGCTCAGGTACATGGTTCACGGTGGCGTCATTGTGTTACTTTATATTACGATACGTGCGCTACTATCACCCAATGGAACCACTCCATGATGTCCAGAAGCTAGTAAGAGATGCTCCGCTGCCCGTTTACTGTGATCCTTTCACAGCCACATTGAAGATGCGACACAGTAATTGCTTCGTCATTGCTCTCTGCTGGAGTCTCGTCAAGACATATTCCGCTCAGGAATTACGTATCATTCAGACAGATGCTACACTGTTGCACGTGTATCGAGAAATTTGTTGGAGACTTTTTGCTACTGTATGTCTGTGATACTGGCGCTGATATTCGGATATGGTCCCCGCATGGATCCTTTCATGTGTGTCTAGTAGTAGTAGCTTGTCTCTCATACACCACTGCCGATATTCTGTAACCCTTGCTCCCTCACATTGACAATGGGACATAGCTTCGATATGGCTCCCTGTCGACATCTCCGTAACAGACTAATGCTCCCCTCAATAATTGCAGCTCCTTCAGATCGGTGCAACGCTGTTGCATATGTCTCAGTCATTCTGCTAGTGTACACTGGCACTGGAATTAGGATACCGTCACTCAATAGATCCTTTCCTGAGTGTCTAGTATCTCATAACAGATGCACCCTCGCACCCTGAAATAGACGATGGGTCACAGGAACTGCTTCCCTATTTTATACTACGAGGCTCTCTGCCGACGTCTCTCATCAGGAATTGGCTCCCCATTAGACGGGTGCCGCAGTATTGCATATGTCTCGAGGACATTTTTGGAATCGTTCTGGGTTCGTCTACAATACAGGCTCTGGTATTCGTCTGCGGCCACCGCATGGAACCTCTCCTGGGTGTCCAGCAGCTTGTAGCTGATGCACCTGTGCCAGTTTACTGGTACCCTCACACTCTCACATTGACGATGGGACTCAGAAATTGCTTCGGAATTGGATACTACAGGCTCTCTGACGACGTCTAATACAGACACTGAGGCTGCCCTCAGGAATTGTATCGCCATTATACTGGTGCTGTGCTGTTGCGTATGCCTTTAGGACATTATTGGACACATCCTGCTACTGTATATCCGTATAACCGTACCGCTACTATTGTAATGTAGTATGCCGTTACATAAATAACGGAAAACCCTGTCTCTATGTTGCCACATATACAATACCCCAACAGAAAAGATCGTCCTGCCACGGGAAAAACAACGCAAAACCCTCTTTACTAAAATTTAGTTTAGTTTTCAAATAAAATATATTATGGAAGGATAGTCCTCTTTATAGGAACAGCTAATCAATAGAATTACCCTTTTTACAGGATTTGACTGTGTGTTGTGTCTAATCGATAAGTAAATGAGACCACTTCTTTTCCTAAGACCTTACCCAGATCTCAGATAGTAAAACAGTATGAATGATATTATACTGAAGCTAGGACAACTCAGTTCCAAGTTCATTTAATGGTTTAAAATATGCGCTGACGGTCGGCAGCCTACCGAGGCAATGAAACAGTGAAGTTTGGAATAGCAGAAGTATGAATTTCGCCTACTTTCTTGCTAGTATTTAATTTGGTTCTTCAATTAAATATTACTCCACTTAAACAATGTTGGGCTATAGCCTTATACACAACGTTTTTAAAAGAGAAAGAGTCCAGTATATAACTTCATGGTGAAACCTTTCCGTCTCCTCTATATCTCTTTTGTTACACAACCTTCCCTTTTACAATAACCTATGAAACCTTACCTTAGGACTTCTTGCTTAATAAGAACAAATGAAATCTTCCCTTTCATACCCCAAAGAAGTGGCTTACAAAATACACCCTTGGCTATGTCTTACGTCATCAGTACAGTGCAGGACTGTTACCAGGTAGGAATACTGGAAGAGAAAGAAAGAAAGAGAGAGAAATTAATTATCTTTCTCAATCTTCGCATACAAATTTAAATGCTGATTATTAAAAGCTATTTTCTGATTATTTCGACATAGAATGTGTCGTCGTCGTGGCCCTCAGTCGTTACCTGCAGTAACCCAAAACTGTTCCTTACCTTTTTTACTATTACTCGATAGCCATCTGACTGCTACATCACACTGCGATATGAATGTACTTACTCTGTTTTACTATAGTCTATTAGCTGCTGGTGGGATGTCATAATAAGTGGCTGTATTTATTACCAATGCTGACATTATTCTTTAATATCAAAGCTGACGTTATTCTTTAATAGCAAAGCTGACGTTATTCTTTAATTAATTTGACTGAAGTTATGTAACGCATACTTAAACTTTTTCTTGACAACAATAAAATTTTGCGAAGTTTTACGTTGATGGTTTTTGAGATGTATTATATTTAATAATCCAATACTGATGGCAAAAAATAATTATATGATGAATGAAATGATTTTACAAACGTTCAAATGGGATTTACTTTTTACAATAATCTTACAACAAGGAGTGCGCAAACATAACTTCAGTAGTCTTGAGTTTATCAAAATATTAATTCAATTATATTAGTTCCTCTTATGATAATAGTTAGCCGATGCCTTTGTACATCCGTTTGTAATCTCTTGTAAATCATAGCTGGTAGCTTGCAGCACACCGCTCCCCTCGACCTCTCGCTTCAGACCTGCTACCGACTTGCTTCACATCTTGCTTACTACTGACTTCCTACGAAAGCTAAAGTGCTGTCTCTGCTGCCAACAATGCTTTCTGGTGCAGACAATCCCTCCTACTACAAAATGTATCAATGCGCGGTATTTCCCGCTCTTTTCTTAAAATGTATCCATACGCGGTCTCTCCCGCCCTTTTAAAAATTATATCAATGTGCGGTCTCCCTTGCCAACAATACTTTGGTGCAGACATTCCCTGCTACCACAATTATTTCCAACATGACAAATATTAATAATTCCTACTTAATCCTATTAATAAAATATCAACATCTTTCATAAATTGCTGTTTGGCAATAGACAATAGAAATATACACGTCTTACAATGGTAGCTAAAAAAGAGTTTGGCGAGGTGGGATCTTTAGAAAAGCACTTTCCATAACCAACAAATTCAAATACAAAAATACTTAGATAATAATGTACACAATTTCTGTACTGAACATTTCACTTCGAGAAAACCTTTTTCTTAGTGCAATTTACTTTCAAAATCTACTACCCATTGAAATATTTCTTTGTAGTTATGTAACAGATTTTAGAAATTGACTTCACTCGGATTGAATTTTACGTGAGCAAACTTTTACTATAACACTATGCAATAGTGAAGAAAACATAAAAGAAGTTAAATGGTGCCTCTTTATATTAACTTGGCACTTCATAAATCTGTAAAATACCATACACGGATTACTCAAACACCAGGAAAGAACCCTACGTAGGTGTAAGAATGGTTGTTGAAACACCGTTTAAATTAGTGATTCACGCTGTACAAAAGTAAAAATACAAAAAAAGTCTTATCTAGTGTAGCGAGCAATTATGACGGCTACACTACCCACGGTACAGGCTGCAAGTATCTCGCTGTTGTTGTTGTTGTGGTCTTCAGTCCTGTGACTGATTTGATGCAGCTCTCCATGCTACTCTATCCTGTGCAAGCTTCTTCATCTCCGAGTAACTACTACAACCCTCTGAATCTGCTTAGTGTATTGGTCTCCCTCTACGATTTTTACCTGCCACGCTCTCGTCCAGTGCTAAATAAGTGATCCCATGATGCCACAGACCGTGTCCGACAAATCAATTCTTTACTTTAGTCATGTTGTATCACGAATTCATCTACCCCCCAATTCTTCTCAATATCTCCTCATTAATTGTATGATCCACCCATCTAATTTTCAGCATTCTTCTGTAGCACCACATTTCGAAGGCTTCTATTCTCCTCTTGTGTTAAGTATTTATCGTACATGTTTCACTTGCCTACATGACTACACTCCATAGAAATACTTTCAGAAAAAGCTTCCTACACTTAAATCTATACAAGATGTTAACAAATTTCTCTTCTTCAGAAACTCTTTTCTTGCCATAGCTATTCCAAATTTTATATTCTCTCTACTTCTACCATCATCAGATATTATGCTCTCCAAATAACACAAATAAACTACTACTTAAAGTGTCTCATTTCCTAATCTAATTCGCTCAGCATCACCTGATTTAATGCGGC
Organism: Schistocerca gregaria; assembly: GCF_023897955.1. NCBI lineage: Eukaryota > Metazoa > Arthropoda > Insecta > Orthoptera > Acrididae > Schistocerca > Schistocerca gregaria. The sequence continues at coordinate 32,753,714 of NC_064924.1, read as the reverse complement.
TACTTTCCAATATCTTAGTTTAGCTTTTTTTGGTGTTCAAATTATATTATCCTTTCAAGACACTGTCCATTCCTTTCAACTGCTCTTCCAGGTCCTTTGCTCTCTCTGGCAGAATTACAACGTCATTGGAAAAATTAAAAGTTTTTATTTCTTCTCCATGGATTTTAATTCCTATTCCAAATTTTTCTGTAGCTTCCTTTACTACTTGCTCAATATACAGATTGAATAACATCGGGCATACGCTACAACCCTATCTTACTCCCTTTTCAAGCACTGCTTCCCTTTCATGCCCCTCCACGCTTATATCTGCCATCTGGTTTCTGTAAAAATTGTAAATAGCCTTTCGCACCCTGTATTTTACCCCTGCCGCCTTCAGAATTTGTAGAGAGTATTTCAGTCTACAAATGCTAGAAACGGGTTTGCCTACACTTAGTCATTTTTAAGTTAAGTTGTAGGGTCAGTATTACCTCGCATGTTCCAACATTTCTACGCAATCAAAACTGATGCTCCACGAGGTCGGCTTCTACAATTTTCGTCATTCGTTGGCAAAGAATTCGTATTAGTCTTTTGCAACTGTGGCTTATTAAACTTATAGATCGTTAATTGTCACACCTGTCAACACTTGCTTCCTTTGGGACTGGAATTATTATATTCTTCTAGAAGTCAGAGGGTATTTCGCTTCTCTCAGTCATCTTGCTCACCAGATGGAAGGGTCCTAATCTACAGTTCATAGTCTGTGAATTACCGTCAGAGTCCACATCTGCCCCTGGAAAGGTCTTACAATTTAAAACCTGGTTCCTTAATCTCTGTCTGACCACGATATAGCCTATCTGAGTTCTTCCAGTGCCTTCAGGCCTCATAAGAGACATTTGAGCTATGATTAAGTTAAGCTCTGCACAGAATTCTACCAGGCGCCTCACTCATTCGTAACTTAGCCCCAGTCCATATTCACCTACTACTTTTCTTTCACTTCCTTTTCTTACTACCGAATTCCAGTCCCCCATGACTATTACATTTTCGTCTCCCTTCGCTATTCAAATAATTTGTTTTATCGCATCATACATTTCTTCAGTCTCTTCATCATCGGCGGTGTTAGTTGGCATATGAACTTGTACTACTGTGGTAGGTGTGGGCTCCGTGGCTATCCTGGCTACAATAATGACTTCACTATGCTGTTCGTAGTAGCTTAATCGCGCTCCTATTTTTTATTCATTGTTAAACCTTCTCCTGCATTACCCCTCCTTGATTTCGTATTTATAACGCTGTATTCACCTGACTAGAAGTCTTGCTTCTCTTGCCCCCGAACTTCATTATTTCTCATTATATCTAACTTTAACCTATCCATTTCCGTTTTTAAATTTTATAACCTACCTGCCAGATTAAGGAATCTGACATTCCACGCTATGATCTGTAGAACGCCAGTTTTCTTTCTCCTGGTAACGACGTCCAGCTGAGTAATCCGCGCCCAGAGATCATCTAAGGAATATTTTACCCAGGAGTACGCCATTATCATTTAACCATACAGTAAAGCTGCATGCCCTCGGGAAAAATTACGGCTCTAGTTTCTTCTTGCTGTCAGCCGTTTGCACTACCAGCACAGCAAGGCCGTTTTGGTTAGTGCTACAAAGCCAGATCAGTCTATCATCCAGACTGTTGCCCCTGCAACTACTGGAAAGGCTGGTACCTGTCTCCAGGAACCACACGTTTGTCTGGCCTGTCAACAGAGACCCCTTTGTTGTGGTTGCACCTACAGTACAACTATGTGCATCGCTGAGGCACGAAAGCCTCCCGAGCGATGGCAAGGTCAATGGTTCATGGGCTGTATGGGCTCAATTTCTCTTTTGGGCGTCGTTCACGCCTGCCGTGGTGGCCGAACGGTTCTAGGCGCTTCAGTCCGAAACCGCGCTGTTGCTACGGTCGCAGTTTCGAATCCTGCTTCGGGCATGGATGTGTGTGATGTCCTTAGCTAGATTTAAGTAGTTCTAACCTAGGGGAATAATGACCTCACATGTTAACTCCCATAGTGCTTAGAACGATTTGAACCATTTTTTGAACGTCGTTCACATATAGTAGCCCAACAACTAGCAGGTATACCGTAAGCCGTTCCAGTCTTCATCCGCTGCAAATTTTGTGCAAATCTGCAGGCAAAGTTTCTCCTTCTGAATGCAGGCGTTGCCACAATCACTGCTGCCTACAGACTGTGACTTACTTCCCGCGCTTGCTCTAGCTAGTGCGCGAATTCACCCTTGCCCCTTTTTCCGGTTCCCAGAGCCACTTTGGTTTCAAAGAAAATCACACTGGCTTTTACATAACACCTATTTCTTACATTCTTCCTGAGCTTGGCGAATTCTTAAATTGCCAAATTTACATCAACATGATAAATTTATACACACAAATATTTTTAAATAAGAAATGACACCAGAAAATTATCTAACGTAATAAACAATGTACGTAATATTTTACATACATTACTTACATACAAATCAAAGAACTTCAGACTTAAGTATAACACACTTTACATCTACAGGAAACGTAGTAACAATAAGGGAAAATTTTAAAGCAAAATAATTTGTAAAAAAAAATGGTTCAAATGGCTCTGAGCACTATGGGACTCAACTGCTGTGGTCATCAGTCCCCTAGAACTTAGAACTACTTAAACCTAACTAACCTAAGGACATCACACACATCCATGCTCGAGGCAGGATTCGAACCAGCGACCGTAGCAGTCGCACGGTTCCGGACTGCGCGCCTAGAACCGCGAGACCACCGCGGCCGGCGAATTTGTCAAAATTTAAATTAACGATAAACAAGTAATGTTACACTATGAGAATGGTGTTGGCATTCGGCTACGCTTTACGCACAGAAACTTCGCCTGGTAGTCCAGTAGCTTATAGCCGTTGCACTGCTGCCGGTTTACTGTAATAATCATAACCTAACTTTGAAGATCGGACAGAAATCGCTTCCCCATTGAATACTACAGGTTCTGCGCCGAAGTCCCGCCAAGACACTGAAGCTCCCCTCAGGAATAGCATCTCAGATAGGCCTGAGCTATTGCATTTCCTCGAGGACATAGTCGGGGGCATTCTACACGGGTACAGGAATTATACTGGCGCTGCCATTCAGCTAAGGTCCTCGCATGGAACCTCTCCTGCGTGTGAAACAGCTTGTAACTGATGCACTGCTGCCAGGTTACTGTAAACCTCGCACGCACACACTGCCGATGGGACACAGACATTGCTTCGCCACTGCATACTTCATTCTCTCTTCCAACTACATCCAATCGCTACCAACTCCGAACTACTAATGTTCCACTCAGGAATTTCATCTCATGAGACAGGTGCTGCGCTATTGCATATGCCTCGAGAACTTTGTTGGAGTTATTTTCGTACTGTATATCTATGATACTACGGTCGCCCGGTGCAGCCTCTCCTGTGTGTCCAGCAGCTTGTGACCAAGTGCGTCGCGACTGCATACTACAATCACTCTGCCGACACTCATGCTCCCCTCAGGAGTTGCATCTCCATCTGGAGGGTACTGCTCTATTGCATGTAACTCGAGGACACTCTTGGAGGCATTCTGCTAGTTTATATCTGTAGTACTGGCTCTGTCATTCGTCTACGGTCAATGCATGGAACCGATGAACCGTAGCAGGTTTACTGTAACCTTCGTACCCTCACGTTGACGAAACAAAAATTACTACGCTTTTGCATACTACAGGCTCTCTGTGAACGTGTCTCCAAGACACTAATGTGACCCTTGGGAATTGCATCTTCATCAAACGGGTGCTGCACTATAGCATATGCCTCGAGTACATTACCAGACTCACTCTGCTTGAGTATATCTGTGATACTTGTGCTGCCATTTGGCTACGGTCGCAAAGTTTCCTGTGTGTGTAGTAGCTTGGAATCGATGCGCCGCCACCGATTTACTGTAACCCACGCACCCCCAGACTGACGAAAGGACAGGCACTGTGGTTGAAGTCAACACTCTAGTTAATGTCGTATATAAACACACAAACACTTAATATAAATAAGGAAATCTACGAGTTTGTCGCTAAGCCTGGCAATATGAATCACAGCATTCTCTGTATGCTCCAGTACGACGTAGCTCCTACTGTCAAATTCGTCTTGCACTCCATTACTACCTGTCGTTTTATCGGATGGGGTTTGCTATCTGTGTTCTTTGAGGGCAAGCGTACAGTAGTACAAGAAGGTTTTCACTGCATTTTGCCATCATTCGTGGTGGGCCGCATCAAACCAGTCAGAAGACTCATGACTCAGAAAATGACATTTCACAATACGCCATTAGTTTTAGAACTAGCAAGGAGATGCTCTATACGAAGCAAAATAGTAGTGCAAAATAGTAGTGCCTGTGACAAATATGCTGAAATAGAAATGAAAAAGCGAGAAGATAACGTTTCAACCCCCCGTCGACGATGTAATCGTTAGATGCGTAGCACAGACACTATGTTGGAGAGGATGGTAGTCTCTGCGTCAACCTACTCGGCGATACGAGTCATGAGGTGATGTTGAATTATGGCACAATGGGCAGAGAGCGGGTGACTAACGTCCACCCAGCGGTGTAGACACTAAAACTGAAATGAAATGATTGTTTGACACTATTGGCTAGGAAGCACCATTTATGGTAGTTCGGAAGCTTAGTTCAAGTTATTTACTTGACGCCACTTCGGCGATTTTCGTGTCGTTGATGATGAAATGATGACAATGCCAACACAACAGCCAGGCCACGAACGGATGAAACCTCCGACCTAGATGTGAGTCGAATTGAGGCCTCCGTGTGGCAGTCAGCCGCTCCGACCACTCCGTTATGGAGGCGGACAGCTTCCAGCCTACTCTGATGAGCTGACACATTACACTTATCAGCTGTAACACTATGACCACTACCTAATAGCATGTCCGCCTTTGGCACGGATAACACCGGCGAGGCATCGCGGCATGGAGGCAATGATGACTTAGTAGGTCACTGGAGGGAGATGGTACCACAACTGCGCAAACAAGTCACTGAACTCCATTAGAGTCCAGGTAGGAGAACGACGAACTTTGACGCCACATTCAGTCAAATAACACATGTATTCGGTAGAGTTCAGATCTGCAGACTATGGAGGCCAGCACATCAATTGGAACTCACCTCTGTGTTCGTCGAATCACTCCACCACACTCTTCGTCTTGTGACATGGCGCATTATCTTGTTCAAAAACGACACTGCCGTCGGGAAACATGATCGACATAAAGGGGCGTACGTGATCTGCAACCAGTGTACTATACTTCTTGACTGTCATGGTGCCTTCCACGAGCTCCGCTGGACCCATGGATGCCCACGTGCGTGTTCCCCAGAGTATAATGGCGCCATCGCTAGGTTGTCTTCATCCACAGGACGGGTGTTAAGGGGTTGTTCGCCTGGAAGACAGGATTTGCGTCCTTACATCGGCATGATGAAGAAGGTGTGGGGAGTCCTCACACCATGCAACGCTTTGCCGTAGCGCCAGCGTCCAGTGTCGATGGTCACGTACCTATTACAGGTGTAGCTGCCGATGTCGTGATATTAACTTCGGCACATTCATTGGTCGTCGGCTGTGGAGGCTTGTCGTTACGAGTTTTCGGTGCACTACGTGTTCAGATGCGCTTACACACTCTGCCAGGCATTAAAGTATGATGTTAGTTCCGCCACAGTTCAGTCGGCATCTGTAATGAGGGTTGACCGCCAATCCCATGACGTCTGGGCGTGATTTCACCTCGGTTTCGACACCTGCACTCCTCGAACGACTGAAAAGTCGTCCAGTTTCCTAAATGCTCGTGCCAGGCCTCTGGGCAATCATAGTCTGCCGTCGGTAAAACTCAAATACATCGCGCGCCTTTCCCATTCTACACACGGACAGCACCCTCACTGATACCACATGCATTGTGGGTATGTTTCGCTAGCAGTCACTCCTCGCCAGGTGAAGCTGCGGATTTATATCGACACTAAGTCGGTGGTCATAATGTTCTGGCTGCTCAGTGTATGAAAGCTGCCGAAGAGAGAAAGAAAGCAAATGCGCCTCTCTGTGACTCTTTGAGGAAGGCCAGAAACAGTCTAACAAACTTGTAATGGTGTCGCAGAGAGGGCTGTAATGAACTGTTAAGAAAAAAACTTCGATACACTTCACCGTTTTCGAGTGACTTAGCCAATCAGGTCGTCACGAGCGCAAATTCAAGCAGCGTGCCTGTCGTGGAACGTGTTCTTCGTTTGCTTCCCTCACAGGGAAGGATTGTAGCTTTCACTCACTTCGGTTAGATTTATTTGTGAAATGAAAGGCACATCTTAAGTGGTAATGAGCATTTCGAGAGGTGGTGACTCGCGGACCTCTTTTTAGTGGTGGCGCATCGGTCTGATAGGCTAACTTTTTTTTTTTTTGTCATCAGTCTACTGACTGGTTTCATGTGGCCCGCCACCACGAATTCCTTTCCTGTGCTGACATCTTCATCTCAGAGTAGCACTTGGAACCTACGTCCTCAATTATTTGCTTGACGTATTCCAATCTCTGTCTTCTACTACAGTTTGTGCCCTCTACAGCTCCCTCTAGTACCATGGAAGTCATTCCCACATGTCTTAGCAGATGTCCTATCATCCTGTCCCTTCTCCTTATCACTGTTTTCCACATATTCCTTTCCTCTCCGATTCTGCGTAGAACCTCTTCATTCCTTACCTTATCAGTCCACCTAATATTCAACATTCGTCTATAGCACCACATCTCAAATGCTTCGATTCTCTTCTGTTCCGGTTTTCCCACTGTCCATGTTTCACTACCATACAATGCTGTACTCCAGACGTACATCCTCAGAAATTTCTTCCTCAAATTAAGGCCGGTATTTGATATTTGTAGACTTCTCTTGGCCAGAAATGCCTTTCCTGCCATAGCGAGTCTGCTTTTGATGTCCTCCTTGCTCCGTCCGTCATTGGTTATTTTACTGCCTAGGTAGCAGAATTCCTTAACTTCATTGACTTCGTGACCATCAATCCTGATGTTAAGTTTCTCGCTGTTCTCATTTCTAGTACTTCTCATTACCTTCGTCTTTCTCCGATTTACTCTCAAACCATACTGTGTACTCATTAGACTGTTCATTCCGTTCAGCAGATCATTTAATTCTTCTTCACTGTCACTCAGGATAGCAATGTCATCAGCGAATCGTATCATTGATATCCTTTTACCTTGGATTTTAATTCCACTCCTGAACCTTTCTTTTATTTCCATCATTGCTTCCTCGATGTACAGATTGAAGAGTAGGGGCGAAAGGCTACAGCCTTGTCTTACTCCCTTCTTAATACGAGCACTTTGTTCTTGATCGTCCACTCTTATTATTCCCTCTTGGTTGTTGTACATATTGTATATGATCCGTCTCTCCCTATAGCTTACCCCTACTTTTTTCAGAATCTTGAACAGCTTGCACCATTTTATATTGTCGAACGCTTTTTCCAGGTCGACAAATCCTATGAACGTGTCTTGGTTTTTCTTCAGCCTTGCTTCCATTATTAGCCGTAACGTCAGAATTGTCTCTCTCGTGCCTTTACTTTTCCTAAAGCCAAACTGATCGTCACCTACCGCATTCTCAATTATCTTTTCCATTCTTCTGTGTATTATTCTTGTAAGCAGCTTCGATGCATGAGCTGTTAAGCTGATTGTGCGATAATTCTCGCACTTGTCAGCTCTTGCCGTCTTCGGAATTGTGTGGAAGATGCTTTTCCGAAAGTCAGATGGTATGTCGCCAGACTCATATATTCTACACACCAACGTGAATAGTCGTTTTGTTGCCACTTCCCCTAATGATTTTAGAAATTCTGATGGAATGTTATCTATCCCTTCTTCCTTATTTGACCGTAAGTCCTCCAAAGCTCTTTTAAATTCCGATTCTAATACTGGATCCTTTATCTCTTCTAAATCGACTCTTGTTTCTTCTTCTATCACATCAGACAAATCTTCACCCTCATAGAGGCTTTCAATGTATTCTTTCCACCTATCTGTTCTCTTCTCTGCATTTAACAGTGGAATCCCCGTTGCACTCTTAATGGTACCACTGTTGCTTTTAATGTCACCAAAGGTTGTTTTGACTTTCCTGTATGCTGAGTCTGTCCTTCCGACAATCATATCTTTTTCGATGTCTTCACATTTTTCTTGGAGCCATTTCGTCTTAGCTTCCCTGCACTTCCTATTTATTTCATTCCTCAGCGACTTGTATTTCTGTATTCCTGATTTTCCCAGAACATGTTTGTACTTCCTCCTTTCATCAATCAACTGAAGTATTTCTTCTGTTACCCATGTTTTCTTCACAGCTACCTTCTTTCTACCTATGTTTTCCTTCCCAACTTCTGTGATGGCCCTTTTTAGAGATGTCCATTCCTCTTCAACTGTGTTGCCTACTGTGCTATTCCTTTTTGCTGTATCTATAGCTTTAGAGAACTTCAAACGTATCTCGTCATTCTTTAGAACTTCCGTATCCCACTTCTTAGCGTATTGATTCTTCCTGACTAATGTCTTGAACTTCAGCCTACTCTTCATCACTACTATATTGTGACCTGAGTCTATATCTGCTCCTGGGTACGCCTTACAATTCAGTATCTGATTTCGGAATCTCTGTCTGACCATGATGTAATCTAATTGAAATCTTCCCGTATCTCTTGGCCCTTTCCTAGTATACCTCCTCCTCTTGTGATTCTTGAACAGGGTATTCGCTATTACTAGCTGAAACTTGTTACAGAACTCAATTAGTCTTTCTCCTCTTTCATTCCTTGTCCCAAGCCGATGTTCTCCTGTAACCTTTTCTTCTACTCCTTCCCCTACAACTGCATTCCAGTCGCCCATGACTATTGGATTTTCGTCCCCCTTTACATACTGCATTAACCTTTCAATATTCTCATACACGTTCTCTAACTGTTCATCTTCAGCTTGCGACGTCGGCATGTATACCTGAACTATCGTTGTCGGTGTTGGTCTGCTGTCGATTCTGATTAGAACAACCCGGTCACTGAACTGTTCACAGTAACACACCCTCTGCCCTACCTTCGTATTCATAACGAATTCTACACCTGTTATACCATTTTCTGCTGCTGTTGATATTAACCGATACTCATCTGACCAGAAATCCTTGTCTTCCTTCCACTTCACTTCACGGACTCCTACTTTATCTAGATTGAGCCTTTGCATTTCCCTTTTCAGATTTTCTAGTTTCCCTACCACGTTCAAGCGTCTGACATTCCACGCCCCGACTCGTAGAACATTATCCTTTCGTTGATTATTCAATCTTTTTCTCATGGTAACCTCCTCCTTGGCAGTCCCCTCCCGGAGGTCCGAATGGGGGACTATTCCGCAATCTTTTGCCAATGGAGAGCTCATCATGACACTTCTTCAACTACAGGCCACATGTCCTGTGGATACACGTCACGCGTCTTTAATGCAGTGGTTTCCATTGCCTTCTGCATCCTCATGTCGTTGATCATTGCTGATTCTTCCGCCTTTAGGGGCAATTTCCCACCCCTAGGACAAGAGTGTGCCCTGAACCTCTATCCGCTCCTCCACCCTCTTTCACAAGGCCGTTGGCAGAATGTGGCTGACTTCTTATGCAGGAAGTCTTCGGCCGCCAATGCTGATTATTTATCAAAATTTAGGCAGTGGCGGGAATCGAACCCGGTACCGAAGACGTTCTGATTAAGAATCAAAGACGCTACCCCTAGACCACGGGTATCTAATTTATTCTAAAAATAACTCGGAAACGAGGTGACGTATTCTGTATTTTTTTTTTTTTTTTTTTTTTTTTTGACGATTAAGTCTCTGAAGAACCTCCCCTATATCATCCTTAGAAGCTTTTTATATTGGTTCTGAGCAAAATGTAGGTGGAGCAGACGCGAATGAGGAATCATTCTGGCGACTGCACGGGTGACAAGAGCGATATTGGTCGGCTCCTCCAGTGCTACTGTTGTGGGCATCTACGGAAAATATTTGAAGGAGTTTGAAGCCACGAGCAGGCGCGAGGGTGCCAGAGTACACCGATCAGTGCAGATGGTTGAACAAGGGTCACCGCAGCAGACAACCCCTAAGAGAACCAATGTTGACTCAATGGCATCGCCAGTGACGATCGTTTGAGGCATGGGATAATCGAGATTGGTTTGCGAATCGCATGAAATTTGTCACCTGATCTACTGAATCAGTATTTTTGTATGCCAACATGATGCTGGTACTTTGACACATCATCACTCAGTGGAGGAGCAATTCGAAACATTCTCCGCACCACGTACGCAAGACTGCGGGGAAAGTGTTGCTCTACTGAGGACAATCACTTGGGAGTCCAAAGCATAGTAATAATCGAATGGATCATGACAGTTGTAGGCTACGGAGCGCAATTGCAGACCACCTGCATCAATGCATTCTTGATGTCTTCCGTGGTGGCAATGGCTACTCTTATTGTGACAACGTGTACATCTCACGTCAACGATCGTAAATCATTTAGATTAGTTTCAGTACATTTAGATTCTTTTCAGTGTATTTAGATTCGTTTCAGTGGCAACATTTTATAAAATCAGTAACAGTCGAGCTTGCTTTTCTTTCGAATGACAATAATGTTAGTTTCTTGTTTGTCGTTTTCAAGACACTGTTTGTGACTCAGCTCCTCGGAAAAACACACCAGGTGTTTCCTCAAAACGTTGTGGTGGGTATTGGTTTATTCTTCACGGGATCAAGCTTACATATTCTGGGAACACCAGCTCAGTGCACAAATTACCATTCACGTTGTGTAGCGATATGGAGTCCTTTCGGTTTCGGTGTAACACTAGCAAATGCTTAAGCAATGGTTTAGCGAATGAAAGAAACATTCCAACCAATCCATTAATTCACTTTTAGATAAGTCCTTGACCGAGAAGCGGCTGCGCACTTGTGCTGACTCCGCAAGGGGCGGCCGCGCGGGAGAGCCACGCCGTCCAGGTCGCCTTGCTACGGTTCGCGGGGCTGTCCCCGTCAGAGGTTTGACTCCTCCCTCGGGCACGGGAGTGTGTGTGTTGTCCTAAGCGTAAGTTAGTTTGAGTTAGATTAAGTAGTGTGTAATCCTAGAGACCGATGGCCTCAGCAGTTTGGTCCCGTAGGAAATTACCACAAGTTTCCGAAAATTTCCGCAAGAGGCGAGCAAATGTTTGAACTTTATAAAGAGCCTCGTACGCACAGCAGTGGCACATGGCTGGTGTCACTGAGGAAGTCGGAATGAGGGTTACACTTAGCATGGAAGTTCAAGGCCCCTCTAATTTCACTCCTTAAACACAACTACCAAATCAATAAATTAACAGTTTAGTCAAAGACAATATTTATAAAACAGCTAAGAGACCACAACACGTGGCCATCTTTAAGACGATTTCAAAATATCACAGACAGATTGCTTCTTAAGCAAGGCAGCAAATTACAATTACGAAAACTGAATTAAAGGGATGAGCCATAGAGATTTCAATACTTAAAGGACCAATAAATTACAATCTGTAAGTTCTAAACATTCATGGTGGTTTCTGTTTGTTCTATATCGTGTCTCCCTACCACTTTCGCGCAACGACGCTCTGAGCGTGTTTTTTAGGGAACTGACTAGTTTGAACCTGGGACCTGTTGCTGGCAAGGAGACGCCAGACCACACATGACATGTAGAATTCAGAAGAGTTCAGTGAGACTAGCGATGATATAACCAAATACTAAATGATCTTAGCGTCAGCTCCACTGCACTCCCTGTAAAAGAATCTTAATACTAACTAAATTTAGTGGAAGGGGTTCAAGGCTTTCCTATTTTTAGTTAGCTGGTAAAATAACCTCGAAAAAGCAGTTAAGTTTACCATCAGAAATTTTATTCTACTCACAAAACATCGTTTCTAAATTTCACTATTGATAAAAGGAAATGTTTTAATACAGGATGGTAAAAGCCAACTGCTTTCAACAAAAAAGTGAACGAATATTCCCTGAATGGGTTTCCAAGTTCTGCAATCGATCGAAGGATGACCTATGTCATATCACCTCTATAATATAGGTTTAATTTAAGTTTCACAAAAGAAAAAACTATCAAAATGGTCTACTGTGACCCTCAATTATCTTTAATTACTTATCTAACTTGTAGTAAATTACAGTGGCTGATGTGGCTTCTCAATAACTATATAAAAGAAAAATCATCGCGTTTTAGATCTGTTCTTCAAGTGGCAAATGTGAAAACCATGAGTTTTAATTAACGATCGACACTAGTATTACGCAAAAAGGGGTTGTAACAGATGAGACTTCTGCATTTCTGAGTGAAGCCTTATGCGCTCAAAAATGCGGCATCGCGTGCGTTCATTACCTTGTCGGTGTTTAGGCAGCGTCAGGGCAGCGGCGGGCAGCTCAGCTCCGCTCAGCTCGCCATCTCGGAAGCAACTGTCTCCTAAATTCTCCTTACTACAATTTACCGAAGTTGGTTTACAAAAAAACTATCTGGCTGTGTTTTTATCTGACCAATCAGGGTCTCAATGTTAACCTTAAGCTCCGCCTACAAAAATTCTGTCTATCCAATGAGAAACTTTATACTTTTCGTGGTGGGGCAATGTTTTTAAAGTTTGTAACGTAACAGAGACGCGAAAAAGTCTCACGCTAAAACCTGTAGCTGGTGTGATCCTTTTAACGTTATCGTAAGATCTATACTGTTCTTCTGGAGGGCTCTATCTTTTAACATGGGCTGCGGGGTGGTCCTAATGTAACAGACACGCGAAAAGGCTCACACTAACACTTTCGAGTGGTAGTCCCCCTTTTTGTGTTATCGTAAGATCTATACTGTTTTTCTGGAGGGCTCTAGCTTTTAACATGGGCTGGGGGGTGTGGTCCTTGACGTAACAGAGACGCGAAAAAGTCTCACGCTAAAACGTGTGGGTTGTGTGGCTCTAGTGGTTAGCTGGCGACGTGGGTGTCCAGTCCGTCCCTTATTGTAGGACCTTCTAGCTTAACACGGTTCTGCTCTCGGCTTCCGTTCTCGTTTCTCCCCTCGAAACTGCGTCTGTCTCACGGTGGGAAGGTACGACATGCATTTAGGCATTCTTGTGTTAGTCTGTGGTATTCCATTTGCTCACTCGTCACTCGTATTACTTTGGTTAATTTAATGTCACGATTTATTCGGAGCTATGGACATACCACTGGATTTGCTTATCATGTCAGGGTTTTCATGGAAGGTGTTGGAATTGCCTGACACCTTACAAAGTGACTTAAGCAAATGTGCCACAAATAATTTTTTTTTTAAATTGCAATAATTTGCAGTATGAAAGTGATTCATGAAGCGCACACTAGTTCGTTAAGAACCCAAATAACACAATCAGCACAAACTACAATTTAATACAATTCATTCCCAACCAATATACAAAATCTTTTTTTTTTAAATATACATGAAACACGTTAAATGTTTACCAAACGGTCACTGACGCCAGGCTGCCCTCGGCAAAAGGTGACTCAAATTGAGACGCCAGAAGCAGCAAATCAGCCGTCCAAAACAACTAAACGCTGGGGCCCAACTGGGAGTCACTTCCCATTATATGGCAGGTTGCAGCTTCTGTGCACCGAAGCGAAACGTGGTGCCATCCCACACACCCCAACTCGCAGAAAACTGGAATACCAACGGAACACAGAAGACCCGGCAAGGCCTTTGTGGCCGAGCGGTTCTACGCGCTTCACTCCAGAACCGCGCTCCTGCTATGGTCACAGGTTCGAATCCCACCTCAGGCATGGATGTGTGTGCTGCCCTTGGGTTCGTTAGGTTTAATTTGACAGGAAGTTTCATATCAGCGCAAACTCCACTGCAGAGTGAAAATCTCATTCTGGAAAGGTCCCCCAGGCTGTGGCTAAGCCATGTTTCCGCAATATCCTTTCTTCCAGGAGTGCCAGTTCTGCAAGGTATGCAGAAGAGCTTCTGTGAAGTTTGGAAGGTAGGAGACGATTCACTGGCAGAATTGAAGCTGTGAGGACGGGGCGTGAGTCGTGCTTGGGTAGCTCATTTCTTAGAGCACTTGCCCGCAACAGGCAAAGGTCCCGAGTTCGAGTCCCGGACCGGCACACAATTTTAATTTGCCAGCAAGTTTCAGGTTTAAGTAGTTCTAAGTCTAGGTGACTGATGATCTCAGATGTTAAGTCCCATAGTGCTCAGAGCCAAAGACATGGCAAACAGCAACCAGACAACAATTAATATAAGTTAAGAGATCAATAAACAACAATATAAATGAAAAACCAATTGCTCTTTTACTAATCCTGAGTGAGTGCACTCAATTAACTGTATGCATATTAAATTCTATGTGCAAATGATTGCCTTTTACAGAATACGAACCTTTACTAATAACAGAGTGAGTGCCTTCAATTAAATACACGTATATAAAGGAAATGCTTACAGATGACTAGCTTTACAAAATACGAGTCTTTACTAATGACTGAGTAAGTGCTTTCAATAGAAGTGAGACAAATTTTACAGCAATATAGAAGTGACGTCGATTTGATGACAATCAATACACCGAAAATCTAATACAGACAGTACATAACTTCTGGGTACTGTCCCAAAAACACAAAGTATACGACACTCAACTTCGTGCTAATCAGCTTCCTAATAGTAATCCAACCAGCCGATTTTTTAAAAGAAATAATAACTGCTGGTCTCACATACACTGCCGGCTGCTCTTGCTTCAACAACACATACATTAGGGCTGCAACGCAAATCGTTGAACGAAACTAAAGCACCAAAATCACTTATACCTTCGATGGAGACCGTTCTTCGAGATGGTCTCCAGGGAGGGGACTCTCTGAGAAAACAGGCACCAAGGCAACGCGACGAACTGCGCCCACAGTTGAAATCAGGCAGGTTCATCACAAATTCGCGACCGTCTTACCATGAAAGACCGGTGCGCCGCTGCTGGCCGAGCACGCGTGTGTTTCTCTTTCGTCCGCTCAAGCTCGTTCTTGCGCCTCGTAGCGATCCAACACCAACTGCCCCGAGCGCGGAACACCTGAGAGGTCACAACGGGGGCAAAGATCCTAGCAGAAACGGGTAGTCAATAATGTCGCGCCAAAGAGCTGGTGTGCCAGAAAAGACGTACCGCGGCTCAGCTGGTCCTCGGCTGCACGGTCCAAAGACGTAACGCAGGAAAATTACAAGTCTACCAAAGAGAGACGGCATAACGCATTAAGCGCGTGATCAAGGCACAGGACAGGGCAGAATCTTCGAGGCTTCTACTAGTAGTGATGTGTGTAAATGGAAAGGACCCTCCTCCACTGCTAGGGAGAGCTTAAGACTTACACTACTAGCCTTTAAAATTGCTACATTACGAAGATGATGTGCTACAGACGCGAAATTTAACCGCCATTAAGAAGATGCTGTGATATGCAAATGATTAGTTTTTCAGAGAATTCACACAATGTTGGCGTCGGTGGCGACACCTACAACGTGCTGACATGAGTTAAGTTTCCAACCGATTTGTCATACACAAACAGCAGTTGACCGGCGTTGACTGGTGAAACGTTGTTGTGACGCCTCGTGTAAGGAGGAAAAATGCGTACCATGACGTTTCCGACTTTGATAAAGGTCGGATTGTAGCCTATCGCGATTTAGGGTTAACGTATCGCGACATTGCTGCTCGCGTTGGTCGAGATCCAGTGACTGTTAGCAGAATATGGAATCGGTGGGATCAGGAATCTAATACGAAACGCCGTGCTGGATCCCAACGTGCTCGTATCACTAGGAGTCGAGATGAGATGCATGTTATCTACATGGCTGTAACGGATCGTGCAAACACGTCTCGATCTCTGAGTCAACAGATGGGGACGTTTGCAAGACAACAAACATCTCCACGAACAGTTCGACGACGTTTGCAGCAGCATGGACGATCAGCTCGGAGACTATGGCTGCGGTTACGCTTGACGCTGCATCACAGACACGAGCGCCAGCGATAGTGTACTCAACGACGAACCTGAGTGCACGAATGGCAAAACGTCATTTTTCGGATGAATCCTTGTTCTGTTTACAGCATCATGATGGTAGCATGTGTCTTTGGCGACATCGCGGTGAACGCACATTGGAAGCGTGTATTCTTCAGCGCCAACTGGCGTATCACTCAGTTAATGGTACGGGGTGCCATTGGTTACACGTCTCGGTCACCTCTTGTTCACATTGATGGCACTTTGAACAGTGAACGTTACATTTCAGATGTGTTACGATCCGTGGCTCTACCCTTCATTCGATCCCTCCGAAACCATACATTTCAGCAGGATAATGCACGACCGCGTGTTGCAGGTCTTGTACGGCCCTTTCTGGATACAGAAAATATTCGACTGCTGCCCTGGCCAGCACATTCTCCAGATCTGTCACCAATTAAAACATCTGGTCAATGGTGGCCGAGCAACTAGCTCGTCACAACACGCCAGTCACTAATCTTGACGAACTGTGGTATCGTGTTGAAGCTGCATAGGCAGCTGTACCTATACACGCCGTCCAAGCTCTGTTTGACTCAATGCCCAGGCGTATCAAGGCCGTTGTTACGGTCAGAGGTGGTTTCTATGGGTACTGATTTCTCGGGATCTATGCACCCAAATTGCGTGAAAATGTAGTCACATGTCAGTTCTAGTACAATATATTTGTCCAATGAATACCCGTTTATCATCTGCATTTCTTCTTGGTGTAGCAATTTTAATGGCCAGTAGTGTAGTTTATTGCTCTAAAGTGGAAAGCATATTGCACTTCGAGAATGTCGAGTTGGGACATCGTCGTTAGGACTTGTATATAGAGAAATGTGCCAGGGCTACTACCATGTCATGGAATGACGCTGGTACTTAGCCACTTCTACACTTCTCCCTGAGCAGTCCTACCGAGTTCCGTGCTCTGCACAACTCGAGACTCGCTCAGCCAGACCAGGTTGGGGATTCGGCAGGCGGACCAACACATGCTGATCGTAGCGAATTCCACCGCACGAGATAAGCTCTTCTGTCGCCCTTAAAGAAGTCCTTCTTACTCCCTCTCAAGACACGACAGTGAGGTGTAAAACACTTTTCCAAATAAAAATCTGTCTGCTGCGAGGCTGGTAGCAACGTTTCCCTAACCACAAATTTGGACGTTATGAATGTTTACGCCTGGCGGTAACCATTACTGGGTATCGGACCGCGCTTAATTCTACGTGTCTTAGGTGCAGGGGTGTTGCAAAACGACCGAGTGTCCTTCGGCTGGTAAGCTCTCCAACCATATCGCGTTATATGAGAACGGTCTCGCTGAGATTCGAGAGAGTAGTCGCAGGAGCCGATGGCTGCGCACGGAACAGGCCGGCCACAAGTCACGGGGCGCGGAGCGGCGTCAGCGCCGGCCGCCGGACGCAGGTCACGCGTTGGCCGTCCGCCAGGCTACTTTTACTGGCCGCGGCGCCTCCCGCGGTGCCCTCTGTCTGCTCCGCTCTGAGCCCACCGTGGCGCTGCGGATGGCGGACTGTACACGCGCGTGAGGGGCTCACGCTGACTACTCTCAAAGTAAGTTCTCCTAATAAACAGCAGGAAGTTTATCGGGAAACTCTCTGATGAGCCAAAACATTAGCAACACCTACTTAATAGCTTGTTTGTTCGTCACTGATTCTGCGTATCAGGGATCCGACAGTTCATTGATAGGGCTGTGATGGTATGTGGCATTAACTATCTACGCACAGGTCTTGTAATTCGCGCAAATAACGGGTGGCTGATTTGCGAACGCAGTGATGGTGCTCGATAGCGACCCAGATGGATTCCATAGGATTTACATCAGGCAGATTTGGTCAATGTGACTTCACTCTATTGCTCCTCAAACCTGTGTAACACGGTTCTGACTCCGAGAAACAGACAGTTATACTGCTGAAAGATGGCACCGCCGTCGGGGAAGGCAGCAAAGCATGAAGCGATGCAGGTGGTTCGCAGTTGTCAGGGTGAGCTGATGTCAAGAATGCCTCTGAGGCAACAAAGACGCCTATATCGACACTCCACTAACGAGGTCATCTAAGAGGGATACGAGAAGCTGTTCCCTTTTTGCACAAAGACTTGGTAGGAATGTGGCTACCGTACACGATTGTTGGCAAACGTCTACATGGCATTACCCGAGAGGGAAGACAATCGTCTTCGATGTATAGCTCTGACCCATCACACTGCATCTCCAGCTGCAATTTGTGCAGCAGCTGGCACTATAGTCACACAGCGAACTGTTACAAATCGGTTACCTCCGAGCTCGGTGCCTCGTAGTCTGCATTCCACTGACCCTGAGTCGTCGCCATTTGTGACAAGCGGGAGCTCATTGGAGGGCAGGATGGAGGTGTGTTGTGTTTTCTGATGAAAGCTGGATGTACCTCAGTGTCAGTAATGGCTGTGTGTTGGTTACAGGGAGGTCAGTTGAGGGCCTGCAAACAAGCTATTTGCGTGCTTGACCCACCTGGAGTTATCGTCTGGGGCGCAATTTCGCACGACATCAGGAGCAGTCTCGTGGTTATCTTACGCACGCTCACTGCTAATTTGTACGTCAGTCTGGTGATTAGGCCTGTTTTGCTGCCGCTAAAGAACAGCATTTTCCAACAGAAAAACGCTAGCCCACATACGGCTGCTATAACACAACATGGTGTACAGAGTGTCAACATGTTGCCTAGGCCTGCTCGATCACCAGGTCTATCTCATGTTCATCACATATGGGACATCATCAGACGGCAAATTCAGTGTCACTCACAGCAGCATTAAGGTCCCTGTATTGGTACAACAGCTATGGAAATATATCCCAAAAACTCACAGCCAGCACCTGCACAACACAATACATGCACCTTTACATGCTTGCACTCAACATTCTTGGTGTTACACAACTTACTAACATATTATCATTTCACATTAGGAATG
The DNA here is from genome assembly GCF_023897955.1 of Schistocerca gregaria. NCBI lineage: Eukaryota > Metazoa > Arthropoda > Insecta > Orthoptera > Acrididae > Schistocerca > Schistocerca gregaria. The sequence goes on along the minus strand of NC_064924.1, from coordinate 32,734,822 downwards.
AGTTAAGTCGGACCTACGTTAACCTGTGACCTTGCTATGTTAATGCTTTAAGTATGTTACCCAGAGAAATGTATTCCAGAAATTTCATTACTCTATTTTAATTATTTTTATTCTATTTTTTTTCTATTAATGTGGACTACACTGGACTTGCGGTACGTTTTGGGGCTGACAGGCGATTCTGAGTCACTGCCTCACAAAAAAAGCTTCAGCTAGTGAACCTTCCACTTGACTACCTACCCACCGCATGTACATAACTCATTTTGCCCTTTAACTTTGTTTGTAGTCCATAACCTGCATTGAGGATAGCATAGTAAGAATCTAAATTAACGTGGATGCTGAAATACTATTAATGAAATGGTGATCTTGCCATTATTTTTGTCGATTGTTGATGCCTGATTAATGTATCAACACAGGATTGATCATTTCTAAAAGTTATGGCACAAGTATATTGATTGGAGAAAGTAACATGTTAAGCATGATGACTTAAATAAACGTGATCTGATGGCAGCACAAATGTGCAACAAACAGTCAAAACCACACGTGTCGGCTGGTTGGCAAAAACTAAAGTTTGTTTGATTGAACTAATTCCTTTTGCTGTAAACACGGATAACGAAATCTACAATAATCTAACACTGAATAGACTTTGATGGGTTTATTCCACCCAGAAGTGATCTTGTTTCCCCTAACAAACTGGAGCAGCAATACAGTACCTCTTTTCTGGATGTGTGTCTCTCTCTCAGGTGACGGAGGAGGTTAAAGTGTCTAAAGAGCAGTGTTGCGCAGAGCCTGTAATTCCCTACAGCAGCCACGAAATGTGGCGCGCTGTTAGATGGATCGCAGTTACTCTGTAACAGAGCACTGAAATCTCGGCAGACTGCAGCAAGTGTAATTTCTGTTCTCCGGTTCTACCTTGAACCTATTTGGCTTCATTACACAGCATTGCACACAAGGAGATTAAACTTCAGAACGGCAGACCTCTCATGAATACTATATCTCTCGATACAGCGAGTTGTCCGAGATGACTGGTCTAAACTGTTGGTTCTTCAAAGTCTTCACTATGGGCTCCCCAGTCGAGGCCAGTGGTAGTGTAAAGTCTCCCTGGTGGAACCCACTCATTAGAAAAGTTGAGACCAGGAAACTCTCCAGACCAGAGTCTGAAACTGAAGAGCCACTCCACCCAAGGATCTGAATTGGAAGGCAGAGTCTGAATCGGAAGACGGAGTCCACGAACTCCATTTCATCCCACGAACTGATTTGCTCTACTCATCGGCCACTCCTAATTCTTCCTAATCCTAATTCTTGTCTTTTCAGGCGAAGTGGTCTACCCCTGACACGCAGATTTCCGCGTGGAGAGGAGACGAAGCTGTGCTCCCGACTTGTTCTTTACCCCATGGCCACTTTAGGTAGCCTGTTACTTTCAGTTCCCGTATAGCTTTAAAGCGAACAACATGTTTATCATGGAGATCATTGTTTCGATGGCCTGAACGTTACTGTATGTCTGACCAGGGCCCTAGCTGAACTAAGAGAAGTGCTTTAATGTCCCAACATAGATCATTTCAGAGCATCTACAAATGTTTTATTCCTTCTAAAATTATTTTAAAGACCTGAGGGTTCCCAAGAACTTCTGCAGGTCGAGAGACGACACCACTTGATGGCTTCCAGTCCAAAGTCAACATGGAACCTCGTGAATTTTTATAGCCATCGTCCCTGTTCACAAACGGGGTTTACTATGCTGTCGTAATGTGTTGGCTGGGTGGCCTAGGTTTCTCTCGCGCCCTGCCTCCTGCTGTGGCAAGGGACGCCTAACAGGGAGGTCTAAGACGGCTGTCCGTCCGCTTCTTCGACCGAACACACTGTCTGCTTACCACGGGAACAATTCAAGGGCCCTGCATTCTCTCCCCACTGCGCGAATACAGATGTTCGTTTCCCTAACAGCTGCACATGGCTTCCAAACCCAAAACATACACAGCAAGATTTACTGCTAATGCCCAAACTGCTTGTTTGTTCTCAACTTCAGAAAAAATGTTATTTGCAGTAGAGCCACCATAGAGATCCAGCATGCATTAACAACGTACACACTTCCATCAATGGGTGCTCATACAAATAACTTCCTGTTGTGTCACAAATACGATTTCTTGGGTGAAAAATCCACATTAAATAGTACCCTTGAATGTGGAAAATAGTGAGAGAGTGTCTCATCATCAAATAGCATTGATATCTTACAAAGATGGCGTAAGTGTTGGGTGACACTTTACCCACATCGACCACAAAAAAAATCTCATCTTGACTTCCTTCACCTCAGGTGTCACTCACTCGCACATAAGCTCCAGCCTACAATATGCATAAGTAAGCTTTGCTCCGGCTGGAGTGGCCGAACGATTCTAGGCGCTACAGTCTGGAACCGCGCGACCGCTACAGTCGCAGTATCGAATCCTGCCTCTGGTATGGATGTGTGAGATGTCCTTCGGTTAGTTAGGGTTAAGTACTTCTAAGTTCTAAGGGACATGACCACAGCAGTTAGGTCCCATAGTGCTCAGAGCAATTTAAACCATTTTTTGAGCTTTACTAAGTGTATTATGATTCACTGGGACACAAGGGTCGTTGCCACATCCCAGCAATCAGATAGACAAATACTAGGCGGTTAAAAAACTTTGCAGAAATATGTATTTTTTTACTTACTCATTCCATTTGTTAGGTCAGAGATGACTAATGTCCCTAATCATATTAAATGTGTATGGATTTTGCATCATTTTTTTCCACAGTGATTTATCCTCGCTCAGTTATTCATATATAAGGGGGCAATACAACTCAAAGAAACACACTCATTCTGAAATTCTAAACAAATTAGTAACATGTGTCATGTGTTGTACTTATTCCTTAGGAATGCTTAATGCTGTTTCTTCGAGCTCCAAGACCTTTGAAAATCTGGTTCATTAAGTTACTTATCAATCCCTTGACAAATTTTGTTCACTGGTTTAGCTGCAATAATTTACAACAAAATATACGGATTATATGAATGTCTGAAACATCTCATCCTATCGCTTCCTCCATAAGAGCACCTGGGGAGACATTTTTCATTTACAAAGACAAGCAGAACATGGCACTACACAAAAGATCGCTGGACTGGCTGAAGGACCGATGTGCAGCAAGGCTCGCCAGGGTGAGGGTAGCCCTTCACTCAGCGCTTGATGTAGGAGCACTGATGTGTGGCGCTCTTTCGCCATCCCATAGATGGCAGCACCAGTGAGGCCGATGGGGTTTTGGTAATGTTTCGACCTGGCAGTGGTTGGCAGTCTGCTGGGGTGAGAGGCATGACCAGTAGGACATCTGGTGGGAGGGAATGAGACACCTAACATCTGGATATAGCATCTCAGGTAGTGACATCTCAATCAGTACCTCATCTTTCGATCCAGTAGCTGAATGAGTGCAGTCTCCCCTTGGGTGAGGTGGTGGGTCAGTGTTGCATTTTGCTTGAAACCTTTGTGAGGATTTCCTCTCTCTCACTGTACCAGTGGGTAACTCGTAGTGTCTTCACCATAGCCAGTGCTCATCTGCATCATGGTACATGGCTGGAGGAGCAGCTTTCCTGATTGCAGCCACCTGGATCCGCATGCCATATGTAGAGCTAGTGTGTCTGCATGGGGAATTCCTCTGAGCTTTGCTGTGGCACTGGTTTGTCTGCATGTCCTTCGTAGGCAGAGGACGAGCTCGTTGTCTGGCGATCCCATTCAGAATGGGTCAGTGGGTGATTGCTGTCTGCTGACATTTACGCGGGGCCCAGACCGTCTCCCAGGCTTTGGGGGAACTGATGTGGCGTCAGTGGACAACTACCCTTGTCCAGAGGGCCACATCCAATAAAAGCCATCTGGACCTAGGTCGGCTGATTTATGGCAACTGTGGCACATGGTAAAGCTCTCCCTCCACTTTCACTTATCCTGGGCTGCTAAAGTGGCAGGCACAGAACCAACTGTCACAGCACTCATTCAGTACTGACGACTGGCCCTGTACATGGCATAATTTGTGGGTTCCACTACCTCAGGTGTTCTCCTTCACGCTGCCATGTGGTCATTGTCGCTGCCTGCAGGGTGTTGCTTCACGATGCCCCCACAGCATGCACTGATGGTGGGTGAGACAGCTCCCAAAATCTGCACGGTCCTCGTAATACATTTCACCGACAATGTTTTACAAAGTTCCGTATGTTATGTTGAAGGTAACAACCCGAAAACTAAATCCTTTGTATAAATACATTGATAGGCCCTATATAATAATTTATGTAATCCAAACAAAAAACTAAATGAAAAGAAGAAGTATGTGTTGTCATATAGACTAATAGGACATGCTTAACATTTACACTTGTCCTAAGTATATGGTGTGAAGTATCTCTCCTCTGTGAGTGAGAGTTGTGTTAGTACCATTTCCCTTCATATGACTGGCTGGCAGTCTTCACCTTACATGCTCTTTCCATATAGCACTTAGTATTAACGTGTTCTCATTACTCAACATCTGTTAACTTTAAGCCCTCCCTGTTCTTAGACTATGATTGGTTCAAATGGCTCTGAGCACTATGCGACTTAACATCTATGGTCATCAGTCGCCTAGAACTTAGAACTAATTAAACCTAACTAACCTAAGGACATCACACACATCCATGCCCGAGGCAGGATTCGAACCTGCGACCGAGACTATGATTACGCTTCATATATTCCTCCTGTTTTTGGTGCCTCCTGCAGCGTTGTCCCCCAATACCAGAGTTGTCTGAAACTATGTTTCCATTCGTCTGCAATGATGTCCTCTCCTGACACCTGATCGCGCATCTGCACATCTGAAATTTACATATGTCATTACTTCCCGCCTCTTTCTTGCGCCACATGTTGCAAAGACGCCTCCAATTTCCTCTTGTGGAATCGCCGCTGCAATAGAATACAAAAAGGTAAATTTGATTGTCCGACGTAGGTCGGTGCTCATTCTCACCAGTGGTCCCCTTCTTGCTGCTGCCATCTTCTTCCTGAACCTTTAGTATTCCACACCACCGTGACTCCACTATATGTGCTGATTCCTTAGGCGCCAGAAAAGCACATGACCTCGAGAAAGGACCCATCGCATGACGGTCTATCGCCCAAAATTCCAGGAAAGTTAGCGTTCCACGCACCTAATGTTTGGGCAGCTAATACCACTCATAACACACCCAAAAATCGAGACAAACATGCGCAGAGGCATGGTCGCAATGCCCCACCTATTGGGGAAGGGATAAGATGCCGTAGTAAGGTGACAGAAATACTCTCACAGGCGATAGTGATGTTATGGAAGACTCTACTACGTGAACTATGCAGCTGAATCTGATGTTCATAATGTATCGTTTCTTGTCTAACGTTCTTATACCTTTTGGAGCGCGATAATATGCAACAACAGTGCAGTCAAAAGACTAACAGCCATTTTTCACAAAGGTTGGACTTTAGGCTCAATTTAGTTAACTTGCAGACGTTGTCATGCCATAGAGAGATGTCAGTTAATGGGAAGAGCTGTCACTTATGGCGAATTTGTGTACTCTTCTGACTTTGAGTTTCAAGCAGGCAGTGAACGTATAGATACGATGATGTTATAGCCACTCTACTCATTTGACTGTCTTCCTCAAGGAGTCGTACAATAAGCTGTAACTTTTAAAAATACATCAATTTCAGAAATTCTATAAACGAATAATGTAGATTCCGCTAATGCCCGGAAGAAATGTGTACGAACTGATTCTAATTTTAATTACCTAACGTAAACACCTGTTCAATGCATGGTTTCATATGACAGGCACTGTGAATACCCAGAGATTTCCTTGATTTCAAGTTTTAGTTCCAGTGTTTCCATGTGAGTAGTTCTGCAGGTTCGGACAGGTCTAATGTAGACAAGGTAGAATTTGTGGCACAACTGTTTCAGCTTGTTCAACGGATGGAAACTTCTAACCCCCACCTTTTGACCGATGCGGAGTTCCCTTGAGTGTGCCTTTCCATCCCACATCTCTTTCGTTTACACTTCTGCCTCACGCAGCCTCCTGAGTGCCAGATTATCAATCTGCTTGTGTTGCATTCAGGTTCCAGGGAGGAAGACTACAACTTCACAGATTAGATCTGTGTACTTTCGTTCTTGTAAAACAGTCAGTGCTTCTGCCTTAGTGACTCCATGCGAGCAGTAGGGCTAGGCCGGCGTTACCCCAAAGTACCGTTATCGAAAATGTGAGAGGGTCGTCGTCACCCCACGGGTGGCGTCATCCCAAGTAACATTATCCAAGATGGCTGCCATGACGTTAGCTGATGACACGACTCACGTCATTCGAGATGAGATGGATGCTTTTGAAGGGGATGTAGCTCAATTGCACTTCCTCCACTAACCTAAGAAAATGGCGGCAAAGAAAGGGCACTTGGGCTACCTCCACTAATCAAAGTCACCTCTTCCTATGAGCTGGATATAAGGCTATATTTAAACAATTAGGGCCAGTACCAGTACCATCAAATGTGTTCGCCATCCTCTTCGAAAATGGGGGTGAATTTTACTCTAAGAGCTTACTCCTGGAGCTGAGGCGAGTTGTATGGTGTCGCCCTCACAAGAGGCTGCTCATTCAATTCGAATATAATTTTTATAAATTTGTTTGATTGCTTAAATTTCTTTAAATTTTTATATATTTGTTTATATTTGATTCAATTTCTTTACGTTTATCACCTACCTACAACATTACTGTCGTGTTATCGCCACAAGAGGCTCAGATATCGGTTGTCAGTATTTTAATAGCTGTATTACATGCACTCATTCATCTGAGCATTAATGCTTGAACGTATGAATACGAAGAGTGCGGCCCTGCAAGTGAATGCTTTGCACAAGAGGCACCTGACTAGTTCTTCGCTAGAGTGCTTCGCGATACGTCACGTTGTCGTCCGGCTGTATGTGTGTCGCGGCCGACCAAAAGAATTGATGATAACGACAACCGACTAGCCCTACTTTCACACCGGCTGACGTCTGCCGGACACAAACATTCTCGCTTTCTCTAAGAACATTCTCGCCCCGTAGCCGGAGACACATGCGTCTGCCAATATCCAGCAGAGCTTTCATACACTGCGTCCCCAAAACGGGAACCACACAATTATTCTTAACAGCTCCTTGAATCGATACGATTAATAACGTTTCCAAGCATTGAAAGACTATTGAAAGACGTACTCCAGCTCTAAGGAGTTCGAAACATATTTCACTTCAGTACAAAACTTATAACTATGCATTTCAAAATCCATCATCCTGCTTTCTGCGTGACAGAATAATAATAATTTACCGGTCGAGCTAGTTCTTTCCATCGCTTAATTATTCCATTGCACGCATCAATTAACATGATATTCACCTTTGAGAAACATGTCCAGACTGTCCAGATATTTATTAAGCATGTACTCCAGCTCTGAGTAGCTTGAAACGTATAACAATACACATTTCTACGTACAAATTTTCTTATATCACGTTAGAATAATTTACTAAACTTTCATCGCTCATATAAGCCGCCGAGAGTGCTAATTTATTTTAAATTTCGTCTTCCCCACTTTACACGTTTCTTAAATACTAAAATTCTCACGTTTAACATCTGAAGACAAAGCTCTTTACTAGCTACGCTTGATGACATTTCAAGACTTATCAAGACATTTATTAAACACGTACTCCAGCTCTGTAGAGTTTGAAACATAGAACACTTTACATTTCTACATAAAAATTTTCCAGTGTCACGTTAAAGTAATTTACAATACTGTCAGCACTCATATAAGCCACCGATAGCGCTACTTGAAATTTCGTCTTCTCAACTATACACAACCCCTAAATACTAAAATTCTCCGTTTTATCATCTCAATACTTTCTAAATCATTTGCTTCGGGGTTTACAAAGCTAAGCTAATTTTAACAAACACTGGTATTAATATCTGCAATGTAGAATTTCCCTGTCGAAAATAGCAGACTTTGATCGATGTACAATAAAAATACTTCCCTTCCTTTATACAGAATACGTCTAATTTCATTATACGCAGCTGAGCTCGTAATGACTCTACATGCAGAGGCTGAATTCAATATCATCCATTATGTATCCCAAATAACATGAATTCTTTTGCTGTAACTCCATAAATCATGATTCAGGTCTGTTCGAGCTTTTGGACGCATCTGGCCAGCTCAGCAGCTAGTCGCCACGCGTGCCGGCCGACTCACCCCAACTGCCCCGTGTCTTGGTGACGCAGGAGGACGCTCGGGGTCCTATTTAAACCACAGAGTTCATATGCTCACCCTCATTCCTATAGAGTCTGTGTCTCGACCGTCACGAAGCGATCTCCAGCCAACTGCAGCGGTGAGGGGAAGCGCCCTCTCCTCAGCGAGGTCCAACGTAAGTTATTACTTTCATGTCAGTGTTATTTACGATGTAAAGTCCTGTTTAGAAATACAGACCTGCTCTGTTCATGCGTGAAACTGAATTTGTTTTTTTTTTTTTTCTCTCATTATTTCAGCATTCTTCAATGAAGTGTAGGAGGCGCTTAACGATTCGCTGGGAACGGGAAATCCAACCACTTCAACTCAAAAACGTGAGTATGAAATTTGTTTTCTGTTTTCCTAATATCTCAAGTGTTCGATAATACAGTAATATAAATTTCATTGTTGTTGTTGTTGTTGTTGTAGATTGAATCGGGCGCGGTCCAGCCGCGTAATTTAGACAATGGCCTTCACCAGGGGGACGAGCCATCTCTCCATCGATATGTAATTACATATTTTTCCTGTTCAAACATTTTCTGTAATTCAATTTTTTTGCTACAGGTGATTCGGATCGGCTCGATCAATTAAATGCACAAATTCATTGCGATGCATTGTTCAGGCGCACTTTGCGGCGAATGGGGAATTCGATCGAGATGTCCATGACGAGGGGCTGGCTGCTGTTACTGAGCAGTGGTCTAAGAATGAACAAGGTGATTATTATAACAGATTTAATATTCATACTATCTTTCATACTTCAATATCTGTCTACTTAAACTTGCTCTATAATTCGATGCTTTTCTTCCACAGAGTTAAAGACTCAGATGGGTGTAGCGCATGTTGGGGCGTGGTGGACTCTAATTAGGACCCCAGCACGATGAGCTGAGCCGCGCGTCGCGTCCATCACAGCAAAGCTATTGGCCAGCCATGTCGGGGCTGCGGCGGCAGCAGCTGCACCGGCTGACCGCCGACGCCTCAGCCATTGGTGGCGCCAGCGGACTGGCTAATCCACAGTCCCGGACCAGCGTTATACACTACGCACCGCCCGCTACTGCTGGACTGGGATGCTCCAACTGGCCTGACACCGCTGCCTCACCCCTGGCTCCATCCACCGACCAGGTAGAGCTGACCACAGTTAAAAGCAGAAAGAAGGGAGCGTAACATTCAGAAAGAGTTGTCAAATGATAGTTCATGCAGTACAAATGCAAATACAACGAAAAATTTTTAATTATTGCCATTAGTACCAGTGTTTAGCGGGAAACCTGAAGATGATGTGAAGGTGTTTTTTCGTAAACTTGAAGGTTCCGCCTTGTTAGGACCATGGACAGATTTCGATATGCTAGTGGTTGCCAAACTAAGAATTCTGCGAGCAGCACAAATTTTCATTAGCTCCAGAGCCCACTTGCGTTAAAACAGAAGAATACAATGAGTTTAAAATGGTTGTTGTGCAGATATTTAAACGTTAAAACGCCGTCAGATTTTACGGAGAGCAGCTTAACAGTTTGCGAATGCGACGAGACGAACCTATCGAGCAGTTAGCTGACAGAATTCGAAACATCAATGCTCAAACGTACGAGTTAGTAAAAGATGAAAATGAAGTCGCATTCAGTTTTTCGAAGCCGACCAGAGAGCCGTGGACACATTTATTTATGGGTTGTACGGAGAGGAAATAAGCCAAGCTGTTAGATTAGCACGACCTAAAACGTTTCAGTAAGCAATAGAATCAGCTGTAGGTTTCGTTGAAGCACTAAGACGACCGAACGAGACGCAGAGGAAAGAACGCACAGTTTTCAACACAACAATACAATGCTACAAATGCAATAAGCTGAATCACAAGCGTAAGGATTGTAAAGAGAATCGAATGTGCTATCATTGCGGGACGCATCAAGAAGAAAGTTAATGCGAACAACAGACAATCTTCCAGATCTTTAAACGAGTACGGGGACGTACGGGACACCTCTGCGTCCGTCCCTTGCCAGAGACACTGATTCCTGTTAGTTCCAGCGAAAATCAGACCGAAAATGTCTTCGTGATAGGTGCTCTATATCGTGGGCGAAACATCAAACTACTACAGACCTCATTAATATGGTGTTTCATAGATAAATGGGATAAATTGAAACCACCATTATTAAAAGTGCGAGGGGGAAACGGGGGAAAACTACGTAACTATGGAGAAGTTGACATAGAATTAATTCTTGGCCAAGGCCAAATTAAGGTGAAAATGAACATAAAGATAAACACAAAGCAAGGGTGCAAGTATATCCAAATAACGAAACTCGTTATGTCGGTGTACTTGGACTTGATTTCTTGTCCGGTAAAGAGGCAGTGATATTTGTCGCAGAAAGTAAGATCAGACTAGGCCGTAGCAGCTACAACCTAGGAAATCGTTCGTTAGATCGTACTCAACGGAGCAGCAATACTGACATCGTGGCAATGGACCTCCCAAACGATGCCTCAGATCAAACCGTCTGATTCCATGATCAGATTGATTAGCCTCAGCAAATTCGAAAGGCAGCAGGAAAGACGATCTACGTTAAAGTTAAGTCAGCTCGAGGCAAGGAAGGAACTTTGTTATTAATTGAGCGATCCAATAAAAGTGAGTTGCTGGATACAATGCATTGTTACGTTGCTAGAAGTGTAGGTGTCGCTACAATGGTGAGACAGAATGTCGCAAAAGTCCCAGTTACAATAACGAATACAAGCAATGAAGATGTCGTTTTGCCACAATGAACGATAGTTGCTGAAGTGTCTAGCGTAAATAGAAGTAACGTAATATAGATTCCAGGTGAGGTAACAAACACTGTAGTTATAAACACAGATTTTTGTACCAGTACATCAAAATTGCAACCTGAAGACGAAGTTAATAATGAACTAAAGCGCAAGATTGGGAAGAAGATAGAACATATGACAGAAGATTTTAGCACCTGTTTTGTTGGAGTACACAAATTTATTCCGATAAATTTACCTGTCAATCATTTAGTTCAGCATCGTATTCATACAAGGAATACATCCCCAATGACACAGAAACCTGACCGAGTACCATTTAGTGAAAGAGAGTTGACAATTAGAAGTCGGAATTATAGAACCAAGCGATCCTTCAGAACCACCGTGGTGTTCAACTGTTGTAATTCTAAAGAAGAAATCAGTTTCTGGAGAACCAAGTTTTCCGTTTTTGTGTTGATTACCGATCTTTGAATGCTGTGACCACACCCGGCATTTACTCCTTACCAAATTTGGTGGAAACCTTTGATTACTTGAGCTGATGTCTATTTTTTTCAGTATGTGATTGAACAAGTGGTTATCATTAGTCAACAGTGCATTCAGATGAACAAACAAAAACTTCATTTTTAACTGTGACAGGATTATACAAGTATCTTCGTATGCTATTTAGGCTTCGTAATGCTACAGCTACATTTCAATGCCTGATGGATTGATTTTTATCAGGGCTCACCCCAACACAAGCACTTGTTTACCTTGATGATGTAATAATTTTTGGTGAAAACATGAAGCAGGATACTGAGAGACTACAAGCTGTTTTTGTGCGTATAAGAAGTGCAACCTTGTATTTGTCAAAAGATAAATGTCATTTATCACAAAGTAATGTTAACTACTTTGGTCATGTTACAACCAGTGAAGGTGTTCGACCTGATCCAGAGTTAACTGAAGAATTAAGAATTTTCCTAAACCACAGAATGTGAAAGAACTACAATCATTCTTGGGATTGTCAAATTACTACAGACGATTTTTAGCCGATTATGCGAATATAACATGTCCAATGACAAAGCTATTGACGAAAGGAGTCACATTTAATTAGTCAACAGAATACAAAAAAGGCAATGGAAGAACTCAAAATGCTCTAACCACAGCCCCAGTGTTAGCCTATCCAGATTCCAGTACACCTTTTATTCTTTCAACAGATGCATCCACTTGTGCCATAGGTGCAATCTTGTCTTAAGAAGTTGATAGTCATGAAAATCCAATCTCATTTGCTTCCAGACAGAACATAACTACACTACTACTGAGAAGGAGCTTTGTGCTTTAGTTTTTGGTATAACACATAACAGATGTTTCTTAACAGGAAGAGAATTTACAGTTATTACATATCATGCTGCACTTAACCGGTTATTGAGCTTAAAGGACGCAAGTTCCACATTAACAAGATGGGCATTTTGACAGAGTGAGTACCAGTTTAAAGTTATTCACCGAGCTGGTAAACAATATGTGAATGCTGATGCAATGAGTCGAAAAGTCAATGTTCGTGTTACAATAAGTCGAGAGGAAGCGTTAAGGGCAGCTCAAGAAGATGATCGACAATGCAAATTATGGAACAATGATCAACGTTTCGTCCAAATCGATGGATTATTGTACAAAATCACTAGTAAAGGAAACCGCCTAGTTATTCCAGAAAGCATGAAAGATCAAATTATGTAAGAACAACACGATTCTTTATTATCAAGACATTGTGGTAAAAAAGCAACAAACATTAAAATATCTCAAATGTGTTGGTGGCTGAGCTGCAAAGCTGGCATTTTCGAATTTGTTTCACAAAGCGATTCCTCTAACAAACGGAATAATTTGGAAAACATAGAGCACCATTGCAGGACCTGCTAGAGACAAGTGAACCATTTGAAAGAGTAGGACTAAATGTTGTAGAACCAATGTCTAAGACTGAAGCTGGAAATAAATACATATTGACAATGTTAGATCATTTCTCTAGATACCTCCTCATGATACCAATACCTGATCAGACTGGTGAGAATATAGCTAAAGTTTTTGTAAAAGCATGGATTCTCACGTGTGGATCACCATTAAGTATAATTAGCGATCAAGGAATTAATTTTATCAGTGAATTACTTAAACAGTCTTCAAAGCTCATGCAAATAGCTTAATTAAAGACTACACCAATACACCCTGAAGGAAATGGAAGAGTCGAGCCAGTCCACAGAACAAATATAAAAATTGTTAGCCATTATGTGGCCAAATGCCTTCGTCCTTGGACTTTACGTGGTCAACTGCCGGGATCAGTAACGAACTCATATGGGATCTAGCAGGCAAACTAAAGGAAGCATGAAGGGGAGTGAAACAGTGAAATCATCAATCCTTTCTTCAGCAGGCAAGAGAACATGACCGCCAAGCAGCAGTGCCACAGTATCGAGTTGGAGGTCTTGTGTATCTGAGGAACGTGGTGTTAAAGGAGAGTCGAGTCAAAAAGTTAAAGTTTTGGAAAGGACCATATCCAATCTAGGAGGTGTCGTAGCCAGTCACTCTTAAGCTACAACTGCAATTTCGTTCGATTGTCGTTCATATAAGTCGTGTAAAGGCATTCCTGGGTAGATTTCCTGTAGTTTCACAAGACGATGAGGACCAACCGGGAGGCAGATCTGCTGTTCTCAAATGGAGGAAGCGAGAATCGCGAGGTCGCAGTCCAGACTTCGAGGCTGAGGTATCACCACATTCCAAGTGATCCTGTTCCAGACACCCCTACAATCTGTGTTAACGTGTGTAGTGTGTGAGAGTGCAATGCGTGTGTTTATTTCAGCCATGTGCTCATGTGAATGTGTTGTGAAAATGTAGTATCGAAGCTATTGCACGAGTGCACAAGTGAAACTAAACCTGTTATTCCACAGGTTACCACAAGAAACTCATTTATTTTATGTTCATTGTTAACTCTAGTATTTAGAACTGACTAACCTTGTTCATTTTTATTATAATGTCTGTTATGATGTCGTATTTATGAGTGCTGTAGTAATAGTAACACAGAGCACAGGTGTTTCACTTGAACCACGATCAGACATGGTGGTTTCTAGAAGTAATGCAAAACTTGCACTCAAGTGCAATCTGAGTGAAATCCACCAACAGTTCAGTTCTGTAATGAAGCAAATTGATCTAATTCGTTCTGCTAAGGATAATGACGCCATTTTGGAAAAGGGTAGATCTTGGTATAATAACTGCATCGCATCCAAAATGCAGGTACAGTGTACATTTGCTAATTATGAACAAGAGATTTACTGTTTTTTAAAGCTTCTGCCACACAAAACTTTAATTAGGTGTAAACGTTCCTGGTTTGATTTTGGAGGGAGTATTCTTCGTATTGTATTTGGTACATTAACTAGTCGAGATCTACTAGAAGTTAAAAGCAAAATGTTGACTCTTGAACAACAGTCCGGTACAGATTCAACAAACCTCTTAATGAATTATCGTATCAAAGAATATGCAAAGAACCATTATTAACTACGCAGTTTTCACTGAACAGATGTAAAGAAATTTATCCTACATTTCCACGTAATTCGTATTGAAATGAATGCAAATATACAAGAACTATTCCAAGGATTAAATGCTGTGAGTGCACACTTAGATTTAAACACCCTTTTGTTAAGGATTAATGATATTTTATCAAATGCTAGAACTGATGCCCTTAACTGAAGAATATCCTTAGAAAGTAGTGCAAATGATTGTTTGAGAAGTATACTACTACATCCACAGCGATTTTTACAGATGCTACTGTCAATTTAACGAAAGATAGATGCAATATGTGCTATGATTTACCCTGTTAAGTCTTACAGTTTATAAGCTTACTACAAGTTAACCACCACACGCTCTTTAATGATTGAAGATGAATTAACTGTTATTGTTTCTGAAACCATTGTCAGATCAAAGCACAATTTTGAAATGTATAGGAATTACACTTACCCTGTGAAATGGAGACAGGAAAGTATTCATGTAAAGTACATACTAAACCATTACCTATGGATCAGTACGGATTGCAGATATTATGTGTCCCTAAATGAAAATGATTTTCAAACGTGTAAACGTAATCATAAGTTAATCTGCCCTGGATCGGAAGTATTCTTAGAAAGTAAGGTTTACAGCTGCAAGAAAGAATTGTTTACGAATGATCCCCTAAGAGATGATATCTTTATAATTTTAACGCATCTTTATCATTCATTTCTTGAACAATGTTCTGAAGGTATAATTTTCTCATTTAACTCCACCTTTGATGTCACATTTACATGTAAAAATTATGATACACCCGAGATACACTTTACACTCAAACTGAATGATAGTGGATTAATCTTGAAATCCACACATTGTGATTTATCTCGTGAACAACTTGATATGCCGAGTGTATTGCCAACTGCATTTCATCCAACTAGATATTTGCCATTAACGAGAATATTATCTGCTTATTGCAATGATTCATATATATTAACATTTGGAAATCTTTACTTATCAAGTTACTCTGAAGACAATGATTTAATTAAGGATATCTATGAAAATGTAATTTCTTCCAAGAAAAAACTAAACTTCATTGAAGCAGCAAATAGAATTAAGTTCTTCGATTCATGAAATAACATTAATGCATACTTGATTGTTAGTATTGTGTTTTTATTGATTTTATTAATTTGTCTTTGTCAACAGCATTAGTGTTGTATGAAATTGTCATCCTGAAAGTTCGCTTCCCTATACCGATCGGTACTGTGTCTGCAAATGAAATACATTTTGCAATTCCTTCTGATACCACAAATGGCGAAGTAGATTCATAACGCCCAGGGGGTCGTTCTGAGCCACCTATGGTTGCTCTCTTTCTCTGTGGAGAGTGATGTAAGGGTCTAGGGGTTTGTATGTGGCCGTACACTACGTAGCACCCGCTCTCCTTGGAATGTCGACAGTTTGCTTGATCAGTAGACGTGCGTCCGGCTGCAGTGCGCCACAGGAAACTAAGCCAATGGCCGCCGTCCGCAGCGCGCCGTATAACTAGCGCAGCCTCGGGCGTGAATACGTCTCTTTTCTTAGCCTTTCGATACTACCGAGATTAGCCGGTGTTAGGATGTCAGACACAGTGACGATGGGTGCGAGTAGCGCTCGCATCTTATAATCAGCCTTTTGTTAATAGACTGTTTAAAGTTACATCTCGGTGCTCGCGTATTTCTGTACCCCAAGGACCCAGGTTTTACAAATCCTCACAAACATTGCGTGTAATTATCATCTGGGGCAACTACACAAACAACCTTCTTATAGAACCATCCCGGAGTCTTCCTTAAGTGATTTGTGGGAGCCACGAAAAAACTTTCCTGAATGTCCAAACAGGGTATCACGTGCCATCATCCAGACAGCTGCCCCATCAGACTTGTAATCGTAATGAGATTCCCTTAGGAAGCTACAATACTAGACGCCCTCGGAAAACCCACACTCTATTCAAAGAATGTTCACTTCTTTATGTTTAATTAGGTGCAGCTTTTTCTTTATGATTAAAGACAGTACTCCAGTAATTCACATATTACACCTTAGTTTCATGGGTGACAATGTCATCATACAGATAATATACGCAGAAAAGAAATAGGACCGTTAATTGCTTCAAGCATCGCTAAAAAATTAATATGAGCACGAATTAGTTCTACCTACAGGCGCTAGTAATCATACAGTTAGACATGCAAATTTTTCACTATGAAGTTCTTAAATTTGTGGTATAATACCAGTTTTAACTAAAAGTCTTACAAATATGTTCCCCTGCCGGTTTGAACAATAGCCCTTCTGGTTTGCAACGAGGCAGGAGTCCACAATTGGCCATTTATATAAAACTATGTGAGTAACGAGTATTGTCTGTGTACTTATTTATTACAGTCTTCTATTAGAAAGGAAAGAAAAAACGGACCTGTGCTAGTAATGTAAGGTATAAGAAATTTCGTTTACACATATAGATGAAATCAGCATACAACTTGAAACTTCCTGGCAGATTATAACTGTGTGCCGGACCGAGACTCGAACTCGGGACCTTTGCCTTTAGGAGCTAAGTGCTCTACCATCTGAGGTAGCCAAGGACGACCCACTGGCTTTACTTCTGCCAGTATCTCGTCTCCTACCTGCCAGACTTTACAGTAGCTCTTCTGCGAACCTTGCAGAACTAGCACTCCTGAAAAGAAGGATATTGCGGAGACATGGCTTAGCCAGAGCTTGGGGAATGTTTCGAGAACGAGATTTTCACTCTGCAGCGGAGTGTGTGCTGATATGAGTTTGAGTCTCGGTCTGGCACACAGTTTTATTCTGCCAAGAAGTTTCATTTCAGCGCACATTCCGCTGCGGAGGGAAAATCTCATTCAGCATACAAATTGTAAGGCATTCATACAAAGAAATTTCCACAGATGTCTGTATAGCAAGTTTGGTTGAGACTCACCTAATGGTTTACATACATACACATTCAAGTCAAAACCTTTTTAGTATCCATTTGTAAGAAAACTTTTAGCGCTCTCTTTCTGTCTGTCCCTCACCTTTTCTCTTCCTCTCCCATTTCGTATCTCCTATTTTCTCTTCCCCACGTTTTATCTCTACCTCCCTTGCTCCCACTCATTTGCATCTCACTCACCCTCTCTCCCTCTACCACAGTCTCATCCTCGATGCCTCCCAGTCCCTCTACCTCTACCCCACTTCTCTCTTTCACCCTATCCTCCTCCTATATCTATACCTCTTACCCCTTCATCCCCATCCTTTTCAGGTTCCTCCCCCTATGTCTTCTCCCTATATCTCACTCCTCCTCTTTCTCATTATCACCGTATATCTCCCTCCACTTCACCAATTTTTCTACAGCACCCTCCACTCCAAATCTCTCCCTGCGATTTACATTTCTGACACACTGTCAGATGACAGTAATTACGTAGTTGCATGGAAGGCAATTGGTCCTTACCACCACACTGTTTCTTTCCAGATAGTAAGCGGTGTGTTTACGAAGATCGATTGCAATTAGCCCTTTGTCATAGGAGGAGATATGAAACATGCATAGGTTAGAGCGTTACACTTGGAGGATAATGTACGTAAGAATACAAGATGGTTTTTGTTTGGTACTTCAGAACAGCGGATAATTTTACTATAACATGAAGGAATGCACACCAGAGACCCTATAAGCAGTTTCCGTCATTTTCTACAGTAGGTCCCACCTTCCTCCTGTTGGATGATAACGCACGGTCCCACCGAGCTGCCATCGTCGAGGAGTACGTTGAAACAGAAGATGTCTGGCGAATGGAGTGGCCTGCCTGTTCTCCAGACCTAAAGCCCATCGAGCACGTCTGGGATGCTCTCGGTCGGCGTATCGGTGCACGGCTTCAAACCCCTACGACGCTTCAGGTGCTCCGACAGGCACTGGTGCAAGAATGGGAGGCTATACCCAGCAGCTGCTCGACAACCTGATCCATTGTATATGTGAGGGTGGTGGTAAAATCTCATGTTGATGCCGGGGTACATGCGCAGGAAACGATTTGTAGCACATGTGTTTCGGGACGGTTTTCTCAACTTATCACCAATACCGTGGACTTAGAGATCCGTGACGTGTGTGTTCCCTATGTGCCTATGCTATTAGCGCCAGTTTTGTGTAGTGCCACGTTGCGTGGCACCACATTCTGCAGTTATCCTTAATTTATGACCATGAGTGTATTTCGTCTTCGTCAGTGATCACATGATGGTTTTTAATAGGATTGTTCGATTGTAAAAGAAGTTTGGCTGATTGCAGTTCCAGGTATGGAAGGAAAGCAAGTCTCTGTCTCCCTCTTCCCTGTTTCCAGCATCTTGTCTCTTGTTGAGTGCCTTACTAACCTGTGCTTCACCGTACCCATGTTTGTGGAATAGTGGAATAATTCCTTCATATGTTGTAGTTCGTCAGAGAGGCATTTTTTTATAGCACATCACGTGTGGCTTATGTACCACGGCGGTCAGTTCTCTATGCCGTTGCGCTGGGTGGCTGCAGCTGCTTGCATACTAGTACCATCTGCCTTCTTCCTTATTAGTATCTTGTAGTGAACTGTGAATTCCTTCTCTCTCCTATCAGACATGAATTTATGAGCAGATGACTAATGGAATTGCGCAACATTAGGGGGCAACAATTACTTGGTATCAGTAATGAAACTGTGGTGTGCGTACTGTAAGAGTCCAGCAGATTATCTGACTTGTCGCTCTAACGAAGTGGTCTTATCGTGGCGTGTTTATCTTGTGCCGTTAGGTCAGACGATAGAAATGCCACTTGCACGCTTAGAGTAGCAGATTGACGGTGACCAACTTTAGACAGAACTTGATTAATTTTCACACACATTCATTAAAATAATAACAATCATAAACCTTACTTAACTTGATTCTGGATGCTGCTTACAATTGACAGTCTGAAGTTCCTTTGGTCTTGGTACGTTAATCTTATTCTCACATATCTCTGATACTTGACAAAAGTCTAATTATTTATGTTCATGGCTATGTACAGGAATATGGTAATCTTATTAGGTGTAGACTGAAACTTGACTATATACTGGTGCAGACTAATGCAAATTGGGGGTCTGTACACTCGTTATAATACGTCGCGCGTTCGAGTATCACTGCGCGAGTGTGATCCGCGAGGAGAGAAGGTTCTACGTTAGCAGCAATGTCATTGGCTGCGTTACATATTAATACGTGGATCGGCGGAAGCAGAATTTGGTCCGTCTTTATGGCAGCGCCATCTCGTAGTGCGGAGACAGCGAGCGCTGCGCCTGCGCTATTGTGCTTAGCGGGGTGCGCTCTAGTGGGAAAGTTGTGTACGCGTTGACTACGCGGAATTATGTACACAACAGAAACGAAATCAAACACAAATGATTAGTAATTAAGGGGTTCATGTATGAACGCGAAAGATTTCATGTATGATCAAAACATGAAAGAAATGTATTTATATCCTTGCTGTTTACACAAACCAAAACAAAATTATAAAACTCAGGACCGATTTGACTGGGAGTGGACATGATTCGGTTATTAAGGAGAAGGGGAGAGGACGAATCGCCTCACCATTATTCGTTATCGTAATCGTGTAGTGCTGTCAGTGGCAGGCGCTGTGCAGTTTCGTCTCGCCGCCTCGGAGCGGTGCAGCGCGGGTCGCTGCCCTCATCAGCAGTGGGGGCTTTGCGGCGACGCAGACACAGCTGCGATCTCCGCGCTGTCTGCCCGTTGTCGGCTGCTGGCCGAAGTTGTGCTGTCACGGCGTCGGAAGGTGGATGTTGGCGATTGGTGGAAGATTCACATTCTTAACATGTCTTCCTGCATTCCGAGGATGTTAGGACAGCAGCTAAGCAACACTTCTTTGTAACTGTTTTCTCTGCGTGAGATCTGAACAATGTTTGGGCTACGTCTCAAAATCTGCCGTGATCCGTGCTTAATAAGGAATATCCTCGCTCTCGAGAAAAACATTTTTTATGAATGCTGACTTCTTTCACAAACCTCGCTGCTGCAACTCCCCATGTTTTCTGTACACTCCTCGCTGTGCCCCTGGGGTGCTGGAATTGTCAGCACATTTCTGCTTACTAAGCCAGGTAAAATGACTGCCGCCAGGCCAGAAGATCTCAGATGCTTTCGCGAGTTCATTCTTGGCGTTCCGTCCTAATGGCTGAAGGTTTCCTACAGTTCACGGCACGCTTCTCGTTGTCAGAGAGGCCCTTTACAACGTATCCGTCCTTGAGAGAGGCGAGGGTGTCTGTCCGGATTCCCGCCGTGGCTTGCGGAATAACTGCAGTGTCCTTCTCTACTCGGGGGCTCTTTGTCATGACTATTAACGTTTTGAACGGATGGTTAGTCATGGTGAAGTCGCCCATCTATGTACACTTGGCCCATCGCACACACATGTCAAAAGAAACCACGTTCTTCACTCCCTAACAAGTGCATTAACACTTCATTCACCGATGTGGGATATTGCGGAGATATCACGTTTTCTGTTGTAGCCTGGTGTATCAAGCCCAGTTCACCATTTACATATATGTTTTCCCTGAGAAAAGACGTACAAGACATGTACAGATAAATAAATTTCCTTACAAATAAACTGC
This sequence comes from Schistocerca gregaria, assembly GCF_023897955.1. NCBI lineage: Eukaryota > Metazoa > Arthropoda > Insecta > Orthoptera > Acrididae > Schistocerca > Schistocerca gregaria. Next base: position 32,713,758 of record NC_064924.1, on the reverse strand, counting down.
TCATGAAGAACACCGTTACATTGAACGTGATGATAACGTTCCATATGTGCATAAGACAAGACATGCATAAATAAACAAGATCAAAACAAGTAAACAATACGTGAGGAACACAAATAACATTGGACACAATGAACGTGCTGATAACGTCACAGACGTACACAAGATGTATAGAAAATAAACATGTATTTAAGACGAGCGTAAAAGAAAAATAAACTGCTCACAATAACACTGTTCATCACATCACAGATGAGAATACTGAACATGTAGAAGACACAAAGTGTTAAGAAATGTGAAACAACAGTGCACTTTACACAGCAATAATATTTATAAAAGATTTATGTGTCAGAAATGCCAACATGGAAAATACACAAGACAGACTGAAGCAAGTGACGTAAGAGTTGGCATTAAGTGGTATCGTTCATCGAAGAGCGCTACAAAATCGATACAGAATGGGTGTCAGTTCAGAGGTCTGGTCACACAAAACACTTTTCCGATGACACACTTTATTGCACTGATTGGGATATGCTGGACAGAATGCGACGGGTAGCACTTGCACATGTTTTCCTAACTTAAAAGACGTACAAACATAAGATTAGCAGCTCTCCTTCCTCCACAGAACCCACACTCAATATGTATCAGGTACTCATCAGTGACCTTTTCGAAGCCTCCTTCTCATTTACTGGGTTGCATAGTGTTAATATGCGAGCCGCGTGGGTGGAGTCGAACGTCAAGAAAAGAAATTGTTCGTGAACCCAACTTTCTATACTCTTAACTTAAGCATGCAAAATATATTTTTTTTTATCAAATTGGAAAGTGTGAACGGTGCGAGCAGTGCCAACGCCTAGAATGTAATAATCTAAAAACAAATCTTTTGTGTACCTTACTTTCTACACTCGCGATATTTTACCCAACTCTTCAATCCTAACATTCAAAATAATAATGGCATGCTTCAATCAAAATTTCATGCACCATTTTGTTGGTAAAATGTCTTCTCCGCCAACTACAAGGTACCTGTGGAAGGCCTCTGTATGTTGCAACAGAAATCTCGTCAAATATTGGTGCGTGTCCAATTTTTCTCCTTTCACGTTAGAGTCATTACATTTTCCGAACCGTTGCATTGCCTTTGTCTGTTGGAAGACCTCTCAGTGACTGACAAAGCCTCCTGTTCTGCTGCCGTCGTGTAGACGGGACTTGTCGATGACCCTCCAGGTTTCCCGCCAGATCTCTGTTTCTTCCTTTGGCCGCCCTCAGATAGCTACGTCTGTTCCACTAATAATGTGCCGTTTAGGTGTTGTCATCAAGAATTTTGCGTGCTATTCGCCTCCTTGTCGGTCTTCTGAGCTCCCGACAGTCTAAAAATCTGCAGAACTGTTCGGTGGCGGCACGGCGTTGCTGTACCTCGCAGTCGGAGCGTGGGCTGCAGTCCGCCCAGTAATGGTAGTGCCTTTCCCACATACAGCTGACATGTGAGCGAAGCACGCGCATTGGTGTCAACATCTTTCCATGTAAGTCGAATGCGATCCCTCACCATTGCCATGCTTGCTAGTAATAATATGCGCTTGTCTTCTTCTACCATGGAACACATTGGTGCTTCTGCAGACCACTTACCATAGGAACAGGGCACAAAGACACTGGACGAGCTTCTGGACCGCTTCAACAGCTTCCATCATAACACTGCTTTCACTGTGAAAATGAGAATGGTTATCTCCTGTTCATGGCCGTAGCAATGAGGAAGAACGCATATGGTACGCTAGGCCATTCTGCATAAAGGAAGAAGTCCTGTACCTGCCTGCCACGAGCTGCTGTCATCCAGCGCAATGGCAGAGCATGCAGCCCACACAGATATATAGGGCTCAAGTCATCTGCTATAAAACAGACCTCCGAGATTACCTACAAACTTGAAGGAAGTACTGCGCAAAATGGGCACCGTGAAGCGCAGATCAGTAGAGCAATCAAGAAGAGACAAGGTGCAGCTGACTGCTCTCAGCTTAAATTACGTGCCTATTCAAAACATTGAAACTGAAAGCCGGCTTCAGACCGCCACCGAAAACGAAAGAGTTGCCTGGCTCTGTGAAAGACCCACTAAAACGATCGTACTGGGAATATACAATATCGGTTGAGATAGGGGCCAACAGTACATTGGTCAAATGCAAACCTGTATTTCAAAACGCTGCGAGGAATATATCAGGCATGTGCGATTGGAACATACAGAAAAATCAGCCTCAAAGAAGACTACACCATTGACTTCCAGAATATCAAGGTGTTTCGGCGAGAAACTGGCAATTGGGAATCCAACTGAAAAACGGGTTCATGGCAGTCTTGACAACAGACACGAAAGACACCGTGTGACTGCTCAAGGAATTAGGCTTTAGCGGCTATACGACAAGACTGCGACCAACACAACATGCGAACGGATCACCCGCTACACCCAACACTACAGACACACCCCTCTCCACCCGCCTACCAGACAGTTCATGGCCTCCCGCAGCCAGGTGGAAGGAGGGCTCTCCACTAGTATAAATGTCACAGCACCCACATCACTCAACACTTCATCAAAAGATGAGTATGACACTCGTCGAAAAGTTTCAGCATTTTAAGGTTGGAAACCCGAGAACTATTCACCGAGATATTTCAAACACATGCAGTGTCACTTTTTATGTTCAGATAAGTCAGTGTTGTCAAACATTTCTACAGTATGACATCTTTTTAAAATCGAATATTCTTTAGAAGGTTTTATTCTTAAAAATACGTCAATGAGTACTTGCAAACTGCGTGTGTTTAACATGGGTTGGCGTTCTCTTACCATTGTTTATTCATTGGGAGTGTTATGAAACGTTACTTCTAAACTGCACGAAAAATACAAATCTAAAATGTCCAAATTGGCCCGATTATGATACATTTGCATTCGCGATTTTTCCAACAATAAAGCGTAACAACATCAAAACTGAACCTATGATTGAGCACGAAATAAAATTAAGATTAGCGTCGCCTTGCGTTGTTTAGGAAAGCCACTGAAATTTCTGCCATTACACTGTCACGTAGATTGAGGTGAAATTTGGTAATTACCACAACTTCACTCTGTTTACACGCTTAAATAATTTTTCGCGTGGTCAGAAGGACTTTCGGAAATTCATTTGGGTAAGGGAACATATTCAGGATCTTTCTCTGAGTCGCAGTTATCCACAAAAGGCAATTGATTCGCATTAACTGGCTCTCAAATGGCTCTGAGCACTATGGGACTTAACTGCTGAGGTCATCAGTCCTGGCATTAACTGTTCCTGTAAAGGGTTTCCGTGGCTCGCACGTTTCACTACTGACGTCCATGTTTTTTGTATTTACCACTCTTTGCATTTGCTCATTCTAAGAAAATGGTCACTTCTCGGATTATCGTGGAACTATAAAGTATTTGATAGAATTTTCTTCTAAAGGGGACAGATGACACTGACAAAGGGATTTCACCGTCGTTCACTGTACAGAGCCCTGTGGGTTATAAGTACAGGGTATCTTTAAGAGGTGAGTGTCACGTCACTAAAGATCCTGTTAAAACACAATCTGTTAGAACACATAGACTTCTACCCCGTCGAATCCTTACACCGCCTGTCCATACTTAAGCGAAAGTTTAAAACTTGAGTAATGTGACATATTTGTGGCTAATCTCTAATTAAAGTCAAACATTATGCGAATACATTAAAATTACAACGGTTAAAGCTTTCTGAGGCAGTTAAAACGAAAATCAATAAAATGTAATGAAATAGGCTCGTGAGATAAACAGAACGGTGGTGACATTTACATAAGCCCTCATGCTAGGAGAAGAAAAGCACTCAACTAAAATGACTCGTAAAGTAATGTTTACACCACAAACAGATCGATCCTTTAGAAAGCGCATAAAAATTCTGACGAAAAAAAACACGCCCCAAGAAGAATGTCACTCCCCAGTTGCCATTATAAAGTACGCCGTAGTTGAACGTCGCTTACTACAGGCACCATTCTGATCATAATCTGTATATGACATCATTTCAGTTATGCGACGATTTCCAATCTATCTATATGCACATCTACACATATCCTAAAAGTTTATGTATGTACACTATAAAAAAATGAAAAAACAAACGACACACCGAAGGAATTATCGAAATTAGGTATGAACTGGTAGACGTGTCGTATATGTACAGACAAACAAATAGTTACAATTTCAGAAAAAATGGACGATTTATTTAAGAGAAAGTGCTTCACAAATTGAGTAAGTCAATAACCCGTTGGTCCCTTATGATACCAGTTTTGGATCTCCTCCTGAGCGGTATCGTGTCAAAGAATGTCCAATTGACCGAGCTGGTTGCTACAAACGTTCTCAACGAGGGAGAGATCCGTGATATTGCTGGCAGAGATGCAGTTTGGCAAGGGGGGTCTTGCTAAAATGTAAGCCAAGTATTGCCTGCCGTGAAGGTATACCACTGTACTGAAATGGTTAATCGTATGTCACCCAAAGGTGCCGTGCTATCAGATGAAATAGCACGCGATTAATCCCCACTGTATGGCCGTATGAAGATGACAGTCAGGTAGGTATCGGGCAGCCGTCAAAGATGTCTCCAGATACGTCTCCGCTGGCACTCGTAACGTAGACTCTCGTTGACTGGTACTGAATTGCCTTCAGTGATGATTCCCAATTCGAAATGGGCCCCGATTATAGTCTAAAACGTCTCAAGAGACATTCAGACAACCCTGGGATACCCATTACCCATCTGTCACCCACCATACCGCTCAACGAGCAGGAATCATGATCTAGGGTGCCGTTTCTTTCCATAACAGGACCCGTTTATTTGCCATCCGCAACCTTACAGCACAGCAGTACGTCAAAAATGGCTCTGAGCACTGTGGGACTTAACATCTGAGTTCATCAGTCCCCTAGAACATAGAACTACGTAAACCTAACTAACCTAAGGACATCACACACATCCATGCACGCGGTAGAATTCGAGCCTGCTACCGTAGCGGCCGCGCGGTTCCAGACGGAAGCGCCTAGAACCGTTCGCCCACTCCGGCTGGCACAACAGTACGTCGATGATATTCTAGGGCTCTTTTTGTTACCTTCGATGGCAAGCCATTCTTGAATTATATCTCGTCAAGATAATGACCGCCGCCCTGTCTTGGCCAACAGATCGCCCGATCTCTCCCAATTGAGAACTTTAGGATCATTATAGGTATGGACCTATAACCAGCTCGGTATTTTGTAGATGTAACGCGCATACTGGACAGAATTTAGCACGATATTCCTCAGTAGGACGTCCAACAGATCTGTCAGTCAATTCCAAGCCGAATAACTGCTTCCATAAAGAACTAGAGGTGATCCAACACGTTATTCACTTGCTCATTCTGTGAAGCTCTTTCTCTTGAATAAATCGCCAAGCTTTTCTGAAATTCTAATCATCTGTTTGTCTATACGACTACATGATATCTACCGATTTCCGTCTCAATCAGATAATTCCTTCGTGGTGCGTTCTTTCTTTCTTTTATCTGAGACTGTTTGTTTCAAATCTCCTCATAAACATTACACATGTATCAGTACCTGGAGAAAACAATTGTTGGGGTAAGTACCACCTACCTTTCAAAGAGGCTAGGATGGGGGTGAAAAGGAAGCATAGCACACATGCGCAAGAAGCCAGTCCATATTCATCCACTAACAGCGAACGAGAGCACTTAGTGAGTTGCAATAAACTTTACACATAGTTTCAAATTTTCTCGTTCGCGGCCACTAAATAATGATGCAAAGAAATTTTTTTTTCGCTTACTACTTCTGCGCTGTTCTTGTAGTAAAAGTGCCGCATAAGGCACGACTTTTTAATTCATTACTTCTTTTCTAACAACTATATATGGAACACATTTTTCAGCGGTATACACGTATACCACTGAACGTACCTGCAAAAATATATCGCTACATGACACATGGTTGAGGAGATATGTCTGGAACACTGACATGGTTGGACAACTGCTGTATCATCCATGACGTTTTAATTTATTTCTTCTTTATCGCTAACTCCGTTCGCGTAACATCATTGTATGGCACACAGTTCATTACGTATGGACTTATGAACTTCGAGGTTCTTGAAAACAAATTGCTGGGCGAAATCAGCAATGACGAATATCTGTAGAAATATGTGAGAAATAAATTAAATATATGTGTAATATATGTGACATACACGTATGCGAATGAAGCCGCACATCAAAATCTCTTCTAAGAACCGGGATCGGTTTCAAACCGGTACACCGGTACACCCTACTGTGGGTGTGAGAACCGGCAACCTCCTACTGCAGCGGGAGTGATAACGTGGAAGGAGAAGGAGGGAGTAGTAGATGGGCAGGAAGTGAGAGGGAAGGAGGAAATGCACACAAGTATGGGAAAGAGAAAGATGGACAGAGAGAGGTGGGGGTGGAAATGAATAGAGAAAGGGGGATTGAGGAACAGGTGGACAGAAAATGTGGTTGGGAAGGTGAACACAGAGATAGAGGACATAAGCGGATGGATAGAAATAGGAGGAAGCAGGAGACTGACTAATAATAAGAACTCACCCAGGCAGTGACCAGTGTACAGCTAGGGTATTATACCAGAGGCTGAAATATCGCTTCAGTTGTCAGCTACCTACGAGCGTTCGTAGGTAACACACTGGGCATACACACCTCAACCGAGGCACTCGGGGTCACAGCACCAAGTTCTGAAGATGGACGTATAAGAGCCTGAAACCGGTGGTGTGATAATAAAAGAACTTTATAACTGAAGCGGTATTTTCAGCCTCTTATATAATACTCAATTGCGGCTGTTCCTCCAACAGGATTGTTTGTCGCATATTATTGTAATAAATATACGTATATATCTAGGGTAGAGGGTTGTGCCAGGGGCACTTTTCACACACTTTTGCACCGAGCGAGGTGGCGCAGGTTAGCACACTGAACTACCATTCGGGAGGATGACGGTTGAGAAATGCGTCCGACCATCTTGGCTTAGGTTCAAATGGTTAAGATGGCTCTGAGCACTATGGGACTTCTGAGGTCATCAGTCCCTAAGAACTTAGAACTACTGAAACCTAAAAAACCTAAGGACATCACACACACCCATGCCCTATGTAGGATTCGAACCTGCCACCATAGTGGTAGCGCAGTTCCAGACTGTAGCACCTAGAACCGCTCGGCCATCCCGGCCGGCTATGACTTAGGTTTTCCATGGTTTCCCTAAATCGTTTCAGGCAAATTCAGGGATGGTTCGTGGGAAAGGGCACGGCCGCCATAGTTTCCCATAATTTCCTAATCCGATGGGACGATGACCTTGCTGTTTGGTACCCCCCCCCCCCCCCCCCAAAAAAAAGTCAATCAACCAACACACTTTTGCCTGTAGTTCAACGCTTTTTCTCATTCCATTTTTACATAGTGGTATTCACCTGTTATGTGCTGCTGTCTTTACCCAAATTACAAAAATTATTGGAGAATATTAAGAAATTTCCAAAAAGGAAATTACACTGAAACGTCAGAGAAACTGATATAGTCATGCGTATTCAAATACAGAGAAATGTAAACAGGCACAATACGGCGCTGCGGTCGACAACACCTATATAAGACAATAAGCATTTGGCGCAATTGTTATAGTCAACGCATGAGCGGTGGGGACGCAGCGATGAAGTGGCAATTTTTCCGTACGATCATTTCACGCCTGTACCGTGGGTGCAAGGCATTCGGTAAAACATCAAATCTCCGACATCTCTGCGGCCGGAACAAGATCCTGGAAGAACGGGACAAACAATGTCAGAACAGAATCGTTCAACGTGACAGTAGGGTAATCTTTCCGAAAATTGCTGCAGATTTCAATGCTGGGACATCAACAAATGTTAGGGTGTGAACCATTCAGCGAAACATCATCGATACGGGCTTTCGTAGCCGAACGCCCACTCGTGTACCCTTGATGACTGCCCGACATAAAGCCTTACGCCTCGCCCGGGCCCGTCAAAAGCGACACTGGACTGTTGATGACTGCAAACACGTTGCCTCGTAGCACGAGTCTCGTTCCACAATGTATCGAGCGGGTGGACGTGTAAAGATGTGGAGACACCCTCATGAATCCACGGACCGTACAAGTCAGCAAGGGATTGTACAAGCTGGTGGAGGCTCTGTAATGGTGTGGCGGATGTACAGTTGGAGTTATATGGGACCCCTGATGCATCTAGATATGACTCTGACAGGTAACACGTATTTAAGGATCCTGTCCTTTCGTGTCCATTGTGAATTCCGACGGACTGGGAAAATTACAGCAGGACAGTGCGACACTCCATAAGTCCAGAATCGCCACAGGGTGTCTCAGGCAACTCTCTTCTGAGTTTAAAAACTTCTGCTGTCCACCAAATTCCCCAGATACGAATATTATTGAGGATATCTGGGATGCCTTGCAACATGCTGTTCAGGAGATTTCTCCACCCCTTCGTACTCTTACGGATTTATAGACAGGCCTGCAAGATTCATGGTGTAAATTCCTTCCAGCACTACTTCAAACATTAGTAGAATCTATTCCACGGCGTTTTGGGGCACATACTGGTGCAAAATGACGTCCCGATACATCTGACCTGTTACAGCTCCTCTGTCAAAGACATGCAGGTGTGTACGTGCACCAATCTTAATCCCATCCCTCACCATCAAAACACAACCTCCATACAGGTCCCTTTCAAGGACATTAAGTGGTTGGTATCTGGTTCCTGGTTCCCGCCAATTGAAAACCCGTCGAGAATCACTGTTCAGACTATACCTGGACTCGCCTGTGAACATTGAGAGGTGGCATGAGACCCCTCTCATATTTCTATCTTACTCTGAGTAATTCGTTTTTCCTCTCTGATTGCATGCAGTGAAAAGTTTGCTATTCCTTCACACATGGATTTCCCACGCAGCGTCTCTCGTCACTCGGGTGGTCCGGTGACAGGCGAGTTGTCCTGAGCTTGAATGGGTTAAGCCGATGGGTGTGAGGGAGTCGAGTGAATGCTTTCCAGACGCCGACATTGTCATACGAGCGACAGCGACACGCCCAGATGTGCCGGAAATAGCGGTTGGGCTAGAGATTCCGTTACTTCGCAGAAACGTAGTGAAAACCGTTTCTGGCGGGCTACCAGCAAGGCGTGGGAATGACTTGTGTTCCCGGGCAGTCTTGGCGGGCAAATTTCCTCGTTTTATGCAAAATCGTAACTGTGACTGGCTTGCTCAGGGCATAGCTCCGTGACATAGCAAAATCGGCGTAGAATTTGGCGCCAAGAATCTCCATTGGTGGAAAGGTAGTGGTTCGGCAATACAGTGCTGATTGGACCGTTTAACCACGGCCACTGTCTTGGGGGCGGGAATGTTCTGTGTTCGGTTTGTACAGGTGCTCTTGAGAGGGTCGGCTCTCGCCTTTCGGTCGGAGTAGGTGACAAGACTGAGCTCTCACTGCTCTGGACAGCCTGCCTTCCGTTGGCTGTCTAATATAATTTGATTTAATTCTAACTTTTTGACGAAGTTTCTGAAGTTTCGACTTCAGCGTAACTTTCCGAGTACAGTTGGCAATTGAGCGTTTTGCGTACTAGCGGTCTATGCTGCCTGTCTTGAGCAGTTTTGGCTAAAGTTGACTGTATCGGAGTTACTGTGTGACTTCGCTCGTTAAAATCAATCACTGCACCGTCAGTGATTGTGTGTCTGGCTTTCTTCGTCTCCCTCAGAGGCGCGTTTGTATTGATAGGAAGTCTTTATGAAACTTCGTGGCAGATTAAAACTGTGTGCCCGACCGAGACTCGAACTCGGGACCCGAGTTCGAGTCTCGGTCGGGCACGCAGTTTTAATCTGCCAGGAAGTTCCATATCAGCGCACACTCCGCTGCACAATGAAAATCTCATTCTGGAAACATCCCCCAGGCTGTGGCTAAGCCATGTCTCCGCTATATCCTTTCTTTCAGGAGTGCTAGTTCTGCAAGGTTCGCAGAAGAGCTTCTGTAAAGTTTGGAAGGTAGGAGACGAGATACTGGCAGAAGTATAGCTGTGGGTACCGGGCATTAGTCGTGCTTCGGTAGCTCAGATGGTAGAGCACTTGCCAGCGATAGGCAAAGGTCCCGAGTTCGACTCTCGGTCGGGCACACAGTTTTAATCTGCCAGGAAGTTTCATATCAGCGCACACTCAGCTGCAGAGTGAAAATCTCATTCAGGAAGTCTTTAGTCTGGAACAACCAGACCAGGATAATTTGGTTCGGGGTATACTCGCGACATGATCATCACCACGACGGGACGTCGAAGCAACCAGCCATCGCTTCCGGTACGCCAGATTGTGTCCTTGCAGTTAAGAAGACAGCTTGGTAATGTATGTCCGCAGCATCGGCAGATCATGGAATTTGCACTGTGCTGTGCTCAGCAGAGCGCGCCTGTTCCCGTCTTTTCTTACGTGGTTCTGTCTTGGATGCTCATTGTCAGAGTTCTCACTACTGTAGCAGCAATTAATGTTGGGTTGGCTGTGTGTTTCTCTTAAAATTTGAGTTGCAAGGAATTGGCTCCACATACCACTTGGTCATAAATGTCACAATCTAGTTTATGGACAACTTCGCCTTCACAGCCTTTATTTAAGTATCCAATTTGATGTATTGTAAATGTTTCGTGTGTTTTGTTTATTATTTTTAGTCATAATATATCAAATTGTTATTTTGGACGGAACTTTCATTCTGTTAATCGGTAGAGCATCCCTTTCATTTATCACTACGTTATGAAAATTTCCTTGATTTCCATCCAATTAAATTATTGCAGGTGCCAAACTCTTTTCTACTCCACTTTCAGGGTCGATTACAGTCAGTTCGCGTTTCTTCTTAATCCATGAGCAACAGCAAAAGTCGTAGTTAAAATAGGGGGGGGGGGGGGGCTTAGAGCATCATTTACATATGAAGATTCTAGAAAAATTTAGCGTTAAATACACTGCTAGCCCGGCACCTTGCAACATAACCCGGGACCAGTGTTCCAATGACCATGTACTGAGTTCTTGACACCAGGGTTTACGGGCCCTCCTGTGACCAGGGATCAGTGGAATGCACCTTGCAGGTCTCCGGGTAAATAAACCATGTCTGTTCAGGTCAGGTCTGTAGACTGTGTGTTTGGAGACAACGGTTCCAGTGGCTGTGGTAAAGTCATCAGGAATGCTACCAGCAGTTCTCCTTGGCAGTCTGTGGGCACTGATGGTGAGGTATCGGTCTTCTTGTGGTGTTGTACACTGTGGACTTCCCGTACTGTAGCGCCTCGCCACGTTTCCTGTCTGCTGGAATCGGTGCCATAATCTTTAAATCACACTTTGTGGCACACAGATGGTCTGAAGTTTTTGACCAGCCTCCAGTCGCCCTAGTATTCTACTCCTCATAACGTCATCAATATGTGTTCTTTGAGCCATTTTCAACCCACAGTCACCATTAGCACGTCTGAAAACGTCTGCACACTTACTCGCTGCACCGTAGTCTGACATGCACCAACGCACTTCTGGTTATGTACACTGCTGCTAGCGCCACCGTGCAACGACCACAGATCAAATGCACCGCATCGTCATACCCCGAGGTGATTCATAACCTGCAAACTGCCCACCAGAGTGCTGTTTCACCATGTGCCAGCATTATTCTTAATTTGTGAGCATGAATGCAGTTGCTTGGCGCAGTGCCGTAGACCATGGTACAATAACCTAAGACAGAACGATACAGAACCCTATTCAAAGTCAAGAGCAAAACCGGTTCCGCTTCAAACCAGACTCGGGAAAGCATACGGAAGATATTCACAGTGTCGTGCACCCTGTCTATGAGGTAAGCAACAGGCAGCGACGAAGTGACGTAGCTGTCAAGGTTGGCACCATGTGACGGAACAGGAAATGTGTACGGACCAAACAGAAGTGCGGATTAGAAGTTATTGCGCTGTTTCCTAGTGAATATCACAATAAGTGGTTTGTCAGGTGACGAAGTGAGCCGATTTTATTTCACATGCGTCGGTAAGCTATAGGCGCGTCACCCAAAAGCACGACGAGTGACAGTATATTCAGAAGTCTTCCGCATACTGAAGAACTTTGACGCTGGGGCTGGACAAAGCCTCTATTTCGGCAACATACAGGGCAAGTAGTAAGTGACTCAGTATCGCGCTCTGTGTGAGGTCACGAGGCGCTATGCTGGGTCCGTCCAACACCCTGTCCTGATAGCGGATATATACAGCACGGCAACACAGCAAACTGTACATAATCTGTAAAATCACCATTGGGGTGTGCAGCAGTTACAATTTGTTAATAAGTTCAGGTATCACGGCATTGTCATACACCCTCTAAAAGTCAAAAAATGAGGCCTTTAAATAGTCGTTAGTGAAGAAAGTGTTTACAGTGTCCATCGCAACAGAGGTAATATTATCATAACTGCTGTTGTCCTTACGGAAGTTATTTTGTATCGGCGGCAGCAATTTCTAATGTTCCATCCCCATTCCAAGCGAAGCTTGAGGAGACTTTCGAATGCCTTACACAGGAAGAACTACAGTGCAATCGGGCGGTATTTTGTCGTTTGTGCACGGTCTTTCCCAGGATTCAGTATGGGCACCGATATCTTGCTCTTCAAGTCGTCAGGAACTTTCCCATCCGTTCGGATGACATTGAAGACGTTCACAAGACCACATTGTGCATCATCACACAAATTCAGAACCATGGAGTGCTGGATCTGGTCACAGCTGGGAGATGTATCTGGTGAGAACGTTAGAGCCCTGTGGAGTCCGGCGAGAGAGAACGTCGCCGTTAAGTATCTCGAAGATCGATAGTGGCACCTGTCGTCGCAATATCGATGGGTTCCGGCATGACAGTCGGAGATACGGAACGTCGGCAAACTCGTCTTTTCAGACCTTCAACTGCATGGGAGGTATCGGTTTCCGTTCGAGCGAGTTCACCATCGACCAAATACAGTACTGGCCAATAAAATTGTTAAACCACGAAGATGAAGTGCTACAAGCACGAAATTTAACCGACAAAAAGAAGATGCTGTGATATGGAAATGATTACCTTCTCAGAGGATTCTCACAAGGTTGGAGCCGGTGGCGACACCTACAACGTGCTGACATGAGGAAAGTTTCCAACCGATTTCTCATACACAAACAGCAGTTGACCGACGTTGCCTGGTGAATCGTTGTTGTGATGCCTCGTGCCAACACGATTCCGACTTTGTTAAAGGTCGGATTGTAGCCTATTGCGATTGCGATGTATGGTATCGCGACATTGCTGCTCGCGTAGGTCGAGATGCTTGACTGTTACCAGAATATGAAATCGGTGGGTTCAGGATCCCAACGGCCTTGTAACACTAGCAGTCGATATGACAGGCATCTTATCGGCATGGCTGTAACGGATCGTGCAGCCGCGCCTCGTTCCCTGAATCAACAGATGGGGACGTTTGCAAGACAACAACCATCTCCACGAACAGTTCGACGACGTTTGCAGCAGCATGGACTATCAGCTCGGAGACCATGGCTGCGGTTACCTCCTGCATCACACAGGAGCGCCTGTAATGGTGTACTCAACAACGAACCAGGGTGCACGAATGGAAAAACGCCATTTTTTAGGATGAATCCAGGTTCTGTTTACAGTATCATGATGGTCACGTCCGTGTTTGGTGACATCGCGGTGAACGCACATTGGAAGCGTGTATTCGCCATCGCCAACTGGCGTCTCACCCGGTTAATGGTATGGGGTGCCATTGGTTACACGTCTCGGTCACCACTTGTTCGCATTGGCGACACTTTGAACAGTGGACGTTACATTTCAGATGTGTTACGATCTGTGGCTCCAGCCTTCATTCGATCCCTGCGAAACCCTACATTTCAGAAAGACAATGCACAACGACATGTTGCAGGTCCTCCACGTGCCTTTCTGGATACAGAAAATGTTCGACTGGTGCCCTGGTTAGCACATTCTCCAGATCTCTCGGAAATTGAAAACGTCTGATCAATGGTGGCCGAGCAACTGGCTCGTCACAATACGCCAGTCACTACTCTTGATGAATTGTGGTATCGTGTTGAAGCTGCATGGGAAGCTGTACCTGTACACGCCATCCAAGCTCTGTTTGACGCAATGCCCAGGCGTACTAAGACTTATTACAGCTGATTTCTCCGGATCTATGCACCTAAACTGCGTGAAAATGTAATTACATGTCAGTTGTAGTATAATATATTTCTTCAATGAATTTCCGTTTATTATCTTTATTTCTTCTAAGTGTAGCAATTTTAATGGCCAGTAGTGAACGTCCAACAGGAATGTGCACAGACAGTTGTTCACAGAACTTCCTCCACTATTCTTCTTTGCGAGCCTTAAGAAAGCGGTAACTGGTCACATGCAACCGTTTGTAGACAACATACTTCTCTCACGTGGTATGCGGCTTAAGGCGACTGAAAAACATTCGCCAAAGCACCATTTAACGCGAACATTTTGTGTCCCATCAGGGAACCGGGCATAGGCTGGTGCCAGTCATAATTTTCTTCTGTGGAATAGAATGCGATGCCTCTACGTTGGTATAATTTCTACACATAATGTATCTGCTTTGTGGGGGCCACGGTGGGGTATGACGATAGTTGTGTCATACCGAGAGCACTCCTGTACTGTTGGCAGGAGAGCCAACACCGTGTTACTAGAGGAGGCCGAAATGCACGCGTTTTAGCTCACGCAGGCTGGAGTGAAGAGGGAAGAACTATACTGACGTGAGGTCTGACAAGGAATTAGATTTCAGAAAGCAGACGTAGTCAGTTTGATACTAAACTTTAATCCATTAATGATGAACGTCGCTCTTGACGATACTTGATTCACAATATCTGCTCAGAATACAATCATAGTAACTGAATATGGCGCCTTGCTAGGTCCTAGCAAATGAAGTAGCTGAAGGCTATGCTAAACCGTCTTCTCTGCAAATGAGTGCGTATTTTGTCAGTGAACCATCGCTAGCAAAGTCGGCTGTACTACTGGGGTGTGTGCTAGGGAGTCTCTCTAGACTAGACCTGACGTGTGGCGGCGCGCGGTCTGCAAGCACTGATAGTGGCGATTCGCGGGTCCGACGTATACTAACGGACCGCGGCCGATTTAAAGGCTACCACCTAGCAAGTGTGTTGTCTGGGCGGTGATACCACACACTCTGCCTACACAATGTTTCATTTATGAGGTGGCCCATAGGCTGTGACTGGCACTACAGTGAAAGTCGATATAATAGAAACATAGTTGTCAGACTCCATAGGATAGGAAAGAGTAGACCATGTAGATAACGAAGAAAGTGATCCGGAACACAGAGTGAAGTCGGCGGTTAAGGTATCTGTCCAGGAAATGGAAGTAACGTAGGGGATTCATCCCTGAAGAGGATATGACTGAACTCGTCGGGAATCTCAAGAATCCCGGTACCCAACCTATCGTTATAGTCACAGCTCCACAGTCTGCTGTGACCATTAAAATCCCTACAAAATAAAAATAGAGGTTCCAAGTGCTGAACCAGTGTGTACTACTTTTCAAGGGGAACATAGGACCTTATCTGGCCGTAAAGAGCCACGACGGTTAGGCGACCAATTGGAACAGAGACTCTGACCGCTATTGCTTGAAAGCTGTCGATAGCCTCCTCGGATATCTTTACTGACGTGTGATACAATCCGTTAGTAAGGGAGAGCGCGGCTCATCCTCGACAGTCTTCTGTCTTGGCGATAAAACGTATTTTCGAAAGCGTATAACACAACGCAGCTGAAACCATGTCACTAAGATGGCAGCCACAGCTGTCTTGCCGGCCGTGGTGGTCTCGCGGTTCTAGGCGCGCAGTCGGGAACCGCGCGACTGCTACGGTAGCAGGTTCGAATCCTGCCTCGGGCATGGATGTGTGTGATGTCCTTAGGTTAGTTAGGTTTAAGTAGTTCTAGTGGCCTTAGTAGTTAAGTCCCATAGTGCTCAGAGCCATTTGAACCATTTTTGAACTGATGTCTCCCACGTCCGAAGTTCATGTTGAAGGACTCTTTTCAAATGGCCCTGAGCGCTATGGGACTTAACTTCTGAGTTCATCAGCCCCCTAGAACTTAGAACTACTTAAACCTAACTAACCTAAGGATATAGCACACCGTAGCGGTCGCACGGTTCCAGACTGAAGCGCCTAGAACCGCTCGGTCATACCGGCCGGCTTGAAGGACTCTGTTGTAACAGCGACTGGGACTCTCTCGGAGTTGAAATGACGGAAATCGCGGCGGGACCAGCGGAGAGGCCCGCAAACAACAATACAACACGGATACAGACACTACCAGCGAAGGACAGCATGAACAACAACAAGATCGAACAACGGAGTCACAAGGAAACCTAACAAACAAGTCTACTCGTACACAGAACAAGTAAGTAAGCTGTCTAACGCGAGACGATGTCTCAACGGACGTATGCGGGATTAGACTGGCTGGCTGAACGAGAGGGGTTGAGTTGGGTTGTTTGGGGGAAGAGACCAAACAGCGAGGTCATCGGCCTCATCGGATTAGGGAAGGACGGGGAAGGAAGTCGGCGGTGCCCTTTCAAAGAAACCATCCCGGCATTTGCCTGGAGCCATTTAGGGAAATCACCTAAATCAGCATGACCGGACGCGGGATTGGACCGTCGTCCTCCCGAATGCGGCTGAGCGCGAGGCAGGCGCTTAAGTACGCTGTCAGGGGCGCCGCTATTGGCCGCTGGGACGACGTGTTCCAGTGTGGCGTCCCCACTCTAAATGAGGGCCAGGAGGCGCGCGTCGCCACAGCTTACGGAGCGATGCTGCAGAGACCTCTAGGGGTCTTCGATGTCCGTGACGTCTGGCGGGGATTCAAATTTCGAGGCGCGCGGTACCAGAGACTTCTTTATTGGCAGTCGCTGATCGTACATTCCATTGGAGGATCCTAAGCCCGCCACAGCTGCTAAGCATAAGTAGGGTCGTTAACAGTTGTCGTAGGAGCTGTACCTGAAAAGTCCCAGGGGATTTTGGGAGCTGTCGGAGAGCAGTGGAGTATGAAAACAGCGACGTGGGGTAGATTTTTGCACGTTGAAGCTCTTTTGATGGAGAAAGGCCGTCCACGAACGTTGTGTCGCTGAGTGCGGATCAGAGCTATTTAAACGCGTCAGAAACGGCACCATACGTGAATTCGCTGGGTGTGGGTCACCGCACTGGCTGCGGCGACTATGATGAACAACGTGTCCCCAGAGTAGCAGCATGTGAGGGTAGAGTTTGGGAGTGCAACGCCACTAGATAGGCTGTAATCGGCACAGTTTGTCCGGGATGTGAATAATGTTTCTTAGTGTGTCGTTTGATACTTGCGACAGAATACCTGCTCTGCATTGTGTCAATAAGCTCCTTATCTCTCAGGCTGATGCCAACGTCACTTATGGACCCCGAATTTGGGAATATAGACATCAAACTTACGATCTTTGAAAACAGGGACTTCTACCAAAGCGTGGGCAGCCGCTTCAGTTTTCAGCTCTATTTTAACTCTCTTCCTACCTGACGGACTAATGTCAACAACGTAAGGATTGTAATGAAAATTTTAGGAAAATATTAACCTACCTAACGGCATAGAGTTGAGTTTGCCACTTTTCTTATACAAGCGCTGCACAGATAAAACACAGGGGCTTGCCTGCATCTGATAGATAGTACCGATTGTTGACACTTGGCCTACGACCGCAGCACAGGGAGTCTGAGAGCGTTATGAGTTTGTCTGCACTGAACCATTACTAAAAGGGGGGATCCGAACCCGATATCTCCCGAAAATGACGGTCTGGAAGAGGAGGTGAGTAGACATACAGCCGTTTAGGTAGGGGCCCACCTTCCTGCTGCTGACTTCCAGGTGCACTGGCTTCAAGCACGAAGCTGAAGTCTGGCTGAGGTGGCTGATTTCCTGACTAGCGCGATACAGCTGTTGTTGCTGGCGGTGATATTGCTGCAGTTGCTGTCGTAGCTGTAATAGCTGAAATTGCTGCTGTGGTGCCAGTTGTTTCGGATGAAACTACAGTGGATGATGATGGTGGTGCAGAATCTGCCGTTAGGGTTGATGCTGTAGTTCCTGCTGTTGTTTTTGGTGTTCGAGAAGTTGTGTACGCGGTAGTGATAATGCACTCTCCTGGATGTCAACGCGGTTGTCAGGCATCAGTGGCAACGGAAAATCTGTCGGTGCGTAATCATGGCAGATTTCTAGTGTCGCCTGTATGACCTGATCCGTATCGGGGGGATCGGCCATTTTACGGTGATCTATGTATAGCGCTATGGCCTCGAACGCGTAACGAAGAAAACACACACAGTTCGGCTTACACTACACTGCAAGTAAACGATTCTTCTCGAAAAACGACGATATGAGTAGGGAAATACTAGTAATAACGCGAAGAGCACAAAGCACCACACTCATTCGCGAAACATACACGAGTCACTGCCACGCGCAGCGCACCAGCCAGAACGTCCGAACGCTGCGGCAGGGGGAAGTCAGCTGTCTACGAGCCTTTGGACCTCGTGTTGGAAAGAGGGAGCAGAGTTTCATAAGGTCTCTGTTTCGGATTCTGAGTTGGTACAAACAGAGGAGACTCTCGTTCTCCAAATACATCATAATTCTGGAGCATAAAACACGTTCGCCGGCCGAAGTGGCCGAGCGGTTCTAGGAACTACAGTCTTGAACCACGCGACCGCTACTATTAACAGCAGTTAAGTCCCATAGTGCTCAGAGCCATTTAAACCATAAAACACCTTCTGTAATCCTATAACAGATTGATGTCAACGATATAGGTCTATGATAATGCGCATCTGTCCTACAACCATTCTTGTAAACGAGAATGATCTCCACTTTATTCCTATTGCTAGATACCTTTCGTTGCTCCAGCTGCGAAAACGGGAACAAGTGCTGTCGCATAATCTTTGTAGAATCTTACAGGTACCTCATCTGGTCCTGATGCCTTTGCACTGCCAAGCGACTGCAGTTGCTTTTCCATTCCAATTTCATAAACAATAACGTTAACATACGCTACTAGCAAATTATCAATGTGATACAAGATATGAAATGATGTTTTCAGACTTTCTTGATCCATTGTCAACCTCATAAACTTTCGAGAATTTTTTTCCTGGATTAAACACTTGAGGTTTCTGGAGACCCACCATACTTCTTGATTTAACTTAAAGTTTTCGCGATGGGCTGAATTTTCCATACGTACACTGAATAACTTAAACTCTCTGCAATACCGTTTGGCAGCCATTAGTCCATTAAAAGTTGCATCTCCTTCAATGTACCTTTCCAATTCTCTTTTAAAAATTAAATGATCCATAGTGGAGACGGAGCATATTTTGTGGCTTGTGTTGAGTTTCTGTAGTCACAGGTATTCTTATAATATCGCTTTTAGAATAAGGTTGTTTGAAATTGAAGAGGTAGCAACACAGAATTATATCCCAATGAAATTCTCCGGCTGAGAAATTTGCGTGATCAGCAGTGTTGGTTAATGGAACATGTATATCCTGTCATGCTTGATTGGCACATTCTTAATGACACTGCAAACACGATCATAAGGCCTAATTCTATACCCCTTCACGGGAAAGAAGTGCTGAATTTTGTGGATTTCCTCGGAATCTACGGACGATAGTACAACGTGGCATATTGTATCATTTTTATTTTGTGCTGTACAGTTACAAATACCTTTCAAATTCGGCATGTATTTCATTTAAGTAGTCGGCTGGAAAGCTGAATACTCCGTCAGGACTTTTGAATCCATTGCCTTCATGGTATACGTAAGTAGTTATTTTCTTATTTTTAATACTATGAATGCAGAACCCATTGTTTGTTAAGTGTCTACAGTCAAAGAAATACTGCACACGTTCTGCATGAACTAGAAACACTGGAGTGACAGGTTCCTTTACTTTTTCTCCGTCTGCGAAACTTCATATTTTATAGCCGTGCATCACTCTTTGCTTCTCCATACGTGAATCATTAATTCAGCAGCTACAATGCCCCTTGCTATGTAGTTAAGATGGAGAGATTTTTAACACCTTCAGCGTTTTGCACGCGCAACTGGTATCCACCTGAAATGTCCAATACTTGTGACTGGAGTTATTGAGGTTGCAGTCCCTGTACTTCCAATAATGACGTTCACTGCTCACCACTTCCAAATTTGCTTTCCTGGCAGTACAGCACTCTAGTACCGCAGCGTCTCACCGCAACAATGTTTCTCTTTCGAAGGGGGCAGATCGATGCGGTTATTTTGATCTGAACTGCATTACGTGTGCGTTAAATGCGAACCTAATAGATAACGTTTATCGTGACTGTTGTTAATATCGAATAAAACTCGTTTACTGTAGCGTTCACTGATTCGATAACGTGTGTCTTTTTCTGCAGCTGTCTGAAAATAGAACAACATTTGTACTAGTTTAATGTTTACATTAAAGGCTGCTAGGGGTGCACGAGACATAACTCTTTTTCTATGGACACATAGAGCTAGCGATACTGAAGATATACGTCTTGCTTATAATTTTTGCACAATGGCATATAATTTGTTGAAGAAGTCCAATCCTTCTCCTCAAAACGCAAAAAGCACTGAAATTTCCAGCTAAGACAATAAACATTCGTATAAAAGCTATTTCTCTGACAAATGAAATGAGATTACTGTTTCCTCTAGTTTGCTATAACTATTACCGGACATATGAACAAAACTAGAGCTGAGAAGAGTGGTATCTCTTTTTCACTATGGTTTACATGTTTCAGTCCTTTAGTCCTGACTGATTTTTCTATCTCAGAATCTGCATAAACATTAATGCATTAATACAAGCACCCACGTGTAAAGCTCATCCTGGTCTCAAAAGTATGTGCAGAAAATGCAAGAATGTGTCAGAGAAAGATAACATCTGGCGTATTTTCGAGGACGGCGTATCAGTCAATCACTGATAGCCTTTATAAAAAAAAAATCAATTACTTTCGTGTGGCAGTACCTCCTCAGTGCAGACTGGAATCATTTTATAACCAAACTAGTTGAGTACTCCTTCTTATCCATCTCTCTGTCCATTTCCACTTTCCACCACCTCGCCTCCCTGTCGAACTCCTCCACTGCCCCAACCTCTGTCCACCTCCTCCTGCCCCTCTCACTGTCCATCTCCTCCTCACTTCTCCCTCTGTCCATGTGCTCCTTTCCACTCCTCTTCCTCCCCAATCCTATCTCTCCTCTCCTTCTTTTTGCCAGTCTCCTTCTTCCCCTCTCTATGTCCACCCCCTCCCTCTCTCTGTCTATTTCCTCATTCCCCTCTGTCTGTGCATCTTCTCCTCCCCGAACTCTTGGCCTATCTCTTCCTCTCACTGTCTCTGTCCATCTCCAGCTCTTCTCTTTCTCTGTCCATCTCGCCCTCTACCCTCTCTTTGTCTATTCCCCTTCCCTCATCGCTAACCACCTCCTCCTATCTGTGCTTATCTTCTCCTTCCCCTTCGCTGTTTGTCCATCTCCTCATGCACCCTTCAACGTTATCATACTCACCCCAACAGGGAACTGGTGGTTCTTACTCCTACAGCATTTCTTTCCAGATTGTATCAAATATGTGTATCAAATTTGATTGAAATCATTCCAGGGGTTTATAATATATTTTTTATCGTAGTTTTGCTCGCTTATCTTCTTGTCTTCTTCTTCTTGGATTGCGGCCTCTTAGGACTACAGGTAGCCCCTTTGTGGACTGCATTTTCCTCTTTTTCTCCCAGAAACCCTTCATTCTTTCTTCTCTCCCGCTCTTCTTCCGAGATCTTTAGTGTCGTTTTCTCCTGTCGGCTCCACGTGCGACACTTTAATCTTTTCCTGTATTCTTCTTTGTCGATTATCACATATTGGTCGGTGTATGTTTGTTCCTCCAATTTTCCTTTCCTTCGACCTTGATCCCCAGTTCCAACCAGTCATTCCGAAGTTCAACAAACCACTTAGTTCCTGTCTTTCCCCTTGTCCTCCCTGTTGTTTTCCACACTCTCTTCGTCATTCTGTCCATACTCATCCTAACTACATGTGCAAGAAACATTGTCCTTTTGAGTCTGATTTCCCTGGATATCGCTCTCATGTTCTGGTACACTTCTTCCCTAGGTCTTTGCATCCATCTCTCTCCACCTATTTTGGGACCTAGTATTTTTCTCAGTATTTTTCTCTCTAGTTGTTCTGCCACATTTCTTACTAGTGTCATTGTCTCGGCAGCATATAATACTGCATTCATCGCCGTTGCCTTATAATGGCTGTGGATATGTCCTTCTTATTGTATATCTCTCTCTCGTCATACAGAAGGCTGACCACATGTTCTTTATCCTCTCTGTTATTCCCTCCTTGATATTGTTCCTTCCTTTGCTCGCATATGCACATGTCAAATATACTTCACACTTGTTTTACATATTATACACGCATTTGATTACGTTTTTCACTTGTATGTCTAGCTAATTTCGCCCTGCAGTTTCATTTTCCCGCAGTTTAAAGTTTATGGCGTCGTTAACTTTCACAGGTACATCCACTGGTATATGAGCCTACTGTGAGAGAAATGTGTTTTGAATAGTTTTAGCAGTTAAGTGTAATAAATTAAAACGTCGTGCATGATACGGCAGTTCCAGACGTATCTCAGTGTTCGTGACGTCATACCTCCTGAACCATGTTCCGTACAATGATACAGGAAGGTGGTTTGACAAGTCTCTCAAAAATCAAGAAAAAAATGTTTGTTTCGAAAGTAATTGACCTTACTTCACGACATAGTCTCCTCTGAGAGATATACACTTGGTCCAGCGATCCTCCACTTTTTACATCTCATCGGAAAAATAGCGTCTGCCAAATTCTGCAACCTAGTATCAAGTTTGGGAACGTGAAAAGTCATTTGCGGATACTTCTGGTGAATAGGATGGACTTGTAACCAATTCAAAGCCCAATTTTTCGTCATTGTTGTCGCTCATTTGTGGCACGGTGCATTATCCCGGTGAAAGAGCACTCTTTTCGTGCCAACCTTCGTGGTTTTTCAGTCAACGCAAATTTCAACAAGAAAAAACTGAAGCACAATAGGGCCCATTTATGGTTCCTTAATAATCAATGAGAAGTATGGCTTTTGCCTTCTTCGGTGCACTTTCATCAGACTTTGTCCATTGGCTTAACTGACGTTTTGACTCTGATGTATAATGATCGATCCAAGTTTTATCAACAAACTGCACAAAAGGTCTTGCGGATTCCGATTAAATATCGCCAAAAATGCTGCAGCAGATGAGCTTCTGGCCAGCTTGGGCTTTAAGGCCTATTCGGAAGCTTTTTTTTATTTTGACGGGGGGGGGGGGGGTGGGAGGGGGGGGAGTGGGACGGAGGGTGCAGTTGCGGCACCCATCCCGCACATAGCTTCTTCACATGCAATTCTCCGTGCAGGATATTACGCACTCGCTCAGTTAATGTGCATACAGTCTCAGAAATATCACGGATTTTTAATCATCTTTTCTGCGTTACCATGTCATATCAGTGGTTTCCTTTGGAGTGATCTCCACTGAATGACCAGAGCGGGCTTCGTTTTCGCTGTTTATCTTTAAACGCATAAATTCATTATTCCAAAAGTAAATGGTCTTCAATGATGGTGCAGAGACGCGTGAATTTCATCCAATTCTGTTTTGATTTGTGCTGCTGCCCAATACTTCCAATAAAAATGTTTAACAACGCCACGACTTTCGGTTTTCATCGTTTTCAATCGCAGACGACACACGGAGCTATTCAGATGATGTTAACAATGAACTGTATGCTGTACATTGCTGAAACTCTTTTCAAGATATAAAATCAGTGAGAAAACACTGTAGATCGCGATGGCTATTTTATTAAAGTGACCGATTTCGGCCTAGTCTTAGGCCATCTTCAGACAGCACCATCAGCTGAAGTTGACGACATAGAACAGTCAGTTGACCTCAGTTGCTGAAACTGCTAACAGTAAATACGATCCTTGAATAATCAGATTTACCAACCATGAAGGAGCAAGAAAAATGTTCTATTCTTTCATGGAAATTTATGGGACGTACCAAAATATCCTCATGTTTATGTAGGTACATTCAACAGAAAATGTGGCTGCTGTCTGAGAAAATTGTTGAAAATAGAAACGAAGCAATAAATTTAAACATCTTGCACGAATTTAGTGATTATGATGTCATATTTCCTGCATTAATTGTTGTATAATGACGTAATTATTCTGGAACATATCAGTGGTATATGTGATTAGTGTGGGCCAAATGTGTCATGAATCGGACAGCAGTGAAGGAGTTTCAGTTAAAACGTCATGCTTTATGTAACAGTTTTACTCCTTGAACAGTGAAAATGCAGGAAGCTATAAACTTTTTTGCTTTCTTCATTTCGTGGAGATCGTCAGCGGAAAAAGGTTCCTTAAAGGTTTCAAATTATGTGTAAAGCTTATTGGAAGTCTCTAAGTGCTCTCGTCCTCAAATACTGGGTGACTAAAATGCGGGTATTCTCGCGCCGTAAGTTGCACAGCTTCTTCCCTCTCACCCGCGCCCCATTGATAGGTAGGTGGTTCTTACCCCCCTTACCCCCTCCCCCCCACCCCCCGTGATTCTTTACAGACAGTAAATGTTTACACCAAGTTCGGTTGAAATTGGTGCAAGGGTTTAGGAGTTGTTCTGAAACATACATATTCAGGATCAGTCGCTTACTATTGCCACCAAGAATAACTCCGAAAGTATGATACAAGCTGAAAAATTTGTGGAACGAAAGTTGCGTGAGCCATAATATGACGTTGGTTTTTTGTTGCTAGGTGGGGTCTCGTCAGACATATGAAGTCAACTTAGTTTTTGAAATGAGATGCTATAGTTTTGTACTTATTTTCTGATAGCGGTTATGGAGACGAATTCAATGGTGTGTAACAGTAAGGTATTTGAACGTTAACGAAGGTCAAAAAGGTGCCATGGACGTCCACTTACAGAAGGTGTTCGAAGTGATGACCATTGGTATCAATGCAGTGCTGCAATCTTCTTATCATGGATCGAGTGGTATTCCTTATCACTTCTGCACTTATCGAAGCATATGCTCCGACAATTTTCTCTCATATATTTTCAGGTGTATTTGGAACGTCTTTATAAATAATTTCTTTTACGAATCCCCAAAAAAATCCAGAGGCGTCAAGTCTGGCGAAGAGCAGGTGACGACACATCTCCTCCGTTTTTAGCCACCAGCGAATAATGAGCCGGACACCCATCGTGTTGATACCACATTCTGTTCCTTGTTCCTAAAGGTGATTCTTCCAATGACAGACCTTATGTTTCTTGCAGGAATGTGGTGTACTTCATTAAGACTTCCTACGCTGAAAGAGGGCTTATAATTCTGTCCTCGAGAATCCCACACCATACATTCACAGACCACGGTTTTTGGTGTCCAACTTGCCGCAGCCAACGTGGATTTTCAGTTGCCCAATAATACATGTTATGCGAATTGATATTCCCCTGGTTCGTGAATGTAGCCTCGTTAGTAAATAAAATCAAATCAATAAATATGTCATCCCTCTGAATCTGAAGTTTGGTCCATCGGCAGAATTCAGTGCGACGCATACAATCAATAACAGTTAATTGTTGGTGGAGACTGATACGGTAAGCATGATATTTATGGCGATGCAGAACATGATGAACACTGTTCTGGCACATGCCAGATTCCTTTGCGATTTGACACGAACTAAGGCAAGGATCTCGAACCACATTGGCAAGAGTACCAATTCCCGTTTCCTCGTTAGTAACTTTCCTATGCCGGATATGTTTCCGATGCTTTAAAGATCCAGTTGTTCTCATTTTATCATACACGCGTTTAAATGAGCAACGTGTTGAGTGAGTACGTTGAGGACAAGTTTCTCACTGAATTTCGTTGGCATTCTCCGTAAATGAGAAGCATACAGACTTGTTCTTCTAAGGAATTCACATTTGCTTCATTCGACGATACTAGTCTTACCGTTCCTATTAGTGTTGTATTACAAAACCGTCGAATAGTCTTTACTTGTCAATGGCACATTAGATGGATACGTCATATTACCTGAATATTTACTATTTGCACGATATACGAGAGATAGTTGTCACAGCTTGTGCTTCGATAAGTGCCGCAGTGGTAAGGAAAACCACTCAGTCCATGATAAGAAGACTGCAGCATTGCATTGATACCAGTGGTCATCACTTCGAACACGGCACATTACATGGATACGTCATATTACTTGAATATTTACTATTTGCACGATATACGAGAGATAGTTGTCACAGCTTGTGCTTCGATAAGGGCCGCAGTGGTAAGGAAAACCACTCAGTCCATGATAAGAAGACTGCAGCATTGCATTGATACCAGTGGTCATCACTTCGAACACCTTCTGTAAATGGACGTTCATGCCACCTTTTTGACCTTCGTTAACGTTCAAACACCTTAGAGTTGCACATCACTGGATTCGACTCGATAGCTGCTAACTAAAAATGAGTACCAAACTGTAGCATCCCATTTAAAAAACGAAGTTAACTTCAAATTTCTGATGCGACGCCACCTACCAACAAAAAATCTATGTCATATTATGGACCCCATTGTCTCATGCAACACGTGTTCCACAAACGTTTCAGCTCTTATCATACTTTCGTAGTTATTCTAGGTGGCAATAATTAGTGACTCACCCTGTATACATTCATTACTGTGATTTGTGTGGATATGGACATAGGTCTACTTGTGGAGAATACGAGATGAGAAAGAAGTTGTACCCGAAAATTTCAGTTGATGCCCTGTCAAAAAAGTCGATTTATTAGATCTGTAATGAGTAATCTGCAGTTCCTAGGATTCTTCAGGCAAATGTAAGAGTTTCACGCAACACCTCGGTTTACTTTATTTCTCTTCATTTGTCCTTGTGGTGACATTAACAATGTCATTTCTCAGAAACGTTACATCGAAAAATGTTAGCTGATGGTTCTGAATTATTTTTCTTGTCTGCAGGGATTATATTATTTTAACCACAATGAAGATGACGCGTGAGTATCGTAAGTGGAAATATTGTTCTGTAGGCAGCAGTAATAGTCAGCTAACACCGAGAGGTTGCCGCTCACTTCATCGCTAAAAAAAGTTTATGAACACTGAAAACAACCGAAGTTTTACCAAAAATCCTCAGGGAAGACCTGACTTTACTTCTGTTTCAGTTTGTCGTTCACCATCCATCTATCGAGAAGAATACTTTTATCACTCAGCAATGTAGTACAATGTTAAATGCTTTTTAACGTATGTTGTGCGTCTTGTGCGAGAAAAGGGAGCTGCAATTCTTACGAGCAATATTTTGTCAGCTCGTATTTTCCTCCTTGCATTTCCTGACGTACAATGGAGGCCAAGCCATACTGCACTCAGCAGCATACCTTCAGCAAATGCTAAACAAAATGTACTGAAGATACGATTTCTCTACGACCGTTATTTAATTTTCTGTTCAGTTGCTTTGTGCTTGTTCGTTAATACCATGTCTTTAATCAAAACGTAACTCGGCAAATATTGCTTTATTCTGCAAGATATTATGGTAATTAATATTAAAGGGTATTGCAGACAAAATATTGAATCGCCTGAAGACTTTTGATGTTTCAACATAAACCAGTACTTTTAGTTGATCTGTTTCGCGTAGCTGGAATTTTAACGACAGAAATTGTACTGCTATTGGGATAAATTTGCGTGAGGTACAGAAAACTACGCAATCTTATGTAATAGAGTTTCTTTTCATCGCCTTTACGTTTAAATACTTTGTTCCTGTTAGATGAACATAATGTCCCTTGCAATGACATAAGTTCTTCATCTGAAGAGAGTATTTTAATTTTCGCTATTACTTTCCTCCAGAATCGAAAAGACAGGTAAGTGTAATAAAACTACCAGATTTATCTCGTCACAATGGTCGTAGCTGCTTCCATCCCGCTGCTCTTCGTAAGGTAAACGAAAATGTTGCAGCTTTGTTCTATACTGTACACATTACAAAAGACGAACAAAGACGTATTTTCTCTTAACTCAATTTATGTCTAATCCATATCTCGGTTAAAGCTAATCCCTTGATTATTGTTGCAGCCATTCGTGGTGTGTTTTACACGAAGGCATTTATTTGTCTCTCGCACCACCATCATATCGTCAGATGAACAAAAGTTAGTGAAACGGTTTCACGAATTTTAGATGCATGAATCTGGCTACAAAAACTTGGTTCACACTTGGTGGCAAATGCCATAAGGGCAACACTGTTCATGAACCGGCATAAAAATGCTCTTATCGGAGCACAGAAAAGAAGAAAATACTCCTGCGTAAATCAAAACTCTCACTGAAATGTGGAGTACCAGCTGCTTTGTGCTACCTTCCTCAGCACCCTTCAAAATTTTCCCAAAAATTTTGGCATGAGGTCTTACTCGCGTCCGTTTTGACGTGCAACTAACCTCTCACGCCCACAAGCTCCCCTAACAGTTCCTCGCTCACACGGACTAGTCCGTTAGTGTAAACCACTCATACCCGTCAACTGCCAGTTGCCCATTCTCACTCACTCATTGTCCAACTCACTGTCGTGATCTCCTCCTGTCTCTCTTTCACTGTCTCTTGTCTCACAGCCACTGTCTCCTTCATTCTGTCCTAATGGCACTTTCTTCTGTCACTTTGATGGTCTCCCTATCGTTCTCTCTTACTTATGCTATCTCATTCAATCCTTTCTGCTGCTACCGTTTTATCTCACTGTCACTATCCTTGTCTTTCTCGTTGTCATTTTCATACACACACACTATCACTGACTCTCAGCCTTTTCCACTTACCCCTCTTTATTGCTAGCCCTCTGGCTCTGCCTCTTTCACTCCTTGTCTAGCACTGTCACTATCAACTATGTCCCACTGTCACTGTGTCCATTTCTTACTAGCACACGGCCATTGTCTCTCTCGCACTTTGTATACTATAACCAATGCCTACTGTCTTCCTGTGCTTATTACTTATCCATCTATTTCCCACTGCCACTGTTTACTTCTCTCTCAGCACAAGAAAGCGCTATTACGTTCCCATGCCAAAACATTTTGGAAAATTTTTTGAAGGTGCTCAGGAAAGTAAAATGAGGCAACTGTACCCCCACTATCAGTCAGACTCTGTCAAAGAGGAGCAAATTCGCATATTGCCGCTGGTTTCTTTTTTTTTTTCCTACCACAGTATGGCATGTCACTCATATGAAATGAAATGAATTTTATGGGTTACAAAAATTTTGGGTTTTACTTATTTGAAAGTGAAATGATGAAAAATATGTTTTCTTTATATAATGCTGCACCTCAAACCGGAATTAATGTGCACAAACGATTTGCATGTGTTTCAGTACTGCATCACTGGGTTCCCAGAACACTTATTTTCATAACCGAGACTCTTTACAGCATATTTCTCCGTGCTACGGCAATTTATAAACCTTGATTTCGCTTCACATGGTTTTTATGTCGATATTTTACGTGTACAGGTATGGTAAATTTGAACGTCTATATCTCGGAAAAGTATAAAGAAGATAGCAAGAAAATTTTCAAGGATTTAGAGAGCGGAATGTTAGGGATATACAGTAAAAGTTGCATCTATTTGCTGTGCATAGTCGTGTGGGAATCTGCGGCTCGGTTTTGGTATACAAACACCATGTTTTTCGGGTTTTTCTCAATAACTGATGTAGATTTTTGAACACGGAAGATGCCACTTGCATATGAATGCCTGGGCATAGAGAATACAGCATTCAAATTTTAGAAGCTTGCTGTGGCTATTTATTATTTCGATTTTGCCTCACATAGAAATTTACACTTGTGGTTTACGTGTTGAACCGTGACTTTACTTGCAAAACCTTTTCTTAAGAATTTACTATATTTACTAACGATTCATAAAGAACATTAACACATTTAATCACACTATGTGAGCGTGGAAGTAGTTGCCAGTGGGTAACTTATGAAAACAAATTAAATTTCAACAAATGAATATTTTATTCCCAAAACCCTTTATTTTTTTTAAAAAAAAGAAACAGATTTAAAAATTATAATCAGAAAGCACCCTCTAAACATCGAGTAACAATTTATACAGGGACAGAAATATTTTTTTTTTGACAGTATGAGCTTTCGGACTGAGAAACTTGCCTCTCCCTTTCGACACGGCCGTAGTCACGACCGCTCACAACAGCATCTGAAAGACTACACTGGTGCAAATCTGCAACACACCAGATAACTTGAAACTAAAAATTTTAACAACTCACACACTCACATAAATTATGCACCCCGTAGAAGGGATGGAAATGGTACAAAACACTCACATTAAAAAAAACTACTTGAGACCGAAAGCGCAACATTTTTTTTTTTAAATCTCTTACGGTGGAAGGGTAGCAACTTTATATGCTAAAATGACCATTTAAATAAAAACCCATGAAATGCAGTCTTACTGAAAATGTACAAACGTGCTCTACATTACACATATACCGCCTCTCAAGATGATAGGCAAGATAAAAAGATATTTCAGGAATTCCATCTTTATACGTTAAGCAATATATTCGTTAACACCGAATCCGACAAACATGACAGAGGCAGCTATCAACTGAACAACCAGAACCGCAGATTACTTTAACCCTCCCCTACTCCACTAGGAGAAAATGGACCACCTAATTCATAAATAACCACCTTCCCGCGGGTGGGCAAACGGAGACGACCCCAACACAAAGCGGCTGGTGACCTCACCAAGAAAACAAGTAGTACATAACAAGTAAATGAAACACCATATCTCCAATCACTGAACTTCTAATAAACTGCGGTTTCTGGCGAAGACCTGGCGCAGCAACCCGAACGCTCTCCCGAACGGTCCGCTGCCAGCAGCTTCAACGGACGCAGGAAGGCGAGCCGATCTCCCGTCTCACGACGTCGCAGATCACACCGGCTAACCCGCTGTCGTGGTTTGTCTCCAGTTGGTCTCCTGTCGACCGCGAAGCCACTACCTCTTTCTATACGGCGCGGCCCACTGGACTCACGTGGCGACCTCATAAGCTCCGACGCTCAAGGAGGACAAGTCAGCTTGTGTCTCTGTGCGCGACCGACCAACCGATCGATCCCACCGCCAATGACCGTTGCCAGAGCAACTCGAGCAGACTGGCGGCCTAACGCTCAGACTCAGGTGCAGGAATTTAGCCCCGACCGGGCGACCACTAGCTGAATTCTGTTACTGGCGGAATGGCAAGAGCCTCATTTTCTGCCTTTTGAAGTTTGATCCAAACGACATTCATACTAGCACTGCGATGACAGTCAGACACTAACTGCCGCACAAATGCGTACGAGAGTCAGAGCAGCAACTGGTGACGTGGGGCTGACTCAGACTCACTCGGACTGACCAACTGCCCCAACGACAAGCTCATAGCGCCCCTTAAATGCTCGTCAACAGGCAACTTTCCCCTTTTCCACCAGAGGGAGACACGAAAGCTGCGACTGCCACAGCGGCGCCACCGCCAGAAATGGAGGGCGACTGCTTCACACAACGCGCTGCGGCGCGCTCTTCAAAACAGCAAAATTTACCACGGCTCACGTGTACATGTGAAGTAGCGTTGAATCCCTTGTATCTCGTAAACCGATAACGATTTCAAAAGAATTTTCATGGTTCTTCGAGACCGGAGTCTTAGGAATGTATCGCAAAAATTTCAGTCATTTCCTGTGCATAGCCGTCTGACAATCCGCGGCACGGCTTTCGTACGGAAAAGGATAAAGAAACGTTTTCTGGCGTTTTCTGAGAAACCGTCCATTTATTAATGGTACCTTCGTAAGCCCCTTAAGCTGAAGTTTCCGACGCGTGATGCGTAAAGCCAGCAGCCACTGTAAAAGAAAGCCTGTCTACGTAGTTCGTGACGTCACAAGATGGCTACACACATGGTCCCTTCTTCAACAGTCTCACGGAACAGTGCTTGTGAATAGTCGTTCGGCGAGTTTCGCGTCAGTTTACTATTATAGTGAATGGTGTTGGTGCGTTAGTGTACGTGATTTGGTTGTTTAGTTTCTGTGCACTAAACTGGTTTTCCTTGCCAGTGAAAATTTCGTTGCCTGCAAAATGCCGTATCGTTGTTGTGTGCCGAATTGTAGAGGAAATTACGAAGGTGGACCAAAAGTAACCGTGTTTAAATTTCCGGAGGATGAAGCAACGAGGAATAAATGCTTGTCAAGTATACGCAGTGATAAATTCACTCCTTCTTCAAGGTCAAGGGTGAGTATTTGTTTTGTTTATTTCTTAAGAGAGGTTAAGTGTGTTAACAAAGAATAGGCACTTATGCAGTAAGGAAGGTCAGCGACATTTTGACTAATATATCAGATTTTAACTGCATAAGTGCTGAAGAAAATAGTGTTTCGTTTTCTTGCACAGGCAATTCTATAGTTTAGCTACTATAGGTTATATGAATTCTGTATTCTGCAAGTTCAACCAGTATAGCCTAAGCACAGTCATACTTACGTAGTTAAATATCTCAGTATATCTTTATATTTACTGTTTATGCTGTTTGTTGTTAGGAATAAAAGTCGGTTTACAATTAAGTACATGTACTTAAGATACAGACGACTTTCGATGTATCCTACTTCTGTATTTAGTGTTTCTTTTTGCTGTAAAAGGCTTTAGGAAGTCGCCTGTTTAAAAACAAATTATTTGGTGTACCCAGAAATTGAAAATGAAGAAAAAACAGTGTCTCAGTCGCTTGTTTTTAATAAATTATTGGTGGGAATTTGTAGTCAGTGGAAGGAATGTTACTATTAGGGAATATAGTAGGCTTTCGACTTTACAGTGAACCATAGACATGAAAAATGAATGAGTACGTGAATGGATTAACAGGCCATCACAAAATGCAAAGGGAGAAACTGTGAAAACATGTAAAACATAAAAAAATACTTGTGGATTTTACAAATTCTTACTTTCTAGGTCTGGAATTTCAGATACACGCCAGTGGCCTACACAGCTGTCTTATAGATATACAGCTAAAGTACCTGTAAGCAATTCTCTGCTCTTGTTTAGCCTAATAGGTATCACATAAGTGGCAATGTATTAATTCATCATATTGTCAGTTTTTATGTAAATTATGAACTGATATACTGATTAGGAAATAGCAGCTGATATACAAAAGCAAAATGGTGTCTGTCTGATAAAAAGCACTACCTTTAAGTGTAGTTCTAAAGGTTACACAGTGTGACAATTACTTTGTATTATTCTGTTAATGTTTCACAGTTGCTTCTATGGATTACACCTCTGTGAGTTTGGTGTGTGTGTCGGGGAGTGGGACAATAGAGCAAGACATTAAGCAATAATCCTACCCCTCTAGTGAATATATGAGCTTCAAGGCTAACTTATAAAAATTTTCACTGTTATTGAATTATGCTACAAACATTAGTCAATGTTTGTAATTATTGATGGGGCAAGTACTTTCTTCATTTCACCATCTCTTTAAGAGCTTGTTGCCATGACACATAACTGCATGTGTTTTGATATTGTAGTGTTACTGTTTTATAGAGTTACTGTGCCATGGCCACATTTATCACGTGAGTATTCTTCTGCATTTTAGTTGGGAGTCTATTTGCATTTTAGAACTAGAAACTAACTTTATATTCATAAATTGTGTTCACACTATTAATATTGTCATAACATTCAATTGTAAGCACCTTTTTCATTTTTTATTCATTTTTAATTACAGGCATGTCTTGTTCACTTCCACAAGGATGATGTTATTTGGGAAACTCAAATTGTGGATGAAAGGACTGGTCAGTTATTAAGAGCCCTCCTTCTCAAACTACGTTTGAGACCAGATGCAGTTCCACAACTACTCTCAAACTGTCCTTCCTACCTTTCAAAGGAAGAAAGTAGATGCGAAGTGCCAGAGGAGAAAAAGCAAAGGCTTGAAAATGAGCAGTTAGCTGCAGTGTTACAATATATTTTAGCATCACAGAAGGACTATGAAAACACTTTCAGCTTTAGTTCTTTAGAAGAGTTGATGTTGCATACGAAGGAAGTGGATTTGCCCAACGAGTGGAGTGTGA
Organism: Schistocerca gregaria; assembly: GCF_023897955.1. NCBI lineage: Eukaryota > Metazoa > Arthropoda > Insecta > Orthoptera > Acrididae > Schistocerca > Schistocerca gregaria. The sequence goes on along the minus strand of NC_064924.1, from coordinate 32,679,751 downwards.
TCGAAAAACGCAGTGATTTTGTTTGTTTTTTAAAGATAATAAGAAAACCAGCACCATTAATCATACAGTCTGTAGTTATATATAGTAATTTAAATATTTCATTGTTTAAGAAAGATGTACAAATTAAGACATTAGGAAAAAGATCTATTCCTGTAATTTTAACCAATATCCATGAAATTGTCAGTGTACTGCAGGAGTTTTCAGATACAGATTGTGGGCACTCAGAAACTTCTATAGATAGTATTGCAGAGACAGTGAAAGACAGTATAGGAGTGCTGAAAGACAGTTTACAGGAGAGTGAAAAGCAGATGGTACACTTTATATATGAACAATTTAGTCTCATAAATGTGAAGAAATTTAATCATAGGTTGAGTTCTACATTTATTATACTGTGTTGCTTGCTATTTTCAATTTCATCTGATGCTTACAATTTTTTATGTTGCAGCTCATTATTGAAAATTCCACATCCAAGCACTCTGCGTAGGATCTGCAGCAAATTTAATGTGAATCCATCTCACGAAAGGCTTGGGGGAAGTAATTATCTGCCCTATGCAAGACAGAAATCTCAATACTTGAACAGCGATGATGTCAATGTTGTTTTGAGAGTAGATGAAATTCATCTAAATTCTTATGTGGAATATAAAGGAGGTGGTGTTTTGGGCATGTCATATAACTCGGAATGTGATGCAAATTCAGCGTTTGTATTTATGTTGCAGTGTGTGAAGTCTTTGTACAGGGATGTCGTTCACATTTTACAGGTGAAAACCATTTCATCTAATGCATTATACAATGTGCTACTGGCCATAATAAATGGTCTTGAACTAACAGGCTATACGGTTTTTGTGTCGTAACTGACAACAACGAAATCAATACCAAAACCATGTCCATGTTTTCTCTGGATAAAGCTGTTAATATAATTTTTAAACATTCATCTGATCCTAATCGCCCACTTTTCTTTTTAATTGATGCCATATGCATTGTATAATGCATAAGAAAATTTTGGCTGAACCAAAAAAATGATGCTAAAGATATGTTTTATCCTCAGTTTCCGGTTAGAAAAGAAGTGGAAGAAAATAAGTTTTCTGTAGCTTCTTTTAAAACACTGAAACAGATTTACGACAGATTCTAGTCCTTTAGTAAAATACTGTCACACACTGTCTCTCAAATCACTTTGCTCTACATCGTTAGAAAACCAGAGCATGAAACTAGTGCTGCAGATGTTCAATCGACATGTGTCAGAGGGCCTTGAGGTAGCTAGTGATAAATTTGATTTGAGACATGCACCATCAAAATCAGAATACATTCGAATAATAACAAAATGGTTTGATTTCTTGAATGTGAAATCAGTGTTTAAAGGGAAACACAAACAGAATCTGTCGACAACTGATAGAGTTGCTATGCAATTTATGCTAGATTTTCTAGACTGGCTTGATGTGTGGAAAGAAAAGGGTTTGTCCAGCGGGTTTCTCACAAAAGAAACATTTTTTGTTATTCCGCATACAATATATGCCATTGTAGAGATAGCTCGATACTGTACTGAAGAGCTAGATATGAGCTATTTACTGACAGCCAAGTTACAAACAGATGTGCTCGAGCGGCGTTTTGGAAAGTATAGATAGCTTGCAGGTTCCCAATACAATGTTTCAGTGACACAAGTCTATTAAGCAGAAAAGAAGTTTCGAATTCAAAGTGTAATGCCTTTAGTTTTATGTTCCCCTTCCTACGGTAATATCACAATAGGGGCCATAAAATTTTTTATGTTTTCTGAAGTTGAAGAAACAGACACATTAGACATAGAAGCCATTGTAACTGTAGATGATGTTCTTTCAGTGAAAGATATTGCAACATCTTTAACTTTCATTGCAGGCTATTGTGCTCATGCAGTGATTAAGAAGGTGAAATGTGAGAGTTGCCTTAATGAAATTGTGAATGAAAAGGAGTTGCCAATAAAAGAACATTTTAGTTTGATACAGAGACTTGATCATGGAGGACTAAAATACCCATCAGACACTATTTTAAATATGATTGTCTACACTTATATTGTCATCAGCAAACTTCTCAAAGAACAGGAAAGAGATTTTCTTGCCTTTATGAGTCAACGTGCTGTTGCATGTGCAATAGCACTTGCTACTCTTCAAGAAAATTACTTTTTATTATTTGATGGGGTATGCTGCAATGGACATTCATCCCAAGCAATAATGAAATGTATTGTTTGAGTTGGTGTAAAGATATTTTTAAACAACTACAGTAATAATGTTAATGGAAAGAAGTTCAAAAAACACTCAGTGAAAACTGCAAACTCTTACAACATAATTCTGAAATCTTCATCTTATATTCTTTTTAAATCATTAATACAAAACCTGTCATCAGTAATATTGCCACATCAACAAATGCCTCTTAAGCTGAACTAATTAGATTAATCTGAAACTAGTCAAACTCACCAAATTGCAACTTATGGCTGAGAGTTTATATAAATATTTTAATATACAGCTGCTAACAGCTATCAACACTATTAGCCTAACTTGAAATGTTTATCAAAGAAATTAATCTTTAATATAAAGAATCTTACACCAATTCTTTCTCAGTTGAAGTTGAGTGGTGAATGCTACCTACAGGAGGGAGGGGAGGGGCTGTGGCAGGGTGAGGGGACCAATAGTAATCTTTTTATAGTATGTGAAACCTAAAAATCAATTCACTTGGTTTTCCGAGAATGACTTAAACCACTTCTTTGCTGCATGCCTTATTCACAGTATTTCTAATTTGTGTAAGAAAGTCATGTGGCCCAACATGGTACATGCCATTGACAAAGGCAAGACAATGCCATTTTGATCACCTTCCTTTATCATTTTGAGAAAAACTTACACAAACTGTGCTATAGCAGACTCCACTTTTTTTTTTCAAACAAGGTTAGTTTGTTTTGGTGATAAATAGAAGACAAGAGCAAAATTGTTCTATAGTTCTCTACATTCTCTGCAACACTTTTCTTTGTATACTAAAGTTATAACTTTAGCTTGTGATACATGTGAAAAATCTGCCAATTTGTAATGATTCATTAATTTTTACTGTTGAAAAAGCTACTATAGTATCTATGCATTCTTTAGGTAGACAAACTTCGATTTCACCTAGTGTTCCTCTGTCGTCTACTACTGTCACTGTTATGATTGAAGATGTGCATGCTGTGACAATCGCATCTCTTTTTCTGAGTTTACTACTTTCTCTACAGCTTTTATAACTGTTGTTCACTCAACATTTTCTTATGTAGATCATGTTTGTATATATTTTACTACCATTGCAAATGGAGAAGCTGGTAGAGGGGGACTTTGTAGTACTTTCATGGCCTTCTTTGTGTATAATGATTCGCAGATCTCCTCACCTAATAGTAAAGTAATTGTGGAATACCTCTCACTTCTGTTACAAGCACTATTGAGTGCCACTAATCCTCAGGTTCACTAATTACTGAGCTCTTTAAATAGATGCTTCCTCTGTGCTGTAAAGTGCCTTCTTGTTAACTCATCTTTGCTGAGGAGGAAAATATCTGAGGTGGACTCTCAGGTACGCCCTTCTGTTGGCTTTTTGAATATATTTGTTTATAAAAGAATATTCAAAAAGCTGAAGCCTGTCACAATTGCTTTTCACTCACCTAAACTAATCAATGTAACCAGATCATATTCCAACACCACTTGACACATTTTTGCCACATAACATACACTTACAGATGGTAATTACTTGCAGTTTACAGGGTGACCTAATATAATGTCTATATGCATCGCCATTTTTCTACTACAGTGCTTTCATATGCATTATTCCTACACAAAACGTTATGGTGCAGTGTTTTATTTGCATTCTTTTAGTGTCCCACAAACTTAAAGACCTTCCTTTACTACCCTGGATATTATAAAACAGCAATTTAATAATTAATGTTGTTCAAAATTTATCATTATTATTCCTAAAATTATATAACTTAAGTCTCAAGTAGGTGCTTATTGTTAATGTTTGGACTTGGTGTCTAAGTCTTAATTATTTTGACCTTACATAGTATTCATGCTGTACATCTATAATTTTCTATTGTGAACCACTATAATCTAAAATTTTTCTCATTCTGTGTGTTAGTGATTATTGACAAGAGTGTATGGAAGATGAATAAAAGAAATAAATAAATTCATTCATACACAGATTTTTTTTTACTTTATTTGCATTGATTCATATCAGCATGATCAGTAGATGAAACTTGTTTTCCACTTCTAAACAATTACCAGTATATATATATTGGAATGCTGATCTGTTAAAGTATTGCGACTAAAAAGAGCTGAACCACCATCCTCACCCCTTTCCCCCAACTTATGGAAGGATGTAGTATCTAAGCCACTGGTGAGTGCAGCCCAAATATTATACCAAATGAAGGTAAGTGTTCACTTTTCACAATTGTTTCATCACAGTTCACATCACATCACAAAACTTCTCAACAGATGAAATGAAAGTTTACTTCGTAGTTGAAATTTATTTATGTGCAATTCATGCAAACAGTTTATTTCAATGTATATATTTGTTAGTACAGAAACATCCTTTCTGCAAAGGTATTCTGGTTAGAGCAGCGAAATTATAACCTGGTGATCTGTATTGTGAGACCTCATGTAATTACAAAACATAATGGAAATTTGGTTAACTTACTGAGAAAAGAGAATTCATTGAAATTTGTATTGGCATACCAAAACTTTATGGCAATACCATTACGTACTCATCTTGGGTCAGTGTCATTTTCTTAACGGAAAGAAAGTTTCTTAGGGAAAGGTGCACAAACTCAGAAGAGATATCATATCATTCATTAGACCTGCATTTCATTTAAAAACTATTAACAGGAGCAATTTCTTTAAATTTAAAAAAAGCATGAATACAAAGTTGTTGAAATGGTGGACTAAAATATATGCAGAACATGTCTTTCAGGGCAGTGTTATTTTTTGAAAAGACTCATACAGTTGCTTATTATCAGTGCCTCTCTATAGGAGATGTTATAATTGCCCAATTTTTGTGTTTCTTTTTTTAATTCACAGTTATATCATCCAGTCAGGTTTTAAAATGGATTTTGCTGCATAAGGAATAAACAGTGGCAATAACAGTGTCCGTAAAATGTTAGCAGCCAGTGTGCTACTTTGCAAAATGCCGTCGACATTATTAGACCTGTGTCAAAGTGATGCAATATTTAACTTAAAAAACAAAACAAAAACCCTAATAGAAAGTCCGCAAGAGCATGCGAGAATCTTTCGCGGGTGGCTTTCAATCAAAATTTTTGTCATTAAAAATCGTCTTACATAGGAACTGCATAACGGAAGAATGGTGAATGGTGGTCAGCCATAAAAGATAAATGTAACCGTTGCAGACGTTTATATTGGCCTTTTCAAGATTTACAATTTATACTGCAACACTTACAGTTTAGGAATGGTATTGGAAAAGAGCACACTGGTGGCAAACACTCACACTTCGTGTAGCTGACGATCTTTGAACGGCTAACAAGACTGTCATCAAACAAGTCGTGACAATCCCCATTAAAGCAACTTTAAAATAAACTACAATGAACTGGGTCCATTCATTTGGGAGTTTTGATGCCTCAGATAGTGAAAGTTATCACATCCACTTTTTACGTCGGGGCTAAAATGTATGCAGAAATAAGTTGCCGACAAAAGAACTGGGTCACTTAACAAAGGAAATCGTGTAATTCATGAGAGAGGTATGTCAGATTTCTTTACGAATTTTCAGCGTGCGGTTCCTTTAACAGTCTATTGCTGTCGCCAAACGGGCTGCGAGCACCGGCACCAGACTACATGCGTGACGTCACTGAGCGAGCGCGCAGGCTATCCTCTATAGGGGGTGCTGGTAAAGCGCATGCGAGAAACGCACGCGTGCATCGGGAGGAACCTGGAGCCTGTCGCGCACGTCGCAGTAACCCACTCGGCCGGAGGAGTGGGGGCAGTCTAACTGGGCCGCAGCCAGAAGACAGACAGCTCCACTGTTTGTTGCGCGCGCACAGGCAACAACAGACAGTTTTTAGTACATTTCTTATAGAAACAATAAAAACAAAGAAATGTCTTTCATTATGTCTATTGCAATACATTTATAAATACCTTTGTACTAATTTTTAACCATAGTTATCATGAGGCGGATGTTGTTACTGAGATCAGTACTGTGAACGTCGATTAAAATTCGTTCCATCGAAGTAATCAGTGAATTCGCTTCTCACAGTGAATCCCTCAACTTTGGCGTAACCACCAACTCCTACCAAGGGTATCACGTTGTCCTTGGGCAGTACATTAATTTCTGATAGAATTGCGTTGTAAGGCTGTGCGGACTGGTATTCCTCTCTAAGGTAGTCGTGCAAGCAGATGCAAACTGAAATCACTTTGTCTACAGATTCAACTTTTACATATATAGGAGAAAAGAAAACTCTGAATATGGAACACATGATACCAAAAAGCGTTCTTTGCTAAACTGGTAACTGAAGTTTCTTTTACGTGCATCTTCTAGTGTTTGTTGTTTGCAGTAAGGTCTCATCATAATTATGTACGTCTACTCTGAAGGCCTCGTCGCAAAGTGTGACATGAGGCAACAGCATGTTCGATTGTGGCAATACCTGTGGCGACGGGAAAATTGAATCCTTTTTTGACTAGTCTCCCAATTTCCGATTTATTGAACATTCCGGCGTCTCCCTCTTTGCCATAAGAGTCTACGTCGACGACAAGAAACTTCTAGTTCGCATCCACTGTGGCCAGACGAACTACTGGAAAGTAGCCTTTGTAATTGCAGTATAGACTTCCCGTTTTGTAAGGTGTGACAATCCTAACATGTTTACCATCAAGTGCACCAAGAGCATTAGGAAATTTCCAACGAGTCCACAATTCTTCTGCCTTCCTCCCCCAGTCTACCTCCTCAGGAGCAGGTAAAAATTTAGTTAACATTGCTTGTTCAAGTGCGTCGAGAAAATGGGGCACAAATGTACTTATTGCAGACACTGAAATACGATTTGAGAACTGTAGAGAATGGAGAGATTCCCCAGTGCCTGAAAAACTTATGGGAGTAAATTACTTTGGATGAAAAGTAAGCACTTCAATTGGGAAGTGACACAAAATTCAATACATTACAGCATTTCTGAAATAGATTAACAATACTAACGTTACAAATACAACGTGTTTAGCCGGCCGCAGGTTCGAATCCTGCCTCGGGCATGGATGTGTGTGATGTCCTTAGGTTAGTTAGGTTTAAGTAGTTCTACGTTCTAGGGGACTGATGACCATAGATGTTAAGTCCCATAGTGCTGAGAGCCATTTGAACCATTTTTTTGAACAACGTGTTTAGACGAAGTTTAACTGTTCGCACCTTTCAAGATTTTTAACGGTTGTGATTTCAGGTGTTCAGTGCAAAGGACGATGGAGAAACATCCGAGATCATTTTAGGAGACACACGAAGCTGGAAATGTCTGCGACAACTGGATCAGCAGCCACGAAGGAAAGAGCCGTGTACTGAGACAGACTTCGATTCCTTAACAGCGTGGAGGATGAAAGGAAAACATTTTCCAAATTCAAAACGGAATATATGGAGTCTAATGAAGAGGGACATGTAACAGACGATGATCACAGCCACCAACCAGAGGATGACTCCACACCTTCATTTTGTAATGCTAAAAGAACCGTTCCAGTACCTGACAGCTCTCCTTCACTTGTCCAAGGACCCGCAGCAAAGAAACGAAACTAGTGGGTAACAGTATGCTACAGGAACTCGTTAAAGAAAGACGTCAAGATCGACATACTTTCTCTAAATTCATCGGCAAGACAATGGAGCCTGAAACTGAGGAGGAAACTGATTTCTTCTTCAAACCCATGACAGCAACAGTAAAAAAAATTAGACCTGGCCTTATATGCGAATCCAAAAAACATATTTTCAATTTTGTGATGGACATATAAACCATAAGCCAGAGAGATCAAGAATATGTTCAATATTTTTGTGTTCCATTCTCAGTCCCATCAGCTGCCGATGGAAACTGTATAAACCACACATATACACTTAACAGAAGTTCGGCAAATTCTATTCGACCGGAAAAATGGCAAAGCAGTGCCCATTCTATCATAACAAGCGATATTAATGAAATAATGGCACAACCGTACTACGTCACATAGCATGACAACTTACATTAACGTTACTTATTATTCAGAAACTTACCTTGATGTAACCCCGAGTTTTTCTATTGGTGTAATTGGTTTTGTTACTCGGTTGCAGGAATTACCTCTCAGTTTGTCTTCAATTAACGAGAGAAGATAATGAAACTGGTTGCGTTTGAATCTGAAAAATGCCTTAAACTTCTCCTCATCGTCCAGCAAATGTTTTGAACTAAAATTTCATACGTTCCTTCTTCACGGTGCGAGAACGTTTGTCTAACTGCTTTGCGCTTTCTGAGTACTCTTGCCAATAGCATACACTCCTTGTCCTCTTCCCCACCTTCTACGTACTATCGGAGTGCCGAAATTAACAGTTTTTTACCTCGAGCAACGCGCTGCATATTCCGCCTCCACTGCCTCCGTTGCTACTGTCGCTCTGCACTGCCACGGGCCTAGCATAAAGATCCTCGCTCGCTTTCACCCCCCCCCGCCACAAACATGTAACGGGGAAAAATTCGTCGATTACTACAATTAGGACCAGAACGAGATTTTCACTCTACATCGGAGTGTGCGCTGACATAGGCTGGCTAGGCGCGCAGCGCGCTTTTTTGTGACTTCACAGGTTCATATGAGACCACGCAAACTGCGACGCGACGCGACTGAGACGCGACACGCGCCTGCGCCAGGCCGCGCGGCGTTGTGGTTGAGGCACAGTTTCTCGCGCCGCGCGTCTCGCTTGCCTCGCAAGCACCGTGGGAAATTTGAGGCGGGGAGCGGAAAAGTAGCCCGGCCGTATGCTCACATCGGAACGGAGCATATGAGCAGTGGTAGTATTGCCCAAACGAAAAATGTTACCTTACTGTGTACTAAATTTTATTGCCTTTCCGTAGTGTTTCGTTTTTTCCCATTTAATCGCTCCAGCTCTCTTCGTTAGTACATGATACTTTTCTGTTATTTATATCTGTATAGTTTTGTTTTGTTTGTCTTCTGTCAAGAAAAATGCATACTTCAGAAACTGATGGGCCATTGGCCGCTGGAACTGTATCATATGCCTCCGTGATGTTTTCAGATCGGAAGAAGGGACAGAGGGTAGTGAATAAGGAAGCAAGGAATATTATAAAATCATGTGATTAAGTAGCAAGGCAGGAAAGTAAAACAAGGTTATCTCTTCGCTGCCTAGTATGCTCGCGTATCTGCACGATCTGTTACAAAAATTTAGAAAATGAATCTCCACGGGAGTGATCCCTTTGTGCTCCTGGTAAAAAGCGTCCAAGATCTGAAGTATAGAAATCTCACTGTGATTACTTGGATATGGATGTAATAATATACTACGACACACTGTACTACATGCATGTGAACATCACATTTCCACTGCAAGCGCGAAACAGTCGAAAAGCAGCCACAAATACCAATGCTTTAATTGGTTCGCCGTGATGAGAAAAACATTTCAATTGTTGCATGCACATTATTATCATTAATAAATTAATTATACAACAGACTACACAAATGAAGAAAATGGTCGGTATTATTACGAAACTAGGAATATCCTAAAAGATTGTTATGATTAGATGTATTTAATTTGTTGAAATGTACTGTTGACAAAGGCAGATCTACTTCCGTGACAATGTTTTTCGAACTCCATCTCACAAGGCACACATGGCCAGCTTGTGCATTCCTGTCGCGCGAATTATCCTCCGCTGCTGACAATGCACTGACCGTTGTGTTGTGCGACAGATCAATTGTTTATTTTTGTCAGTAACAATTATTTTATTCGCGATCACAAATTGTCAGTTTGGCAAGCCGTAGGTGAGTAACCAGTATCTGGCATGTGCCTATCATTCCAAGTGAAGGAACGCTCGTCATTATTTTAATACCGCTCAGATAATCAGAAGGAATAAAATCCTTTGGTAAGTTTCCATTCCAGTTCCTCAGTGTTAAAAATACGATGGGTTACGGGGATTCCACCAAAATTCCAACAGAGTTGGCAACATATTTTTGTGTAAGTTGTTAACATTTCCTCAATCGAAGCAGCGTCACCGTTTGTGAGTAACGACCACATTTCACTTGGGGACTGGTTTAATTGTACTTTCTTTGTCACAGTGTACTTTGCCAAACTTATCACACAGCAGCTATTAAGACAGAATTCCGAAACGGAGTGCCTCATTAAACAAGTATTTGGCAATCACAGAGCTCAATAGCTTACGTAAAACCTCATAGTGTCGTTTTGCAGTACCTTAAAGGAAGAAATTTCATGTTTATTTTCATACTAGTAAGCTCATGTTTCGCTAGCTGTCGATAACTCTTAAAAATCTAGTCACTGGAGTGAAAACATAAAAAAGGAAGTACTGCTATATAGATAAGTACTGATGTACAGATAAGAAAGTTCCGTGTGTTGAAAAATTGGCAAAACACTCTCCTCCTTGTGTGCTATCATACGCCAAACTTTCACTTCCATGTCTCGAGCGGTTTAGGAGATATGAAAGAGGTTGCGAGTGTTTCATTCCCGCGGGCGTGAGATCGGAAGTGAACGTCCTACATGGGATCAATTTTTCGGGATCGGAGGCAGATAAAGACCTCCTACCAAGCCTAAACAAAAATTCAACATGTGAGACAAATTTCATACGCAGCAACATATAGTGTAATACGCACCAAACACAAAATCATAGAGATCCCAAACTTTCGTTGCAAACTTTTTGAGTTTTGCGTAGTGCCTTATTAAAATGTGTACATCACAATAAGAATGGTCATTAGCGAGATAATGGGCACTTCGCCACGAAGCTGACATATAACGCTACACGTAAGGCAAAAATCAAATATTTTCTGAGAATAGTTTCTGTAAAATCGTTTGAGGAAGATAACAGATTGCGCGCCTTTCGGTTCTGTCAGCGCAGAGCGTCGCGAGACAGCGCGTGCGTAGTACGGTGTGCGCGTCGCAATATGCGCTGCACCCGGCACGTGCGTGTCGCGCTGTAGTGTCGTGTCACGTCACACGTGCTACACGCGTCTCAGTTTGCGCCTAGCGTAAAGCTGTGTGCCGGACCGAGACTTGAACTCAGGATCCGAGTCTCGGTCCGGCACACAGCTTTAATCTGCCAGGAAGTTTCACACATTTTGGATGTTGGTTTGGTAAAAGTACCGCGTCAGACGTTACATTTTAATTTATTACTTCACTATTACCGACTATTAGCCAGAACATTTTCAGACGTTATCGACATATACTACTCAAGACAACTGTAAGGTTATGTTGTCGTACGACACTTAGTTATGGGGTGATAAATCTCGAGTAGCACGAAAAATCAGCTTTTTTTAAAATCCTAAATATTTATCTATTTCAATCATCATCATCATTTAAGACTGATTATGCCTTTCAGCGTTCAGTCTGGGGCATAGCCCCCTTATAAAATTCCTCCATGATCCCCTATTCCGTGCTAACATTGGTGTCTCTTCTGATGTTAAACCTATTACTTCAAAATCATTCTTAACCGAATCCGGGTACCTTCTCCTTGGTCTGCCCCGACTCCTCCTACACTCTACTGCTGAACCCATGAGTCTCTTGCATAACCTTGCTTCTCCCATGCATGCAACATGACACCACCATCTAAGCCTGTTCGCCCTGACTCCTACATCTATAGTTCATTCCCCGTTTTTTTTTGAATTCCTCATTGTGGACTCCCTCCTACCATTGTTCCCATCTACTAGTACCTGCAATCATTACTAGCTACTTTCATATCCGTAACCTCAACCTTATTGATAAGGTACCCCGAACCCATCCAGCTTTCGCTCCCATACAACAAAGTTGGTCGAAAGATTAAATGGTGCACAGATAACTTAGTCTTGGTACTGACTTCCTTCTTGCAGAAGAGAGTAGATCGTAGCTGAGCGCTCACTGAATTTGCTTCGCTACACCTCGCTTCCAGTTCTTTCACTATATCGCCATCCTGTGAGAATATGCATCCTAAGTACTTGAAACCGTCCACCTGTTCTAACTTTGTTCCTCCTATTTGGCACTCAATCCGTTTATATTTCTTTCCCACTGACATAACTTTCGTTTTGGAGACGCTAAGCTTCATACCATAGTTCTTACATTTCTGATCTAGCTCTGAAATATTACCTTGCAAACTTTCAATCGAATTTGCCATCACAGCTAAGTCATCCGCGTATACAAGACTGTTTATTTTGTGTTCACATATGTTAATCTCACCCAGCCAGTCTATTGTTTTCAAAATATGATCCATAAATAATATGAACAACAATGGAGACAGGTTGCAGCCTTGTCTTACCCCTGAAACTACTCTGAACCATGAACTCAATTTACCGTCAACTCTAACTGCTGCCTGACTATCCATGTAAAGACCTTTAATCGCTTGCAAAAGTTTGCCTCCTATTCCATAATCTCGTAGAACAGACAATAACGCCCTTCTAGGAACCCGGTCATACGCCTTTTCTAGATCTATAAAGCATAGACACAATTCCCTGTTTCACTCATAACACTTCTCCATTATTTGCCGCAAGCTAAAGATCTGGTCCTGACCACCTCTAAGAGGCCTAAACCCACACTGATTTTCATCCATCTGGTCCTCAATTAATACTCGCACTTTCCTTTCAACAATATCTGAGAAGATTTTACCCACAACGCTGATTAAAGAGATACCTCTGTAATTGTTACAATCTTTTCTGTTTCCATGTTTTTAACGATTGGTGTGATTGCTGCTTTTGTCCAAGCTGATGGAACCTATCCCGACTCCCAGGCCATTTCAGTTATCTTGTGTAGCCATTTAAGACCTGAAATTCCACTGTATTTGATGAGTTCCGACTTAATTTCATCCACTCCAGGTGCTTTATTACACTGCAATCTATTGACCATTTTCTCCACTTCCTCAAATGTGATCCTATTTCCATCAACATTCCTATCCCATTCTACCTCGAAATCTGAAACCTTACTGATCGTATTTTTACCTACATTGAGCAACTCTTCAAAATATTCTCTCCATCTGCCAAAGGGATCAACAGGATTCACCAACAGTTTTCCTGACCTGTCCAAAATACTTGTCATTTCCTTCTTACCTCCCTTTCGAAGACTGCTAATTACACTCCAGAATGGTTTTCCAGCAGCTTGGTCCAAGGTCTCCAACCTGTTTCCAAAGTCTTCCCAAGATTTCTTCTTGGATGCTGTAATTATCTGTTTGGCTTTGTTGCTTTCTTCAACATAACTTTCTCTGTCTACCTGAGTTGTAGTATGTAGCCATTTTTGATACGCCTTCTTTTACCTTTTACAGGCTGCCTTGACTGTGTCATTCCACCAAGCTGTTTGCTTCATCCTACTTTTACATACTACTGTTCCAAGACATTCTTTAGCCTATTCTAGTACTGTGTCCATGTACCTTGTCCATTCCTTTTCCAGTGACTGTAATTGACTACATTCAACTAACTGGTACCTTTCTGAGATCGCTGTTATGGATCTATTTCAACAGCACAGAATTTTCATTAAGTTAAAAAAAGGATATCAGGATGTAGTTGTCGTATCACTCTGTCAGGTACAGTTGCCAAATTCTAAAGAAAAATCATTTTTAGGTTCTGACGCTCACCGCTCCGCGCCTAGGAAAACGTATCACGTAGCGCCCTGCGACCCGCATCGCACAGCGGAAGACGCAAGCGTATTCCGCAGCACGCTGCCACAAATTCCCGCAGCCAGTGAAACGTAGTTTTAGGTCCACAGTACGGTGCATCTAGAACCAACCGAATTGTTCCAATTGCCTAAGCAGGAAAAGCTATGTATTATTCGTACTTTGACCCTTTACAGTAGGTCGGTGACAATAATATGATCCTTCTGTTAGATACACAAATGGTCCCTGGACAAAGAGCTATCCAAAACACTAGGCTCTCCCCCGCTATCAACAATAGATCCCAATTTATGAGCCCCGGGAAGAATCTTGTTTCTATGTGGAGCGTTGTGGAACATATTAGACCCGCCAGGGTAGCCGAGCGCACTAAAGCGCTGCTTCCTGGACTCGGGTAGGCCCGCCGATCCCGGATCGAATCCGCCAGGCCGATTAACGACGAGGGGCCGGTATGGTGGCCAGCCTGGATATCGTTTTGAGGCGGTTTTCCGCATCCCGCTTGGTGAATACCGGGCTGGTCCCCACGTTCCGCCTCAGTTCCACGCGTCGCAGACATTTGAAACATGTCCGCACTTTTTCACGATTTACACTGGACGCAGACAGTTGGCGTACACTGATTCCGTCCTGGGGGGGTACGGGTGGTGGCAGGAAGGGCATCTGGGCATCCTTAACACTAGCCCTGCCAAATACGTTGTAACCACGCCGAACCTACAATCGCTGCGGGACTATGGCGTAAGCGAAAGGAAGAAAGAAAGTTCTGGAAGATATTAGGTAGTGTGTGCAATCGCACGCATGCTGATCATTAGGGCATTCTTAGTGGATAGTCTGAAAACGGCACTCGTTAGAAACCCCTTAGACCATTTAGCCACAAATAATTAATACATAAGTATAGACATGTTGCAACGTAACCCTCAGAGTGTGTGTTTGGGTTAAGTATCAGTAGCACTCTACCCAGTGGGAGGATTACCGCTACTTAACGAGTACAGAGCTTATGCAAGTTGCCCTCTGTAGCTTTGGCTGAAAATTCGTGTGGTTCACGAAACAATAGGCCCGAGACTTAATACTGGGTTGTTATGCTTCAACAAGGTGGTTTAATTAACCTACCAAATCATAAACGCAACGGTTAACGCATCTATAAAAGCCGCTACAGAAAGCACCTAAACAGAGCTTAGCTATGCATGAGACTGATCTTTCAGTATTTGTTGATTAGATGAAACATGTGACTAGCTAATGGGATTGTCTCTCACCTCTTAGGGAAGATTAATTAATTTCTAATTTTCTGCACTGGAGCGTTTGAGCTATTTGAAATTTTACTATGGCTTTAAATTATTGATGACAGGTTTGAGGAAAAACTATTGGCAGTTCTATACTGATTGGAATTTATCGTCTAAATGGTACCAAGACAGTTGTTAACACATTAGTACTAAACAAGAAACAGTCATACAGTTGCAGGGGCATCAGCCCTATTTACTCTCAAAGAAGGCCTCTCTAACAAAATAAGCCTATGGTTATTATCACGCAGTTGTGGGAAGTGGGGGATGGAGTGCTGACCTGGCTTCAGTGTAAGTACATATTCAACCCTACAGTCATGCCTAGACCCATGCTTTGCTTTGGTATTATTACTAAGTACTACAACTGAAACGCAGAGCAAGTCCAGCTATCGAGAACGCAGGTGTACTGCTCAGTACCAACAGGATGCACGATATGCTAACATGTGTTTCATAAGGATATAGCAAGTTGTCTGCTTGTATTTGGTTTGGCAATTCGGATTTTTTTATGCGTTAAGTCTACGCAGATACACCATCACATTCCAGGACCCAGCATTCCCTATTAAACATAGCTGGCTTTATTGTAACACGTAAATTGGAACAAATAATTTTTAGACACATTTACTGTTCACACAGGTAAAATGGGGCACACACGCACATTTACTGAGTAACAAGTGGCTGGGAAATGATTCAACTATCAGAGCCATCAAAACTATACATAAGATCGGGGCTCTTTCAAATAAATAGTACCTTACTATCCATGTTTCGGGGTGAACATCATTATAAAGCAAAAGGTAAACTGGCGTGAGAACGCGTATCTAGTTCCACGTGGCAGAAAAGTCACGCGAATGTTAATGATAGCAGAATTATCCATAAAAACCGAAAATCGCTCTAATAAACAGTATCGTTCACTGGAGGTTGCGTGGCAGCCACGATTATTCTAAAACAAAGTGGTTGGAGTAGCTCTACAACGTTTACTTCGTACCACGTGGCGGGGAGAGTTATGCAAGTCTTAATAGCAACACAAATTATTCCGAAAAACGGAAATTTCTCTAGCAAACTGTATCGCGCACTGAACATTTCGCGGCAAGCTCAATTATTCTAAAGAAAAGTGATTAAAGGAACTCAAGAACAGACAGATGAAAAGCACAGCTGTCGCTGTAGCAGACAGTGCACCAGCCACGCGGTGGCCTGAGCTCACGTCCGTAGCTGACGGCACAGCGATAAACAGACTGACGTGGCACTATACGACCGTAATTTCTAAAGCGAATTCCAGTTCACGCTGATAGTTTCTCTGATACGGCAGTCCACAGTTACTATTTGCTCGAATTTGCAAATGCCTCAAACGGCTCTGAGCACTATGGGACTTAACTTCTGGGGTCATCAATCCCCTAGAACTTAGAAGTACTTAAACCTAACTAACCTAAGGACATCACACACATCCATGCCCGAGGAAGGATTGGAGCCTGCGACTGTAGCGTTCGCGCGTTTCCAGACTGTAGCGCCTAGAACCGCTTCACCACTCCGGCCGGCAAAGAACGTGGTATGCAGTTGAAGTCACCCACTTTTCCTGAAGAACGACGTACGTGTTGTTTATTGATTAATATCTTGGACATTTATTCCAACGAAGTTTGTTTTTCGTTCCAAATTCTGGAAACAGGAAATAACTCAGATGATTACGTGAATAGCTGTTCGAACGATGATTGTTGTGCTAACTAAAGACCACAATAGAAGTAGCGTTCCCTCTAAGCCTATAGAAAACACGTAAAATAATAACTTTCAGTGAGAAAGAAAACGACACAATTTTTTTACTTGAATGTAGGAGGTATAAAACGCTCAAACGAAGCCAGTAAGCAAAGCTGGTTTCGTTTCATAAAACGAGAACGTAAATGTATATATGGAAGAAAGGCTTACAATAAGTTGCAAAAGTGTGAAAGAAAAAGTAATCGAAAGATTTAGAATTGCTCGTGAGATTCAATGCAATGTTACCGATTGAGATCTGTAAGACAGGGCGCTCTGAGTTGCAAGTTAGATGTACCTACTGAATTCCAGGCTTCAGCGACCTGGTAAAACAGATTCAGGAAATTGTATTGAAACGGAAGACGCAAAATTAGGAAGCTCACCTCAAGTATTGGTGTAGAGGAGATCATCAACAGGTAAAAGCAGATAATAGAGACGAATTAGTATCTGACTTGGAGACGAAGCCCCTTGTTATCCCATAAAGTCTGTAAAAGGCAGTCGTTAAGGTTTCATGAAAACTGCGCTTTATCATAACGAGCAAAAAAAGACAGTCACTTGTGAACTTGTGCAGTCGATGAATGCAATGACATCTTCTTATACAACACTGCCATTTATTCTTATAAGTGGAGTACTATTTCCGCAGATTTGCCTCTGTGATCTGGAAAACCAGGGCGTCATTACGCCTCACTACCAGGTCCTTGCCTTCATCTCATTTTCATTTCAGCTGAAAATGCTTATTCGACTTTGGTACGTTTTCCTGTCTCTACTAGGAATTCCCAAAATGGACCTCTCCGTTGCTCACTGATTTGGCAACACGCAATCTTTTTCTTCTTTCTTTTCTCTATAGCTGCTGACCAAGGACTCTCTGAATATTCAGTGATGTCTTATTACAGCATTTCCTCCCTAACAATCCGTCGCTCGGCCGGCGGCACTGTATACGAACGCTGGCTGATTGGCGTATGGCCCTCTGTGTTGATACCGTGTTTTGCCGTGGGACACATAGTTTCTCTGTTCTCCCTTCTGGATATGAAGGCATCCGAAAATTGGCGAGAGCTCCTCACATTG
The DNA here is from genome assembly GCF_023897955.1 of Schistocerca gregaria. Lineage (NCBI taxonomy): Eukaryota > Metazoa > Arthropoda > Insecta > Orthoptera > Acrididae > Schistocerca > Schistocerca gregaria. Next base: position 32,661,919 of record NC_064924.1, on the reverse strand, counting down.
GCCGACGCTGTCCCTCAGCCAGCCTGACCTCACTGGCAGCTCAGTGCTAGCTTTCTTCCCTGAGGTGGTGGTAAGTTCCTATGGGACTAAACTGTTGAGGTCATCGGTCAATACACTTACATACTACTTTATCTGAATTAAACTAACTTACGTTGAGGACAACAAGATCAAAACTCATCGTACATGAGACTGAGCTGCCTTTCCTGGCCTAGATCGACTGTCCCAACACAAAAACCTTAAGGGACGAGCTTGCGGCTATTCAATGTAGCTGGTTAACAAAACATATCCTTGACCACCGACAATTAATATTATCATCTCTGGCAGGTAGATTTCGTTTGCGAGTCCGAGTAGCTTTCTGCAGTCGACAGGACCGCTGCAGCTGAACAGAAATCCACTAGAACAGGAGTAGCATTTGTGTTCGGTGCGCTCATGTGCTCTGTTACAGTGACGCAGCAATGAGACCATGCGTACTGGTTTTCCGGTTTGGTCGGCTCTCTTGGTCGTCTTTCAGACGATCGTTTCAGCTGCGTCGGTTACTGAATAGTTACTGGTAGGGACACATCTGGCTAAACCAGAAAGAAACACACACACACACACACACACACACACACACACACACACACACGACCACAATAGATCTGGGATTTCTTGCGGCACTGTTCGCAGTCACCATTAAGAAGGTATCCTCTTTCTGACATTCCGTCTGTCATTGACTCATTCAGCACTGCTTGTGACACTGCCAGGGAAGAAGTTTAACAGTTTTTTAATGTCCTCCTGGAATTTTATTCTAGGCCTCAAGAATGTGTTTCGACACTTCTGGTGAATCTTGTTTAAGATCCACAAGGCGATCTCTCACATAATAGCTGAACTGTGAAAGTAGTTTCCTCTCTGTTGAAGTTGCCTAGTTATTATTCCGATCCACTACTTTTTAATGTTCATGCCATAAGTCAAATTTTATTTCTCCGTTTTAAAGTAGGATAATATATTAAAATGCTGTCCGTTCTCAGTGTCAGTCGTTTCAAACACCTGGAAACGAATACTTCATGGTTTTGTTTTCCTTCCAACACGCAAGAAATTTGGAAGTTGTGTGTTGTTGAATCTAGTATAGGGCAACTCTGATATGACTGTCGCTTTCATCTTACATTCTCCTCAATATTTTGTACAGATTGCATATCAGATACTTTGATACTTAACACGCAAGTATTTGGTATTGCTTTACTGCTTGGAATCTACGTTTAAATATAAACTACTAATTAGCTGCATCTGCATGCCTGAGAATGTCATAAAAAACTGTCAGATCAACAATATTTGTTGCTGTTGGGATGCGTTGTTCGCTGTCATGGGAATTAAGGATATTCTCAATCACAAAACGCAGGTGTAAAAACTTCCCCGCGACATAGAATATTAATTCCACCTAGTGCTTATTTCTTCATTTTATTTGTGGCCTGATTATCTTCTTAGCTCATGAGTTACTAGTACATTTTGTTTAAATCACATTACAAAGCCTTTCACAGATTCAGTCAGCTCTGTAAAATGGCCATTCCTTCCAAAAGACTCATCTGCTGCCAAACAGAGCTTGTGAGCAGAACTATGTACGTCCTTTTTTCCGGGTGCTATATATACCGCTTTAACCACTACACTGAAAACACTATGAGTGATAAAAGGTCGTTTGAAAGATGAAACAATTATAGACAGTAGTAACAAATACATTTTTTTCCTTTTTTCATTTTCTTTCTTTTTTTTCGAACGTGGAAGATCGATATTTTGTCTTCAACATCAATGTTACGAAGTTCAAAGATTTCAGTATCCAACATTACCGTTTAAGCTCCTACTTTCGATGTTTTGTAAATATCGATGATTAGCCGTCATCCGTATGTCAAGGTACACGCCGCGAACCTCTGAAAGAACGTGCGGTACGTTTGCCTTATCAAGTCAATCTCGGACATGGCACTCTAAGTCGAAGGTTTTGACAATCCTCAGAACTAATGTTGGCATCTCTTGACATTTCCGTGTTGAATCACCTTGGCGTAAAAGGAAAACAAAATCAACATTTTAATCCTGCGTCTGTCATTCAGTATAACGTTATTAACACAATCTAAATTCCTTATCATTAATCTGAGGAACTCTGTGCTTATTTTTTCAAATCATTTAAATGAAGTTTACATGGCATCACTCAAATCAAAATGTTACAAGATGTCTAGTAACGTTTCAAATTTCCTATTATATTTAGTCTGGTACCAAATTCACGAAGAATCATAGAAGAAAATTAATCAAGGAAATTGAGAAAGACTGTCCACAGCTATGTTGATAAGAATTTTTTTTAAAATTAGAAATACTTGTGTCATACCTTTAATCTGAATGATGTTTTAGAATTAGCTAATGTGCTTGATACATACTTCAGCCAGTTTTCTAGAACTTTATTTCTCCGGTAGATAAAACAATAGCTTTGAATTTTGGTATGTCATTTCCAGCTGATGGAAAAACAGATTCTGCTGACAATAGTGTCGACGACGTATCTATGTATTTCTCTATTTATGAATACGTTACTGTAAATGTGTGCAGTGTTCTTCAGAACTGCTTAGAAAATATACTTGTTCGAATCCGGCCCGTCATTGTTTTCATTTTTGTGGTGACTAGTTTTCGCAAGCGTCAGAACACTACACCACAGGAGACACAACAGTCTCATTTCTGTTGTCAGCATGTGACGTTGGAGTGTTGTTTTCGGCAACTGCGCGCGTCACGGAGGAGAGATTAATTAACACTTCCTATGGGATTTCAAATACCAAATCATAAACTGATGAAATACCGGTACAAATTAATAACTGATATTTATTTCTCTTTTGCCACAAACGCAACAAAAACACATTTATAAATGCCACTAGATTTGAATGAAATAAACGTTTATTAATTCAACAGCTCTCGACATTTTACTTCATCTACGTCAAAGGGGCCAAGCTATCGCATTATGTGCCACACGTGTACACACACAGCGGCTACGCCCTTTCATGCCAACCCGCTCTCGTAGAGTCACTGTGGTCGCAGGGTTCATTATTATAACAGCATTAATTTATATTTCAAAACATCAGCTTTTGTGTTTCAAAATACAATTTCCTTTCAGATTACCCCATAAACCTCTCTAAATATTAGGCACAGTCAAGTAATTTCTTACTCGTTTGAAGTCGAAAAAAGCTTAGAAATACGCGAGGCAGTACTGATCCTACGACTTCTCATAAAATATAGGTCAAGGAAATCTTAAGTTTATAGCATTTGTAGAATAGAAAAAGCTTTTGACAGTGTTGACGGAAATACTCCATTTGAAATTTTGGAGGTAACGGGGGTAAATTACAGGGATAGAAAGGCTATTTACAACTTATACAGAAACCAGATGGCATTTCTAAGAGACGTGGCGCTTGAAAGGGAAGCAGCAGTTTACAAGGGAGTGAGACAGGTTTGTAGCCTATCTCCGATTTTATTTCATCTCTACACTGAGCGAGCAGAAAAGAAAACAAAAGAAAAATCTGGAGTACGAATTAAAGTGTAGCGAGAAGCATAAGGTTTGCCGATGACTCAGTGATTCTGTCCGAGCGAGAAAGGACGTGGAAGAACCATTGAATGCAATGGACATTCTTGAAAGGAGTAACATCAAAAGAAACAAAATGATGATAATGGGATGTAATCGAATGAATTCAGTTGATGCTGAGGGAATTAGTTTAGGAAATGAGATATTTAAGGTAGTAAATGCGTTTTGCTATTTGGTCAGCAAAATACCTGATGTTAGCCGAAGTAGGGAGCGTATAAAATGTACACCGGTAATGGCAAGAAAGGCTTTTGTAAAGAAGAGAAATTTGTTAAAATCGAGTACAGATTTCGCTGTCAGGAAGTCTTTTCTGAAAGCATTTGGGTGTAACCATGTATGAAAGTGAAACGTGGGCAATAAATAGTTTAGATAGAAGAGAACAGAAGTTTCTGATATATGGTGCTACAGAATAATGCTGAAGATTAGATGAGTAGATCACATAACTGAAGAGGAGGTATAAATACAAGTTGGGAGCAAAAAAAAATTCTGGAGCATTCTGACTACAAGAATAGGTGGACTGATATGACTTATTTTGAGACGTTAAGGGTCATCAATTTAGTGCTGAATCGAAATGTGTGTGTGTGTAGGTGGGGGAGGGTGGGGGAGTCATAAATCGTAGAGGTAGACCAAGAATGAATACAGTAAGCAGATTTAGAAGGATGTAGGTTGCAGTAGTTACTAGGAGATGAAGAGTTATGCACAGCATAGAGTAGCTTGGAGAGCTGCATCACTCCTGTTTCGGACAGGAGACGACGACTACGCGTAATGAAATAGCTATACTTTGTGAAATAGAATTTCAAAATGCTGTAAAGTTGCTGAAAAATATTTGATGGTATCTTGTCATCACTTGTTTCTTGTCATGAAGAGTTTCGGGATTATCCTATCGTTTGATGTCGGGAACCTAAGAAAATTACTGTGCTAATTTTTGCATTCCTCTTTAATAATTTTGAGTCCAGTTTAGATTACTGTGATAATGGTTGCATTGTTCTTTCTGGATACTGGAAAATAAGTTAATAACAGTTCAATTTACTTCCAGTGTTAATGTCTCCGGTGTTTAAATGGATCCATCACATCCATTTCATGTAACAAAGTTTCACTGTAGAGTTATACATTACCTCTGGCGGCCTGTATCGAAAAGTAGTAAACCACAAGATAGAAAAAAGATTAATTTGTTTTCATTTATTACTTCTGTATTGTGTATACCAGCATTTCCCTGTATGGTAACTTTCTGAATCCAGAAGGCATGATTATGTCTGATATGAATGTGGATTCTCGCAGGTAACGGAAATTGCTTGTCTGCTAGTGCAATCTCGCCAGCTGGGAGGTGTAAGTAGAAAGGCAGGAACGTTCACTGCGTCAACAAGACAAGTTGTTCTGTCAGGAGTAAACCGTTAAGCTGGCTCAGGTGTGGAACTTCCCTGGTCAGTAGCCTATCCACAACTTTAACCGGGCCCTCCAGCCGCGAGGCTTTTATCGACTCTCGTCCCGTGGATATAGGTAAGGCAGGTGCGTTTTGTAGTCACTCTATAATGGCATCAGAAAAGGTATTGGATTTTTCATAAGTAAGTTACTGTTGTGTTTCATAGTTTGATTATCAGTTTTTCCGATGTCAGTTTGGAATTTAGTCGTGATTCCAAATGAAATTTTGGAACAGGTTAACAGTCGTCTTTATTGGGCACCTTAGTTCACACTGTATGGTCAACACACTAGACACGAGCTTAATTACTACGCCCATTATTGTGTAGAAGCTTCTATTCGACTAGATTAAGCTTTTCGATGGTACGAACTGTTTTCAAGAATAGTGAATTAACAAAATCCACTTGAAGACAGACTTTTTATGTCCATAATTCTGATGGAATGTTTGAGAGACTTGGGCTGTTCACTTCTGTAATAAAATGTAATACCTACAGCCATCCTTTCGATATTATTAATTATATGACTACTACTTTCGGTGTCTCACATCGTCTTCAGGCCTTAAGTGGCAGTGAGGGAGTTAACTCGAGCGGTATACAAGATTCCATCAGTGGCCAACCATCAGTCTCCAACCATGATATACCAACTGGCTGAGTCAATTGGTACTTGATGGTTGGAGCCACAAAACCGTTTTTACAGTCTACATAAATCATTTCATAGATGTTGGGCACTGATGGAATCATGTATATGATTGAAGTTATCCCCCTAAGCGATAGTTAACGCCTGAAGATACCGTAATGAATTATCGAAAGTGGTAGCCATATAATCAACAACATCGAAAGGACGGGTGTAGTGTTCCATTTTATTACGTAAGAGACGTTTATGGACATTACGGGGGCGTCCTGAATCGTACTGTCTCCCCGTTCTGTCTGTGAAAGCTTGTTAAATAAAACGAACTTTGTTAACATTTCATATCTTTGTTCTCTGTCTCTTCTTATTTATTTATTATCATAGTCACCGTTGCGATCGACACATTTCGCCCAAAGGAAGACCAGTTTGTTGATAATGTGAGTGTAGAACGCTTGGCTATGTTGACAAAGCCACAACCTCACCTCTACCCATAATGCTTCATCGTGATCAAAGTGTAGTCCTGGAAGGTGTCCTTACAGTTTTGGAGGCACATGAAAACCTGATGGGCCAAGTCGGGACAATGTGGAGGATGGTGACCAAAGCGAACGAAATGTGAGGCGGTATTGTGTTAACTGGCAATGTTATTTTGAAGCTGAGGGCACTCCATGTTGACGATGTCTAGCTCGTGCTTTCAGTTTTCTGGGGGTCTCTCACGCACCGACGTAGTTGCTTCAAAACACAGCGGGAAAGAGGACCAGGTAATATCTGAAACGATACTGAGAACAGGATAAATAATTCGGAGGAATTACTTTTCAGCACGCCCTCGTTCATATAAGTTACTTGAAGTAAATACATCGTTTCGTTACTCAGAATTTCAATAACTTGTCGATGGTGACCTCACCAAAAAGCTCTCTTACTAACCGACTGCCGTGCAGCGGGACTGCCAACAGGAAGAAAAAGAAGAAGGAAAAGAAGACGAAGAGTTGCCCACTACTCCCTGACAATATAAGGGGCACTCTGGTAGGACCATCAACCATCGTGAGACTGACATTGTTACGTGACTGCTAACCCGCCCTGAAGGTCTTCACTTGCAGCACTAGTACGTACTTTCGGGAACACTAGTTTAACCCCACTTCATCAGAAACTTTACGTGGAACAGGTGGTGTATTGTACTAGACGTTTAGTGAAAGCGGTGCTACCCAACCTCCTGAGAAGATTAAGCAAAACAACATGTTCATATTTGGCGCTGTAACTGTTGAAAATCAGAACTGAAAAATGGCATTCTCTGTTTTTGCCATCATATGAGCTGCGATGTCTTTTACTCGAGTCAGACATACTTGCGGGTTCCAAAGCAGTTTGTTAGGGATAATGCGAACCTTATTATATCTTTCAAGCAGGACAAGATGGATTTAAAGTTTATTGGCCAAGCCAGTGGGGGAGGTGATATGACATTCAAAAATTTGTGGAAGTATGTCTGTTGACAGATAAACCTCGGAAATTGAATGATGGATGTTACAGACGAAGCTCTGAAGAGTTATGATTTAAAATGTAGATCAGAAACGCATAGCAGTGTCAGCCTATTGGCTATCTTAGGAAAGTTTGAACATATGGGTGCTTACTCCTCTGTCCATCTTGGGGAGTAGGGGGTCTTGAATCGCAGAATAACCATGGATAGAAAAGTACTGCCAGTGAACGACAGTCCTAAAAAGTGCACCAGGGAATTAGAAAATATCAGACAAACTCTTTAACATCACTCTGCTGAGAAAGACACTCACATGTCAAACGTCGATAGAAAAATAAAGATCAGGAATCCATTGTCTTAAGACCTGCAGCAGTCAAATAGGCAATGGTGAGGCCCTTAAAGAGCATGCTGCACAGAGACGGAATCGCTGGTGAAGTGTTGATAGAAAAACGGAGGTGATAAACACCAGTCTTAAAAATCAGTCGATGGAAACCTTAAGCAGCATATAACTATGCTGCAAGCGATGGACGGAACTATTAAACCACTGACTCCAGACTCCGTAGAGATAGAATATTTCAACGAAACACTGCACAAACACACAATAGAGATCCTCGCGATTGGTGGTAATGTAAAAGTCTTGATAGGAAACTTTCTGGAAATAATGCACGACTGCGATGCTCTGAATATTCACACAGTTAACAAAAATTAATCGTTTCCAAACTCCATGATAGTGCTATGTGAAGCTCTGAAAGCGGTAGCAGTTAAGAGTAAAGATGTAGCCAGCTATAAAAAGCTATGAAATTCACCTTCTATAACTGTCGCAGGGAAAAAACCTCAGGAGGATGCCGATAGAACGCCTCTGAGGTTAATCGACAATATAAATTGGAAGATTGACGGTAGTGAAAACAGCTTATAGAGAAGAAAGAAAGAAATCCTAAGCAAGAACATATATCCCGTTCAGGTGCCTAGTTTAGTCTATGACATATCAGGTAAGATCAAAGCTGTCGAAGCTTGTAAGGCTATACTATGACAATACCGATCGTTAAAATTGGGCCAACTGGATCGTGAACAGATCCTTTCTGAAACTTTTATACCTGTAATGGGCAGTATACAGAAGCTGTCACCCACAGTGAATGCTAGAAGGTGAAAAGAGCTTGAGGAGAAGAGGAGGATTATCCCATTTCTAACTTCATTAACCACCACAGTGATAATGAAAGGGATGTAACATATGATGCTAGTTGAGAAAAGCCACATAACCTGGGTAATCATCAAGTAACCTTAACCAAAAATACAGTACAGGTGGGCGAGAAGAAATATCAGCGAACATTGGGTTTATTGGATCTAAACTTCCTACAAATATTGAGACCCAAAAGTATCTACCCAAAGAGTTACAAACACATGGTGAAGTAATACATATAAGTAACTTGCAAAAAGTAGTCAGTCCTGTGGATGGTTGTATAAAAGCCCCAAACATTAAAAAATACAAAAAAAATCATTAGGCCTCTGATAAAAGGTGCGCTGAGCGTGGGTGATGTTACTGACATTCAACAAGAAACAGTGGAAAACAGTGAAACAGTCTCGCACTGGAGTATCTATACCATGACGACCTCAACGAAATTATAGATTGATTACATTTATTGACAGTGTTTGTAGTGGCAGCGAATCAGATGAAGTCATATCAATCATATCAGACCTTTGAGGAAGGGGTATTAATGAATAATAATAATTAGTATTATGCAGACTGTCGTATGAGAAGTGCGCTAACCCACCCACATAACATTCCCGATTCTCCCGTTCCATATTTTACCAATAAATTCCGGTACAGGAGAACTATAGCCAGAGTGTTTGACTTTGCAGAATGAAATTCAGTGTATAACAAACAGAAGTGCATGGGCTAAGTGGTGTTTATTTATTTATTTATTCATTTTATTTTATGTTTGCCCCGTTTCCTTGTATACTTTCCCGTATGTGTCCTTGGACTGTATGAATGATACAGTGTGTGATGTAGCAGAAAACTATTGTCAGAGGTCGTAGCATTGCATGTGTAGAGTCGTTGTGTGGTAGGATAGTACCAACCCCTAAACGTGAACAAGTTTGGCAAAGATGGTGGGCGAAGGCACGAGTATAATGGAACTATGCATGACACTGTAAAAACGAGACCCATCTATGTTTGTGATGAACACCTTCCAAATACTGTGTAGGGCCACATTAAAATTCTGGATCCACACAAGCAGAAATTCAGAGGGGGTGATCCAGTCTGTATTTCAAAATACGAGACAGCATTTGAGAAGTCTTATGTACCAAACTGGTCAACAAAGATTTACACAATTTCTGAAGTTCAGTGAATGAATCCAGGAAGATACATATTAAGGGATGCCGATGGTATAGATGTGACAGGCAGCCTTTACTCAGAGGATTTGCAAAAAATTTCTGAACCAGACATTTTTCTCATTGAATAAGTAATAAGATATCGAGGAAACGAAACTCTTGTAAAATTACTAGGGTTCTCATCGGCACTCAACAATTTCGTTGCCTCAGAAGATTTTCTGTATTGCAGAGGACTCAGACTTCAAGCACCTCGTAAGCATAAAGTGAATGCTTGGAGGTGCTACTCTCGACACACTCCTGAATGAGCTACATCTCCAGTGTTGTAGTTTCTACGGACCTGCGACGAAGTTCAAAAGTGTCTGGCTCATAATGTTACGGGTATTAACTTGTTGTACGAAATGTATAAGGAGCACGATATTGCATAGGGGACAAATAAGGGACTAGCAGAACGGCATGTAGAAGACTGAATCTTAGAAAGCCAAAGAAATATGTGGCACAAGAATCATACGTATAGCCAAGGGTATTGCTGCGTTTGTGGTTGATAAAGCGATGGCGTCCAAACTTAAAATAATCTTCAGTCAGATTAATAATGTAGCTCATATTATACTCCATAAGAAGCAGAAGAAGTCAGCTGCATGTCCAACAAACTGCATCCTAAAGGTTGTGTAAGCAACAAAAAGTGCACTGATGCAGCAGCAGCAGCGAGGGAAGAACGCTGAGTTATAATACAGAGGATTCTCCCGATTCTTAACACAACTGGAGTGATACTTCCATTCCTAATGCCTACTCTTGCAACCCTATCGGCAGTTGGCTCATTAGTCATAGACTGGGCGCAATTGCTCAATCTGTGATGAATGCACTCCCAGCTGCAGCTGCAGCTGCAGGAAGCCAGGAGACGTAACAGTAAGGTGCAAAGCTTTGCTATCGCAAAAGATTTATACTTAAAATCACACAAGTAAGGAGTAGGAATGTTCATAATTAAAAAACAGGTCACATTGCTGTGATACCAGATATGATTCTTACAAATATAAATCTATTGGTAAAGCCAAAAAAATTAAAGATCCCGAAATTCTGCTGTGTTATTGCGAGGATACAATGCTAAAGAGGATATGGAGATCAAGAGAGTGTGATGTAAATTCAGATCTTTCTGGAGCGGCTGGAACCTAATGGTTTGCGTATACATAGCCTGAAACGTCCCCTTAGAACAATTATACATAACTGCGCTTAAAATGACACACAATATTTTTAGCGCAACGCAATCTGACTTCCAAAAATCCCTACGGAAGAATGGCCCTGACTAACATTAACCGATACGTTTCACAAATCACTTACCTCACAAAAATCTTCGTCACTCAAGCTACTGCAATACAGCGAGCACCACAACTGCCAGCTAAATAAAAGACTCAAACTACTGAAGGCACTAACTACTGACAGGCATAGTTAGCAAATGAAAAATTTTAATACAGAACAGACAATGTATTTACCTTAATCGTCATAATATATATACCAGTTCATGACACCAATTCTTACAAATTTCAAAACTCCGCCATCTCTCTCCCCACGTCCACCACTGCTGGCAGCTCACCTCCAACTGCGCAACGCTACGCACTGTTAGCATCCAGCTGCCGCTGCTCAACACTACAATGGCAGACAACAATGCAAACTAAACACAGACTGCGCACAGCACACCCAGTGATATTTCATACCGAGCGCTAAGCGGCGTTACCAATAAGAAAACCTAAACAGCCTACTTACAAGCCTAATGGCAGTAGAGTTAACTGCCATTTGAAGAATTACGTCGCCAATTCGACAACAAACAAGATGTTCTACAAATTTTTTGTGCTGCTACCAAGATTTTGATAAGTATCTATGTGGGCATGTATTCTTAATGTTCATCCTGACAGCTGTATGAAGACAGACATCACCTGTGTCATTACATGAGTTCTGTTCCTCAGTATTACATGCGAATTACTTCTCGGCGCCGTGCTCAGTGGCTGTTCGGTTTGAGGCGCCATGTCACGGACTGTGCGGCCCCTCCTGCTGGAAGTCCGAGTCCTCCCTCGGGCATGGGTGTGTGTGTTCTTCTTAGCATAAGTTAGTTTAAGTACTGTGTAAGTCTAGGGACCGATGACTTCAGTAGTTTGGTCCCTTAGGAATTCACACAGATTCTAACATTTTTACTTCTCGGCTATAGAGCTGAGGTGAGGGGACTGCAGCACAGCGCTCATAGACCTCGAGATGTATAACACTACTCTTAATATCACCTAGAGAAGTAACAAACTCTGTTTATTCGATGTCAGCGCAGTCAAGGCTTTGACAGTACTGCCTGGCACCTATGATAACGATGCCTATTTAAAGCACACTGCGAAATGACAAATGACTTGATATACTAGCAAACGATAAGCATTTAAGAACGAAGTGTAAAGGGTTTGAAGCATAATCGTCAGGCTTGCTTCAGAGCAGATTGGGCGATATTATTTTGAGGCTGCCCGTAACCTGGCTGGCAGCCCCTCTGGAATACAGACGCCGGCCTTATCGCTAGTTTTGGCCCTCCCCGGGTATTTGATTTCCCTGGTACCACCCATATCTGGGAGGTTTTTCCCTGTCCATCAGCTGGGGTGACGCCCCATGGGACACTAGCAACCCTGCTCAATATACGGATTCAACAACATCGGGGAGAGGCTAAAACCCTGTCTCACTCCCTTCCCAACCACTGCTTCCCTTTGATGTCCATCGACTCTTATAACTGCTATCTGGTTTCTGTATAAATTGTAAATAGCTTTTCACTCCCTGTATTTTACCCCTGCCACCTTCACCTTCAGAATTTGAAGGAGAATATTCCAGTCAACATTGTCAAAAGCTTTTTCTAAGTGTACAAATGCTAGGAACGTAGGTTTGCCTTTCCTTAATCTAGCTTCTAAGATAACTCGTAGGGTCAGTATTGCCTCAGTGTTCCAATATTTCTACGAAATCCAAACTGACCTTCCCGAGGTCGCCTTCTATTAGTTTCTCCATTCATATGTAAAGACTTCGTGTTAGTATTTTGCAGCTGTGACTTATTAAACTGATAGTTCGGTAATTTTCACATCTGTCAACACCTGCTTTCTTTGGTTTTGGAATTATTATATTCTTCTTGAAGTTTGAGGGAATTTCGCCTGTCTCATACATCTTGTTCACCAGATGGTAGAGTTTTGTCAGGGCTGGCTCTCCCAAGGCTGTCAGTAGTTCTAATGGAATGTTGTCTACTGCCAGAGCTTTGTTGCGACTCAGGTCTTTCAGTGCTCTGTCAAACTCTTCACGCAGTATCATATCTCCAATTTCATCTTCATCTACATCCTCTTCAATTTCCATAATATTGTCCTTAAGAACATCGCCCTTGTATAGACCCTCTATATACTCCTTCCACCTTATTGCTTGCCCTTCTTTGCTTAGAACTGGGATTCCATCTGAGGATATTCATACAGGTGGCTCTCTTTTCTCCAAAGGTCTCTTTAATTTTCCTGTAGGCAGTATCTATCTTACACCTAGTGAGATAAGCCTCTACATCCTTACATTCGTCCTCCAGCTATGCCTGCTTAGCCATTTTGCACTTTCTGTCGATCTCATTTTTGAGACGCTTCTATTCCTTTTTGCCTGCTTCATGTACTGCATTTTTATATTTTCTCTTTTCATCATTTAAATTCAACATTTCTTCTGTTACCCTAGGATTTATACTAGCCCTCGTCGTTTTACTTACTTGATCCTCTGCTGCCTTCACCACTTCATCCCTCAAAACTAAACATTCTTCTTCTACTGTATTCCTTTCCTCGATTCTTGATAATTGTTCCCTTATGCTCTCACTGAAACTCAGTACAACCTCTGGTTTAGTCAGTTTATCCAGGTCCCATCTCCTTAAATTCCCACCTTTTTGCAGTTTCTTCAGTTTTAATCGACAGTTCATAACCAATAGATTGTGGTCAGAGTCCATATCTGCCCCTGGAAATGTCTTACAATTTAAAACCTGGTTCCTACATCTTTGTCTTACCATTATATAATCTATCTGATCTTTTAGTATCTCCAGGGTTCTTCCATGTATACAGCCTTCTTTTATGATTCTTGAACCAAGTGTTAGCTATTATAAGGTTGTGCTCTGTGCAAAATTCTACCAGGCTGCTTCCTCTTTCGTTTCTTACCCCCAATCCATATTCACCTACCACTTTTCCTTCTCTCCCTTTTCCTACTGACGATTTCCAGTCACCCATGACTATTTAATTTTCATCTCCCTTCACTGTCTGAATAATTTCTTTTATTTCATCATACATTTCTTCAATTTCTTCGTCATCTGCAGAGCTAGTTGGCAAATAAACTTGTGCTACTGTGGTAGGCGTGGGCTTCGTATCTATCTTGGCCACAATAATGCGCTCACTATGCTGTTTGTAGTAGCTTACCAGCATTCCTATTTTCCTATTCATTATTAAAGCTAGAGAGGTAGCAGAAGCCCCCTCTCATATTTCTATCTGCGTAATTCGATTTTCCTCTCTAATTGCAAACGGTGAAAAGTTGCTATTCCTTCACACGCGGACTTCCCACAGAGCATCTCTCGTCACTCGGGTGGTCCGGTGACAGGCTGGCTCTGCTGATCTTGAAAGGGTAAGCCGACGTGTGTGAGGGAGTCGAGTGAATGCTTTCCAGACGGCGACATTGTCAGTAGAGCGGCGGAGACACGCCCCCAGGAGCCTGAAGGAGCGGCTGGGCTAGATATTCCGTTACTTCGCAGAATCTTAGCGAAAACACTTTCTGGCGGGCTACCTGTGAGGTGTGGGAATGACTTGTGTGCCCAGGCAATCTTGGTGCTCAAATTCCCACGTTTTCTGCAAAATCGTAACTGTGATTGGCTTGCTCAGGGCATAGCTCCGTGACGTAGCAAAATCGGCGCAGAAATTGGCGCCAAGAATCTCCATTGGTGGAATGGTAGTGCTTCGGTAATAGAGCGGAATTTTCCGCCGGTTTTCGAGTTGCTAACTGGAACATTTAACCACGGCCACTGTCGTGGGGGCGGGAACGTTCTGTGTTCGGTTTGTACGGGTTCTCTGGTGGGATCGGCTCTCGCCTTTCGGTCAGGGTTGGTTACAAGACTGAACTCTCGCTGCTTTGGACAGCATGCCTTCCGTTGGCTGTCTTATATACTTTTATTTAATTGTAACTGTTTGACGAAGTTGCTGAAGTTTCGACTTCAACGTAACTTTCCGAGTACAGTTGGCAATTGAGCGTTCTGCGTACAAGCGGCCTATGTTGTCTTTCTTGAACAGTATTGGCTAAAGTTGACTGTATCGGAGTTACTAAGTGATATCGCTTGTTAAAATCAATCACTGTACCGTCAGTGATTGTGTGGTGAGCCTTCTTTGTCTCCCTCAGAGGCGCATTTGTACTGCTAGGAAGTCTTTAGTCTGGAACAACCAGACCAGGATAATTTGTTACGGGATATACTCGCGACATTAACATCACCACAACGGGACATCGAAGGAACCAGCAATCGCCTCGAGTACGCCAGATCGTGTCCTTGCAGTTAGGAAGACAGCATGGTAATGTACGTGCGCAGCACCGGCAGAGCAGGCAATTTTGCTAGGTGATAATCAGAGCTCAGCAGAGCGTGCCTGTTCGTCTTTTTATAACTTTGTTCTGTCTTGGGTGTTCATTGTCTGACTTCTCTGTACTGTAGCAGCAATCAGTGTTGGGTTGGCTGTGTGTTTTTCTTAAGATCTAAGTTGCAAGGAATTGGCTCCACATACCACTTCGTCATAAATGTCACAATCTAGTTTAGGGACAACTTCACCTTCACAGCATTAATTTGATTATCCAATTTGAGCCAATTTGATGTATTGTAAATGTTTCATGTGTTTTGTTTATTATTTTGAGTTTCTTCATAATGAATCATATTGTTATTTTGGACAGAACTTTCATTCTGGTAATCGGTAGAGCAACCCTATCATTTCTCGCTGCACCCTCCCGGAGATCCGAATGGGGGACTAATTTACCTCCGGAATGTTTTACCCAAGAGGACGCCATCATCATTTAACCATACAGTAAAGCTGCATGCCCTCAGGAAAAATTACAGCCGTAGTTTCCCCTTGCTTTCAGCCGTTCGCAGTACCAGCACAGCAAGGCCGTTTTGGTTAGTGTTACAAGGCCGAAAAGGCCGCTGCCCTCTTCAGGAACTACACATTTATGTGCCCTCTCAACAGATGCCCCTCCGTTGTGGTTGCACCTACGGTACAGCTATTTGTATCGCTCAGGCACGCAAGCCTCCCCACCAACGGCAAGGTCCATGGTTCATGGGGCAGTTGGTTTCCTCGTAAATAAAGATTTAAAAAAAAGTATCAATAACAGAACGAACATCAAGTAGAGTAGGAAGGCTTGATACGCCTTTACAGCAAGCTATTCCGATGATGAAGTAGAAGCATTTTAGGAAGAAGTAAAAAATGAACATAACAAAGGACGAGACTGCCAGTTTAAACTGGTAAATCGGGAATTAAATGCCAAGGCTAGTATAAAAAAACAGGGAGCTGTCTCAGTAGGCTGCCATGGAATCTATGAAAGGAACGAAGGGGGTAAAAAGCTAGTTCAACTTCCGGAAGAAAATAAATTATTCATCGTGCACCACTTTTTTAAAAAAACACCATCATAAGAAATGGACATGGAGAAGCACAAATCATGAGACCCCACAATGAAACAGATTTTATCATCTCAAATCACACCAAAATAATCAAAGATGTTTCAGTTTTAAATCAATTTAATACTGGTAGCGACCATAGACTGGTAAGAGCGAAAATAAACATGAACAATATTGAATTTAACTGATGAAAGAAGAAAATATAAAAATGCAATAAATGAAGCAAGCAAAAAGAAATAGAAACGTCTCAAAAACGAGATCGGCAGGAACTGCAAAACGGCTAAGCAGGGATGGCTGGAGGACAAATGTAACGATGTAAGAGGCTTATCTGACTAGGGGTAAGGTAGATACTGCCTACAGGAAAATTAAAGAGACATTTGAAGAGAAGAGAACCACTTGAGTGAATATCAAGAGCTCAGATGGAAACTCAGTTCTAAGCAAAGAAGGGAAAGCAGAAAGGAGGAAGGAGTATATGGAGGGTCTACACAAGGGCTATGTACTTGAGGACAACATTATGGAAATGGAAGAGGATGTAGATGAAGATGAAATGGGAGATACGGTACTGCGTGAAGAGTGTGACAGAGCACTGAAAGACCTGAGACGAAACAAGGCCTCGGGAGTAGACAACATTCCATTACAACTACTGACGGCCTTGGGAGAGCCAGTCCTGACAAAACTCTACCATCTGGTGAGATCCCAAAGAAAGCAGGTGCTCACAGATGTGAGAATTACCGAACAATCAGTTTAATAAGTCACGGATGCAAAATACTCACGCGAATTTTTTACAGACGAATGTACAAACTGGTAGAAGCCGACCTCAGAGAAGATCAGTTTGGATTCCGTAGAAATATTGGAACACGTGAGGCAATACTGTATCTTAGAATCTAGATTAAGGAAAGGCAAAGCTACGTTTCTAGCATTTGTAGACTAAGAGAATGCTTTTGACAATGCTGACTGGTATACTCTCTTTCAAATTCTGAAGGTGGCAGGGGTAAAATACAGGGAGCGAAAAGGTATTTACAATGTTTACCGAAACCAGATGGCAGTTATAAGAGTCGAGGGGCATGAAAGGGAATCAGAAGTTAGGAAGCGAGTGAGACAACTTTTTATCCTATCCCCGATGTTATTCAATCTGTATACTGAGCAAGCAGTGAAGGCAACAAAAGAAAAATTCGGAGTAGGTATTAAAATCCATGGAGAAGAAATAAAAATTTTAAGGTTCGCCGATGACATTGTAATTCTCTCAGAGACAACAAAGGACTTGGAAGAGCAGTTGAACGGAATGGATACGGTCTTGAAAGGAGGATATAAGATGAACATCAACAAAAGTAAAACGAGGATAATGGAATGTATTCTCATTGAGTCGGGTGATACTGAGGGAATTAGATTAGGAAATGAGGCACTCAAAGTAGTAAAGGAGTTTTGCTATTTGGGGAGCTAAATAACTGATGATGGTCGAAGTAGAGAGGATATAAAATGTAGACTGGCAATGGCAAGGAAAGCGTTTCTGAAGAAGAGAAATTTGTTAACATCGAGTACAGATTCAAGTGTCAAGAAGTCGTTTCTGAAAGTATTTGTATGGAGTGTAGCTATGTATGGAAGTGAAACATGGACGATAAATAGTTTGGACAAGAAAAGAATAGAAGCTTTCAAAATGTGGTGCTACAGAATAATGCTGAAGATTAGATGGGTAGATCGTACAACTAATGAGGAGGTATTGAATAGGATTGGAGAGAAGTTTGTGGCACAACTAGACTAGAAGAAGGGATCGGTTGGTAGGACATGTTTTGAGGCATCAAGGGATCACCAATTTAGTATTGGAGGGCAGCGTGGAGGGTAAAAATCGTAGAGGCAGACCAAGAGATGAATACACTAAACTGATTCAGAACGATGTAGGTTGCAGTAGGTACTGGGAAATGAAGAAGCTTGCACAGGATAGAGTAGCATGGAGAGCTGCATCAAACCAGTCTCAGGACTGAGGATGACATCATCAACAACAACAATAACAGCTCAACAACAACAAAGAAAACTAACATCAAAGAAAACAGAAATTAATGGTATGGTTAAATTAAATTAAAGGAAAAAGGATTTTCAGTATGCCCTTTGAGTAATATTAGGAGTCAACAGAGGACAATCCAGCTGAATCGATAAAGGGAACTACTAAACAAGTAGGTGAATTGACAACAATTACTAAACAACCAGAAAATTGCGGAAACCAAACCTTTACTTGTAAAAAGATGAGAGATGAACAATAAAACTTCTTTTCGCTAGACAGAAATTCAGGACTGTGTAAGTGTATAAGGAGGAATGGTAGAGCCGATACACAAAAATACAATGAAAACACCCTATAATTAGTACTAGAGAATTAAAGGAGCTGCAAGAAAGCTAACCAAAAGCTTATGGTTGGTAAAAACGACGTCACTGACCGTGATAATGGGCGCATGACGGAAAAGGAAGAATTTCTAAGGCATATAAGGAATTTCTATAGTAAATTCTATGAAAGAACACGTGAACCACTAGGAAGACCTCACGCTGGTGATGATGAAGTCCCCATAACCCTCCCCGAAGAAAGCTCTAAACGAGACGCAGAATGGGAAAGTAGGGGACATGATGGTCTTACAGTTGACGTACTCAAGTTTACAGTGGAGGAAATAGATACACATCTGGCTAGGCCTTTACTTCGTGTATGCAGAATGGCAGCATATCAACCTGCTGGAAGAAAGCAAAACATAATCTTACTACATAAGAAGGGAAGTATTCACCATCCGAAGAAGTATCGCCCCATTAGCTTAATTTCAGTAATATATGAAGAGTTCACTAAAGTCCTATAAATTACATTAAAATAGTAGTAAAGACTGCACAACCCATAGAACAAGTTGGATTCCGCAGTGGTTGCAGTGCAATTGACCACATAAACCCACTGCGTGTGGAAATTAGTCGAGCCAATGAATATGAAATGCCTTCATTGAACTCGGAAAAGCCTTTGATTCTGTCAGCCACACTGCAGTCATACAACCACTGGCCAAGCAAGGAGCGGAAACAAATTTATATAAACATAATGTGCAACATTTGTGACACTTCTGTAGCATCTGTCAACGTAAGAAAAAACATGTGCGAATTTCCCATTGGAAAAGTAGTAAAGCAGGGCGATCCTTTATCCCCGAAGTTATTTATAGCAGTTCTCGAGATGTCTATGTCCAAAATTATTTGGAACAACAGAGGAATAAGGGTAAATGGTAAAAGGCTCACCAACTTTAGATGTGCTGATGATATAGTGGTCCTAGCTAACAGTAAGATGGAAATGCAGTCCTCTACAAAAGACTTAACAGATCGTTGACAGGAAATTGGACTTCAAATAAATCACTCTAAAACTAAGGTACACATAATAAGTGGGCAGCTGCAGGTCAAGTAACAATGAACGGCAACATCCTAAACAGTGTTACAGGATACGTTTATCTGGGTCTATTAATTGTCACAAAAGGGTATTTGAAACCTGAAATTTGTCGTCGAGTGAAACTGGGTTAGAGGGCTTACGGAAGGAATGGAACCGTGTTCAAATCTAACATGCCAGTCTACTTAAAGAAGCCAGTTTTTGATCAGTGTGTCCTACTGGCTTTAGTGTGCAGGAGTGATACTTGGACTTTAAATGCATTTTTCAAAAGGAAACTTAGAACTGCTGAGAGAGCTATGGAGAGGTTAATGTTAGGTCTCACTAAGAAAGATCGACAGATAATTGAAGACATACGAGCAATAACAGGAGTAAAAGAACGGGTTAAGACTCCAAAATGGCAGTGAACAGGACATATTGCAAGAACGGAGGATGGAAGATGGACAATTTCAGTTTTAGAGTGGAGTCCCAGAAAAAAACGAAGACTAACAGGGAGATAAGGAACTCAGGAAAGTTACGGGTTTCAACGGGCAGAAGACAGCAGCGGGCAGATATGCATGGAAACACCTCTTAAAATGTGGTTACTAACTTAAAAGTGGCCTCGACGAGTGGAGCAACACTGACGGAGGAGAAGAGACCTACAGTTACTTCCAGTACGATACAGCAACTGCCCATACAGCTAGCAGAACCTTGGAGCACATTTACACAATCCTCATGCCTGGCAGAGCTATTAGCATAAGTCAGTCTGGTCGCGGCGCCAGCTGGCCACCCTTGTCATCCGATCCGTCAGTGTGCAATAAGTTTGTGTCAGGGGCCCGTTAGTCTAAGGTGTATCGTAACAAGCCTCATAGTCTTCAAGAATTTCAGCGGAACATTTCGGATGAGACTGCGGCAATTGCAGCAGTCCTGTTTCGATCTGCCTTCAGCAACTTGCAGACCAGCGTCCAAAAGTATCAAGAGATGAATGGTGGTCAGTTTCAACATCTGCTATAGTACTGTATTTCCGTGCCTCTGCGCCGAACGAGGTGGCATAGTGTTTAGCACACTGGACTGGCATCCGGGAGGATGATGGTTCAAATCCGCGTTCAGCCATCATGATTTAGGTTCTCTGTGATTTCCCTAAATCGCTTCAGGCAGATGCTGGAATGGTTCCTTTGGATGATAATAGCGTAATCGTGTCTTTCTTTTCTCAGATATGCAATCCTCGAAATGCGAGGGAGCTGGGTCGGTGGTCCTCCGTAGCTGTCTACATCCCAAACATAATGGTCTGAAAAAACTATGCATTAATGTACAGAATTCTGGCAAGAGAGAGAAATATTGCTTTGCATTGTTACTTCTTACTTGCAATAGGAATCACGCAAAAGATGGTCTTTGTACAGATAGATACAATACAAGAGATGTCAGTAAGCCTTATAATTCTGATGGTATCAACTTCCATGCAAACCTCCAGAACTTACCTAAATTCGAGATTAAAGGATTATTCCATTCATGTTCATGATCTGGATGCTGATGATAATAAATATGACAATCCTGAAAATGCTGATGGCGTTCATGATGAGCACAAGAGCACACTATGCATAAGGAGAAAAAGCATAAGGTGGTTGTACCCTCTACATAACCAGAGTACCAGACCATTGCCGCAAGCATCTTGATTTTCTGCTATTAGAACGGTATCACATGTGCCGTTACCCTTGGATAAAGAGCATGTCCATGTAAATTGCACACAAATGTCAGAAAATAAGGGAGCAAGATATTTTTGCCCTGTTGTTGTTGTCGTAGCTGTAGTCTTCAGTCAAGAGACTGGTTTGATGCAGCTCCCCATGTTGCTCTATCCTATGCAAGCTTCTTCATCTCCAACTAACTACTGCAACCTACACTCTTCTGAATCTGCTTGTGTATTCATCTCTTGGTCTCCCTCCACGATTTTTAGCCTCCACGCTGCCCTCCAATACCAACTTGATCCGTTGCTGCCTCAGAACATGTCCAACCAGCCGATTCCTTCTTATAGTCAAGTTGTGCCACAATTACTCTTCCCACAATTCGATTCAGTACTTCCTCATTAGTTACGTCATCTACCATCTAATCTTAAACATTCTTCTGTCTAAAATATTTATCGTTTATGTTTCACTTGCATACATGGCTACACTCCACACAAATACTTTCAGAAAAGGCTTCCTGACACTTAAATCTATACACGATGTCATCAAATTCCTCTTCTTCAGAAACGCTTTCATTGCCATCGCCAATTTACATTTTATATTCACTCTACATCGACCGTCTACACTTGTTTTCCTCCCAAACTACTTCAAGTCTCTCATTTCGTAATATAATTCCCTCAGCATCACTTAATTTAAATCCACTACATTCCCTTATCTTCGTTTTGCTTTTATTGACATTTATCTTACATCCTCCTTTCAAGACACTGTCCATTCTGTTCAGCTGCTCTTCCATCTCCTTTGCTGTATCTGACAGAATTACAATGTCGTCAGCAAACCTCAAAGATTTTGTTTCTCCTCTATGGATCTTAATTCCTACTTCAATTTTTTTTATTTCCTTTACTGCTTGCTTAATGTATAGATTGAACAACATGGGGGATAGGCTACAAAGTAGTCTCAATTTCTTCCCAACCACTGCTTCCCTCTCATGCTCCTGACTCTTATAACTGCCATCTGGTTTCTGTAAAAATTGTAAATGGCCTTTCGCTCCCTATAGTTCACCCCTGCCACGTTCAGAATTTGAAACAGAGTATTCCAGCCAACACTGTCAAAAGCCTTCTCTAAGTCTACAAATGACAGCAATGTAGGTTCGCCTTTCCTTAACCTATCTTCTAAGTTAAGTCGTAGGATCAGTATTGCCTCGCATGTTCCAACGTTTCTTCGGAACCCAAACTGATCTTCCCCGAGGTCGGCTTCTATCAGTTTTTCCATTCGTCTGTTAAGAATTCGTCTTAGTATGTTACAGCCCTAAATTATTAAAAGGATAGTTCGGTAACTTTCACACCTGTTCTTTGGAATTGGAATTATTATGTTGTTCTTGTAGTCTGAGGGTATCTCGCCTGTTTCATACATCTTGATCGCCAGATGGTAGTTTTGTCAGGGCTGGCTCTCCCAAGGCTATCAGTAATTCTAATGGAATGTGGTCTACTACTGGGGCCTTGTTTCGACTTATGTCTACCAATGCTCTGTCAGATCCTTCACATAGTATACCTCGCATTTCATCTTCATCTACATCCTCCTCTTTTACCACATAATTGCCCTCAAGTACATCGTCCTTGTATACACTCTCTATATACTCCTTCCGTTTTTCTGCTTTCCCTTCTTTGCTTAGAACTGGGTTGCCATGTGAGCTGTTGATATTTATACAAGTGGTTCTCTTTTCTCCAACGGTCTCTTTAATTTGTCTGTAGGCAGTATCTATCTTACCCCTAGTGAGATATACCTCTACATCCTTACAGTTGTCCTCTACCCATGGCTGCTTAGCGATTTTGCACTTCCTGTCGATCTCGTTTTTGAGACGTTTTTATTCTTTTTTGCCTGCTTCTATATATTCTCCTTTCAACAATTAAGTTTAATATATCTTCTGTTACCCAAATAGTTCTACTAGCCATTGTCATTTTACCTACTTGATCCTCTGCTGCCTTCATAATTTCATCTCTCATAGCTACCCATTCTTCTTCTACTGTACTTCTTTCCACCGTTCTTGTCAATCGTTCCATAATACTCCCTATAACCCCTGGTTCTTTCAATTTCTCCAGGTTCCACCTCCGTAAATTCCCATCTTGTTGCAGTTTATTCAATTTCAATCTACATATCTTAACAAATAGATCGTGGTGCGAGTCCACATATGCCCCTGAAAATGTCTTACAATTTAAAACCTGGTTCCTAAATCTCTGTTCTACTATTATATAACCTTCCAGTGTCTCTAGGCCTCTTCCACGTATACAACCTTATTTCATGGTTCTTAAACGAAGTATTAACTATCATTAAGTTATGCCCTGTGCAAATCTCTAGCAGGCTCCTTCCTCTTTCATTACTTATCCCCATTCCATATTCACCTACTATTTTTCCTTCCATTCCCTTTCCTACTATCGAATTCCAGTCCATAATGACTATTAAATTTTTGTCTCCCCTCATAATCTGAATAATTTCTTTTATCTCATATTTCTTCAACCTCTTCGTCATCTAAGGAGCTAGTTGAGATATAAACTTGAGCTACTGTAGTAGCTTCGTGTCTATCTTGGCTCAATAATGAGTTCACTATGCAGTTCGTAGTAACTTAGTTGTGTCCCTTTTTTCATTCGTTATTAAATATATTCCTGCATTACCCCACCTGATTTTTTATGTATAACTCTGTATTCATCTGAACAGAAGTCTTGTTCCTCCTGCCACCGAACTTCACTAATTCCTACTAAATCTAACTTTAACCTGTCCATTTCCCTTTTTTAAATTTTATAACCTACCTAAACGATCAAGGAATCTGACATTGCACCCTCCGAATCGTAGAACGCCAGTTTCTTGCTCCTGATAATGACATCCTCCTGGGTAATCCCCGCCCAGAGATCCGAATGTGGGACTATTTCACCTCAGGAATATTTTGCCCACGAGGGCGCCATCATCATTTAACCATACAATGAAGCTGCATGGCCTTGGGAAGAAATACGACTGTAGTTTTTCCTTTATTTCTACCGTTTGCTGTTAGTTCACAGCAAGGCCGTTTTGGTTTATGTTACAGGCCAGATCAGACAATCATCTTGACTGAAAATGCTGCTGTCCCTCTTCAGGAACCACACGTTTATCTGGCCTCGTAACAGATACCCTTTCATTGTGGTTGCACTTACGGGACGGCTATCTGTATCGCTGATGCACGCAAACCTTCCCGCCAACCGTAAGGTCCATGATTCATGGGGAGAGGCGAATAATTGGATAGTAGAGAAAGTCTCAATGAAACGACACCTCCCGACAAATCCACATTCACCAGCTGACTCATCAGTTTTACTGTCATGGATGGGTATTAAGTGCAAGCGATGAGTGCTTGGCAGGAGTGTGAGTTCTCTAATTTAGGTGAATATTCTCCACTGTACACGAAGGCTGACCTACACCTGCTTACGGACAGATTCGAAAAGTTCCAGAGTACATACTCTGTGGAGCCAACTTTCTAATTCACGACTGCTGGGCTTCTGTGGAACGCTATGCTTAAAAATAGAAGTGTCAGGATCGAAGTTTTAGCCGATCCTGACATTCTCCTCTTTTCGAACATTGTATGTGTGGCGGACTTTCTCAGTGCGTGCACATTACGAGTAAGATATGAACAAGTGAGAAAAAACATAATCTGTCTTCTGATTTTAATTATATTCTCTATTTATATATAAATGTAAATGCAGCAACCTCTGAAAACTGGAAAGTTCTGATGGTATGACATTGCAGCATCCGTGTTATTCCGGATTACGATGCAATTTTCCGTCAGACACACATGCATCTCTGAAGGAACAGGCACTGCAGTGGCTACAGCGTTCATGAAATACATGAAATTTCTTCGCTGTTGCGAATATGGATAACCGTCAGCTGTATAATTGAATGACGACAGTGAAAATTCGTGATGGACTGAGACAGGAATCCGGATTTCCCGCTTATCGCGAGCTGTCGCCTAACCATGTAGCTATCCGAGAACAACTCACGGAGGCCAGACCCAAACTTTCATATGTCAACAACCATGTGTCTACAACTTGTACTCATACATCCATCATGTATATCCGCCTACAGGGGAGACACTTTACTTGGATGTCGCTGGCCCAGTATCGGCGGATAAATACGATATTGCACTGCCTGCGCTATTTAGAATTACGATGCAGTGCTGTGGAACGTAAGTATATCAGTATGTGAGAAACAGTGTACTGTAGCAGAAAACGTGCATCCAGCTGCGATCGACAGAATACAAGTCCCAGGCCGTGCTTTCAGCATGCAAATTGATGTTCCCAGTGCTCCGGGATGTTCAAATTGTGGTCCATTTGCAATTGATGATTAAAATTACCACCATACACTCTGCAAGGTACTGCGAGACACTCGGGAAACTGAAACCACGAATTCGAAGGGTTCATTTGCAATGGAGCACCCTCTTCTTGAGTATGACGGTGGCTGGAACGTCTTTAACCATCTCATGCATGGGTTCAGCGTCGTCAGTCATCCTCGATTTAGCCCAGACCTACCCCATCCCGTTTTCACTTACTTCCAGAACTTAATGAACACATTAGAGGACTTAGATTCGATAGTGATAAAGCAGTGCAAAAGAGGTGAGGTTGTGGCTCCATCTATAAAGACAAAAAATGTAAACTGATGATATAAACTAATTGGTCTCTAATTGGGATAAATATGTCCATTGCCAGGGTGATCAAGTTGAGAAATAAATGTGTACACATGAATTATGACGTACAATGTTAAAAAACTTTTTTTTATTTCAAGAGCTTTAAGAGGTTTTGCATAAAAAATTTGGAGGCATTATTTTTAAGTATACCATTATAAAGGGTGTAAATTTTATGTTGACAAACCCGAATAACTCGAAAAATATGCTTTACACGATGGAATGTGTAGAATCCAGAGTTGATTATTTTCGAGGGGGACATCTGCTGGTGCTAAAATTAGTCAGCCACCCCAACCCCCTAGGGGTGGGGTAGGAGGCAACTTTCAAATTTCAAATGGGAACCCCATTTTTTATTGCAGAATCAGATTCTACATAAAAAAAACTACGTACATTTTGTCTTAAACGTTTCCTTTGATTCTTGGTAGTTGGCGCTGAAATTCAAGAACCTCTATGTTCTCATTTTTGGGTGGAAAATGGTTACGGATAAATAAAAAATACTTATTTAAATCGTAAACTTTGATTCGCTAAAACTAAAACTCTCCCTCTCTCCTCATAGGGTGGGGTTTGGGAGAGAGAGGAATTAGAGTTTTACAAATGTACAATATAAGAAAGTACAATGTACAATGTAAGAAGTAAAATATCTGAGATACCTGGCATTGTTAGGTAATTTATGACTTTACTCAGGCCGTCGAAAGAAAGTGAACAAATGTGATTTCATAGGTAGAACAACCAGCTGTAATTTGAGACAGTAAGCGCATAAGGGAGTATTAATAATGTCACATAATATGATGGTAGTGTGATGGCTTTCCCTACACTGATATAAGCTGAGACCTCAGCTCAGATGAATGAATAGGTTCAAGAAAAGAAGCTTCTTA
This sequence comes from Schistocerca gregaria, assembly GCF_023897955.1. NCBI lineage: Eukaryota > Metazoa > Arthropoda > Insecta > Orthoptera > Acrididae > Schistocerca > Schistocerca gregaria. The sequence goes on along the minus strand of NC_064924.1, from coordinate 32,635,243 downwards.
GAATAGTGGAACACTGTATAGCACAATAGAGGTCATTAGGAATTAAACAATGAGAGAGGAAGAACAGGTTCACAACCTGATCGACACAATAGACCTTGCTACGAAATGAAGGAGAATGAACACCTCTGAAGAGTGGACCAACGATACCCACGAAAATTTAAAATTACAAACTTTTGAGCAACAGAAGAGTGGGTAGATCACAAAATTATTTGATCATGTTAACAGACTGTCTATAGAACCAAGTGGCTAAAAAGATTCACAGTGCACAGTTAAAGTTATACGTTGCTCCCAGTGGCTACGAAAGTGTAATTTTTAGTATTTCATATAATTGTCTGCTGAGTTTAAAAATTTAAAACACTGTCATAACATGCTCTTTAACTGACACAATCCTAAGTTAATGGTTAAATACAGTAAGAGAAGTATTACTGCTACAAACTGTGGCAGCATAAATCATGGCGCCTAAATTACCCAAAACATTTTAATCCTGTATTTGAGAGTGATAGCACTCAGCGACTTCCAACATACTCTACACACAGTTTCAAACCATTGTGAATAGCTGTCTCGCTGACACTCCACAAAATCACGAAAGGGAGAATCTTTACTGCCTTCAGTTTTCATGCACTTTAAGTTCAGCAAGAGGCATTGCATTTCGATTTATTACTTTTTCACTACTAATTCCATTCACAACAAATTTTGCAGACAGATCCACACATACAACTGAACGTAACTACCAAATTACATCGTCGTATGGCACATAAACGCAGAAAGACGTGAAAAACTAGCTTTGGAGTAAAACTCAGCGCCAATAGCCACGTTATGCTCACCCAGTGCCTTACAATGACTTAGCGGCTTACAACAAGCACAATTTCAAACCTTTTTTAAAATTTAAATTCAAACATTTAGTACGTCAACTCATCGGTAAAGTAATAAGAAAGCTTAACTGGTTTTATACATGGGGAGGGGGGGAGATGTACTGATATTGCCTAAAACTTGACTGATGTATGAGTTTGTCAATACGCATTTCATACATCGTTGATTCAATATATGTACGATACAATAGTATTTTACGTTTTATCGAGGCGGTCTTTTTGAAAAGTTTTATTCATTTGTTTTAACTGTCACGTGTTGAATGTGTAGCACGAAAATGAAAGTCATATTTGTGCAATTAGAACTTCCATCATTTATTAACTGTGTGTATTTGTGCACTTTAATTAACTACTGTTTTTTTACCGGTATTGACTTTATTTACTTATTTATTTTCTACATTAACATGACCGGCTGTCTGGTTTACAATAGCAGGTCGTAGGAAAGATCATGCAGATCTGAAATTTTCTACAGTACTGTACTGGAGTATATAATACAATCCTGTTGAGTTTCTTTTAGCCTACTTATCCTCAGTAGACACTTAATTAAAGGCACCGAATTGTCCATATATAGCGATAATGAACCAAGGCCGCTACCTGTAATCTACCTCAAAAATTTTTACAGAAAATTTAAAGAATGACAATAAAATGACTTTATCATCTGCTACTTCTACGAACCAGTGATGTTCTCAGATTGACTCGTCTCCTACAGCTAAACTACAAAACATTCCTAAACTGGTATACCAGACGTACAGTATCAGATGTGACTTGGTAGCATTAAAGTCAATTAGAGTATCTGTAATACACTTCAGGAACCTCAGGTGAGTTTTCTATGCTTTAATCTACATTATTCTGTAGTGTCAGCTGTGGATCTTGGAGAATGACTGCAGCTGTGAATCGGTAACCCTGTCATACTCAGAGGAAGCGTCGGCGTTTGGCTTCGATAGGTACTTTTGGTGATGCAGATGTCAGCGGCATAGCGGAATCTGCTTTTGTGTTTCTGCTTCTTGTTGTAACAGTGCCATGGTTCAAGCTTTGCGCTAATTCTGCCACATGTTCCACACTGTCCATCCTTTTCGGTGATGCCCCGAAAGAGACATCTTCTTGTATTCGAAAACGTTTTGACTCTTCTTAATTGACTTATACTCCAACGTAGCATTCGATCGAGGTGTTACTCGCCGAGTGTTATTGTTACTAGTGATTTCAAGATAGTGATAGTGTTAGTCTCATTTGAGAATATTTGTTTTGTTTCACTGTATCGGTTTGGGCTCCTACTTCCTGTTTTATTTACGCATGGCAGGGTATCGTTAACACCGCAAATTAGTAGTAGCTGCATGGACGTTCTGCACTTTAAGCCTGATTCCTGAAGGGATAATTATCCGCAAGAACGGTAACGTTCGGCAGTGAGATGCTGTCGGTGGATGAGTCCTGTCATAAAAGAGGCGGGTGGTGAGTGTTTCATTGGACGACGTGAGGCTGTCGGCGAGGCATCGCGTGAGTGCGGCGTGCCGCCAAGTTATGGTCCAAGTTTTGCCGGCAGGTAAGACCAGAAGCAGGTGCCACGCCGTGAAACAGCTGCCGGCCTCCGCGCGCCACCACGTCGCCACGCGGCGCCTTCTGGAACTTAACAGGCGGACGCGCTAAGGGGCCGTGACGACAGTCTATTGGCGGGCGGGGACTGGTGGCGCCAGCAACGGACTGGCCGCGCTCTGTGCCTCCTTCACATCCTGCCGTCTTTCAGAGACATCTGCAGTGAGGATCTGTCGTGTCTCTACAGAACGTACGGACGGTCAAGACTCTCTCTTAACATAAGGAGACTGTATAACATTGTTACAGTAACGTTAGTAACAGGAAAGCAACTTTTATACTCTTTTCTTCTATTCACTAATGAAGACAGGTGTGTGTTCCTTTACAAGAGTAGCCTGTTTAATGGCAAATATTGTTATGCACTTTGGTAGTTATGTTATCCTTATCAGCTGTCGGAATCAATTGTTGGAATTCAAAGTTCCATATTTTCGCAGTCGCTGTCACAGTCGAGTTTTGATTTGTATCTGTGGCAGATGTGAGCGGCAGTTTATATGCTTATCAGCCAGAGCTATGACCACTTACCTAATACCCCATATGTGCACTTATGAAACGGATAACAGGGCGACGTGTAGTGGCTTGGAACCAATGACGTCTTCGTAGGTCGCTGGAGAGAATTGGCACCACATTCGAACACACAAGTCACCTAATTCCCTTAAATTCCGAAGAGGGGGCGATGAGCTCTGACTCCAAGTTCAGTCACATCCATCGGGTCCAGATCTGGCGAGTTGGGGGACCATCACATCTGTGCGTTTCTCGAACCACTCCATCACACCCTTCGCCTTGTGTCATGATGCATTATCTCGTTGAAAAATACCACTACCGCGCCGAAGCATCGTCGTCAAGAAGGGGTATACGTGATCTGTAACCAGTGTACGATACTCCTTGGCCGTCATGGTGTCTTGCACGAGCACTACTGGACACGTGGATGCCCACTTGAATGTTCCCCAGAGCATAATGGTTCTGCAGGCAGCTAGTCTCGGTCCCGAAAGACGACGAATTCGAGCACTTCCATCAGCATGATGAAGAAGTTATCCGGATTCGTCAGACCATACATTACTCTACCACTCCGCCAACATCAACTGCCGACACACACGTGCCCATTTGTGTCGAAGTTGCCAATGTCATGATGTTGACATTGGCACATGCATGGGTCGTAGGGTCAGGAGGCCCATCGTTATGAGTGCTCGGGGCACTCTGTGTTCAGACACACTTGTACTCCGCCCAAAGTCTGATGTTAGTTCCGCCACAGTTCGTCGGCTGTCCTTTTTTACCAGTCTTCCCAGCCTCGTACATTCGACGTCGGTAATGAGGGTTGGCCACCCAACCCCACGACGTCTGGACGTAGTTTCATCTTGGTTTATCCATGTAAAAAAATGTAGTGTGACTAGGACCTCCCGTCGGGTAGACCGTTCACAGGGTGCAAGTCTTTCGATTTGACGCCACTTCGGCGACTTGCGCGTCGAGGTTTCTCCATGTGTTGAAGACATTCACCACAGCACAAGCCGTGCAGTTTCCGAAATGCATTTGCACCGGGTGTGTGTGTGTGTGTGTGTGTGTGTGTGTGTGTGTGTGTGTGTGTGTGTGTGCGTGTGTGACTAGCAGTTAGTCGTCGTCAGGTGAGTGTGTGTGTGTGTGTGTGTGTGTGTGTGTGCGTGTGTGACTAGCAGTTAGTCGTCGTCAGGTGACGCTGCTATTGCCTGGAGGGAATTACATCGATACTAAGTCGGCGGTCGTAAAGAGTTAACTGATGATTAGTTACATCATTGAGAAGGGCTTAGTGACAAGTTTGTGTGTGTGCACGAATGACAACACACAGGGCAGAAAATAAGTCAGTTTATGGGAGTCTTCCAGTAACGATTTACTAAGGTTCCATCGCGAAAGGCAACAGTTCTTTATTGGGGAAGACGTGCTTTTGCTTTTGGCAGTGTTAAAGACAAGCCGTGCAATGGAAGGAGCAAGATGCGAGAGCAGCCATGTGCCGGAGCCCCAGCTTCCATTGAACAATCTTATAAGAAGTCGACACGTAAACGTGCTTCCGAACTAGATATGTGGAGGACAACAATGCGAGACCATATGAAAAGAGACGATTTCGATCGACGTTAGTGTTGTATCCACGGACCCAACCAACCAATCAACCGATTCGCACACGCGCGCCCTGACCGTGACATCGCCTGCCACAGTTCCTGCCGCGGCCGTCGGCGTCTCAGGGCGTTACAGCCAAAGGAAGAGGTCGCCCCACGACTGAGCTCGGGTCCGCAGCTCCCTCTGCCTTTTGCATATAAGGAAGAGCGCTGGCCCCGAGACGGACAGTCTATTGTCGATTGTCTATTGCTAGCCTTTCGTGGAGTTTGTAGCGGAGCGTTTGCAGTGTGATATTTGCTATTGTATTCGACTGCGCTCAGTACACGGATTACTCTCGGATATTACTTGGACTTGTAGTGCTGGCGCACGTTTCGTCAGAAATAAAGACAAGTTATCTCTTGATCCTAGCTGGCGCATTTCTTGTCATTAATTATTTTTCGGCCAACAGACATAGCTACATCCTGGTCACTACCCACGCTTTATACAATTTGTGGTGGCTGCCCCAAAAGTACCGCCGAGGACCTTGGGCTTGGGAGGCGTCACAGAAGTTCGTAAACGAATTTTCGGACAGTGACCGGAGCGAGAGCGATTTAGCATGCTCTGTTTTCTTAATTTTCAACCGCAGTGAACCTACCGAGGTTATATTTTCAGACGAATTTGCAATTTATCACACCTCACGTGCTAGAAATGTTGCCTTTTGGGCCAGAGAAAGTGCTCATTACACCATCGACATAGACAGCAAGACTCCTCACGTAATGATACGGGCAGCGACGACATCACACCATGTGCTTCAATCGCACTTTCTTGAGAGGACCGTGAGTGGCACAAATTATTTACACATGTTAAAAACAAGGGTAATACCTCAGGGGCTGAGAGGACGCACGTGGTTGCAGAACGACGGAGCGCCTTGTCACTACTCTCTTGCAGTGTGCGCTTGGTGAATGAAGACTTCCGAGGACGGCGGATGGGTCGCGTTCCGTCACGGACACCAGCCCCCTTGAAACGGCCACCAAGAAGTCCTGACCACAGCACACTTTTACAGCTCGATATGGGGAGTCAGAAAGGAGCGTGTATCTGCACGTAGCTATGCTACAAACGAAGAATCTTCGCAATGCTGTTGAGGATGTATTTCGCACTTCAACACCGGCCATGAACAACGTGGAGGCGTATGTATATGTGTTTACAGCATGATGGAGGCGTGAGGAATATACGGGTGTATTAGACACCTAATACTTCAGTTACGTACCTGTGCTGAAACAAATCAAATCAATTAGCATTCAACGCTACCTGGTAAGGGGACTTGCCATCCACTCTGTAATCTGATATTCCCGTACATAGGTTGACAGAGGAGACGCTGATGTAGAGAGGTACCTACCGGTGTCGAAAGCAGAGACACGTTACAAGCAACGAACTGCGCATTTATTGCCGTTTAAAGGAACAAGAACTGCAATGAATGGACATACAGCCATTTCTTTTCGATAAAAGTTAGCGATAACTACAAAGTAAATGTAGGAGAAAACATGATCATTTCACTCGCGAGATTCAGTGCCATCTCGTGGCGTTAATGTCATGTGATGCAGTAAGCGAAGCGAACCAGTCTATCGACGATACGGTCCAGAACTGACATGCGAGTTTCGAAACGGGCAAATTGTTACGATACGCACGCCCGGAATCCCACCAAGGACGATTGATGCGATATTGCGTTCCAAAAGTCAGATAATCATTCAGCAAATATAAAACCACTAGAAGGATCACAACATACATCGGGTGAGACTGGACCTTGCACTGGCGCCTAGCACCACGAGCACTGTTCTCAGAACTAGAACACCGGAACACAGCAGAGCTGCTCGTGAACACAGGTGGGCTAATACTGACCGACGTTGCCAAAGCCGACGTCAGTGTAATTTGGAGTCAGGATCACAGTATCTCACCGAGGTGACCGCAGCATAGAGAACCAACGATGTAAAGGCTAGATTCCACGTAAGTGAGAGAACGCACGGAGTTCGTGTCCAACATCACGAGATGGGCAACGAAGTGGCGATGCTAGCAGTTGAGTGTTGGAGAATTCGCTATTGTGTAGAATTATCAGACGTTCGTCAAAATGCTGTCCAGAAGCGTAATCAGTTTCCAACGTTCCCTCATTTCTTTTTGAGAATTATGAAAGAACACCAAGTCCTCTGGTCAATATCGTGCCATTTTTTCTTTATTTCTGCCTTTTAATGTGCAGAAAGAAGTGTTTGGGCTCCTGCTGATGTATCCACAATTAAGAGGCAGGTAAGGGCCATAATACTATGGGAAAACATTAAAGATTGTCCTCGACAGGTCTCCCATCATGGAATCTCCACTAGAGCAATGAGACGTTTGATTCACAGCGATTATGGGTGATGGGGAACGTATCAGCGAGTATACCAATAAGGTGAAATCAGTAAAAACGGCACTATCACATACGCCTACTCCTATGTCTACATCCATATGCCGCAACTTGCCTTGCGGTGTGTGGCGGAGGGTACTTTGCTTACGTCTGTCGCTTACTCATTTGCCTCTTCCAGTCTCAAATAGTTCCCAGGGAAACAACTGCCCATAAGCCTTCTTGTCGGCTCGCATCTCCACGGTCCTTTCCCAGGATATCCGTAGAGGAACCACTATACGTGTCGACGCTCTCAGAAGTTCAGCAGTAAACCACCCTTGGGATGAATTAGCATGTTCATGGCAAGTAAATCCGATAGTTGCACTTGCTATTTAAATGAGGAATATGGAAGTCATTTCAGTGCCAGTACTAATTCTGTGGGCTTTTACACCGAAGAAATGGCTATAGACATGTGTATTCAAATAGAGATATGTGAACAGGCAGAATACTTCGAAGCCGTAGGCAAAGCCTATATAATGTAACTGTCTGGTGTAGTTGTTAGATCGGTTACTGCGCGATTTCCGAGGTGACGCTTCCTCTGTCCTCTCAGCTGCGTCCACGATGCAGGGTTCCCGGTTCTCCTTTCTGTCGTGCTACAAACCGACTTGCCGCGACTCTATTGTGCTCCAGCACTCAGGTGCCCCAACGTCGTTTAAGCAGGACCAACAAACAAACCTGTGCAGGCCTTCCACCTAGACCTTGAGTTCCGCCTGCCGTTTCATCTCCGCTGTCTTTCGAACCTCTACTAGTATAGGCAATCATTCATTACGCCGTTTTGATACTAAAGACACTCTGTTACCTTTCATGAAAAAGCGTTTCAATTATTTGCAAGGCGTATGTGACAATGTCATATGTACGATGTATAACCTATCAAACGATACCTAGTTGTGGCTGCAGATCATGGCAAAGTATGTGGATAAGTTCTTGTAAGGTGCGAAATTATAGCCACCTTACACGAGTATAGACAGAATCTCATGAATCCATGGTCCCTGCATACCAGCATGTAAAGACATTGCTCTCCCCGAAAGTAGATAATATTTTTTTCTTTCGTGCATTACCTTGTCATAGTACGTATGTATCATTTAATTCAACTATTCTTTATTTGTTAATACGTCACATTGTTTCTTCATTCATTTTGCGAATGTTTTATATTTTATATTGTACGAATATGAAAGTTCTGGTTCTATATGCTTTGTAAATCTTTGGTTAGGCTCGGAGAAGTATTGTGTCACAGAGAGAGCGAATGACTATCGATAGGGAGCGCGCGAGTTGTGGTACGTGGTCGGTTCACGGGTGTAAAACGTTGCAAATTTCGGCGTGAAAGACGGCGATACGCGGATGAACAATTAATTACAGTGCGTCCGCTGTGATAATAGGAGATTGTGCATTATTATTGTAGTTGTTGTGCTTTTAGTCCTGAGACTGGTTTGATGCAGCTCTGTATGCTACCCTATCCCAGTACTTACTGGAGCCTACTTCCTTCTGAATCTGCTTAATGTATTCCTCTATTGGTCTCCCTCTACGATTTTTATCCTCCACGCTGCCCTCCAACGCTAAATTTGTGATCCCTTGATGTCTCAGGATATGTCCTACTAACCGGACCCTTCTTATTGTCAAGTTGTGCCACAAACTCCTCTTCTCCCCAATTCTATTCAATACTTCATCATTAGTTATGTGATCTACCAATCTAATCTTCAGCATTCTTGTGTATCACCACATTTCGAAAGCTTCTATTCTCGTCTTGCCCAAACTATTTACCGTCCATGTTTCACTTCCATACATGGCCACACTCCATACAAATAGTTTCAGAAACGACTTCCTGACACTTAAATCTATACTCGATGTTATCAAACGTCTCTTCTTCAGAAACGCTTTCCTTGCCATTGCCAGTCTACATTTTATATCCTCTCTACTTCAACCATCATCAGTTATTTTGCTCCCCAAATAGCAAACTCCTTTACTACTTTAAGTGCCTCACTTCCTAATCTAATTCCCTCAGCATCACCCGACTTAATTCGACTACATTCCATTATCCTCGTTTTGTTTTTGTTGAAGTTCATCTTACATCCTCCTTCCAAGGCACTGTTGATTCCGTTCAAATGCTCTTCCAAGGATTTTGCTGTCTCTGAGAGAATTACAATGTCATCGGCGAACCTCAAAGTTTTTATTTCTTCTCCATGGATTTTAATACCAACAACAAATTTTTCTTCTGTTTCTTTTACTGCTTGCTATATATACAGACTGAATAACATCGGGGAGGCTGCAACCGTGTCTCACTCCCTTCCCAACCACTGCTTTCCTTTCATGCCCCTCGACTCTTATAACTGCCATCTGGTTTCTGTACAAATTGCAAATAACCTTTCGCTCACTGTATTTTACCCCTGTCACCTTAAGAATTTGAAAGAGAGTATTCCACTCAACATTGTCAAAAGCTTTCTCTAAGTCTACAAATGCTAGAAACGTAGCTTTGCCTTTCCTTAATCTTTCTTCTAAGGTACATCGTAGGGTCAGTATTGCCTGACGTGTTGCAATATTTCTACGGAATCCAAACTGATCTTCCCCGAGGTCGGCTTCTACCACTTTTATCATTCGTCTGTAAAGAATTGGCGTTAGTATTTTGCAGCTGTGACTTATTAAACTGATAGTTCGGTAATTTTCACATCTGTCAGCACCTGCTTTCTTTGGGATTGGAATTATTATATTCTTCTTGAAGTCTGAGGGTATTTCGCCTGTCTCATACATCTTGCTCACCAGATGGTAGAGTTTTGTCATGACTGGCTCTTCCAAGGCCGTCAGTAGTTGTAATGGAATGTTGTCTACTCCCGGGGCCTTGTTTTGACTCAGGTCTTTCAGTGCTCTGTCAAACTCTTCACGCTGTATCATATCTCCCATTTCATCTTCATCTACATCCTCTTCCATTTCCATAAGATTGTCCTGAAGTACATTGCCCTTGTGTAGACCCTCCATATACTCCTTCAACCTATCTGCTTTCCCTTCTTTGCTCAGCACTGTGTTTCCATCTGAGCTCTTGATATTCATACAAGTGGTTCTATTTTCTCCAAAGGTCTCTTTAATTTTCCTGTAGGCAGTATCTATCTTACCCCTAGTGAGATAAGCCTCTACATCCTAACATTTGTCCCTGCTTAGCTGCTTTGCACTTCCTGTCGATCTCATTTTTGAGACGTTTGTATTCATTTTTGCGTGCTTCATTTACTGCATTTTATGTCTCCTCCTTTCATCAATTAAATTCAATATTTCTTCTGTTACCGAAGGATTTCTACTAGCCCTCGTCTTTTTACCTACTTGATCCTCTGCTGCCTTCACCACTTCATCCCTCAAAACTACCCATTCTTCTTCTACTGTATTTCTTTCCCCCATTGCTGTCAATTGTTCCCTTATGCTCTCCCTAAAACTCTGTACTACCTCTGGTTTAGTCAGTTTATCCAGGTCCCATCTCCTTAAATTCCCACATTTAGCAGTTTCTTCAGTTTTAATCTGCAGTTCATAACCAATAGATTGTGGTCAGAATCCACATCTGCCCCTGGAAATGTCTTAAAATTAAAAACCTGGTTCCTAAATCTCTGTCTTACCATTATATAATCTATCTGAAACCTTCTAGTATCTCCAGGATTCTTCCATGTATACAACCTTCTTTCATGATTCTTGAACCAAGCTTTAGCTATGATTAAATTGTGCTCTGTGCAAAACTCTAAGAGGCGGCTTCCTCTTTCATTTCTTAGCCCCAATCCATATTCACCTACTATGTTTTCTTCTCTCCCTTTTCCTAGTCTCGAATTCCAGACACCCATGACTATTAAATTTTCGTCTCCCTTCACTACCTGAATAATTTCTTTTATCTCATCATACATTTCATCAATTTCTTCATCATCTGCAGAGCTGGTTGCGATATCAACTTTTACTACTGTAGTAGGCGTGGGCTTCGTGTCTATGTTGGCCACAATAATGGGTTTACTATGCTGTTTGTAGTATTTTACCCGCACTCCTATTTTTTTATTCATTATTAAGCCTACTCCAGCATTACCCCTATTTCATTTTGTATTTATAACCCCGTATTCACCTGACCAAAAGTCTTGTTCCTCCTGCCCCCGAACTTCACAAATTCCCACTATATCTAACTTTAACATATCCATTTCTCTTTTAAATTTTCTAACCTACCTGCCCGATTAAGGGATCTGTTATTCCACGCTCCGATCCCTAGAACACCAGTTTTCTTTCTCCTGATAACGACATCCTCTTGAGTAGTCGCCGCCCGGAGATCCGAATGGGGGACTATTTTACCTCCGGAATATTTTACCCAAGAGGATGCCATCATCATTTAATCATACAGTGAAGTTGCATGCCCTCGGGAACAATTACGGCCGTAGTTTCCCCTTGCTTTCAGCCGTTCGCACTACCAGCACAGCAAGGCCGTTTTGGTTATTGTTACATTCCAGATCAGTCAGTCATCCAGACTGTTGCCCTTGCAACTACTGAAAAGGTTTCTGCCCCTCTTCAGGAACCACACGTTTGTCTGGCCTCTCAACAGCTACCCCTCCGCTGTGGTTGCACCTACGGTACGGCCATCTGTATCGCTGAGGCACGCAAGCCTCCCCACCAACGGCAAGGTCCGTGGTTAATGGGGGGGGGGGGGGGGGGGTACGAGCGTTCAAGTGTATTATTAAGTGAACAGTAAAACCTGAAAGGTATATCGAGTTTTTGCGTGATTATTTTACAAACTGTGTGACCTTGTGACAATTAGCTCGTGAAAATGGCTCAAACCAAAATGTTAAGTAAAAGAACAGTGCTGTGATTTGATCAAGAAACATTTATTATATCGTCCAAACTATCTTAAAGACGATGACGTAATTGAGCTGATGTTTAACGGACTGTTATAGTGAAAAACACATGTGACTGTTTTCCTGTGGCAACACGGTGAAAGAACTGTGCGAAGTATTGACATTAACCGGATATATATCTTAAATGCTAAAGACATTGCATAATTCCTACCTACCCACACCGGGTGATTAATAAACTTTTAATAATAAAACGTCGAGCGCGTAACGACAACGCACATACTGGAACTATTATTATCGCCCCAGTGCTGCCAGCTTATTCGACAACAACGGAGACGTGGACCATCGCCGTGACTAGCATATTAATGAAGGAGGGTCCATCATTACCTTCACGCCACGAAACACGATTCACTTCACACATTGTCCGCGCGGACCACCGCTGACGTCATCACACTGCCTGCAGCAAGAGTTAAAGACAAAAGAATACTATTACGCTCTCTCTCATTTCAAAATTAAAGACAATTGCAGTTAAATTAACTATTTTAAAATTACTGTCATAACATCTCAATTTCGTTTAGTTGCAATAAATATTCTTTCCATTATTTAGTCCTGTTGACAGTGTTGAAAACCCGCCAAAGTTCAATTAGTAATTTTCTTTCAAAATTCGTCTTAGATATTTTGCTGCTCATTATAATTTTATTTTAATATTTCTTTCTAACTTCTTTTGGAGGGAATACATATTTTATTTTTTGTGTAGTAAAATTAGCTACCATAAAATTACGTATGTTACCAGCTGACGCTGTCCGCCATTACTGCTTGAAAACTGCACCTATTTTCTCATTGGCTGTCAGTTTCAAAACAAAATTACGTATTTCGTGGACATCTAGCAAATGGGCGATGTCTATGTAGGCCCCTACAATAATTTGTTTTTTGCTTTTGCAGGTTTACTGGAATTATATTGACTTTAATTGATCATTTTGCCCCCTGTTAAAGTGACGAATCGATTCCACAGACCGAACGTGAGAAGAGAGGCTACTGTAATTGGTTATTACAAACCATAAAAAAATGCATGGAAGTATGTTTTTTAACACGAACCTACGTTTTTTTTAAAATGGAACCCCATTAGTTTTGTTAGCACATCTGAACATATAAACAAATACGTAATCAGTGGCGTTTGTTGCATTGTAAAATGTTAATTACATCCGGAGTTATTGTAACCTAAAGTTGACGCTTGAGTACCACTCCTCCGCTGTTCGATCGTGTGTATCGGAGAGCACCGAATTACGTAGGGATCCAAAGGGAACGGCGATGGACCTTAGGTACAGAAGAGACTGGAACAGCACATTATGTCCACATGCTAACACCTTTTTATTGGTCTTTTTCACTGACGCACATGTGCATTACCATGAGGGTGAGGTACACGTACACACGTGGTTTACGTTTTCAATTACGGAGTGGAATAGAGTGTGTCCCGGCATGTCAGGTAAATAGATGTTCAATGTGGTGGCCATCATTTGGTGCACACAATTGCAATCTCTGGCGTAATGCATGTCGTACGCAGCGCAGTACATCTGGTGTAATGTCGCCGCAGGCTGCCACAATACGTTGTTTCATATCCTCTGGGGTTGTAGGCACATCACGGTACACATTCTCCTTTAACGTACCCCACAGAAAGAAGTCCAGAGGTGTAAGATCAAGAGAACGGGCTGGCCAATTTATGCGTCCTCCACGTCCTATGAAACGCCCGTCGAACATCCTGTCAGGGGTCATCCTAGTGTTAATTGCGAGATGTGCAGGTGCACTATCATGCTGATACCATACATCGACGCGTTTCCAGTGGAACATTTTCGAGCATCGTTGGCAGATCATTCTGTAGAAACGCGATGCATGTTGCAGCTGTTTGGGCTCCATCAATGAAGTGAGGACCAATGAGGTGGTTGCCAATGATTCTGCACCATACATTTACAGTCCACGGTCGCTGTCGCTCTACCTGTCTGAGCCAGCGAGGATTGTCCACGGACCAGTAATGCATGTTCCGTAGATTCAGTGCCCCGTGGTTTGTGAAACCCGCTTCATCGGTAAACAGGTATAACTGCAACGCATTCTCTGTTAATGCCCATTGACAGAATTACACTCGATGATTAAAGGCATCACCATGTATTTGCCGATGTAGTGACACATGAAACGGGTGAAAGCGGTGACGATGCAGTATGCGCATGACACTACTTTTACTCAGTCCACAGGCTCTCGCAATGTCCGGTGTACTTATGTGTGGGTTCATGGCAACAGCAGCTAACACAACAACTGCACCCGCTTCTCTTGTGACAGGCCTGTTACGAACCCGTTTGCGTGCTACGACCATACCTGTTGCATACAGTTGGCGGTAGATGTTTTGCAACGTGTGGCACCTTGGATGCTCTCTGTCCGGATACCGTTCTGCATACACCCTGCAGGCATCAGCTGCATTTCGTCGACACTCGCCATAGATGAGTATCATCTCCGCCTTTTCAGAGTTCGAATACACCATGGTCACAGTTCCTACAACACAGACGTCTGGTAACACGGTGTACTACAGTTGGTCTGCGTGCGGAGACGAATGCAGAATAACAGTAGCAGCAAGCGCTACATGCGGACACTGCGACAGCTACACCAAACCACAACAGTGCATTACAGCCACACTCGTAAACACGGTCGTCATCGTAAACATGTCCCTACAGATGCTGCTCGCCGACCAAGACCCGTGTTTGTTACAACACGCAACTGAACGTCGGAGGTTTCAGGCGTCAACTTTAGGGTACAATATCTCCGGACATAATTACCATTTTACAATGCAACAAACGGCACTGATTACGTAATTGTTTATATATTCAGATGTGCTAAGAAAACTAACGTGGTTCCATTTAAAAATCGTAAGCTTGTGTTAAAAAACATACTTCCGTGCATTTTTGTTTGGTTTGTATTAAACAATTACACTAGCCCCTCTCCTCACGTTCGGTCTGTGGAATCGGTTCGTCAGTATTTGATGTGGTTTACGAAATATATCCAGCGGTAACGTTAGGTAACTCACCCTGTATATACTCATTATAGAAGTAGAGAACCAGTTTCTTTACAAGCAGCAGACTTTTCAAGGTGGTGGAGACTGGAGACTCTGTAATGGCGTGAGGCATGTGTAGTTGGAGTGATATGGGACTCCGTCTAGATAAGACTCTGACATGTGATACTTACTAAAGAATCCTTTCTAATCACAAGCATCCATTCATGTCCAATGCGCATTCCGACGGACTTGGGTAGTTCCAGAAGGAGAATGCGACACCCTACATGTCCAGAATTGCTACACCCTGGCTTCAGGAACCCTTTTCTGAGTTTAAAATTTTCCACCGGCCATCAAACCGCTCAAACATGAACATTATTGAGTATATATGGGATGCCTTGCAACGTGCTGTTCAAAAGAGATCTCCATCTCCTCGTACTCTTACGAAATTATGTACAGCCGAGCAGTATTCACCGTGTCATTTCCCTCCAGCAGCACTTCCGAAATTATTCGAATCCACGCCACGTCATGTTGCGACACTTCTGTAAGCTCGCGGGGGCCCTACACGATATTAGGCAGATAAAGCAGGTGTACCAGTTTCTTTAGCTTTTCAGTGTATATTACGATTGGATCTTCTACACGTTGTTACAATGTGGTGTATAGGAGGACGGGAAGACGACAGTGGAGAGCGAGTTGTGGCCACAGTTGGATGTAGAAGACGGTGTACTTTCAACGGGACGATGAACTCACGCCCACGGGAGAGCAGAGGAATACCGCTATGCACCCCAGTGTTGCAGACAGCCGGCAGTCACGAGATTACGGGCAGCCAGTGCTGGGGGACAGTACGTGGGGATGCCGTGAATTCATTGTCCCAGAAAGGGGAAACTTTATTGACACATTCCTGGCCGGCCGCGGTGGTCTAGCGGTTAAGGCGCTCAGTCCGGAACCGCGCGACTGCTACGGTCGCAGGTTCGAATCCTGCCTCGGGCATGGATGTGTGTGATGTCCTTAGGTTAGTTAGGTTTAAGTAGTTCTAAGTTCTAGGGGACTGATGACCACAGCAGTTAAGTCCCATAGTGCTCAGAGCCATTTGAACCATTTTGACACATTCCTGGGGTCAGATACATCACATGATCACACTGACAGAACCACAGGCGCATACACACAGGCAACAGAGCATGCACAATGTCGGCACCAGTGTATATCCAGCTTTCGCAGCAATGCAGGCTGCTATTCTCCCATGGTGACGATCGTAGAAATGCTGGATGTAGTCCTGTGGAACGGCTTGCCATGCCATTTCAACCTGTCGCCTCAGTTGGACTAGCGTTCGTGCTGGACGTGCAGACCGCGTGAGACGACGCTTCATCCAGTCCCAAACATGCACAATGGGGGACACATCCGGAGATCTTGTTGGCCAGGGTAGTTGATTTACACCTTCTAGAGCACGTTGGGTGGCACGGGATACATGCGGACGTGCGTTGTCCTGTTGGAACAGCAAGTTCCCTTGCCGGTCTAGGAATAGTAGAACGATGGGTTTGATGACGGTTTGGATGTACCGTGCACTATTCAGTGTCCCCTCGACGATCACCAGAGGTGTACGGCCAGTGTAGGAGATCGCTCCTCACACCATGATGCCGGGTGTTGGAACTGTGTGCCTCGGTCGTATGCAGTCCTGATTGTGGCGCTCACCTGCACGGCGCCAAACACGCAAACGACCATCATTGGCACCAAGGCAGAAGCGACTCTCATCTCTGAAGACGACACGTCTCCATTCGTCCCTCCATTCACGCCTGTCGCGACACCACTGGAGGCGGGCTGCACGATGTTGGGGCGTGAGCGGAAGACGGTCTAACGGTGTGCGGAACCGTAGCCCAGCTTCATGGAGACGGTTGCGAATGGTCCTCGCCGATACCCCAGGAGCAACAGTGTCCCTAATTTGCTGGGAAGTGGCGGTGCGGTCCCCTACGGCATTGCGTAGGATCCTACGGTCTTGGCGTGCATCCGTGCGTCGCTGCGGTCCGGTCCCAGGTCGACGGGCACGTGCACCTTCCGCCGACCACTGGCCACAACATCGATGTACTGTGGAGACCTCACGCCCCACGTGTTGAGCAATTCGGCGGTACGTCCAACCGGCCTCCCGCATGCCCACTATACGCCCTCTCTCAAAGTCCGTGAACTGCACATACGGTTCACGTCCACGCTGTCGCGGCATGTTACCAGTGTTAAAGACTGCGATGGAGCTCCGTATACCACGGCAAACTGGCTGACACTGACGGCGGCAGTGCACAAATGCTGCGCAGCTAGCGCCATTCGACGGCCAACACCGTGGTTCCTGGTGTGTCCGCTGTGCCGTGCGTGTGATCATTGCTTGTACAGCCCTCTCGCAGTGTCCGAAGCAAGTATGGTGGGTCTGACACACCGGTGTCAATGTGTTCTTTTTTCCATTTCCAGGAGTGTATATTATGACTATTAAGGTAAATACATTGTTTGTTCTCTACTAAAATGTTTCATTCGCTAACTATGCCTATCAGTAGTTAGTGCCTTCAGTAGTTAGAATCTTTTATTTAGCTGGCAGTAGTGGCGCTCGCCGTATTGCAGTAGTTCGAGTAACGAAGATTTTTGTGAGGTAAGTGATTTGTGAAAGCTATAGGTTAATGTTAGTCCGGGCCATTCTTTTGTAGGGATTTTTGAAAGTCAGATTGCGTTTCGCTATAAAAATAATGTGTTTCAGTTTAAGCACAGTCATGTATAATTGTTCTAAGGGGTGTTTCATAATCTTACTCCAGCCCAACTTGGGAGCCGTACTATTCACCCGTAAGTTAACGAGTAAAACCTTCCCGGTGATGAGGAATTTCAGAGAAGTGCTTTCAGCATTACTGTTTTCGCAAAAATATAAGTTCTGGCCACAGATACCATCACTAGAAAAAGTACCCAAAACGCCACAGAGGTAGACTTATTACTGCGTTGTTGATGGCCCACCAATCCAACGACAAGAGAGTAAACCCATTTTTCTCGTTTTGTTTTCCTACGGCGATGAAACAGCACCAGCGGGAAGAGCAAGATCCTTCACTGTCAGATGGACTGTGACGTAGATCCTTAGTCCCACTTTTTAGACTGACAGGGACAGCAATACAACTGACTGGGACATTAGTTCACTGAGTTTTAGGAGGGAGACTGGGAAACATTACACAGTTTCCTCTGTAGACGGGGAAAGAAAACTTGAGATCTGGGCTCAGAGCAGAGACGGAGGGTGCCGTCGAATGACGCTGCTACGGTTCAAAACTTGTCAACTTCGACTCCGGAAAGAACACATTACAGCAATGGCATGTAAGGGCTGGATGAGCGTGTTAGCTCTTTACCTTTATGGATGTAAGAAACCACCAACTGGTCGCTCTGCTCCAGTTAATCTACTTGCTTCCTTTGCTGTCATCCTTCGCTTTGCAATCATTAGCGTAATTGCTGTTTAACTTCATGACACGATAAAGACTGGAGGAAAATGGCCTAATCAAATTACTACTCCTGTTCACCTTAGAACCTTGTAGACAGTTATTTCTAGTCATTAACTTGAGCAGCTATATATGACTTGATTGAGAACTATTTGTAATGAATGTCTTATTCTCTCAATATTTAAGATGCCACTTATGGAATGAATCATGTATACACATTTCTCCTTGATTTTCCTGTCATAGTTAAGGAAACCAAAACCATCAGGTAGAAATAATAGAAAATTTTGTTAAGATCTACTCTGGATGCAGAGCTGTGGTCCTAATAACGCATTCTTTAAATTCCTTGAGCAACTGTATTAATCAAGACAGAAGCTGAAGCAATGAATTGAAATTTGTATTACAGAACCCGGGCTTCCTATTCATTACGCATATGTGCTATCCACTACATCAAATCAATGTAGCGTTGTGTCTACCACAATTGCATGAACTGTCCTCCCTGACACAACAGACAGTGAGCCAATTTTCGCGTTTTAAATCGTAAGTATTGCTGAAGCTCTGCAACACTGGAATAGCACCCAAGTTTTGTACATAATGGGGATATCGTGCCTGTACCTCAGGTGTAGGTGATCAATTGATCTAATGAAATTACATTCTCCTGGAGATATATGACTCTCAACGTTACCTTCGATAAGGATAGAAGCTACAAAAATTAATTAAAATTTGTGCCACAGCTGGTGACTTCAAACTTTAGTAGATCACCTGTGCTTGAGGTACAGGCAGCGTTTCCACATTATGTATGGAGCTGGGGTGCTGTTCCAGTGTCAGATAGCCTCGGAATTACTGACGTTTTAAGTAGGGGAGAATTGGCTGATGGTGTGAACTTAAGTTTCCGTTACGGAGTGCACTGGAGTACGGTAGTACGAGTAGCTGTGATAGCCCCAACGCTATGCTGACGTAGTGGTCAGTACATCTGCCAAGTAAGCAGTCAGCTCCCAGTTGTGTATGAAGTGGGCGAACACAGGTAGTGGTAGTATTGTGCCAGGGCACCTTCTTGCCCATGGGGTGGCAAGCTGCCCCCGTAAGGTGCGAGGAGGATCAGCAGTCATGCACAAGGCAATGCAAACCGTTCTATTAAAGACACATAAAGTGTATCAACACGATATGTGGCGTGTAACTGAGAAACTGACATGATGATATATCCATTCGCAAAAGATTCACTAATAGTCCCCCGTTGGGCACTGTGGGAGGGAGCTCCAATGAGGAGGTGAACTTGACCAAAAGACTGAATAACCAACGAAAGAATAACGTTCTTCGAGCCGGGGCGTGTAATGGCTGAAGTTTGAATGTGGTAGGGAAACAAGAAAATCTGAAAAGGGAAGTCCTAGTCAATACGTAGTGGGCGTTAGTGAAGTGAAGTGGAAGAGAGACAATCATTTCTTGGTAGACCAGTATAGGATAATATCAACAGCAGCAGAAGATGGTATAACGGGAGTAGCATTCGTTATAAATAGGAAGGTAGAGCAAAGAGTGAGTTACTGTGAACAGTTCAGTGACAGGGTTGTTCTCATTAGAATTGGCAGCAAACCATCACCGACAACTATAGTTCAGGTATACATGCCGAAGTCCCAAGCAGAAGATGAAATGATAGAGAGGATATTGAGCACGTAATTCAGTACCTAAGGGAAGACGAGAATGTAATACCCATGGTGCATTATTATCAGATTGTAGCGGAAGAAGTAGAAGAAATAGATACGGGACAATGTGGACTTGATAGTAGGATCGAAAGAGTGGAATGACTTATTCAGTTCTGCAACAAATTTCAACTAGTAACAGCGAATATTCAGTTCAAGAAACACAAGAGTAAGAGGTATACTTGGAAAATGCTGGAAGATACGGGAATAAGTTAATTTTTGGATGTACTTACCAGCCCAACGATTCCGCTGTGACAGTTCTAGACTCATTCGAAGAACATCTACGGTCAGCAGCAGATAAATAACCAGATCATGCAATACTAGATGGAGGTGACTTTAACCTGCCGAGTATGCACTGGGATGTTTATAAATTCACTGTGAGGGGATACCGATAGACAGTCATGCGAAATAATTTTGAACACTTTTCTGAAAACTGACTTGAACAGCTAGTTCGTCAGCCCACACGTGAAGGAAATATCTCAGACCTTGTAGCTACAAAGAGGCTGGACGTTACCGACAGTGTCAGTACAGAAACGGGGATTAGCGATCATGATGTCATTATTATGAGTACGAAAGTTAAAAAGTCAGTGAAGAAGACCAGGGAAATGTGTCTGCTAGATAGCGCAGATAAGCAGTTTTTACATTTCACTTAGACAGTGAACTCTTATCACTCATTCCCAGTAAGATGGATGCAGAGGAATTACGGGTACAGTTTAAGTTGATTGTAAGGCGTGGTCTGGATAGCTACGCGACTAGTAAGTGGATTAAGTGTAGAAAACACCCACCATGGTTTAATAAGGAAATTCGGCGGATGAAGGGGAAGCAGAGGCTGTTGCATTCTAGGTTCAAGAGGGAACGCACAAATGAAGACACCCGAAGGTTAGTACAGATTCGTGTGTCTGTGAAAAGATCTGTGCGCGAAGGATACATCAACTACCACATTCACACCTTGGAAAAAGATTTGGCAGAAAACCCGAGTAAACCTCGGTCATAAATAAAATCGCTAAGCGGGCCTAAGGCTTCCATACAGACTCTTGTTAACCAGTATGGTGTGGCCGTTGAAGAAACCAAAACGAACGCCGAAGTTTTAAATTTCATGTTCAAGTAATCGTCCACAAAGGAGAACGGTACAAACATACCGTCATTTGATGAGCAGGCAGACTCCCATACAGACGACTGACCTATGCTGCGGATCGCGTTGGCGCTGTTTGTAGGTATCCGCCTTCTGTTGGAGGCCAGACGGTATCGCTTAGTTGGCATGGTAGCGGTTGTTTGTCTTCTTCTCCTGTTGACTGGAGCCACCTGCTTTCGAAAGTGTCTCCTGTCCACTAGTGGCAGCAGTAGCAGTTATCGATATGCAGTAACTGTGGCCCTATCTTTGGGGCGACGTCGTTGTTTTTCCGGGTCGTGAGAGTGGGCCAGTTCGGTTGGGAGCTCAGGAGGAGCCAGGTCCGCGCAGTACCAGAACACGCTGGGACCGCTGGAGGCACGCTTGGGCTGCCGGGTGGAAGGCCTGTGGACAGGAGGGTGCACGAGCTCGTCCTAAACTGGATCCAGCAAGATTTAAGATGACTGCATTTCTATCCAAGTGGAGAAACCTCCACCAATGTGATATCTCGCGATTCTCCAGTGGTGGTGGTGGTTAGTGTTTAACGTCCCGTCGACAACGAGGTCATTAGAGACGGAGCGCAAGCTCGGGTTAGGAAAGGATTTGGAGGGAAATCGGCCGTGCCCTTTCAAAGGAACCATCCCGGCATTTGCCTGAAACGATTTAGGGAAATCACGGAAAACCTAAATCAGGATGGCTGGAGACGGGATTGAACCGTCGTCCTCCCGAATGCGAGTCCAGTGTGCTAACCACTGCGCCACCTCGCTCGGATTCTCCAGTGACTTGGGTTCGTGTTGCTGCTCGTAGTGTCGCCGAGGCAAAGAGCTGCCAGTGGAGTGCTTGGGGAAGGCGGATCTGATTAACTTCCATCTACTCCTTATTACTATTTACTGCATTCAACTTGTTACAATTTGTTAAGTTCAACCAGCGCTAGTTTTCCTTGCCTGGTGGCCGCTAAGGCCCCAGATACCTGCCCTGGAGGTTAGTGTAGGTACCGGCAGTGCACGTTTCCTCGTCTTGCCGCTGCTGTCGGGTAAGGCGTGCAGTCTTGACAGTTTTCTTGATTGTAGGCCGGTTGGTGATTCTTCTACTCTGGTGATAGTGATTCCTTTCTGGTTCTCGGCGCTGTAAACACAATATCCTGGACACGTAGTGCAGATCGCCGGTTCCAGCTTTGGAGTATTATTCCATCGTTGCATTTGGTTTATCTGACTTCAGGTAACTTCAGAAAGATTATCATTAGTCATTCGTTATACTGTCGCTAGTCTGAGTTACCATCTTGTGAAGTGAATGCAACTCTTGGCTGCCTATCTCATCGCTCGCGAAGGTGTTTGTTGCCAGACCGCCTCAGAGGTGGATTCCTAGAACACCGACTGTGACCCCTTGGTTCTTGTACGACATGTGTGTTCTAAAAGGTGGTCTGATGGCAGTAGTTCAGTGTAACGCCTTCTGCGGGTATAATCTGCCTCAGAACACTTTAAGGAACTTATGTACTGGTCCTTGTGTTTTATTATTGTAATATTTATTGTAATACCTTGTAATGCCTATATTAAAGGTTATAAATGATAAGTTAACAGTTCTGGTCGTCTTCTGGAATAAATCTAGCAGCGTAGTGTTCATTGGATGTTAAAGATTGTGTTACAAACTTCGCCACCACCTTATTTCAACAGTTTGATGATCAGTTTCTTGTTTTTTTCATTGTCCTTTGCTATTATATTTGCTCTTTTACAGCACGATCCTAATTTTTTTTAAATTATTGCCGTTCCTGGTGTGTAAGTCCTTCAGCCATAATTGTGGTCACTTGCCGTAAATCTGTAATTTGGTATTTGCATTTACGCAGAAAGCCTTTAAAACCTTACTTGCTGCCATTCCTGGCGTCTGATGCCCTCTGCTGTGCTTGTGGCTACTTGCCTTTAATATTTCAATACCTGTGATTTGTAAGTTGCAGCGACTTTTAAACAATTCATAATTTATGGCCATTCCTGGCGTGTAAGTCCTCCTGCCCAGATGACAGTGTCTTTCTTTTAAAACATTATCTGCTGTATCTGTATTTAATGCTAGTTTGCTAAATTGTAACTCACTGAAAACACTATTATTTACACAGTTGTCTACTCCTCCATTAATAACGTGTGGTATTTTTATTTATTGTTGAGTCTGGAATTATTGGTTTCAAATAAATTGTGAGTAACTGTAAAAGGCAACCAATAGTAACAGATTACGGACCCATCCATAATCGTATCCGAATCCTGCCTTCCCTTCACTACCAGGTTTCAACGACATAGAAATAAGCATATCTAGCGTAGAGAAGCAACTGAATGAATTGAAAACAAATAAATCCCGAAGTTCGGATGGAACACCAGTTCGAGATTACAAAGAATACTCTGCAACATTCGCCCCATACCTACCTTGTATTAATACTGAGGCTGTCTCCCAAAACAAAGTCCCAAGCGACTGGAAAAAAGCGCAGGTGACTCCAGTATATTGTTATTGTTGTGGTCTTCAGTCCTGAGACTGGTTTGATGCACCTCACCATGCTACCCTATACTGCGCAAGCTTCCTCATCTCCCAGTAATTACGGCAACCTACATCCTTCTGAATCTGCTTAGTGTATTCATCTCTTGGTCTAACTCTACGATTTTTACCCTCCACGCTGCCCTCCAATGTTAAATTTGTGACCTCTTAATACCTCAGAACATGTCTTACCAACCAGTCCGTTCTTCTTCTTGTCAAGTTGTGCCACAAACTCCTCTTCTCCCCAATTCTGTTCTGTACCTCCTCATTAGTTATGTGATCTACCCATCTAATCTTCAGCACTCTTCTCTAGCACCATATTTAGAAAGCTTCTACTCTCTTCTTCACGAAACTATATATCGTCCATGTTTCACTTCCATAGGTGGCTACACCCCATACAAACACTTTCAGAAACGACTTTCTGACACTTAAATCTATACTGGAAGTTAACAATTATCTATTCTTCACGAACGCTTTCCTTGCCATTGCCAGTCTACATTTTATATCTTCTCTACTTCGACCATCATCAGTTATTTTGCTCGCCCAATAGCAAACCTCCTTTACTACTTTAAGAGTCTCATTTTCTAATCTAATTCCCTCAGCATCACCCGACTTAATTTGACTACATTCCATTATCCTCGTTTTGCTTTTGTTGATGTTCATCTTATATCCTTCTTTCAAGACACTGTCCATTCCGTTCAACTGCTCTTCCGAGTCCTTTGCCGTCTCTGACAGAATTACAATGTCATCGGCGAACCTCAAAGTTTTTATTTCTTCTCCATGAATTTTAATACCTACTCCAAATTTTTCTTTTGTTTCCTTTACTGCTTGCTCAATATAAAGATTGAACAACATCGGGGAGAGGCTATAACGCTGTCTCACTCCCTTCACAACCACTGCTTCCCTTTCGTGCCCCTCGACTATTATAATTGCCATCTGTTTTCTGTACAAATTGTAAATAGCCTTTCGCTCCCTGTATTTTACCCCTGCCACCTTTAGAATTTGAAAGAGAGTACGCCAGTCAACACTATCAAAAGCTTTCTCGAAGTCTACAAATGCTAGAAACGTATGTTTCCCTTTCCTTAATCTTCGCTCTAAGATAAGTCGCAAGGTCAGTATTTCCTCACGTGTTCCAATATTTCTACGGAACCCAAACTGATTTTCCCCGTGGTCGGCTTCTACCTGTTTTTCCATTCGTATGTAGAGATTTAGTGTTAGTATTTTGCAGCTGTGACATATTAAACTGATAGTTCGGTAATTTTCACATCTGTCAACCCCTGCTTTCTTTGGGATTGGAATTATTATATTCGTCTTGAAGTCTGAGGATATTTCGCCTGCCTCATACATCTTGCTCACCAGATGATAGAGTTTTGTCAGGACTGGCTCTCCCAAGGCCGTCAGTAGTTGTAATGGAATGTTGTCCACTCCCGGGGCCTTATTTCGACTCAGGTCTTTCAGTTCTCTGTCAAACTCTTCACGCAGTATCGTATCATCCATTTCATCTTCATCTACATCCTCTTCCATTTCCATAATATTGTCCTCAAATACATCGTCCTTGTATAGACTCTCTATGTACTCCTTCCACCTTTCTGCTTTCTCTTCTTTGCTTATAACTGTGTTTCCATCTGAGGTCTTGATATTCATACAAATGGTACTCTTTCCTCCAAAGGTCTCTTTAATTTTTCTGTAGGCAGTATCTATCTTACCCCTAGTGAGATAAGCCTCTACATCCTTACATTTGTCCTCTAGCCATCCCTGCTTACCCATTTTGCACTTCCTGTCGATCTCACTTTGTGACGTTTGTATTGCTTTTTGCCTGCTTCATTTAATGCATTTTTATATTTTCTTCTTTCGTCAGTTAAATTCAATATTTCTTCCGTTACCCAAGGATTTCTACTAGCCCTCGTCTTTTTACCTACTTGATCCTCTGCTGCCTTCACTACTTCATCACTCAGAGCTAGCCATTTTTCTTCCACTGCATTTCTTTCGCCATTCCTGTCAATTGGTCCCTTATGCTCTCTCTGAAACTCTGTACTACCTCTGGTTTAGTAAGTTTATGCAGGTCCCATCTCCTCAAATTCCCACCTTTTAGCAGTTTCGTCATTTTTAATCTACAGTTCATAACCAATAGATTGAGGTCAGAGTCCACATCTGCCCCTGGAAATGTCTTACAATTTAAACCTGGTTCCTACATGTCTTTCTTACCATTACATAATCTATCTGATACCTTCTAGAATCTCCAGGATTCTTCCATGTATACAACCTCCAGTATATAAGAAACATAAAGGAACGGACCCGCAAAATTGCAGACCAGTATCTCTAACTTTGGTTTGCTGCAGAACCCTTGAACATATTCTCAGTTCGAATGTAATAAACTTTCTTGGGACTAAGAAGCTTGCGTCCAGTAGTCTACATGGTTTTACAAAGAATCACTTTTTCGAACTCAGCTTTCCATTTTTCTCACATGTTTTACTGAGAACTGTGAATGGAGGGTAACAGGCAGAGTCCATTTTTTTAGACATCAGGAAAGCATCTGACACGGTGCCCCATTGAAGGCTGTTAACAAGGGTACAAGTATGCAAAATAAGTTAAAAAATACGTGAATGTTAGAATAATTGTTAAATAATGGAACCCAGTATGTCGTCCTCTACTGCGAGTGTTCTTCGGTGACTGGGGTATCGTCAGGAGTGCCACAAGGAAGTGCGGTAGGACCGAAGTTGTTCTCTATATACGTAAATTATTTAGCAAACATGGTGGGCAGCAATCTACACTTGTTTTCTAGTGTCACCGTAGTGTATGGTGAGGTGTCGAAGTTGAGTGACTGTAGAAAGATACGAGACGACTTAGACAAAATTTTCCAGTTGGTGTAGTGAATCGCAGCTAGCTCTAAATGTGGAAAATTGTAAGCTAATGCTGATGAGTAGGAAGAACAATCCTGTAATGTTCGGATACAGTATTATTTGCTTTCTGCTTAACACAGTCAAGTCGTTTAAATACTTGGGCGTGACGCTGCAAAGCGATGTGAGTTGGAACGAGCGTGTGAAAAGGCGAATGGTCGACTTCGGTACATTGCGAGAATTTTAGGAAAGAGTGATTAATTTGTTAAATTCAAAAATGGCTCTGAACACTATGGGACTTAACTGCTGCGGTTATCAGTCCCATAGAACTTAGAACTACTTAGACCTAACTAATCTAAGGACATCACACACATCCATGCCCGAGGCTGTATTCGAACCTGCGACCGTAGCGGTCGCGCGGTTCCAGACTGTAGCGCCTAGAACCGCTAGGCCACTCCGACCGGCACTTGTTAAAGAAGCCGCAAATAGAGCTCTGGTATGACCTATTCTTGAGTACTTCTCAGGCGTGTACCAGGTCGATTGTGCTGGTAGGTTCAGACAACACATAAGTGTTACGGAGATGCTTCGGTAATTCAAGTGCGAATCCCTGGAGTTAAAGCGACGTTCTTTTCGAGGAACACTATTAAGAAAATTTAGAGAAACCGGCATTTGAAGCTGACTGCCGAACTATTCTACTGCTGCCAACATACATTGCACGCAAGGATCACGAAGATAAGATACGAGAAATTAGGGGTCATACATAGGCTTACAGACAGTCATTTTCTTTCGCTCTGTTTGCGAGTGGAATAGGAGGAGAAATGGCAAGTAGCTGTACAGAGTATCCTCTACTACGCACCATACGGTGGCTTGCGTAGTACCTGTGTAGATGTATACGTAGATTCCAGTTACATTACTTCATGGTTAGGCAGAGATTCCTAAATCAGATAGTTGATTGTAAGGCATACCCAGCAGCAAATATATGTTCAGATAATAATTTGAGAATGATGAAGAGTTGGCTGAAATGTGAGAGACTAGTCAGGAAGAATCAAAGGGCAAAGAAGTGCAATACGGAAGTACTAAGGAATGAAAACATACGCTTGAAGGTCTCTGAGGCTGTGATACTGCGATAATGAATAGCTCAGTAGACAGTTCAGTTGAAGAGGAATGGACAACTCTAAAAAGGGCAATCACAGAAGATGGAGAGAAAAATGGAAGTACAAGGAAGGTAACTGCGAAGAAAACTTGAGTAACAGAAGAATTACTTCAGTTGATCGACGAAAGAAGGACGTATAAAAACGTTCGGGGAAATGCAGGAGTAGAGAAATACATTTCACTTCAGAATGAAATACAAGTGTGGAGAAATAGAAAAATAAATGATTCTCCTAAGGACTGACGCAGCACATAGAAAAGTCAAAACAACCTTTTGTAGAAATAAAAGCAAGGGCGGTAACATTAACAGTGGGTTGGGAATCACACTTTTAAACGCAGAGGAGACAGCGCATATGTGGAAAAAGTACATTGAGATCCTCTGTGAGGGGTAGTATTTGACTTATGACCTGATACAAGAAGAAACAGAAGTCGACAGGTAAGAGACAGGGTATCCAGTATTCGAAACAGAATTGGGAAGAGCTTTCGAAGACTTAAAATCAACTAAGGCAGAAGGTATGGATAAAATGTCATCGAAATTTCTAAAATCGTTGAGGGAAGTGGCAGTAAAACGTGTATTGCCATTGCTGTGTGGAATGCAGTAGCCTGGAGATATCCCATTCTACTTACAGAAAAAACGTCATTCACACAAGTCCGAAGATTGCAACAGCCGACAAGTGTGCGAATTAGGGCCCAATCAGCTTCACAGCTCACACATATAAGTTTCTAACACGAATAACACCCAAGTATGGAAAAGAAAATTGAAGATGTGTTAGACGACGATCAATTTGACCTTAGGAAAGGTAAAGGCTTCAAGGCTTCAGACAGGCAGTTCTGATGTTAGGATTCATAGTGAAAGCAAGAATAACGGAAAATAAAAGTATGTTCGTTGGATTTGTAGACCTGGGAAAAGCGCTCGATAATTAGAGCAAGACTTTCGAAATTCTGAAAATAATAGTAGTAAGCTATAGGAAGAGACGGGTATTATACAATATGTACAAGAGCCAAGAGAGAACAGTAGGAGGGGAAGACCAGGAACGAAGTATTCGGATTGCAAAGGTTGTAAGACAATGATTGGGCTCTCAGCCCTGCTGTCCAGCCCATATGTCGAAGAAGTAATGACGAAAATAAAATAAAAGACCAAGAGGTGGATTAAAAGTCAACGTAAAAGGATAGCAGGAAGTCCGGCGAGTGGATTCTGGACACATATGTCGGTCGCTTTGAATCCATGGCTGACTTCGAGTACCGTCTTCATAGGAGCTGGGACGTGGGATATCGATGTGGGTGTTGAAGCCAGTTACGCTGTGCTAAATTATTGGCTACCTTTTGAACCGGCAAGCTTCAGCTTCGATTCTTGGACTTCAGTTAAGGTTTTCATTTCGAGATCTTAACCGTTATCTTCTTATTGCTACCTACATGTCTATTGCGATCATTGCGATTGCTTAGGGGATCAATCTCACAATTAGTTCTTTCCTTTAATAGTGGGGTGTTGCTTACTTTTTCTGGGTCGATACTGGCATTGGTTGTTCTTTAAAAGGATATCATAAACTGCGTTAGCCGATGGTGTTTCCTGAGCTGCAGCGATAACGTTTTTCTTCTATGCTGTGGACGGACCACCCCGTCGTCACGCAGTGCCTCGATGATTGCGTTTTAGCCGACCTCACTGCCAAACGTCATGGAACACATTTTTCTTGTAATATGGGGATATAACATCGGTCATTGCAGACGTCATCACTGTGTTAATTAGGAGTCACCTGGATCCCATATGTAATTGGGTTTGACAGCCTAGTTTTGTTTCGAGAGTTTCGCCGTCATTGTAGAGATGGCATCTTGCATTAACGCTGTGACCGTTTGGTTGGTTATTGTTGGTTTCAAATAAACGCCTTGCTGTGTTAATATTTCTTTCACCGGCCTGTATCCAACGAAAAGGGCCTTGGAAGGCCGGTCATCCTGTTGTAACTTTTCGTGGCTCTCCTGTTTCGTGTAGTCTTTTGCTCCTAGCGCATGAGTCTTACGGTGCACCGCTTGTGAGGAGGCAATTCAAACTCTTGGCCACTTAACTGAAGCAGTTATTCATGAAGGCCTACCTGTTTTCTGTTTGGTAGTCTTACTTAACGGAAACTTTTATTATTGAAGGCCTATCTGTTGATATTAGGTAATTGTACTTAACTGAAGCTATTATTATTGAAGGGCTGCCTGTTTCCTATTTGGTAATTTTACTTGACGGAAGCTGTTAGTATTGAAGGCTTGCTTGTTCTCTTTTAATTAAATTAAGAGCTATTTCAAAATTTGGGTTATCTGAGACCCTTATTAATTAAGGCCTACCTGTTGTTATAGCCCTGTTATTGAGCTCTTATATCTTACTCAGTCTGTTTTGGAATTAACTGAAACTGTGATTGCCAAAGGCCGACTTGTTTCAGAGGTAGTTATGTCAATACGATTGTAACATGTAATGACAAACGATGGTACTAGGGCCCTATTCTTTCGCCTTACATCTCTCTATCCATAATTCAAGTTCTCAGATGGTACACGACCCTCTGAAAACCATATAGTCCTTATCCATTCTGAGACTACTGGGAGCTGCTGTGAATGTCACTGTTACGAAACCTTGATAATAATAAATTGTTGATAGTGTACAGAAACTGGCCAGTACAGTTACCGGTTTCCAAGATTCGAATTTTTCAAAATTAACCCCCAGACGGTT
Source organism: Schistocerca gregaria (assembly GCF_023897955.1). NCBI lineage: Eukaryota > Metazoa > Arthropoda > Insecta > Orthoptera > Acrididae > Schistocerca > Schistocerca gregaria. The sequence goes on along the minus strand of NC_064924.1, from coordinate 32,605,037 downwards.
TTTTCATGCTTTCATCGAAACAGATAATTCAGTGCTCTCCATTCACTTGCCCTAATACTCGTATAAACAATAATTCACAATCACAAGCCTGCAACAAAAACGGTCGCTCTACAGATTTGTGTTGTAATGGAACTTGCCTGAAATGTCCAATTGGTGCGTTTATTTGATAGAAACGTAAAAAACAAACACCCAGAGGCTGAGTTTGTCCGTTGGTTCTAGGTTTTATGAGCTGCAATGTCACACACTTTTCTGGTGGGACACTTTGCTGTAAAGGATTATGATTTTTACAGACTAGGAATTAAGCAAAATCAAGTTCTTTTGACCAAATGTTGGCGAAAAACAGTGCACATATCATAAGTGTAGTTCTCTTACGCCCATTTTTCTCTATTGCTTGTTGTGGCGTAAATATTCTCCACTGCCTATCAAGATCACGGATACGCGAAAAATTGGATGTGGCACAGCACCTCCAAGTTCTCACAGTGCAGTAACTAACTCTCCACCGAATGTATCATCCAAATTAACAGTCGGCGTAATTATATACTTAAGAGTTGAGGCACTGATTTTAGCTGATCTAGGTACAGCTCTGTTCGTACCTCTAATTTCCAGGGTTCCATTCATATGCATTTCTTCCTCAATTCCCGACTGGTAAGAGTAGTAAGTAAATTCCTTACTGAACTATGGGATACGATTATTTCGTCTAATCTACAAATTTTCGAGCTGATTACACAGCTTGCATTGTCAAGTTAACGCTTTGTTTGAAATTTTGTTATCCTACGTCTTCCATTCCTGTAGCACTGTTTCAAGTTATGAAACTGTCCACTGCTTTCTTTCAAGCTACTGTTATCTATGTCCCGTGCATATTGATGCGCATCACGGAGCAGTTTTTGTAACAAGTGTCTTCCCCCCCCCCCCCCCCCCCCCCCCGGAATATTCGTAGTTTTCCTAATGAACTACACAATCATATTGTTGTGGACTTATTCGAGACCTGTTCATAATTGATTTCTCACTTTTAATCTTCCATGTACTTAATTATCGTTAGTATCCGTTCCTTGGACAACGACTTCCCTTAACTACACTTGCTGAACATGTATCGTCACCATTGCACTCCTCATGTACGTTGCCTCCACAGTGGAACGTATACGACACCACACGTTTCGCTGACTCATCTTACAGAAAAGCTAATATTTCATCTATCACTTCTTTCTCACTCTTCCAAATTCGTCGGGTTCATTTCTGACGAAATGTCAACTGCGGCAAGTGTTGTTGTAGATACAATGCAATGTTTGCATGTTTATGTCTGCCATTGCTCTGTTTTATATCAACACCACCAGCACTCTACCATTGTTGTGAGTTCTCGTCAACAAGGACTTCAACTACACTCTGTAGTCTCATGGTGTGCTCACCACCGGATACCCACTCCATGTTGCCGTTAGCAGCCAATATTTTGGTTGTACGGTAGACAATCTGTGGGGCATCGAATGCCGTAAACATCATTTCCCTTCGGCTTCCTTGTTATTGTTTTCGAGGCTTCAGGTGCGATGACGAGACGATGTTCAGGAGATGATTGAACTGGTTTCCAGTACTACAGTTCATTCTTCATTAAGATTTCAATTGAATAACAGTACAGATCACAAGCACATTCGCCCTGCACGAGCTCAGTCTATCAAATGAAGTTAATTACATTTTAATTATTTTGTTGGGCTGTGTGTGTGCTTAAGATTTCAATCTCTTTCCTTCGGGAATATTTCACAGAAACCCCTATTGTGTCATCATCAGTAAAGAGTTTTCCAGGCAGATTACATTAAGACATATCCATGTTTGAAAAATTGGTGTATATTTCTATTATTATCAGGCAAAACTACAATCGCCTGGCTATAATTGTGAGTTCTTTGATTTCTCTGGGAGATGACCAATCTGAAATACACATATGAAATATTAGTTCACTTTATTACATGAGCGATAACAAGATTTACTTATGTTGATACAGCCCTCCTCCACATGAGTGATTGATATTTTACTACTACCATTGATTATTACAGTATCACTTGGTACATAAAATTAAAATTCTTCTCACGAAGTACAGTGTTCAACATTTACAAAATTTCATTTCCATATGAGACATGTTCTGAGGCATCAAAGGATCACCAATTTAGTATTGGAGGGCAGCGTAGAGGGTAAAAATCGTAGAGGGAGACCAAGAGATGACTACACTAAGCAGATTCAGAAAGATGTGGGCTGCAGTGGGTTCTGGGAGATGAAGAAGCTGGCACAGGATAGAGTAGCATGGAGAGCTGCATCAAACCAGTCTCAGGACTGAAGACCACAACAACAACATGAGACATGAATAACTCTTAAGTCCTACTCGATGATGTTCACTGTATCAGCAGAGGTCATGAACTTGGGCAAAGCACTTGTATACTCGGCTCTAAATTGGCCTCTGTGTGAGGGCGCTGCTGTGCTGAGAGACGGAGTGTTTTGGTAAGCCTCCACCGTTTAGCACTGTGCTCTCCAGTAGGACATCGCTAATTTCTATAGTACTGATTCGGGTAGCAGACTTTGGTGCGACACAGCGAACTTCAGACGATACCACAATATTAGGGTAAAACTTGGTCGGAATTTCTTTACAACAACCAGTTCAAAATTTTCATGAAGACAGTAGGCTTGCAACCAGGATTCGAAAGAAGTGCAGTTCCTTTCGTGCACAATTTTCTCACCAGTTAAGCTATAACGACACAATGCATGATCGAATACACAGATCGAATTCTGTAAGTTATTGCGCCACTGCTTCTCAAAATGGCGGCCGTAATTTGTGTCCAAGTGAGCACAAGTTGTCACCAGATTTCTCGGCCAGAACCTGAAATGCCTAGAGCTGACACAAGGAAAGCCTCCACCCTGGCACCAACGAGTGTCTGGTTGTCACGTGACCAGACCCACAGCCTGAAGCCAAGGTTGGAACACTGTATACAAAAACAGTACGAGGACTGGTGGTCGCAGTGTTGACCACAATTATACACGTCCGCGCCTGACACTGTGCCGCTTGGTCTATGCAGCGAGAGAGATGCTCTCTGACGATAGGATGGGTTGAGTGGACATAAGTACCACCTGTTCAACCTGTGAATGATCTGTTATCGTGTGCAGCCAAAGCAGGGAACCACTCCACACAATTCGTTAGGCAGATGGTAGATTTTGTTCAAATGGCTCTGAGCAGTATGGGACTCAACTTCTGAGCTCATTAGTCCGCTAGAACTTAGAACTAGTTAAACCTAACTAACCTAAGGACATCACACACATCCATGCCCGAGGCAGGATTCGAACCTGCGACCGTAGCGGTCTCGCGGTTCTAGATTGCAGCGCCTAGAACTGCACGGCCACTTCGGCCTGCAGATGGTAGATTTGGGGTATCTTACACTCTAACTAATGAGAAGGTATTGAATAGGATTGGGGAGAAGAGAAGTTTGTGGCACAACTTGACTAGAAGAAGGGATCGGTTGGTAGGACATGTCCTGAGGCATCAAGGGATCACAAATTTAGCATTGGAGGGCAGCATAGAGGGTAAAAATCGTAGAGGGAAACCAAGAGATGAATACACTAAGCAGATTCAGAAGGATGGAGGTTGCAGTAGGTACTGGGAGATGGAGGAGCTTGGACAGGATAGATTAGGATGGAGAGCTGCATCAAACCAGTCTCAGGACTGAAGACCACAACAACAACCACACACTCTATCATTAGTGTCACAGAAGGCATCACTTTAGATACGGAATATGATCAACTAATATAACGAATTGTTCGCTGATTTGAAATTGTGCGCTGGATTTAAACCGTGTATCAAACTGGAACTGGAAACCAGATAGTCAACTTTCCATGACCACTTCTGCCATCAAGAGAGACTTCCAGACACAATTTACGGTGCACTTTGTAGTACGGACAGGACGGCTCGAGTTTTTATCGACCTTGCAAAAGCGTTGCAGACCGGTCTCCAGTGCAGCAAGTATATAAAACCAGGCGGCCAGCCATTGTGGAATCATACAGGCAGTCAAGGAACACAAAAAAATTACTGATCAGGATTTAGCGTCGCCAGTGCAGACACGCGTTCTGTGGTGCAGAAGGCAGGTCAGGCTGGCTGCTCGGTAGGCGGACACAGTAGCGCAGGGCTGTATAGGCGACATATGCGCGGTAGTAGACTCTTCGCAGTGTCAGGCGCAAGCAACGTGGTTGGAAGTCGTAAGGGAAAACTACGGAAGTCGAAGAAACTGCCTCGCTGTGGTTAGTGCAGAGCATTGCCAAAGCAAATGTTATGGCCATGGTGGCGAGGGCACATCAGGCCGCCTGCTCGGCAGCCACGTGCAGCCACCCAGGGCCGGATATTCGACAGGTGGGCCACGGTAGTGTCTGAAGTTAGCTGGTCGCACTGTGTGTCGCAAACCAGATGATCGGCCGTCGAGGAGTTATCCAGGCAGTGGAGGAAAACAACAAGTTTATTAATCACGCATGCCACGGTGCAGCAGGCAGGTCAGACCAGCCGTTCTGCCGGTGCGTGCAGCCACGCTGGGCTGGACAGGCGACGGGCACAATGTGGCAGACAACTCTGACGCGAGCCGGTCGCGCAAATCAGCGGCCAGCTGACAGCGGCGGCTGGCGCAGGGCTGCACGCACAGCTGCTAGCCACTGTCCCAGAAAACCGAGCTATGTGCCGTTGCCAACAACCTGGAAAGCTCACTAAGTTTTACAATCGTTTCTAGCACTGTGTGTAAGTCCCAAAAGACAGCGTGTGCGGTATGTGCTGGCCCACTTGGGGTGCTGAAGTGCCTCAAAGCCTTGTAACTACGTGCAGCACGTGACAGAGACTATGGCCAGACTGAAAAACGTTACAGGTAGAAGAATTTCAGTGTGTCAAGTACATAAGAACCTTGAAAAACGTACTCAGAATGCGACATCTTAACAATCGACTTGTGGTTACTATGCTCCAGCGTGAGGAGTTTTACTTAAAAAAAAAAAAAAAGAAAAGAAAACAGCCAATACACATACTAACACAACGAGAATATTTCCAAATGTCGTTGGATAGAAGTGACAAAACTGCAAAAATTTTTCGTCAAAATGAGAACAGTGTTTGACACAACTTGAAGACTGCAAAACCTACAAGATTTTCAAGAAATTCATTACCACTGACTTATTAAATAACTTGTTTTACCGTCATAACAACGAAAAAACAACTTTTCAGCTGAAAAGAAAAACCGTTCTACACGTCGTGTTTGAAAGGAGCTAAAAAAATATTTTTCGAACAGTAAATCAATAAGGATTACTTTTTGCTATATAAAATTAAAAGAAGGATTAAAAATAATTTAATCCCAGGATAGTGTACCCGCAAAATGTTTATCATTAACAGAACTGTTAAATGAAATGTCTTTCATTGGTACTTACCTCGTATTTACTGATACCTATGTGGAATTTAGCACGTCCTCCTGTTTTCGGAATGCAATATTTATTTTGATTGATAAAAGGAAGTAAACTTTAAAAATTTTGCAATTGTTATGTGACTCTTATTTTAGACAGTAAGTAAAGTATATTGTTGAGGTTATTTCATTGAAATATTTTTGTCAAAAAAAATCTCTGACTCATTATTTTGGCACTTAGACCTTTATTGATTTCTACTCCACGTTAATGCCTTGTTTCATTTCTGCGTCGTCACTTTACAGACACACTGCATTACAGTTATTTAGTAGAGCGACAGGTCTGTTCTGGAAGTTGCTGTTGAAAATGGGGAACCCGATGTAACACGACTGCTTTCCTTGTCCGCAGTTTCCATATCTCGCCATAGATAACAAATAGTGAGAAGTTATCTTGCGAATAATAATCTCCAGAGCTGACGATGTAGCGCTTTTCATTCGAAGTAGTGCGTGAAATTAGCGTTTCTTGTGACAGTAATGAGCAAGTAGCGAACAAGTAGTGTAGTAGTCTCGTAGAGCATCGGCCAGAGTCCCGCCTGGAAATGACCAGCAGCGTAATTTCGCTGGGTGGCCCCGCCAGTGATTCAAAGGGCGGAGGGAGGGAGGGGAGCAGGGAGGTTGACCGTACGTCACGCGAGCGCAGCGCTGACTCACACAGCCACAGCCGCCGCCGCAGTCCGGCCGCCCATTGGCCGGCACGCCGCTGCTCTGCAGCGCGGCAGCCAATAGGACGCGGCCGCGGCGCTGCCTGCACACGGACGGTTCCTTACGACTTGTTTGCGTGCGGAGACGCCGAGGCGGCGGATAAGGCGATTCTGGAGCGATGTGGCTGGCGGGGCGGCGCGCACGGCTCCACCTGACGTACTGCCTCCCACGTTCACCAGGCTGCTGTTCTCGCACATGAAGAATCTGACGTCTTTGTAGAATAAATACTGTGCGTCTAAGGAAACTAGACATGCTGTATACCGATGAGGACGTAGTCGAAAAAATATGAAACTTTTAAATGATGGGAAACGACTAATGTAGTGGAATCACAGTAACATAACAGTCTATCTCGTTTTTGCTACGGCCGGCAAGCTTCACTTCTGAATACGATATTGATTTGTAACATAATTCTTACAATAGGGAGTGTATGTCGTCGCTTAGAAATCGACAGTAATTAAAAAAAAATACATCGCATTTGTGATTATTTAGTGTCCTAAGGACCCTGACCATTAGAGGACAGTTTCTTTACGATTCTCTTGTAGCGTACAGATATTTCCTTAGTGACATTGTTTTCTTTTAACAGCAAAAAGTTGTTAGAAAACACCAGAAGATCCGAGAAGAAATTCCCTGGCAGTTCTGTAAACAGTTCCCCTTTCAACCTCTCTTCCTGGCTTTGATTATCCGTTCTATTCTTACTTTGTATCGACTGGAACAAATTTCAATTACATTGACTCAATTTTGAATATGGCTTCTATTCCTTTATTGTTCTAATGAGCTGTCACTGTTGACCTTACCCATGTTAACTTTACTCTTTATTGGGCTAAGTTGCTCACACTGTTTTCGGAAACAAGTTGAAAGTTTTGTCCTTGGTTAGGTTTCTAGTGCTTGCGTGCAACATTTAAGCTCTCCATATTCTATTGTCCCTGCTGATAAGTTTCTGAACAGTGTGCATCTTTATCACACATCCTCCAAGGTTATGTGAGGGTCAGTTACTGCTGTAACACAGTTACATTCGATTTTGTGACGCTATTTTTTATTGTACAATTGTACTGCTGGATGGACAAGTCCAGAAGAACAAATAAACAGGAGCCCTTCTACTAGAGAATGATATATGACATGACAGTATTGGCCACTGGCCAGTGTCTGCGTGAAAAGCGATGATGTAGACTTTCCCGTCATGGTTAGACGACTAGTTTGGTGCTTCGTATCAAAAGGATTTGTTTGAAGACATTTCACAAGCTCGTCCACCTCCTCAGCTGAGTGGTGTATTCTGCCTTTGGAGGGCGCCAATGTGGGCGCGCTGTGGTCTTTCGATGTGCGGAACGAGAGCTCGGCTTGTTTACATTCTGACGGCCGTCACTTGTGCGCCAGCTTAACGTCTGTGACACATGGCCAATCGTTACCGAAAACGTACATTCCGATTTTCTTTCTGCAACACTACTCCCTACCCAAGGCGTTCAAGGTGGAGCGTTTTCTGAGAGATGAACCAAAGATCCCGATGGCTGACATCGTAGAAACACCTTGTTGATCGTGAACATCACTGTGTCTGTTAAAACCTACAAATATGCTGTGTATGGAATAATTCTATGTAAGACCAAACAGGGACTCCGCTTCTGTCATGCTGAGGTCAATGTCGTGGACGTCAGTGTCGACGAAGTACTCTTAGGCAGGCGTACGATACGCGTTTCCTATGTGCAATCCGAACTTCCAGCAGTGAAATCTGACACAGTACTCGGGCTGTACGTTATGGTCCACGGCCATATTGCACATAATTGGACCTAGTTTCGGATATCCTATCCCAAACGGCGTCCGACATTCCATCATTGACCTCCGAAGCTACCTACTACAGTAACTACAGATCAGTGGATGTCGTCCAATAATCTCATACGGCAGCCAACCTCAACTTGTTCTGGGTGCGCCAAAGAAGGCCACCTTCGATCTAAATGCCTAAAAAGGTGTATTACGAACTCCAAAGCCGCCAACCGGGCACCACGTCTCAAGTAACGGTGCTACCGGTGACCTACGCCTCACCGCGTCGGCGCCTGGACGCTACGACTGAGCATGAGACCATAGCACTATGAACGGTCTGCCGCCTTGGCTGGCCGTCGACCCCGATCGGACGTTCCCGACACTGCCGATCACTGTTCCGATCCTCAGAAACAAGATGCAGATCGACTCGCTCATCCTTCGTAAGGTGGCCTTCCTCCCAGAGACACGCAACTCCCTGCCGTCGTCGGACGTAGGAGGTCGCACGAGGAAACACCATTCACCGAAAAGTCCGAAGCGTCGCAAGAGAAGGCACCGCACCATCTCTAGCCAACAGGAGATGTTACCAAGAGGAGATGTTACAGGCTGAAGACGAGACCGCTGAGAATCCGAACGACACCCACGAAACCGCCACCGCAGAAGTAGACGATGTGGGTGTGGCGACGTATACCAGTGTGACTGCGCCTGTCCCCCCACAGCACTGGGAGAGCGTCAAACTTCTTAAACGATTTAGCTCTGCCAATATCACATCACAAACCACTGTTCAATGTTGAGAAGACCATGCAGACATACACCAGCGCCCACCTATATGACATGGACGAAGAGGAGGTCGAGGGGTAAAACCGAATATTAGGATTTGCGACGTCGATGCCCCTCCACTGATCATACTTACGAAACCCTACGGGGCGAGTGGAATGACATTGTACCACGACGTCCACATCTTTCTACTGACGCCTTGGCAGACTTGCCTCCAGTGGTAAGCCACCAGGTCTCTCAGGTAGCAATGGTCAACCCCAGCAATATCAGTTCACTGCTGAAAATCCAACTTTTGAGGGAAATGTTCTGGGCTTGTGACACAGATTTCACCCTCCTGCAAGAAGTTCACATGGCCAGTCTGCCAGATACAAAACGCTTACCACCCACACCTCCACAGCTGGTCCCATATCAAAGGACTAGCCATCTACATTTGTGAAGGGATTCTTGTTGCTGATGTCACCCTAGCATAAGCTAGGCGTATTGCACTCATTCCCGTGGGGATGAACTTCAATTGATGGCTGAAATGGCTCTGAGCGCTATGGGACTTAACTGCTGAGGTCATCAGTCCCCTAGAACTTAGAACTACTTAAGCCTAACCTAAGGACATCACACACATCCATGCCCGAGGCAGGATTAGAACCTGCGACCGTAGCTGTCGCGCCGTTCCAGACTGTAGCGTCTAGAACCGTTCGGCCACCCCGGCCGGCTTCAATTGCTGACTACACCCCTCCAGTACAGCCCAACAATATGAAAGGGCCCAGTTTTATGATGAAGAGAGCGCTCTCCTGTTTTCATGGCGAGACAAACACTGCCTGCTAGGAGGTGATTTTAACCGTATTGGGCACCAAAAAGATCACGCTCCACACTATTCTACATGCCAGTTACTACTTTCAGTGGTGCAGGGCCTCTTCCTCATGGGATTTTATATCTGCAATACAGGACGCTGAACGCTGGCCACTAGCTTTTCTGCCCATTGCACATACACATACTTGGTTTTTCTCCAATCAGTATGGTGCAAGCATGTGCCTTGGAAACTCAATGCGTGTCATCAGCAAGTAAGCGAATTTTGGGCAGCCTGTGAGTGATACCATTCCAGCTATGGCTCAGTCTTGACACCGTGAATGGACTCCACGAAACCAGTGATCCAGAGGGCACTGATGTAGTACAGAAAGGACTAGGCTGAATGATATCACAACATCGTAATCCTCCAAGGTCTGGATGCCGAGCAGCCAACTCCAGACAACTAGATGGAAAGGCACGGAACTAAGGTGACGATAATTCCACTACCATGCCGCAAACTAGTGGGGATCGTGATATCGACCCGATGCAGCGACCAGGTGGGACTTGAAATTCCGTCCACGGATCAAATACTGTCCAATGGACTAGGGGGTGGTCGCCAGCTCATCGACACTTTGTTCACACCATGTGACCTGCAGATGACCAACCAGACTGACATCGTTAATATACTCATCAAACACTACCAAACCACTTATAACGAAGAGGACGCTGACAACGGTGGACACGACTAGCGATACGTCACATGCTTTCTCAACCACACAAAAGTGTGTGCTTTAACAGTGGTGGTCACACGAGACAAAATCGACGACATTGATGATTTATCAATAGAGTTTTATGAGGCTTTCTGAGGGCTCATGGCATCGTGGTGGACGACTATATTGCAGAAACTGACCACATCTGATCAAAAAGTCCCATCCACCTTTGTCATTCAGATGCAAAAGACATCCCACAGTTCAACGGTCATGAACTATCGACTGATCACCCTACTCTACGCAGATTTGCCCTATTACTGGCAATGCATCTCCGAATGATGCTCCCTCACGTCCTTCCTCTAGGGCAGACGACGCCTGGGTGGCAGGTGAACAGACATGCTGCCACAGTCGAATACTGTGACTCAACTGCAAAGGCGCCAACCTGCAAATTCCACACAGCGGTCGTCGCTATACATTTCGATAGTGCCATCGATAAAGTGCGGCACCATTTTCTGTTTCCATTGACAGACGGCGTGGGCATTACACCTCCCTTCACCGACGTCCTCCAGCACCTCTACCTGGTGCCAGCTTCTGAGTAAAAGCAATAGACGTCCGTCAAGGGAAGTCTACAGCTGCCACTCAATTCGGCAAGAGTACATCTTCTCTACAATCCTTTGCGATATTGTCTTGGAGCGCCTCGTTGGGGGCTGTCGGCAGAGATTTTTGGACTCACCCTTCTTCTACACATCTTTTGTTCCTGGGCATATCTTGATGACAACTTATTCCTCATCCACATTGAGATTCTAGCACTCCTCGAATTGGTTATGTATTATGGAGCTTTTGTAGACACTGCAATGAACATGGCGAAATATTCTGTGACATACGCTGGACAATGGCTGCAGGAACGTGAGATGGCAGCCCGGCCGCTAGTGTGGACTTTCTGGTATCTGGACATTACTTTTACCCTCACCATCACACGAACGTTAGCAACGAATTTCTGTGGCTTGTTACACATCGTCGCAACGATATCCGTCAGAATCTCCTGTGCCACTAGAACAGACTTCCCCGACGTTACTTCCTCAATCGTTATGTCGCATCAACGTTGGTCTGCATCACTTAACTGCTCCCTCTGCAGACACCGATTGTGCGCAACCTTCAGGCAGCTCTTGGCTGCTATCTTACAGTAAAGTCTGTAAAGAGACTCTTACTGTCTCCATAGGATAGTGGCCTCGGACTCGCCAATATCTGGATGTGAGCTGCTGACTTGTACATGAATGGTATAAGAAAAAAGTGGACCGGATGGAGCACATCCCTAACACGCAGCTTGCCTGAGGTCCCGCCTGCGCCTGCCTCACTAGTGGCGTCGGCCAGCTGGATCATGCCTCACCTGTCTTTACGGCGATTCGTGCAGCAAATGGCTGCCTGCTACATCAAGAGCAGCTTCATGGGATCGAATCGCGAATGTTCTTAGACCCGGGAGACACAAATTTTCCTGCCGCCAAATAATTATCATGCCATTACGTGGGTAAAGTAGCGGGCGATTCCCTTCTCGACTTCTGAAACTATTTCGAAGCAGTCCAAAAATTGCTCGAACACCCGCCATGTTACCGCCTGTTACCTGCCAACTGTCTTCAAGGGCCTTGTCACACCCCCACTTAGTTGGGGAGTACCGGGCCTGAGGACACTCACCCTGTCCTCCGGCACTGTCTGAGGTGCAGCTGCCTATGATCGGATCTAGCCGACGACCTCTGTGGATAGGAGAGAGAGCCATAATTTTTTCCAGTTTTCTGGTTCTTTTCTTCGACACAGGTGACGTACGCCTCACGTTGTTTCATAATAATAGTGAAAAAATAAAAAATGTAGTAAAAATAAACAAAAAACGAAATAAAAAAAGACTAGAGACTTAAGTTGATTCCTATGTCTCTCCGTTTCCTGTGACACAGTGGCCCGGTGGCAACGAGTGGTCACATTGGCCAGGCTTCAGGTTTCGATCCCCGCCACTCTGTCCCTCGAGCCACCACCGGTCCTATCCGTAAAAAAACAAGAAAACGGTAAGCGCGTCTGACTGCCATGCAGAGTGCCCAGGTTCGAGATTTTCTCCACCCGAGAACTGGTTGGTGTGTTGTCCTCATTATCGTTTCATCACCTTCTACACATAACTCGCCCAATATGGTGTCGACTGAAAAGACAACTCGGCGGCCGAACTTCCCCAGTTGGGGACTTCTGATCATCAATGCCACACGATTATTTGATTTCATTTCACGTATAATAGTGCAAAATGGAAAAAAAATTTCAGCCAGAGGGACAATACTATAGTACTTTTATGTAGCATACGTGCGATGTTTATAGACAATGATACAGATAACGTAATGTATTTCGCAACAATGTTTGTAAAATTGATCATATGACCATATACCCTGTTGGGCCAAAACATCATGAGTACCTGCTTAACCGCTTCTTTTTTCGTATTAGAATAAAATACATTTCTGATTCCACATATCAAGAACTAGACAATTTGTTGGTAGGTTTGCAGAGGTACGTCGCATTGGATTTATTCGCACAGGTCATGTAATCCGTGTAAATAACAGGCCACTCATTTGCGTACTCGGTGATGGTACCCGATAGTGACCAAGATAAGCTCCATAGGATTTACATCAGGCAAATTTGGTCGACAAGACAACAACGTTAGTTCACTCTACTGCTCCTGGAACCAGTGTAACACGGTTCTGGCTCCGAGACACGAACAGTTATGCTGGTGAAAGATTACGTCGCCTTCGCGGAACATGTAAAACGTGAAGGGATGCAGGTAGTTCGCAGCTGTCAGCGTGGCTTCGATTACTACTGTAGGTCCCATGCAAACATCGGAGGATGTCTCCCACAGCAGTGTAATGCTCCCACCACTATGTGTCCGTGGCGCGATACACGTTTCGAGCTGCCGTTCACCTCCTTGACGCAGTTCGTGGAGACGACCATCGACCTAGTGTAGCAAAAATGTGATTCACCCGAAGAGGTGACACGTTTCGACTGATCGACGGATGAGTTTCGATGGTCCCTTGTCCATAGCTATCGTAATTGACGATGTCGTTTGGTCTACATGGCAACAGGTAGGAGTGGTCTCCTCCGAAACACTACGTTCAACAATGTATGATGAACAGTGGGCTCCGAAACACATGAACGTTCACTAACATTGCTTTCTTTCGGCAGAGACGTCACAAACCGCCATCTATGCCACTTTACAGAGCAGGCAACCTTTGAACCACTTGTTCTATGAAGAGTCGGTGATGCCGAACCACATTGCCCCCAGAGGTAGTTTCCTTTCGTTGATGTACGAGAGTAACACGTGAACATTCGACGAGCTTCACAAATTTCGACATACTCGTTCAAAGGTCGGCGTATTAAGAATCCACTCTTTGTCAAAGTCGCTTATCTCAATGAATTTTTCGATTTGCAAGACATTTGTTCACTGGGGTAACCTCCAGTCCGTGTCTGTTCCGCTTACATACTTTTGCTACCGCATCACGTGCCCGTCAAGCCACCAATCGGCATCCAGTGTAGCGATGGGCAGTGGTCATGTTTCGGTTTACAAGTGTAAATGTAATTTACATTGAAAAGCCAAAGAAAATGGTAGAGGCAGGAGTATTCAAATACAGAGATATGTAAACAGGCAGCATACGGCGCTGCGGTCGGCAACGCGTTTATAAGAAAACAAGTGTCTGGCGCAGTTGTTAGATCGGTTAGTGCTGCTACAATGGCAGGTTATCAAGATTTATGTGAGTTTGAAAGTGATGTTACAGTCGCCGAGGTAGCGATGACGTGGGGATTTTCCCGTGCGACCGTTTCGCTAGTGTATCGTGAATATCAGGAATCCGGTAAGTCATCAAATCTCCGATACTGCTGCAACCGAAAAAAGATTCCGCAAGAACGGGACCAACGACGAATGAAGAGAATCGTTCAACGTGACAGAAGTACATCACTTCTGCAGAGTGCTGCAAGTTTCAATATTGGACCCTCAACAAGTGTCAGCGAGCGAACCATTCAACGAAACATCATTGATATGGGCTTTCGGAGCAGAAGGCCCACTCGCGTACCCTTGCTGACTCGACGACACAAGGCTTTACGCCTCACCTGGTCCCGTCAGCACCGATATTGTGCTGTTGATGACTGGAAACATGTTGCTTGGTCGTATGAATTTCGTTTCAGAGTGTATGGAGTGTATGGACTAGTAAGGGTATGGAGACATCCTCATGAATCCGTGGACTGTACATGTCAGCAGGAGAATGTTTAAGCTGATGGAGGCTCTGTAATAGTGTGGGTCGTGTGGAGTTGAAGTGTTATGAGACCCCTGACACACCTAGATAAGTTTCTGCCGTGTGACTCGTACGTAAGCATCTTGTCTGATCACCTCCATTCATTCATGTCCATTGTGCTGTCCGATGGATTTGGGCAATTCCACAAGGACAATGCGACAACCCACACTTCCATAATTGCTACAGAGTGGCTGCAGCACTACTCTTCTTAGTTTAAACACTTCCGCTGGCCACCAAACTCCCCAGACATGAACATTATTCATCATATCTGGGATGCCTCGCTACGTGCTGTTCAGAAAAGATGTTCATCCCCTCGCACTCTTATGGTTTTCGAAGATGCTGCGCCAGGTGGAATGTGCGCAATGGAAATATTGAACGTGAAAGTGAACGTTTGGCCCTGTTTGACTGCCCCCTGAAGCAGATTTTAGGATTTCTTAGTGGTGATATTATCTCCTCGTTCTTGCTCTTTAACATATAAATTATAACATAACCATAAATGAATGTTTAAGGGAACTAGTAACTAGTAAATGATAAATGTTACTTCTGCTTATACATTTATTGTAGATTAAAACGCCTTTATACAATTACGAATATTTATACATCAATTTGCAATGGACATAAAGAGATACAAATGGATTTCCTAAATGGCTGCGCGATCTAATATAAATAACGCGAGATGATTGACATCACCTACGTACCAAACACTAGAGGACACTACTTTCAAAGATGATCTACAGTGGTGTGCAACCTCAGTAGGAATAAAATTTACGTGATCACAGCTGTTTGTTTTTATAGCCCTAATAAGCCGAAGCAACTAACAATATCACCGTATGTACTGCGTCCGGTGCGTCGGACTGATGGTTCTCGTAAGCGTCTGCGACGATGGAAGACTCCACCCACAAAATAAAACACTTTCAAACACTATGACGGCAGAAGGCGGTCCTCTGACTATTATAACCTAACACTGTCCTCTTCTGTGTTCTACAGACAGGAAATGCGATCTCCCAGCCACAAAGACGGAATTCAGATAATTTATCAAAGTGAGTGTAGACAGAAGAAGCGCTCTCAATCACTGAACGTTGCGTTCGCCTCCTTACCCGGAGGCGAAGTCCAGAATCATATAAGTTTGCAACATCACAGTACCTAACCGTTATAACTATAAAATCTCCTGAGAGCAAAGTCAACAAGTCCGTCTGTACCAACAACAGCTGATAATAAGCGACCGTCAAACCCAGGCGCTCAAAACGGAAGTTCTTCTCTCCACTGCCACGAAGCTCGGCTCCCCTCCCTTGTAACTCAGAAGCCGAATCGTATTCTCGAAACAGCGGAATATTCTGCCTCTCTACAGATTCTCCCGAACGTCGACCATCCTTATTTTAGTCTTTTGTCGTCCAGCGCGGAGAGTTATTGTTGTCTTCAGTCCAGAGACTGGTTTGGTGCAGCTCTCCATGCTACTCTATCCTGTGCAAGCTTCTTCATCTCCCAGTACCTACTGCAACCTACATCCTTCTGAATCTGTTTAGTGTATCCATTTTTTGGTCTCCCTCTACGATTTTTACCCTCCACGCTGCCCTCCAATGCTAAATTTGTGATCCCCTGAGGCATCAGAACATGTCCTGCCAACCGGTCCCTTCTTCTTGTCACGTTGTGCCACAAACTCCCCTTCTCCCCAATTTTACTCAATATCTCCTCATTAGTTATGTGATCTACCCATCTAATCTTCAGCATTCTTCTGTAGCACTCTCTTGAGTAGTCCCCGCTCAAAGATCCAAATGGAGGACTATTTTACCTCCGGAATATTTTACCCAAGAGGACCCCATCATCATTTAACCATACAGTAAAGCCGCATGCCCTCGGGAAAAAATTACGGCTGTAGTTTCCCCTAGCTTTCAGCCGTTCGCACTACCAGCACAGCAAGGCCGTTTTGGTTAATGTTGCAAGAACAGATCAGTCAATCATCGAGACTGTTGCCCCTGCAACTACTGAAAAGGCTGCTGCCCCTCTTCAGGAACCACACGTTTCTCTGGCCTCTCAACAGATACCCCTCCGTTGTGGTTGCACCTACGGTACGGGCATCTGTATCGCTGAGGCACGCAAGCCTCCCCACCAACGGCAAGGTCCATGTTTCATGGAGGCACGCCTATCAAACGATACCTAATTCCGGTTGTAAATCACAGCACAGTATACAGATGATTGCTTGTAAGGTGCGAAATTATAGCCACCTTACAGTTTTATGGACAGCGCTGCAGGATTCATGGAGAATTTCACTCGAGCACTACTTCTGACATTAGTCGAGTCCATGACAAGTCATGTCGCGACACTTCTGCGTGCTGACAGGGGCCCTAACACGATATTAGGCAGGTGTACTAATTTCTTTGGCTCTTCAGTGTAACTAACTTAATAATTTGTCTTCACAATATTTCTGTGTGTCCCGAATAAAGTGTTAAATCAATGTATAATTCATTCCTCTGGTTCTGTTTCCCCACTTAGGATATTTTTATACTGCAGACACCTTTTCCTCTCACTTACTTTTCTGTTTCAGAATACTTGAAGTATGTATACACTGGTTGTAGCATCTGGGTGCAGAAGCAGAAAGTTGTTAATACGTTTCACCTTTCACAGGAAAGGGCCTGTTTTGAAAACAAACCTAAATGAAACGTATTTACAGCGCTGTAGCCGGTAGTGCTACCTCCTATGTGCTGCTGTCGCAGTCCTCAATCCAAGACGCAGCTCTCCAAGTTAGTTCAAGCTCTGCAAGTCGCTGCGTCTCTGCATAAGTACTGTAACTTTTCCTGTGTGGAAAATTTTAACGAAATATAGTGGAAAATACCGACGACTCGCAATGACGTGAAATACAATAGCCTACAATACGGGACTGTGTTGCTGTTAAGTCAGATGGAATTCGGCATGCTACACTGGCTGTCCAACTCTGGTTTATACCGTCCACCAGCTAACAAGGTCAAAATTTCGAGTACTTGATGCGACAATAGCAACAATGAACACACGCGGAGTACGTGATCTCTGCTTTCATATGGAGAGAGCGGCAGACATTGTGTGGTAAATCTCCTTGTGAGGGAGGGAGGGGGGGGGGGGGACATTCGCTAGTCTGTGGCGCTGTAATGCTGTTAGACCCCCTACAACTGGAGTAGGTGCCACACAAGAAGACCCTGAGGCCCTTCCCCGTATATAGTTCATTTAAGCAAAACATGGCTGGCATAATTTGACAAAGATATAAATTAAAAAGTTACTCGGATACATCGGAGTACTATGGGACTTAACATCTGTGGTCATCAGCCCCCTAGAACTTAGAACTCTTTAAACCTAACAAACCTAAGGACATCACACACATCCATGCCTGAGGCAGGATTCGAACCTGCGATCGTAGCAGTCGCGCGGTTCCGGACTGAGCGCCTTAACCGCGAGACCACCGCGGCCGGCTTAGGGCGTTAGTGCCGAACCAATAGTTGGCAGTGTCGCCACGCAGATTGGCCACATTGCCTGTAACGTTGAACTTCTATAGGTTCTAGGAGTTGAGTCAAGAAGGAATAACATCTCAAGCACAACGCGGCAGAGCATGCAGCACTTTCAAGTACACGTAGTAGAATACGACCTGTTGTCTGTCAGATACTGGGAGCAGGGAGAAAGAGAAAATGAGGCATCTCAGGCACCTCAGAGAGACAGGAGTGTTGGTGAGAAGAAGGTGCATAATCCTAAATAAACTAAGTTTGTGACGAATGTACAGTTTGCGATGGTGACTGGTTTATTACCACATTATATTTAGCTGGTAGGAGTTTGGTGGACGTGCGGATGGTGGTGGGCATACGGGAATACGACATGTAATGTGCAAAGCATACATGTTCAATCTGTGGATAAAAGCGAACTGAAATTGGTGCACGTATCTCAGATTATCCGTTGAAGCGCTGAGGGTAGGACTTTCATAGCACTCGTGCCTGGTGTTGAGGCTGTAAACGTAGACAGAAGGGCAAAACTGCAAAATTACTGCCAGTAACTCTACATCGAAAGGAATTTGGGGTTTCGGCTGATTGTTGATATTCTCCATGTAAATTAACGCCTACTGTCTGAGTTGTGATGGGAATGGTGTGATAATGACTGAAACAGAAGAAATCAGTTAAACTTTGTGCTGCGACCGGGACTAGAACCCGGGTCTTCTTGGTTGCTAGGCAGAAATGTTAACCATTACACCACCACGGCACATTGGTAGCGATTTAATGAGATGGCAATCAAAGTTCATCAATTACACGTGCGCTGCCTATACGTGGAAATTCTTTTGAGGACAAAACAAGTTTTGTGTGGAATCTCTGAATACATGAAAACTTAATCAGTTTCTTTTAATAAACTGATTACGTAATCCTATTGAACTTCTCGTTTCGTGATCAAAAATGTAGTGTTAGGGATTGAGGTAACCAAACAAATTACTCATATTCACTTACACTGTAAGAGTACGCACTATTCCTGATAACTGTAAATGTGCTCTTTCCATTGGTGACGCTTATTGGATTCATCAACTGAATACGCACAACAATAAATTTTTGTTCCTACGGAAAGTAGTACCACTTCTGTAACAATACTTGGAGAAACTCACTTCCTTTCCGATAGTAAAATGTCAGCAACCATAACACACAAAGGAATTTTCAGTATTATCGTAATCCTTAGGCGACAAACAACGACGAAGATTGAAATATATAAAATATTTGCTGGGCCGGAGGAATGTAACTCCACAGAAAACACCTGATACAGCAGCGTAAACTCTCACGAAGAAAGAAACGTATTGCGTTGGAGCGCCTGATTTCACTTCGTCTACCGAAACAGTGCTTCGCATTTTCATGAAGTTTCGAAATGGGTTCTGAAGGACGCCGCTTCAGAAAGAATTTTGTTAATTAGAAGGAACAGAAATTACCAAGTAAACGAATAAGAGCTGGAAAACGTTCTCTTGAGGCTCACCTCAGATGGAGAACAGACTTTAGATGTTTCGCTACAATAAACGTTCGCATGGAAGACAAAACTTGACGATTGGCAATTATGTTAAAGTATGACATGCCTCGTTCCCGAAAACAAGTAATGAAGGAGTACTGGGTTTTGATTATTAATAGGACATAAGTGTGGCTTATTACTATCAGCGAAGGTTGTGTCATGAAGTTTGTATGAAAAGTACCGTCTGCTTTTGTTATGTAGAACATAAAATTTCACAAAGCAACCGCAGCTGTGTGTTACCACTGTTCGAATAATGACGACACAATCTCGTATATCTGAGCGGGAAATCAGATTAATGTTTAACGGTCCACATTAATGGCAATTATCTCGTAATTTCATGGGCTGTAAAACCAATGTTTATTACTATTCAGCGTTAAACTCGACGAAGGGAATTTATTAATTTGAGGACGTAGGCTTTATGAAAGGAAAGAAACGTAATTTTAAGAACGATTATTCAGAGAAATTATCCATATCAGAAGTTGACGGCCGTAAAATGCGAAGGAAACACGTAGTTATGTAACTTTTAAACGGTCATTTCCATTTACATACAGTTCTTACGATGCCTAAACGTTAGTAATAACAGCATCGTTAGCAACAATAGAGTTCGTTACCCTTTCAAGATCGAGGTGATAAGAAGCGGAGGAATGGAAAAGGAAACGGTAGTGTTGCGTGGAGAGGAAAAACCCGACGTTCAGCTTTATCGATTTGAGTAAAACACATGTGGCGGTCTGAATTTCACTCTCGCGAAGTGCCGGTGCAGTGCTTCAGTCACCGCGGCACTTTTCACTCACATACAGATTACGCTTAGTTTATTTATGTGATACTTCGAAGAGTGACGTCTGTTATCATTAGAAAACAAAAACTAACGAGATCAATGAAGATATTTAGATCATAGAACGATTGTTTCAAATGTCGCGTACACTAACCAATTCTGTTGATTCTTCCTCTAGTGAAGACAGATACAAGAGCAATATAAATAATTAATTCAAGCAGCGATTACAATTACATTTCTGAAACATATTCCTTCCGTTGATGTGTAAAATTCTTCATCTGAGTCTGAAACAATTAAAACCAGTAGTTTTAGAACGCGTAGTTATTATTTTCCATCCCTTTCGCTGAGAGGTCAGCGGTGTGAGGCAAGACAACGATCTTATCCCATGATCAATGAAAATTCTAGCCAGTGTCAGGTTACACACTTAGGCGACTTATATTCATGGTCATCCTCATTTCTCTACAACAGGGAACTACCAGCAATTAATCAGAGTCACCACTCCGCTCCCCCTCTCCCCCATCCCCACACCTCCACTCACGCGGCAAAATGAGATTCTAGCAACCGATCCCCATCGTGATCTTCGTAACTGGGGCACTTGAGTGAGCGGAGTTCACTCTGAAGCTGTACAGCGTAGGGAGAGGATCACACGGTTTATATGTTAATAACAAATTATTGTAATTATGTTAAGTCACATCAGTCCACGTCTATTTGTAAATGTTGTTGTTGTTGTCTTCAGTTCTGAGACTGGTTTGATACAGCTCTCCATTCTACACTATCCTTTGCAAGCTTCCTCATCTCACAGTACCTACTGTAACCTATATCCATCTGAATCTGCTTAGTGTATTCATCTCCCTCTACGACTTTTACCCTCCACCCTGCACTCCAATTCTAAATTTGTGATCCCTTGATGCCTCAGAACATGTCCTACCAACCGGTCCCTTCTTCTTGTCAAGTTGTGCCACCTATACCTACTCATTAGTTATGTGATCTACCCATCTAATCTTCAGCATTCTTTTGTAACGCGACATTTCGAAAGCTTCTATTCTCTTCTTGTCCAAACTATTTATCCGTCCATGTTTCACTTCCATACATGGCTACACTCCATAAAAATACTTTCAGAAACGACTTTCTGACACTTAATTCTACATTCGATGTTAACAAATTTCTCTTCTTCAGAAACGCTTTCCTTGCCATTGCCAGTCTTACATTTTATATCCTCTCTACTTCGATCATAATCAGTTATTTTGCTCCCCAAATAGCAAATACTACTTTAAGTGTCTCATTTCCTAATCTAATTCCCTCAGCATCACCAGACTTAATTCGACTACATTCCATTATCTTCGTTTTGCTTTTGTTGATGTTCATCTTATATCCTCCTTTCAAGACACTGTCCATTCCGATCAACTGCTCTTCCACATCCTTTCCTGTCTCTGACAGAATTACAATGTCATCGGCGAACCTCAACGTTTTTATTTCTTCTCCATGGATTTTAATACGTACTCCGAATTTTTCTTTTGTTTCCTTTACTGCTTGCTCAATATAAAGATTGAACAACATCGGAGAGAGGCTAGAACGCTGTCTCACTCCCTTCACAACTACTGCTTACCTTTCGTGCCCCTCGACTATTATAATTGCCAACTGTTTTCTGTACAAATTGTAAATAGCCTTTCGCTCCCTGTATTTTACCCCTGCCCCCTTTAGAATTTGAAAGAGAGTATTTCGCTAAGTCTTCAAATGCTAGAAACGTAGGTTTGCCTTTCCTTAATCTATTTTCTAAGATAAATAGTAAGGTCAGTGTTACCTCACGTGTTCCAACATTTCTGCGGGATCCAAACTGATCTTCGCCGAGGTCAGCTTCTACCAGTTTCTCCATTCGTCTGTAAAGAATTCGCGTTAGTATTTTGCAGCTGTGATTTGTTAAACTGATAGTTCGGTGATTTTCACATCTGTCAACCCCTGCTTTCTTTGGGATTGGAATTATTGTATTCGTCTTGAAGTCTGAGGGTATTTGGCCTGTCTCATACATCTTGCTCACCAGATGGTAGAGTTTTGTCAGGACTGGCTCTTCCAAGGCCGTCAGTAGTTCCAATGGAATACAAAATTGTTAAGACTTTCGTGGCCACTTGTTGACAAACTGCTTATTTGCTTCTGTCTCGGGTTCTTCGGCCGACGTTCGTGTGATGATTTTGCTGACGTTTCGCCAGCACGAGTGGCTGGCATTGTCAAAGCTTCACCCTCCATTGCCGGAGGTGAACTGGAGCCGGGCTCGCGGCCGCAGACTATATGTACCTTGCGCGCCAACGTCCGAGGGCTTCTCCGCGGTCATTTCCGCGGTCATTTCCGGTGCGTTTCTCCTCTTGCTACCTGCTACGGTCGTTCTCTGCAGTACGGGAAGCCAGGAGCCGTTTACCTTAAGGCTTTCTTCTTTCTTGTTGAAGCTGTTCCCGTGTTTGTGTATTTCTACAGCTTCTCTGTACAAGCGGGTGTGATAGTGCTTCTCTACAGCCAGAACTTCCGTGTCGGTGAATTTTATTACATGTACCTGGTCGGTCTCACTCAGTGCGTGTTCTGCCACGGCCGATTTTTCCACCTGTCCCAACCTGCAATGTCGCTTATGTTCTTTGATCCTGGTGTTGATTGATCTTCCAGTCATTCCGACATAAACTTTCCCGCATGTGCATGGTAAGCGGTATATTCCTGACATTGCAAGTGGGTCCCTTTTATCCTTTGCCGATCTAAGACATTCTTTGATCTTCCCCACGTGCGGCTGGAGCAGAGAGGCCAAGTGTTTTGCCAGTTTATATGTCGGTGAGCCAGGAGCGCTAACAATCGGTCTTAATGGAACGTTGTTCTTATGGATCTTAGGTAATCCATACAGGCGAGGTGGTAGGGCTTCTGTGTTGCGCAGGTATCTCTGTATGTCCTCCGGAACAGAAGATGCCTTGATTAACCGATTCGTATTCCGTGTGATACGCTGCGTCGGATCTGCGCTTAGTTTTCGGTACGTCGTCGGATCTAATAGGTCTCGGATCTTTTGTTCATAATCTTCGGTCTTCATTACGACGGTCGCATTCCCCTTATCGGCAGGCAGTACCAATATACTCTTGTCAGCGTTAAGATTCTTAATAGCTTGTACTTCTTCTTTCTTCAGATTGCATGCTGGTGGTTTAGCTGAAGACCGCACGTGGGGAAGACCGACACGTACGTAAAGGACTCAGGACATTTCATCGAGAAGCTGAAGAAACTAAAACTTGCACCAAACGACATCCTGGTCAGCTTTGATATTGTTTCTTTGTTTACGAAAGTGCCACTCAGTGACGCTCTGGAGCACATCGGTTCCATTTTCCCGCAAGACATCATGAAGCTCTTCCATGCCTGTCTCACCACGAGCTATTTCACGTGGAATGGCAATTTCTACGAACAGCTGGAAGGCGTTGCCATGGGTAGTCCTCTTAGTCCAGTGGTGGCCAACTTCTTCATGGAACATTTCGAAGCACAGGCACTGGACTCGGCGACTTGTAAACCTAAGGTGTGGTACAGGTACGTCGATGATACTTTCGTCGTGTGGAGCCATGGTGAAGAACAGCTCGGTGACTTCCTAAGACACTTGAACAACCTCCACGCCAACATAAAATTTACCATGGAAGTGGAAAAGGACAAAAAACTACCATTTCTAGATGTGCTGGTCACAAGGGATGGCCAAAACCTGGGACATAGCGTGTACCGAAAACCGACGCACAAACTGTCAAACCACCACCCGAGCCAGAAAAGAGGCATGATTCAGACGCTCGTAACGCGAGCAGCACGAATATGTGAGCCGCAGCACCGTGACGCGAAATGCAACACCTGGAAAGTGTTCTGAGGAGCAATGGGTACTCCACAAATGATATTAGAAGTGTAACAGAGCCAAACCACCGGCGAAGTAAGAAACCAGAAAAAGAAATGTCGGGCACGGCCTTTCTGCCATACATTCCCAGAGTGACGGACAGAATCGGCCGTATATTACACAAGCACGGCGTAAAGACAATTTTCAAACCGACAAGGAAGATCAAAGAATGTCTTAGATCGGCAAAGGATAAAAGGGACCCACTTGCAATGTCAGGAATATACCGCTTACCATGCACATGCGGGAAAGTTTATGTCGGAATGACTGGAAGATCAATCAACACCAGGATCAAAGAACATAAGCGACATTGCAGGTTGGGACAGGTGGAAAAATCGGCCGTGGCAGAACACGCACTGAGTGAGACCGACCAGGTACATGTAATAAAATTCACCGACACGGAAGTTCTGGCTGTAGAGAAGCACTATCACACCCGCTTGTACAGAGAAGCTGTAGAAATACACAAACACGGGAACAGCTTCAACAAGAAAGAAGAAAGCCTTAAGGTAAACGGCTCCTGGCTTCCCGTACTGCAGAGAACGACCGTAGCAGGTAGCAAGAGGAGAAATGCACCGGAAATGACCGCGGAAATGACCGCGGAGAAGCCCTCGGACGTTGGCGCGCAAGGTACATATAGTCTGCGGCCGCGAGCCCGGCTCCAGTTCACCTCCGGCAATGGAGGGTGAAGCTTTGACAATGCCAGCCACTCGTGCTGGCGAAACGTCAGCAAAATCATCACACGAACGTCGGCCGAAGAACCCGAGACAGAAGCAAATAAGCAGTTTCCAATGGAATGTTGTCTACTCCCAGGGCTTTGTTTCGACTTAAGTCTTTCAGTGCTCTGTCAAACTCAGTATCGCATCTCTCATTTCATCTTCGTCCACACCCTCTTCCATTTCCATAATATTGTCCTCAAGTACATTGCCCTTGTATAGACCCTCTATATACTCCTTCCACCTTCCTGCTTTCCCCTCTTTGATTGGATCTGGGTTTCCATCTGAACTCTTGATATTCATACAAGTGACTCTCTTTTCTCCAAAGGTCTCTTTAATTTTCCTGTAGTCAGTATCTATCTTACCCCTCGTGAGATAAGCCTCTAGATCCTTACATTGCCCTCTAGCCATCCCTGCTTAGCCATTTTGCAGTTCCGTGTGATCTTATTTTTGGGACGTTTGTATTCCCTTTTTCCTGCTTCATTTAGTGCATTTTTATATTTTCTCCTTTCATCATATAACATCCCAGCTTCCTCAACCAAATTATAACGTCCCAGGACTTTCTGCACCAAATTATAACATTTCAGCTCCTCAACACCAAATTAAAACGTTGCATTAGGAGGTGTCTGCTTCGTGCAAAAGGTCTTGAGTTCATATTGACGACAACAAGTAATTCTTCATTACAGACGTTTATTTACAAACAGAACTGACAGACTTCACAGACTCAACAACTGACTCTCCGAGCTAACCGCATTGCATATCTGAACTAAACTGAACTGGCAACTGACAACTCCTAGGTGTATTAATATCTTTCCAAACAATGAGAGTCTTTGACAATGTTTTGTTTACAATACGATAGCAATTCACGACTTAAAACTAAATTAGACATTACAGAATTTTAGTACCGATTAAAGTAAGTAAAAGGATCAGTACATATAAATTCTTACAAGCATAATTTCCAAATAGATTTTATAACATTTTTCTACCAGCTTCTGGATAACCTTCACCAGATTTGTACCGATGTTTCCAGAAATATCTTGACATTTGATTCTGGATATTTCTTGAGTGATTTAGAACAACTATCTATATGTAAAATGATTTAAATCGTGTTTCAAAACGCAAACAAATCTTTTTAGCAATATTTCTTGATACAAATCGTCTTTCGAAATTAGATTATGAAACAGTTTTCACAAGTTTTCGTATTTTTGCGATCATAATATAGAATTTCTCCATAGAAAGTTCCAGAAGTGTGCATTAAACGATCATTCACAGACTTTCTCTTTAGCTGGTGAGTTTTTAAAAGTATCTTGTCCATAGTATACGAAATAATTTAGCTCAAAACTGATAATTTATACAATTAATCAGAACTACAGCAAACAGTGAGTCTTTCTTTTACAAAATGAAATATAATTACAACATTGAATGAAAATAGGTTACTAACACTAATATATATTTACATTAATTCTATTTTTGTTCTTTCTGTGCAAAATGTCCTAATATTGACACAGTACAATATTTAAACATCACCAAAGTTTCCCTTTACATTTTGCATATCTGTATCGACATCCCCTAAAAGACTACAGTATCGAATACTTCAATATGTCCCAATATGTCCTGTAATTTTACACAACCCCCCCCCCCCCATCAGCACTTCCACGTGAAACACGGAAGGGTTGATGTCCTTGCATTACAAAACAGAAAAGTTTTACACATATCTTTGGTGTCTTTTTTCTTGAAGACCCGTGATCTTCTTCCTTGAAGGTCGGTGACCTTCTTCCTTAAAGGTCGGTATACCTCAATGCCACACACTGTATTTCAGTCTCATCTTCACAGGCCGTATGGTTTCCATATACACTGCAGGCTATCACAGGCTTCAATAGCACAGTCCGCTATGAATATACAGCATACAGTGGTCAAACCCAGTTAAACATTAGCAAAAGCATTTAATAGTCGGTGGACCGGTTTTTAAGGACACAGAAATTTGAATTCTCTAAAGTCTAATTACTCAAGAAAATTTACTCTAAATAATTTCTTAAAGCTAAGAGAGGATGGAGAAAATTGATTATACAGGATCACAGAATAAGTGTAAGATGCAATGCCAGAATACGAAAATGAAATATGACAATTGCATAGCTAGGGGACCTAGTGATCGCCAAACACTTAGCACACAAAGAATGTATGCTCCCCTGAGGAATCAGATAAATACAACATAACAAAGTATACAAAAATATCCTGGTAAGATTACATATAAAAGTCTATAAACATATATTATCTAAAATACTTTTTTACATTTTTTTATACAATTTCAGTTCGGTCACGTTTCGTAGGCCAAACAGTCTGCCAGAATTTGGGTAGACTAGACGGTAAGCATTCGTATGAGGATTGTCCTGAATCTTGAAAGGTCCAATGTATATGTCAAAAAACTTTTTTAATTCACCTCTGAGGGCTTTAGACTTCTCTTGTGTTTTAACAAGGACCAAGTCTTCAATTTTAAATTGAGTAGGCTTCAATCTATTGTCATGTCTACAATTCCTCTTATCACCTTGAGATTTCATGGTCTTTCTCACTATTTCCTCTCTCTCTTGAGTACTTAATGGTTTGCAGACTGGAAAATCAATGAAATCACTAATTGGATGTGGTGGTTTGCTATTATACTGTACTTCATAAGGCGAAAACCATGTTAAGGAATGCTGTAGGCTGTTCACAACATCTTCGAATTTCTCAACATAGTCAATCCTACTAGCATGATCAGTATTGCAGTAGGTTCTAAAGAATCGCCCAATTTCCCTCATGTATCTCTCGGAAGGGTTTCCTGACGGATGATAAGCTGAAATAAGAATGTGACTTATATTTTCATCTTCAACAAAAGCTTTCCATACTCCAGAAGTAAATTGAGTCCCATTGTCTGATAAGATTTTCTGAGGGTTTTCCAACCCTGCCAAAATAGTCTCCTCTGATTTCTGAAATAATGCTCTTACTGTTTGCCTTGCGAAGAGGGTATAACTTTATGAATTTTGAAAAAACATCAACCATAACAAAAATGTAGCAATAGCCTCCTCTGGTCTTCGGTAATGGTCCATATAAGTCGACAGCGAGTAACTCGTGTTGTTCTTTTGGTAAGATGTTTTGCATCAATCCTCGACAAGTTTGGTTGGATACTTTTACTCTTTGGCACCTGTCACAACCCGTCAAAATTTTTCTAATCCTCCTGGCTATGTTGTTAAAGTACACATTTTCTTGGATTTTCTGGATACACTTTTGAATCCCACAATGACCAAAACTTTCATGAATGTACTTGATGAGTACATTGATGTACTGTTCAGGCCAACATAATTTCCATACATCGCTATCTACACTGTTTCTCTTGAATAGAATCCCCTTGTAGATTTTGTAATAATCTCCCACTTTTTCATGTCCCTTTTTCCCTAAATAACTTTTGACCAGTTTACAGTTCTCATCGTGGTTCTGATTCCGTCGGATGTCATTACAAATGACTCTGATTTCTTGTTCATTGTCCACCCCTCTTAAATAGATAATTTTGAATTCTTTTTCACATTCCCCACTGTCATCTTCAAAGTCACCACCCACAGGTAGTCTAGATAAAGCATCAGCAACTACATTATCGGGTCCTCTAAGATATTTTATTGAGTAATTAAATTGTTGTAACAAGAGTGCCCACCTGGTAATCCTTTCATGATGCAACCTACATTCTTGAATATAAATTAATGCCTTATGGTCTGTGTAGACAACTACCTGGTTTCCCAATAAATAATTTCTGAATTTAGAAAATTCCCAGTAAATGGCCAAACGCTCTTTCTCGGTAACAGTGTATTGCCTCTCATGTTTTTTCAAGGTTCGACTAGCAAAAGCAATAGATCTGTGTTCTATTCTCCCATTTATATTTACTTCTTGGAAAAGGTGAGCACCTAGGCCATAATCACTACTATCTGCCATAATGCAAAAAGGTAAACTTAAATCAGGACAGTACAAAATTTGACTGTTACATAACTGTGTTTTTATTTCTTCAAAAGCAGCTTCACATTCCTGATCCCAAACCCACATTGCGTTTTTCTTCAGCAATCTGTTAAGATTTGGAGCATTTAGAGCTTGGGTACTAATGAACTTTCTGTAGTAACCGCACATCCCGAAAAATGACTTTAGTTGTTTCTTGGATTTTGGAATTGGGAATTTTGCAATTGCCTCGAGTTTTTCAGGATCTGGCAAAATACCTTCCTCAGAAATACTGTGCCCCAGAAACTTCAATTTTTTCATACCAAACTTACATTTAGATAATTTAAGTGACATTCCCCCTTTCCTTAATCTATTGCAAACCTCCCTCAAAGTATTAACATGTTCTTCCCAAGTTTCTCCAGTGATCAAAATGTCATCTACATACACAGTTAATTTTGATAAAAGATCTTTTCCCAAAACAAAGTCAAGTGCTCTAATGAATTCGGCTACTGAGACATTCAGCCCAAATGGTACCACACAATACTGGTAACATCTTCCCCCATACAAAAAGGCAGTATACTTTCTGGAATCATTTTCTAATTCTACTTGGTGAAATCCTGATGTGAGATCTAAACTGGTCATGTATTTCATTCTTTCAAATTTATGAAGTAATTCGTCTGTATTCTCGGGATGATCGGTCTCTCTTTCCAGATACACATTTAGGTGTCTTGAATCTAGTACAAGCCTGACACTGCCATCACGTTTTGCAACCACTACCAAAGGATTATTGTATTGAATCTTACTTCTCTCAATGATGCCCCACTCTTCCATCTTTTGAAGTTCCTTTTCTACATCTTTTCTCTTTGCAATGAGTACACTATAAGGTTTTATAAAGAATGGCTCATGTGGTTTTAATCTGAGTTTACATTGATAATTCTTTACTCTGCCAGGTCTATCATCAAAAACATCACAGTAATTCCACAATAATCTTCCTAACTCTACCTTCTGTACTTGGTTCAAATTATCTGATTCCCGTAATTTTTCTTGAACTATATCCCCATATTCTCCATCATCATAATCCTCAGTAATTTCCTCTACACAATAACCACTGTCTTTAGAAAATTTAACGTCCCTAATTTCAATTCCCTTATCAGCACAGTTTTGAACCGACATGTCAGTACTGGAACATACTCTTGTCTTAGGATCAATAAAGGTAAATAAACTCTTTTCCCAATCAAATGCTGCATTAGCTTTTAATATCCAGTCCATACCCAACAGTACATTCTCATTTAGGTCACTTATTACAAGACATCCTTGAGTAAACTGTACATCATTTATACTGAAGGACTACAACACCTGTCTATTAACAATTTTGCTCAGTTTGCCGGTAATGCCTCTAATTTTTATTCCAACAACTGGTAATTCAACAAAGTCTGGATCATGCTTAATTATATCTCTTAATTTGCTTGAAATGGCACTAATTGGACTCCCTGTGTCAATCAAACAATACCCTTCCCAACCTGCAGCTTTAATTTTTATGTATGGACTACCAATAGTGGTGTTTTCCCTTTCTTCCTGTTCTTCATACAGAAGATCTTCTGCTATCTCATCATACCTCTGTTCCATATTTAGGTTTTCTTTATTAGGCAATACTTTCTTCAAACTTCTAGGTCTACTGGAATTTACTGGAATGTCTGGATTACTATTTACCTCACACACATCCTGACTAGTACCTCGTTTGATGATTTCATTAGGCTTAAAAGCAGAAACTGGTTCACAAATTTCCCTTAATGTGATCTTAACATCATTGTCATCACTGTAATCTTTAAATTTGCCCCAAACAGATTTCAAAATAATCTCAGATGCATCAGCACAATCAACCCCCTGTCTCCTGATGTATTTCTAAGCTGAACTGGCACAATCTGATTCTAATGTGGAATGTAGTTAGAGTTCCTGGCACAACTATTCTCAACACTATTGCTTATAACATCCTCCTTAACTTCAACATTAACTATTCCATCCAATTCACCATCAAAATCTTCTAGTACATAATCACCATTAGCCTTAACATCAACATTATCATCATCATTGCCTGAGCTTACACTACAAACACTACTAGTATCACCAACATTACTCACAACACCATCTTCACCAACCACATCCACATAAATATCAGACTTTCCAGAAACTTCAGTACGAACATCATTATGACAACTTACATCTAAAACATCACCACACATAGGTTTGTACAATCCAAAATTATCAAAGTTATCCTTACCTTTCATTTCAGCATTAGGTGCTTCTTCTTGATTATATAAATTTGCAATTATATCATCTTCTAAGCCTACTTCATCAAAGGTAGCCTGGTTCCTATTACAGTTGTTTCTAGTATTTTCTCTGATGACATTCCAAAATTTCCTGTGAAATTTAATTTTTTCATTACCTCTATCTACAGATCGATCATAAGCATACTGTCTATACTGGTTAGGTCTCTGATTATAGTGCTGTCTGTTCCGGGTGAAATTAGCCTGATTTTGAAAATTCCTTGCCCCAAACTGACAGACTCCCAGTGGAGCATTTAGTCGTTTAAAGGCCTATGTCTGTCGTTTCCCTGCCTCGGGTTACCTTCTCTCATGTCATTACCCCAGAACCTGTTTCGATTTTCCCATTCTCTGTTTGAATTAAAGTGCTGATCATTCCTACCAAAATTTCTTCTGTCAGTGCTATTATAATTATCCCAGTTGTTGTTAAAGTTTCTTCGTTCACTATTATTGTTATTATTTCCACGGTTCGGTTCCCACCCTCTGTGTGATGAACCTACAAAGTCGTTAAATCTGTTGTTTTGTTCAAAGGCTCTATCAAGTTTGTCCACATATTTCAATAATTGTTCTATGGACTCATCTGGACCATATACTAAACCCCATTGTACTCTTTTCGGAAGTCTCCGTTTTAGTGCATCAATTTGAGTTAGCTCATCAAATGGCTTATCCAGATGCACTAATTTTTGCAACTGTTTCTCACAATAGGCTTTCATTGACCCATCAGATTCTCTGTAACTAGGACCATTCAAGAATTCACTTTTGATTCGAGCTTGCTCAGTTTCAGACCAAAATTTTGTTAGAAAACATTTTTCGAAATCTTCAAAGGACATTTCCGCGGAACAATTCTGATTGGCCCACGAAAGCGCCTCACCATCAAGTAATTTCTTTACAAATTTTATCTTAACACTATCTGTCATTATGGACGTGAACTGCTCCTTGCAGAATTGCATGAAGTCTTTTGGGTGTATATTCTTGTCACCGGGATAAGTTTTAATGGGAAAATTTCCCCATACTCCATTATAACTATTAGTAAAACCTTTTTGCAACATAGTTTCTTGTATTTCTACAAATTTTCTGTCTACAGTTTTTTCGACATTACCTACTCTACTACAAATTTCTGTGACCTTTTTCTCAGAATCAGATTTGAAAGATTCAATTTCGCTTTCAAAAAATCGTTTTGTCTGGTCAAATTCATTTCTCAATTGAGAATTTTCCTCATTTACAAAATCAACAAGTTTTGATTGGTTATTTGAAATTTCGTTACTTCAATCAGTTTCAAGGACAGAAATTTCGCTCTCAACCGTGTCCACGCGACAACTAAGTTCTTTTTGGTGTGACTCAAAAGTAATTCGCCATTCTTCGAGAACCTGATTAGTGTGAGCAATCTGTTCTGTATTTTGAATTTATTTCTGATTTTAAATAACACACAGCCTTCGAAATCGACCTGTCCATCTGTTGTTGTGTCTGTTCAATTTGTTGACGTAATTCGGCACGAGAATCGTCCATCTTCGAGTTTAACTCTGAAAACATTTGTTTTAACATTTCCAACATTCCTACACTTTCAGAAGCACTTTTCCTAATAGGTGTACTCGCTACACCGCTGTCAATACTGAAATCTGCGTCTTTTTCCATTATTTTAGGAAGCAGGTACTTATCTTAGTGTCCATCGGCGGTCGTTGGTGTCCGTGTTTTGCGAAATTTCTTCAATTCCATGATGATTTCGCTGGGTTGATTCACTCCTCTTCTTGTGACCCCAGAATCAACGTATTTACTTCTGAAGAATGACTGGTCCGTCGTATATCCTCTACTTGTGGTCCCAAAACAGACGTATTTTCTTCTTGTGATCCCAGAAGAGACGTATTTTATTTTGAAGAATCACTGGGTGGTCGTCAGATCCTCTGCTTCCTCCACCAAATTACAACATCCCAGCTTCCTCAACCTAATTATAACGTCCCAGGACTTTTTGCACCAAATTATAACATCCCATCTCCCTCAACTAAATTATAACATTTTAGCTCCTCAACACCAAATTAAAACGTTGCATTAGGAGGTGTCTGCTTCGTGCAAAAGGTCTTGAGTTCATATTGACGACAACAAGTAATTCTTCATTACAGACGTTTATTTACAAACAGAACTGACAGACTTCACAGACTCAACAACTGACTCTCCGAGCTAACCGCATTGCATATCTGAACTAAACTGAACTGGCAACTGACAACTCCTAGGTGTATTAATATCTTTCCAAACAATGAGAGTCTTTGACAATGTTTTGTTTACAATACGATAGCAATTCACGACTTAAAACTAAATTAGACATTACAGAATTTTAGTACCGATTAAAGTAAGTAAAAGGATCAGTACATATAAATTCTTACAAGCATAATTTCCAAATAGATTTTATAACATTTTTCTACCAGCTTCTGGATAACCTTCACCAGATTTGTACCGATGTTTCCAGAAATATCTTGACATTTGATTCTGGATATTTCTTGAGTGATTTAGAACAACTATCTATATGTAAAATGATTTAAATCGTGTTTCAAAACGCAAACAAATCTTTTTAGCAATATTTCTTGATACAAATCGTCTTTCGAAATTAGATTATGAAACAGTTTTCACAAGTTTTCGTATTTTTGCGATCATAATATAGAATTTCTCCATAGAAAGTTCCAGAAGTGTGCATTAAACGATCATTCACAGACTTTCTCTTTAGCTGGTGAGTTTTTAAAAGTATCTTGTCCATAGTATACGAAATAATTTAGCTCAAAACTGATAATTTATACAATTAATCAGAACTACAGCAAACAGTGAGTCTTTCTTTTACAAAATGAAATATAATTACAACATTGAATGAAAATAGGTTACTAACACTAATATATATTTACATTAATTCTATTTTTGTTCTTTCTGTGCAAAATGTCCTAATATTGACACAGTACAATATTTAAACATCACCAAAGTTTCCCTTTACATTTTGCATATCTGTATCGACATCCCCTAAAAGACTACAGTATCGAATACTTCAGTATGTCCCAATATGTCCTGTAATGTTACAATCAATTAAATTCAATATTTCTTCTGTTACCGAAGGATTTCTACTACTGCATCCCTCGGAGCTTCCCATTCTTCCTCTACTGTATTTCTCTCCCCCATTCCTGTCAATTGTTCACTTATGCTCTCCCTGAACTGTGTATAACCTCTGGTTTAGTCAGTTTATCCAGGTCCCATCTCCTTAAATTCCCACCTTTTTGCAGTTTATTCAGTTTTAATCTACAATGTAAATAACAAACAAAATTTATGTAATGTCCATCTAACGAGACACAAGCTGAAACCACACCTACGCATTGATGTAATTACTCTCATTATTCCACCATGTAACTTTTTCACCGATTTTGGCTACTTTCCCGTATTTTCAACAGTTCTTCGTATTTTTCCAGGTTTTTAGGGTTTTCCATATTTTCTACAAATCTATGTACTTTTATACGTGTTTAGTGTTTTATCAAAATATTATCTAGTTGCGAGAGTCCAGTCCCACTGCTCCCGATGTCATTTCAACATCGCATCATGTCACACCACGTCGCATCTTGTCAACGTCAACATCAACATCAATATCATTATGCTCTCAGGCAATCACAATGCAGCAAATACAAGAATTATTTGTCATTGTTAAAGCACCACATCATTACTAATGCGTGTGTGAAGTCATAGTGTATGTGTCAGGAATGGACAGGCTCTCCCTAATGGCAGGCATCGTACGAAATTCTATATGCACTGCAGTTTTAACGATTTCCAGATGCTGTATGTATTAGCAATTTCATACCGCTGTATATTAAACATTACTAAGTCAGCAACACATTACTAGGTTATGTGATATTGTAATTTATGTTTTTAAATGAGCATGTTGTTGGAGATATTAGTGATGCCACAACAAAATTCTGATGCTTCCCACCAAAGATGGTGTGCGTAAGAATTAGCACTGCAGCATAAAATACTCACTGTGAGGGCATAACATTGTTACTAAACTTGATTTAAGAACCAAGTTACTAGGTGTTTTGCACTATGTTAGTCTGTTGAAGCATCTAGGTGAATTGTGTGTCTCCATCATCTTGGTGAGATTAGCCATGTGGGAACACGTAGCAGAAAAAGCACACCTTTATAGATAAACTTTTACAGAGTCATCTGCACAGAATTAAAGCACGCTAATAACAAACTCGTTTCCATATTGTTATAAATAAAGATGACGCCACATATTCCAGTAAACATTAACAAAGTGTATTACACTATTGTGTGACATCATAGTATATGTCTCCAAGCACCATCGTTTTGTCGATTTCTAAGATTGACATCGAAAGTCATGTACAAATGTCATATTTATAACAACTACAAAAGTGCTGCAAATTCACACCTAGATTCTGAGGGATTTCCTCAGCATTCGTCGGGTAATTCGCGTCGAATATGCCACGTGAGGTGCCAACAGAGTATGCATCTCTTCGTGAAGCCGCAGCTGCCAGCGAAACTCTGGCCTTGGAGAGAAAGTTTCACATTATTACGCAGTACTACGTCACACCCTTTCGCCGGGAACGGTAGAGAAATTTCCACTGCTTCAACCATATGCATGTGTAATCGTCCTTGATATGACCGAGCTGGTGGGCGACGCAAAAGGCACTGCTATGAAGTGAGGCATTCAGAAAGGGTGCAAACCGCCATAGCAAACCTGTCAGAACTCGCCAGTGCTTACACGTTTACCAGTGGATATCGGTGAGCGACTTCGCAGGTAAACGTTTCATACAATTTAAGTGCCAACCCCCTCCCTCCCACTTCTCCCCCCCCCCCCCCCCCACCTTACGCTCTGGGCAATTAAGAAACAAGCTCTCCCTCCTCCCTCAACCTTTCCGTATGTAATGCCAGAGCCCACACTGTTCGCCATGGTGAGTGGATCATTGTGACACTCCAGCAAGATTATTGGATCAGCCGGAATTCCCAGGTAGAATGAAGACACGTAAGACGATATAAACCACTATATTATTGTTATTAGAGAATGTATGACATTTCTGGAAGATGAATGGGAGAACAATATAACCACCACAGTGATAAGGTTTCTGGAGTTTCCTTCAAATTTGGAGAGGAGTGTCGCAGTATGCCGTCCAACTTGTGCATATCAGAGAAAATTTAGAAACAAAATACAGTCCTGCAACCACACAGACGGTGATGGTGTCTACCTATGATATCAGTTACAATAAAAGTTGTGTAACACATAATAAACTCTTGCGCTATGAGTATGCTAAGCTGCTATAAGTTATGTAAATAGATACATGGTATACACAGGGTGGCCCACTTAACGTTTCAGCGCAAATATATCTGGTACAGCAATAGACATCGAAGAAAGTCACAGGTATGAGGGTAAAGAGGGGGATCGTAAAAATAAATACTATGAGACATACTAAACCATAAGCAAAGATAAGTTTCAACGTAAATTTGCATTTCTTATGCAATCAGTAACATGAAACATCACGTAAAGAATGACGGTGTTTGCATCGCAATACGTAAATTCATTCCGAGAATCTGCGAAAGAGCAAGTGTGATCCCCTCATATCAGCGTTTGTTGCAGGAAACCCTTTTATTACTTTCGGTCCTCCTGACGACTCTAAAACTAAGATTATATACAGTCGTGCTCAAAAGTATCCGAACGGCCTGAATTACCTTTCCGCAGTCTGGAACCGTGCGACTGCTACGGTCGCAGGTTCGAATCCTGCCTCGGCCATGGATGTGTGTGATGTCCTTAGGTTAGTTAGGTTTAAGTAGTTCTAAGTTCTAGGGGACTGATGACCACAGCAGTTGAGTCCCATAGTGCTGAGAACCATTTGAACCATTTTCGAATTGCATTTCGCCTGATTCGAATGCAACCCACATAGCGCAGCTCTCTAGCAGGTCCTCTAATCGCTCCTCGGTACAGTCGTTTGACTATTGAAAATGGTTCCAAGAAATCACCACTAGAAAACACTGCTCTGTATCGCAATACCTCAAGATGTAAAGTAATACCAAGGCACTACAAATATCAGGCAGCATCTTATCACAGATAAGACCGTTCTTAACGCTTGTAAGCTCACATTTATTACAATATGTGACATACATGAAATGTTGTCACTCGCACTATTACGTCAGATAGGTAATTCACGTAGTAAGTTCGTCGTATTCATGATTTCCTCTTCAGAATAACATACCGTACTTATTATTTAACACAAAATGATATTAAAAATTCAAGTTATTCACGAGCAGCTAGTTGAGAATATGTATGAACTTCAAATGACACGACGAACCGTCTCGTTCTGCATATGGATTCAAACCCAGGTCATGCAGACTACGCAAAGACTTCGTGACTGAAGGAAACTAACAGTCATTCCTGAATAGCCATGCAGGGAGCGATATACCTCGATTTTAGACAATATCAGTTAGCAAATATCAACTTTAAATTACATAACGTACACATCTTTAACGAGCGCGAATTCCAACCCAGCATCTATTGTCCTTGTTAACGAACTTCAAGAGATGTTAAATACTGCTTCTTCACAAGTAACTTAATTTAAATGCCGTGAGGTAAAGCTTTGTGTTGGACAGCGATTTGAACCCAGAACCTCATTGAATTGTCATCGAAGCACAATCACCTGTGACATATAGATTTTGTTGGTTGTAGCTAAATGATTTAACTGAAATGACAAGACGAAACATTAATGTTTTATTTCCCAGGACTCCAACCTGGCACCTATCGCTGTTATATTCTAGAGAAAACGAACGTTAAAAATAGGTTTGTTACACCAGCAGTGACATGTGAGCATGTTTGAACTAGAAATAATATGACGAAGAGTTCAGTGCTGACTGGGATTGAACCCTACACATATCGTTGTTGCCTGCACACAAAGAGACGTCAGCTACCGAATGTTTCTCCAGCAGCAGCTCGGAAGAACATCCTTTAATTTACAATGATTTCGCAAACAGTTCTGTGTCTCACTGGGACTCAAAAACGTCAGATAGCGTTAGTGTCGACAACGAATGAAAATACATTAAAAATCAAAATTATTACCCACCAGCAGATAGGTGTTCTCATACTAGAGCTTGATAATACATAATGAAAGCTTTAGTGCCGGGCCATGATTCGAACAATTTCACGCGCAATATGTGGAGGTGTTAAGGAATTTGCAGGTTTGAATAAACACCAAATTGCAGTCAAGGTGTATTGTCACGAAGGGATGATATTGCGCGTTAAGGGCGGTCTGAGTTGCATTCCCAGTTCAGAACCAATTTTATCCACGTACAGAAGCTTAAATAAAAAATGGAATATGTGTTCTGTGACCGTACATAGGGTTTGTTTCGTCACTAGAAATAAATAACTATAAGTAAGATTGCTGTTGATAGAGTTTCTAAGTGTCGCGACACCTGACTTTATTGTGGTTCGACCTGTGTCTACTTGGTAGACAAGGAAGACCACAATGACATTATACCTTCTTAACTGGGCGTAGCCATAAGAGAACAAAATCTGTCTCTCCTTATCAAAAAATATTCAGCAGAAGATGGAATCGAACACAGACCATATATGAACCCAGCATCAATCCAAGAGACCACCAAATACTCTTCTCGGTCACTCATTTTCTATCATAACAATGTTGCGCCACACTGGATGAGAATTCTGACACACACACTCCCTGTAGTGGTTTGCAGCATGTTCAGTACATTCATTTACTTGGTTGACCGAATCGCCATGATCTGGCTGCCTTGGCTACCCAGTGCATACATTCGACTATATTGTGTAATCACCGAAATAAAATCACGTAACTGACAACTACACAGAACTGCCAACAGTGTAGGATGCATAAATTTAAATAGGAAGCGTTCCTTTAGACTTGAGCTGCTCTATTGCGCTATCTGTTTGTTAAAAACGTCGTGCAGTGCAAAAGAAAAGCTGTAACTGTCTGCCTCTCACAAGTGTAGATCCGGCCATTTGCATTATCTCACAGCAATGGAGGCATTGCTGTTGAGTTATGGAGGTGTTGTATCTATGTGTGAGCTAGTAGCGTATCTGTAAGCGTCGCGCACTGTTGATAAGACGTTGCGAGTTTGGGTACATTCACTGCTACATTTTTTCTAATGGCACTTTGAACGTAATTCCCTTCACTTCTCAACCCAAAATAGTCGCATGTGGAAAAAGGGCTAACTTCTGCGACATTATGTTCTTTTCAGGTTTAATAGATAGCCTGGCTGCAGATGCATCTCGAAACTTTTGTATGGGGAGAGCGCAGCGTGCCAGATTCCGTCAGAAAAACATTTTCTACATTAGCTGTCGTGTGGCAGTGGCATTTTATTCTTCATCAAACCTTGTTTGGCAGCTTTAACTCAGAACAAGTTCTCTACATGCATGTAATCAATAAACTGCATGTGCATTGTCAGACTGTTATAGATAACATCAGGGAATTCGCATATATCGTTGATCATTCTCTCTCATGTTAACTAATGTTTTAACAGCACTAACAGAAACCGTACGAAACTTGTGCACTGTATTATACGAAATGAAATAAAACTACCCACGATGACTTTACGACGAAGTCTGTTTCAATAAAACTGAGTATATGTACACAAGCGTGCCTCTACCAGCACGAATTAGTAAAATACTAATCACTTAGATTTCGATTGCGTCTGTGTTTGATTGGTATAAGATGTCGTACTCAAATGGAATGCAAAAGTGGCATTACGAAAATAAAGTTACGTATTCCTAGAAACTCACAATTTGCTTGTCAGCAGCGGAAAAAGGCGTTACACGTTGTGCGGCATTATAAGTTTTTCACAATTGCACCATGAGCCGAAAGTATTTGCTTGCGATTTCCTTGTCGATGTGTGATCTGAATGCTTGTAGCTCTTTCACAGAAGGGATAAAAACGGTACAGTCAGCAAGACTGGAACCGCAAACCATAACAGACGCTTTCTCACAGGTTA
Source organism: Schistocerca gregaria (assembly GCF_023897955.1). NCBI lineage: Eukaryota > Metazoa > Arthropoda > Insecta > Orthoptera > Acrididae > Schistocerca > Schistocerca gregaria. The sequence goes on along the minus strand of NC_064924.1, from coordinate 32,564,954 downwards.
GGACCTTTCCACAGAGCTAGGGAGGAGCATGCGCCTAGGTTTCCTCTTGTGAGACCAGTAGCGGCTAGATCTCGTAAACCGCTATTTAAAGGACGAGATTAAATGCGATTTTCACGTGGAACGACTTTCCTGGGCTGAAAACCGTAAATTTACAATCTTTTGTTACAGCTCAACCGTTATTAATAACTCTGATTATTCAATGGAAATGACAGGAAAATTCAAGTGAACTTCGAGGCTTAATTCCGTGCACACCAGGAAGTAACTCGTCGATCACAGAGTTGCCAAACATACCTTGCCTTTTTGGCAAATCTCAGTTACATTACTAGCAGGAAGAAGAACCGATGCGATCCTACAGTCGGCTGGGAAGTGACCATAGCTGACGTCTCAAAGACGCGGCTGCTACGGCCTGCAATACTTAATCCGTCTGATTTACATTTCTGTAACTGGGTTTAGAGACTGGAGCGTAGTTACTAATAATACTCATAACTGACTGCAAACCAAACTTCATAAATCAGTAACTCTCACAGTTGTTTTTATGTATCTTTCGTAAGTGTACGCGAAACAAAGAAAATCATTGAGGAACGTCTTCATGCCTCGCCGCTAGTCGAGCACAACAAACAAATTTAAAAAAATAACTGTGTGTGTGTGTGTGTGTGTGTGTGTGTGTGTGTGTGTTTGTGTGTGTGTGTAAGAGAGAGAGAGAGAGAGAGACAGAGAGAGAGGGAGGGAGAGAGAAAGAGAGAGTGAGTGATAGATATAAAAATAAAAAAGAATGAGAGAGACAGTAAAAAATTTTTGCAAAGAAACTGAATCATGGTAAGTAAAGAAATTTTTCATTACAATGACACGTTCCACATCTTTACAAAATATCGTATTCATGATCTATGGAACAAGTATTAATCTAATCGTATCATATTGCTGACTAGTCATGAAGAGGCACGAATTACAGAATTTTTCGCCCATATCAGTAATAAAATCTAAACTTGTATATAAAAGACAACAGTTTTGCAGTAAGTCCCTGTTAACTAACCACGAAAGATGTGTGACATACCTCCATTCAGAAGGAACAAAGTGTTCATGCATTTAAAGATGAAGCGCATGATGTAACACTTGCTTACTCACCAACAGTAAAATGTGTGACTGTTTGACCAGTAATAACGACACCTATTGCGATTGTTGCTTATACATGAACAGACATTAAAAATGCACGTTATTATTCATTATCAGACTGCTATGCACGTTATAAGGCTTGAAATGAAATTATGAATATTTTCGTACTGGATCAGGACTCGGACCCACATACTTACCTTTGGAGGAGACCTAAGGAAGATTGCAGTCTTGGGAAAAGGAACGAAATGATTGAGCTGTACCGAAAATGGCTTCACATCGAGGCTATGATGCCTAGAAGAGTCTTTACATACTGCTGACATGAGCATAGCATAATCTCCAAGTCAGAAGATTGCTTCTACTTAACCATTCAATAGACTCGCATTTTTTCCACCGTTACTACTTTTGTAAGCTAAGCACATCATCCTGGGGTTGGGAAATGTGGTCACAATGGTCTGGTGGAACGAACTATCACAGGCGCAATGCGTGGGTTCAGGCATTTACTTTTAAGAGGCACAAACAGATTTACTTTACCTCTGCTAACCTCAAGAGAAAGACGTTATAATCCAGAATCCCCATTAAACATCACGTTCCTTCATTACCGATTGGGCAGAGCCGGTTTACGTTGGGAAATGACATAGGAGGAAGTCATGCTAAACAGAAATACTGTCTCCAGTAAACTTACTTACATTACAAAATTTTATTTTATTTGATGAAACGATAGCCATTTGAAGGAACAGGACCCTTATTGTTCTTGTGCTTGATTGAACTAGAGACGTTGAAAAATGTGGTGCTGGACTGTGATTCGAATTCGTATCCCATCTTTCGAGGATCTGAATCTCTCGGAATGTTATAGCTCAATCATTTCGTTCCGTTTCCCAAGACTGCAGTCTTCTCTAGGTCTCCTCCAAAGGTAAGTATGTGGGTCCGAATCCTGATCCAGTACGAAAATATTCATAATTTCATTTCAAGCCCTATAATGTGAATACCAGTCTGATAATGAATACTAACGTGCTTTTTTTAATGTCTGTTCATGTGTAAGCAACAATCGCAATAGGTGTCGTTATTACTGGTCAAAGAGGCACACATTTTACTGTTGGTGAGTAAGCAAGTGTTACTTAAGCTATATTCGCAGATGATAAAGAAGGACGGTAGGTGAGCGGCTCGATTATTGCTCAGGCACAAAACTTTGTATCCTTATTTTAGATTCAATCATCTAGCTGCTGGTAAAAAAAACCGACACGTAACACTTGATTTTACTTAGTTAACAATCGTACTGCGTGTTGGATTCGTTTCTCCGTCACAGAACTTCACATCACGCGCTTCATCATTAAATGCATGAACACTTTGTTCCTTCTGAATAGAGGTACGTCACATATCTTTCGTGGTTAGTTAACAGCGACGAAAGGGTCTTTACAGAAATCCCGGTTTATTACAAAACTGTCATCTTTTATTTTCAAGTTAGGTTTGGTTACTGATATTGGCGAAAATTTCTGTAATTCGTGGCTTTTCATTAATAGTCAGCAATATGATATGCTTAGATTAATACTTTTTCCATAGATCATGAATATGACATTTCGTAATAATGATTTTTACTCTCCCTGTCATTCTTTTTATTTTTCTCTCTTTCCCTCAGTCTCACTCTCTCTCTCTCTCTCTCTCTCTCTCTCTCTCACACACACACACACACACACACACACACACACACACACACACACACACACACAGTCTTTTTTTTTTTAAATTTTTTCCCTGTGCTCGACTATCAGCGAGGCACGAAAACGTTCCTCAATGATTTTCTTAGTTTCGAGTACATTTACGAAAGAAACAACTATGAGAGTTACTGATTTATGAAGCTTAGTTTGAGGTCAGGTCTGGTATTATTAGTAACTATTAGTAACTACGGTCCAGTCCCTAAACCCAGTTACAGAAATGTAAATCAGACGGATTAAGTATTGCAGGCCGTAGCAGCCGCGTCTTTGAGACGTCAGCTATGGTCACTTCCCAGCCGACTGTAGGATCACATCGGTTCGTCTTCTTCCTGCTAGTAATGTATCTGAGATTTGCCAAAAAGGCAAGGTATGTTTGGCAACTCTGTGATCGACGAGTTACTTCCTGGTGTGCACGGAATTAAGCCTCGAAGTTCACTTGAATTTTCCTGTCATTTCCATTGAATAATCAGAGTTATTAATAACGGTTGAGCTGTAACAAAAGATTGTAAATTTACGGTTTTCAGCCCAGGAAAGTCGTTCCACGTGAAAATCGCATTTAATCTCGTCCTTTAAATAGCGGTTTACGAGATCTAGCCGCTACTGGTCTCACAAGAGGAAACCTAGGCGCATGCTCCTCCCTAGCTCTGTGGAAAGGTCCTAACCTGTGAGAAAGCGTCTGTTATGGTTTGCGGTTCCAGTCTTGCTGACTGTACCGTTTTTATCCCTTCTGTGAAAGAGCTACAAGCATTCAGATCACACATCGACAAGGAAATCGCAAGCAAATACTTTCGGCTCATGGTGCAATTGTGAAAAACTTATAATGCCGCACAACGTGTAACGCCTTTTTCCGCTGCTGACAAGCAAATTGTGAGTTTCTAGGAATACGTAACTTTATTTTCTTAATGCCACATTTTCATTCCACTTGAGTATGACATCTTATACCAATCAAACACAGACGCAAACGAAATCTAAATGATTAGTACACTCCTGGAAATGGAAAAAAGAACTCATTGACACCGGTGTGTCAGACCCACCATACTTGCTCCGGACACTGCGAGAGGGCTGTACAAGCAATGATCACACGCACGGCACAGCGGACACACCAGGAACCGCGGTGTTGGCCGTCGAATGGCGCTAGCTGTGCAGCATTTGTGCACCGCCGTCGTCAGTGTCAGCCAGTTTGCCGTGGGATACGGAGCTCCATCGCAGACTTTAACACTGGTAGCATGCCACGACAGCGTGGACGTGAACCGTATGTGTAGTTGACGGACTTTGAGCGAGGGCTTATAGGGGGCATGCGGGAGGCCGGGTGGACGTACCGCCGAATTGCTCAACACGTGGGGCGTGAGGTCTCCACAGTACATCGATGTTGTCGCCAGTGGTCGGCGGAAGGTGCACGAGCCCGTCGACCTGGGAGCGGACCGCAGCGGCGCACGGATGCACTCCAAGACCGTAGGATCCTACGCAGTACCGTAGGGGACCGCACCGCCACTTCCCAGCAAATTAGGGACACTGTTGCTCCTGGGGTATCGGCGAGGACCATTCGCAACCGTCACCATGAAGCTGGGCTACGGTCCCGCACACCGTTAGGCCGTCTTCCGCTCACGCCCCAACATCGTGCAGCCCGCCTCCAGGGGTGTCACGACAGGCGTGAGTGGAGGGACGAATGGAGACGTGTCGTCTTCAGCGATGACAGTCGCTTCTGCCTTGGTGCCAATGATGGTCGTATGCGTGTTTGGCGCCGTGAAGGTGAGCGCCACAATCAGGACTGCATACGACTGAGGCACACAGGGCCAACACCCAGCATCATGGTGTGGGGAGCGATCTCCTACACTGGCCGTAAACCTCTGGTGATCGTCGAGGGGACACTGAATAGTGCACGGTACATCCAAACCGTCATCGAACCCATCGTTCTACCATTCCTAGACCGGCAATGGAACTTGCTGATCCAACAGGACAATGCACGTGTGCATGTATCCCATGCCACCCAACGTGCTCTAGAAGGTGTAAGTCAACTACCCTGGCCAGCAAGATCTCCGGATCTGTCCCCCATTGAGCATGTTTGGGACTGGATGAAGCGTCGTCTCACGCGGTCTGCACGTCCAGCACGAACGCTGGTCCAACTGAGGCGCCAGCTGGAAATGGCATGGCAAGCCGTTCCACAGGACTACTCCACCATCTCTACGATCGTCTCCATGGGAGAATAGCAGCCTGCACTGCTGCGAAAGTTGGATATACACTGTACTAGTGCCGACATTGTGCATGCTCTGTTGCCTGTGTCTATGTGCCTGTGGTTCTGTCAGTGTGATCATGTGATGTATCTGACCCCAGGAATGTGTCAATAAAGTTTCCCCTTCCTGGGACAATGAATTCACGGTGTTCTTATTTCAATTTCCAGGAGTGTATTAAACCTAAAAAGAACATAATGTCGCAGAAGTTAGCCCGTTTTCCACATGCGACTATTTTGAGTTGAGAAGTGAAGGGAATTACGTTCATAGTTCCATTAGAAAAAATGTAGCAGTGAATGTACCCAAACTCGCGACGTCTTATCAACAGTGCACGACGCAAACAGATACGCTACTAGCTCACACATAGATACAACACCTCCATAACTCAACAACAATGCCTCCATTGCTGTGAGATAATGCATATGGCCGGATCTAGACTTGTGAGAGACAGACAGTTACAACTCTTCGTTTGCACTGCACGACGTTTTTAACAAACAGATAGCGCAATAGAGTAGCTCAAGTGGAAAAGAACACTTCCTATTTAAATTTCTGCATCCTACACTGTTGGCAGTTCTGTGTAGTTGTCAGTTACGTGATTTTATTTCGGTGATTACACAATATAGTCGAATGTATGCACTGGGTAGCCAAGGCAGCCAGATCATGGCGCTTCGGTCAACCAAGTAAATGAATGTACAGAACATGCTGCAAACCACTACAGGAAGTGTGTGTGTCAGAATTCTCATCCAGTGTGGCGCAACATTGTTATGATAGAAAATGAGTGCCCCAGAAGTGAATTTGGTGGTCTCTTGGATTGATGCTGGGTTCATATATGGTCTGTGTTCGATTCCATCTTCTGCTGATGATTTTTGATAAGGAGAGACTGATTTTGTTCTCTTATGGCTACGCCCAGTTAAGAAGGTATAATGTCATTGTGGTCTTCCTTGTCTACCAAGTAGACATAGGTCGAACCACAACAAAGTCAGGTGTCGTGACACTTAGAAACTCTATCAACAGTAATCTTTCTTAGAGTCATTTATTTCTAGTGACGAAACAAACCCTATGTACGGTCACAGAACACTTATTCCATTTTTTATTTAAGCTTCTGTACGTGGATAAAATTGGTTCTGAACTGGGAATGCAACTCAGACCGCCCTTAACGCGCAATTTCATCCCTTTGTGACAATACACTTCGACTGCAATTTGGTGTTTGTTCAAATCTGCAAATTCCTTAACACCTCCACAAATTGCGCGTGAAATTGGTCGAATCATGGCCCGGCACTAAAGCTTTCATTATGTATTATCAAGCTCTAGTATGAGAACACCTATCTGCTGGTGGGTAATAATTTTGATTTTTAATGTATTTTCATTCGTTGTCAACACTAACGCTATCTGACGTTTCTGAGTCCCAGTGAGACACAGAACTGTTTGCGAAATCATTGTAAATTAAAGGATGTTCTTCCGAGCTGCTGCTGGAGAAAAATTCGGTAGCTGACGTCTCTTTGTATGCAGTCAACAACGATATGTGTAGGGTTCAATCCCAGTCAGCACTGAACTCTTCGTCATATTATTTCTAGTTCAAACATGCTCACATGTCGCTGCTGGTGTAACAAACCTATTTTTAACGTTCGTTTTCTCTAGAATATAACAGCGATAGGTGCCAGGTTGGAGTCCTGGGAAATAAAACATTAATGTTTCGTCTTGTCATTTCAGTTAAATCATTTAGCTACTACCAACAAAATCTATATGTCACAGGTGATTGTGCTTCGATGACAATTCAATGAGGTTCTGGGTTCAAATCCCTGTCCAACACAAAGCTTTACCTCACGGCATTTAAAGTAAGTTACTTGTGAAGAAGCAGTATTTAACATCTCTTGAAGTTCGTTAACAAGGACAATAGATGCTGGGTTGGAATTCGCGCTCGTTAAAAATGTGTACGTAATGTAATTTAAAGTTGATATTTGCTAACTGATGCTGAAAATCGAGGTATATCGCTCTCTGCATGGCTATTCAGGAATGACTGTTAGTTTCCGTCAGTCACGAAGTCTTTGCTTAGTCTGCATGACCTGGTTTTGAATCCATATGCAGAACGAGACGGTTCGTCGTGTCATTTGAAGTTCATACATATTCTCAACTAGCTGCTCGTGAATAACTTGAATTTTTAATATCATTTTGTGTTAAATAATAAGTACGGTATGTTATTTTGAAGAGGAAATCATGAATACGACGAACGTGCTACGTGAATTACCTATCTGACGTAATAGTGCGAGTGGTAACATTTCAGGTATGTCACATATTGTAATAAATGTGAGCTTACAGGCCTTATGATCGGTCTTGTCTGTGATAAGATGCTGCCTGATATTTGTAGTGCCTTGGTATTACTTAACATCTTGAGGTATTGCGATACAGAGCAGTATTTTCTAATGGTGACGTGTTGGAACCATTTTCAATAGTCAAACAACTGTACCGGGGAGCGATTAGAGGACCTGCTAGAGAGCTGCGCTATGTGGGTCGCATTCGAATCAGGTGAAATACAATTCAGGTCGTTCTGATACTTTTGAGCACGACTGTATGGCAATCACATCAAGATTATGAGCAAAGTGTGGTTCACACTTGACTCTTGAGATGTGCAAGTGCGCCGTGTTTCGTTTATGTCAAGCATCAGCTTCGACTAATAATTTCTCGGTATGTAATTCACGTATTGTAATGTAACCAACGTCGACAAAATAAAAAAGAAATTCAGAACTGAATAAAGGCAGAGGATGAACTCATACACAGCTTAGTAAATCTCTGAGATCAGGAAACTGTAAGGATTATGTTAAATGTTGTATTGTATAGCCCTTTTCATGGACATTGGCACACCTTTTCACCACTAACGCGACAACGCCATTCAGCAAGTCATTAATTTATGTCTGCTCATTCCGTTGTGTTCACTGTTTGTCGTTCCCAACGTCACGTCATTTCCTTTGTCTTTGAACTCACGTAACACGTAGTAGATTACATCATATACAAAGCTCAATACAAACTAAACAAGCAGCGATAGAAATACACCGTTTGTTGCAATATGCTTGGGACAACAGTACATTTTCAGGCAGACAAACTTTCGAAATTACAGTAGTTACAATTGTCAACAACAGATGGCGCTGCGGTCTGGGAAACTCTATAGTACGACATTTTCCACATATGCACCATGCGTAGCAATAATAAGGCGTAGTCTCTGAATGAAATTACCCGAAACCTTTGACAACGTGTCTGGCGGAATGGCTTCACATGCAGAAGAGATGTACTGCGTCAGTTGTTCAATTGTTTCTGGATTCTGGCGGTACACCTGGTCTTTCAAGTGTCCCAACAGAAAGAAGTCACAGGGGTTCATGTCTGGCGAATATGGAGGCCAATCCACGCCGCCTCCTGTATCTTTCGGATAGCCCAAAGCAATCACACGATCATCGAAATATTCATTCAGGAAATTAAAGACGTCGGCCGTGCGACGTGGCCGGGCACCATCTTGCATAAACCACGAGGTGTTCGCAGTGTCGTATAAGGCAGTTTGTACCGCCACAAATTCACGAAGAATGTCCAGATAGCGTGATTTGGCACGTACTTCGACGCGAGATGCCTTTAATAGGTTCCACAACGAAACATTGTCTCGAAATTTGGTAGAAAATCCGAAGAAATTCTGGTCGTATGTAAAGTACACAAGCGGCAAGATGCAGTCAATACCTTCGCTGCGCAGTGCCGATATTACTGTTATCGACGACTGTGCCGCTAAAGCGGAGTTATTGAACGCAGTTTTCCGAAATTCCTTCACCAGGGAAGACGAATGGAATATTCCAGAATTTGAAACACGAACATCTACTAGCATGAGTTTCTTAGAAGTAGTTACCTTAGGGGTTGCGAAGCAACTCAAATCGCTTGATACGGGCAAGTCTTCAGGTCCAGATTGTATACCGATTAGGTTCCTTTCAGATTACGCTGATACTATAGCTCCCTACTTAGCACTCATATACAACCGCTCGCTCACAGATAGATCTGTACCTACAGATTGGAAAATTGCGCAGGTCGCACCAGTGTTCAAGAAGGGTAGTAGGAGTAATCCATTTAACTGCAGACCTATATCATTGAGGCGGTTTGCAGTAGGGTTTTGGAGCATATACTGTATTCAAACATTATGAATCACCTGGAAGGGAACGATCTATTGACACGTAATCAGCATGGCTTCAGAAAACATCGCTCTTGTGCAACGCAGCTAGCTCTTTATTCGCACGAAGTAATGGCCGCTATCGACAGGGGATCTCAAGTTGATTCCGTATTTCTAGATTTCCGGAAAGCTTTTGACAACGTTCCTCACAAGCGACTTCTAATCAAGCTGCGGAGCTACGGGGTATCGTCTCAGTTGTGCGACTGGATTCGTGATTTCCTGTCAGGAAGGTCGCAGTTCGTAGTAATAGACGGCAAATCATCGATTAAAACTGAAGTGATATCAGGTGTTCCCCAGGGAAGCGTCCTGGGACCTCTGCTGTTCCTGATCTATATAAATGACCTGGGTGACAATCTGAGCAGTTCTCTTAGATTGTTCGCAGATGATTCTGTAATTTACCGTCTAGTAAGGTCATCCGAAGACCAGTATCAGTTGCAAAGCGATTTAGAAAAGGTTTCTGTATGGTGTGTCAGGTGGCAGTTGACGCTAAATAACGAAAAGTGTGAGATGATCCGCATGAGTTCCAAAAGAAATCTGTTGGAATTCGATTACTCGATAAATAGTACAATTCTCAAGGCTGTCAATTCAACTAAGTACCTGGGTGTTAAAATTACGAACAGCTTCAGTTGGAAGGACCACATAGATAATATTGTCGGGAAGGCGAGCCAAAGGTTGCGTTTCATTGGCAGGACACTTAGAAGATGCAACAAGTCCACTAAAGAGACAGGTTACACTACACTCGTTCGTCCTCTGTTAGAATATTGCTGCGCGGTGTGGGATCCATACCAGGTGGGATTGACGGAGGACATCGAAAGGGTGCAAAAAAGGGCAGCTCGTTTTGTATTATCACGTTATAGGGGAGAGAGCGTGGCAGATATGATACACGAGATGGGATGAAAGTCATTACAGCATAGACGTTTTTCGTCGCGGCGAGACCTTTTTACGAAATTTCAGTCACCAACTTTCTCTTCCGAATGCGAAAATATTTTGTTGAGCCCAACCTACATAGGTAGGAATGATCGTCAAAATAAAATAAGAGAAATCAGAGCTCGAACAGAAAGGTTTATGTGTTTGTTTTTCCCGCTCGCTGTTCGGGAGTGGAATAGTAGAGAGATAGTATGATTGTGGTTCGATGAACCCTCTGCCAAGCACTTAAATGTGAATTGCAGAGTAGTCATGTAGATGTAGATGTAGATGCAGTAATCGTTTCGGATCTGAAAAATGGGCCAATGATTCCTTTGGAAGAAATGGCGGCCCAGACCATTACATTTGAGGATGCAGGGACGATGGGACTGCAACATGGGGCTTTTCAGTTCCCCATATGCACCAGTTCTGTTTATTGACGAAGCCGTCCAGGTAAAAATAAGCTTCGTCAGTAAACCAAATGCTGCCCACATGCATATCGCCGTCATCAATCCTGTGCACTATATCGTTAGCGAATGTCGTGCAGCAATGGTAGCGGCACTGTGGGGTTGCCGCGTTTGAGTTTTGTATGGATAGAGGTGTAAACTCTGGCGTATGAGACGATACGTGGACGTTGGCATCATTTGGACCACAGCTGCAACACGGCAAACGGAAAGCCGAGGCCGCTGTTGGATCACCTGCTGCACTAGCTGCGCGTTGCCCTCTGTGGTTGCCGTACGCGGTCGCACTACCTTTCCAGCACGTTCATCCGTCACGTTCCCAGTTGGGTGAAATTTTTCAAACAGATCCGTTATTGTATCGCTTTTTGGTCCTTCGGTTACATTAAACCTCCGTTGAAAATTTCGTCTTGTTGCAACAACACTGTGTTCTAGGCGGTGGAATTCCAACACCAGAAAAATCCTCTGTTCTAAGGAATAAACCATGTTGTCCACAGCACACTTCCACGTTGTGAACAGCACACGCTTACAGCAGAAAGACGAAGTACAGAATGGCGCACCCACAGACTGCGTTGTCTTATATATCTTTCACATCACTTGCAGCGCAATCTGTTGTTGAAAATTGTTACTACTGTAATTTCGAAAGTTTGTCCGCCTGAAAATATACTGTTGTCCCAAGCATATTGGAAGAAACGATGTATTTCTATCGCTGCTCGTTTAGTTTTTATTGCCGTTTCAAATATACCGGTCATTTTTGAAACACCCTGTATATTTCTTTTAGCGTTCCGATTTTCCATTTCATTAAAACAACTGACACAGTCCGTCGTATTATTGATCTGTGTAGAGGAAAATAGACGACGGGAGACGACAGAGGTCAACGGTCAGTTCCGATTTGGAGGTTGGGATCCAGGAAATGAATTGCTTGTTCGAACACTTCCTAAATTTCACGACCCAAACATGATTACGTTCAGATCAAAATATTCATAAAGGCCTGGGTCTTCAAACAACTGTACGATGGCATTAGTGAGGTTGTTTCACAACTCAAGTCGGTTGTGCTGTAATAAAAGTTTTGTAATACAAAGGATACAAGATTTCCATTTTTTTCAAAACAACATGAACACACACACACACACACACACACATATTAATAAATTGTAAGTGATTATAAGAGATTCTAAGAGATCCATTCAGTTTCATTTAGGAAAATGAGATTCTTATAACCTCAGGGACAGTAATTGCGTGAGTGGTGTAACTTGTCACGAAGATTTACGTCTAGCACAGTCCGTCTCCACATTGAGTCTATATTTTGTGTTCATTTTATTACATCATTTGAGCTTCCACAATGACGCCGCATAGGCAACAAACAATCTATCTCGACAATCAACTGTTTAGTGCATATCCGGGATTGTCGTGAAGTTCGCGTAGCGCAAATGCAACAAAGAGTTCGGCGTTACTGGTGTACGATGGGTAACGCGTTTGCGTGATCACGTTAGTAATAAATACCTTGCAGATCCTTCCAAGGACACTCCTCTCCCACACACAAAACCACAGCCAGCCAGATTCTCACAGGATGAAGTTCAGGTAAGCGAAGTGTTTATTTCCTTTTCATGCATCCATATCGGCGGAATATTCCGGCTACACATACTATCGCTTGCCAAACACAGAATTTCTCGCACAAGCTATTTTTTTCGTAGGTTTCTCATCTCAGTCACATACCCTTAAATGCCCTTCAAACACGTTAAAACCTAGTTGCCACTTAATACAAGAGTTTCTAATTTAGAGCTTTTCCACTTGCAATACACAATTAAAGCTTCGATCACCCCCTGCGGACTACGTTATTAATCACGAAACCAAACATCTTACCATTGTATTTACATAAAGAAATTAGTATTTAGCATTCGCTCTCATGCAGTTTCCTTTTCCTGTAAATAAGTGTTAACACTGGACTTTCGAATTAAGGATCAAATATTCAGGTCAGGTCAGGTTAAGCCGAGTTTGCTTCAAAATTTCTCCATAATACAGGCTCAACGCTATTTAAAGTTCGAGGAACAGCCGTTACCAATGCTACGAGGTAGAAGCATCTGCACACAGCGAAGACACCTGTACGTGTGAAAATACATGTAAAAAAAACACAAAATGTAGAATAGCATTGCATATTAGCGTATAAACAACTCCTCATTGTAATTGTCGCCCATCACTCATTAATTACAAATTCTTATCTGATCAAATATAACGAAACAGCTTCTCATCTAGGCGCAAGAATTTAACTTTACAAGTGTAATAAAACTGGTAACCAGTAGCACAATTACTCCTTCAGATGCTGAATCCGTCATAAATATTTACGATTCACTATTAGTACTCTTCTTGAGCTTATACTGACTTCAGTCGTTTCAGGATCATGGTTATGTTACCATTTGTGCGTATAATAGAGCTGAAAATTTAATAGACATACTCATTATAAGTGCATACTTTTTTTTAATTGTATGGCTAGGGCCCCCCGTCGGGCAGGCCGTTCGCCGGGTGCCGGTCTCTCAATTAGACGCCACGTCGGCGACCCGCAGTCGATGAGGATGATAGGATGGTGATGAGGACAGCACAGCACCCAGTCCCTGGGCGGAGAAAATTCCCCGACACAGCGGGGAATCGAACCCGGGCCCCAGTGGATTGACAATCCGTCTCGCTGACCACTCAGCTAACTGTCTACTAAGAAATAGGAAATAATTACTCGAGAAAGTTGGGATAACCTATTAGACTTTTTCTAAAGAATAAGTATCCTCATAAATACCTTTTCTAGTTTAACACATCAATGCTTTTCATCTCAGATTTCTGCTCATGTTTTATTTAAGTACACTGTACCTACAGCAAAAGGAATTGTAAAGTAATTTCTTTACAGATATAGATCAAGATGTATGAAGGTACTTCTTGCCTACAGTATACTTCGCGTTACAAAACCTGTTCGTGCCTTCTGGCACCACATTGTATGAATAATTACAGTTAATAGCAGAGTGTGTAGTTTGAAAATGGGCTCCCGAAACCATTAACTGTTAGAGCTAAATTTTGTATCTATGCAGGTGAGAAAGACGAAATAAAAAGTTATCCAATTTCCTCAGTACTGAACGGCTGCGGACCTGCCATCCTGGGAGCAATGTCTCGAATAAGCAGATTTGACAGGTTTGCCAATTCTTGGAATGTAATGTATGAGAATCCGTCTAACAATGTTAATGGCAGACGCTGTCATCGATCTTTTAGAATGAAATTGACATACTTTGAGAAAAGGTCATACAGAGCTAATAAATACTTAACGCAACGTCGTCCGGAGGTCACTGGTCTGCTGACATCAAAAGACACGATTATTTGTGGCTCTATTGGTAGTCCAGGTGTAAGTCCATGTAACAGCACTTATTAGTAGGTTTTTGCTTTCCAACACAGTTGATAAGCTTTTTATAACTTTTTAGCATACTTTTACATATTCGGAAAATAGCAGTATAAATTCAATTTTATTAAACATTTTGTGGCAGTGCATTGACCACAAACGTAATGTGTGTGCCACACTAAAGTCTCTTTACAAGCAGGTGTGCGCACACAGACACTGACACATACATTTACCCACACAAACCACACATAAGTGGTCATCAAGAACATTACATCCACAGCACAACACGTTACTTTGAATTTCGTAGTGCCGTAACTTTCTCAGGTGGGTTTTGCATAATAAGACCCTTTTACGTAGTTCCATCACGGAACTGCTTCTTGTAAAGTAGCGCGTTGTTACACTTACCTAAATAGTGATGTCTGTACCGTGTCTTTCACTAACAAACTCCTGTAGTCAGTTACTTGCTCCGTTAAATATGAAGATCAGTCAGTTTTTGTGGTAAACGTGACAAAGCATCAGGTACAGCAGTGTTATTACCTTTTACAAGCATTATCTTGAAACTGTGTTCCTGAAGAAAAGCTGTCCACCTCGTAATCCTATGATGTAGTAAATGACAGACTGACAAAAAGCTCAAAGCGCTGTGGTGACAAAATACCTCAATGCGTTTTTCATAAACGTAGTGCATGAATTTCTTAAACCCCCGTATTATGGCTAGAGCTTTCACCTCAGTAGCTTAAATTCACGTTTGTACTCTGGAAGTGTTATGTTGCCAGAACTAACCATGTTAGCTTCAGTCTTACTGTCTCTTTCAGACATGTGAAATAAAGATCCACCAGTTCCCGAAAAGGATGCATCCATGGCAATTGAAAACTCTACTCAAGTCACAATGACATATGATCTCAGAAATTACTAATGCATTATTTATTGCATCGATATTTGTTTGACATTTGTTCGACCAGTGCCATGTGGCATTCTTCTGTAACAGATTGAACATGGTGCACCATAAATTAACATCCCAGGAACAAAACGATGAAAAAACGAACAAAGACCAAGAAGTGCTTTCAACTAGCATTTTGTTTTCGGAGGTAAACAATTTTTCATTGCTCTTATCTTATCAGCATCAGATGTTATTCCTGCAGGTGGTAAGACTCAAAAATTTAATTTCCTCATGACCAAACTTTGATTTCTGTAAGTAAAGTTTCATTCCAACCTGTGAACATTTACAGGGTGTTTCAAAAATGACCGGTATATTTGAAACAGCAGTAAAAACTAAACGAGCAGCGATAGAAATACACCGTTTGTTGCAATATGCTTGGGACAACAGTACCTTTTCAGGCGGACAAACTATCGAAATTACAGTAGTTACAATTTTCAACAACAGATGGCGCTGCAAGTGATGTGAAAGATATAGAAGACAACGCTGTCTGTGGATACGCCATTCTGTACGTCGTCTTTCTGCTGTAAGCGTGTGCTGTTCACAACATGCAAGTGTGCTGTGGACAACATGGTTTATTCCTTAGAACAGAGGATTTTTCTAGTGTTGGAATTCCACCGCCTTGAACACAGTGTTGTTGCAACAAGACGAAGTTTTCAACGGAGATTTAATCTCTAACCAAAAGACCGAAAAGCGATACAATAAAAGATCTGTTCGAAAAATTTCAACGGACTGGGAATGTGACGGATGAACGTGTTGGAAAGGTAGAGCGACCGCGTACGGCAACCACAGAGAGCAACGCGCAGATAGTGCAGCAGGTGATCCAACAGCGGCCTCGGGTTTCCGTTCGCCGTGTTGCAGCTGCGGTCCAAATGACGCCAACGTCCACGTATCGTCTCATACGCCAGAGTTTACACCTCTATCCATACAAAATTCAAACACGGCAAACCCTCAGCGCCACTACCATTGCTGCACGAGAGACATTGGCTAACGATATAGTGCACAGGATTGATGACGGCGATATAGATGTGGGCAGTATTTGGTTTACTGACGAAACTTATTTTTACCTGGACGGCTTCGTCAATAGACAGAACTGGCGCATATGGGGAACCGAAAAGCCCCATGTTGCAGTCCCATCGTCCCTGCATCCTCAAAAAGTACTGGTCTGGGCCGCCATTTCTTCCAAAGGAATCATTGGCCCATTTTTCAGATCCGAAACGGTTACTGCATTACGCTATCTGGACATTCTTCGTGAATTTGTGGCGGTACAAACTGGCTTAGACGACACTGCGAACACCTCGTGGTTTATGCAAGATGGTGCCCGGCCACATCGCACAGCCGACGTCTTTAATTTCCTGAATGAATATTTCGATGATCGTGTGATTGCTTTGGGCTATCCGAAACATACAGGAAGGGGCGTGGATTGGCCTCCCTATTCGCCAGACATGAACCCCTGTGACTTCTTTCTGTTGGGACACTTGAAAGACCAGGTGTACCGCCAGAATCCAGAAACAATTGAACAGCTGAAGCAGTACATCTCATCTGCATGTGAAGCCCTTCCGCCAAAGGTTTGGGGTAATTTCTTTCAGAGACTACTCCATATTATTGCTACGCATGGTGGATATGTGGAAAATATCGTACTATAGAGTTTCCCAGACCGCAGCGCCATCTGTTGTTGACAATTGTAACTACTGTAATTTCGAAAGTTTGTCTGCCTGAAAATGTACTGTTGTCCCAAACATATTGCAACAAACGGTGTATTTCTATCGCTGCTCGTTTAGTTTGTATTGCCGTTTCAAATATACCGGTCATTTTTGAAACACCCTATATATAATATTCTGTCCTATGTAGCAGTGTCTAGAGGATCAGGACCGAGGTGTCTAGAGCCATAATAAACACATCATAATTTACCCCCCATAACCATGGACCTAAACGTTGGTGGGGAGGCTTGCGTGCATCAGCGATGCAGATAGCCGTACCGTAGGTACAACCACAATGGAGGGGTATCTGTTGAGAGGCCAGACAAACGTGTGGTTCCTGAAGAGGGGCAGAAACCTTTTCAGTAGATGCAAGGGCAACAGTCTGGATGACTGACTGATCTGGAATTGTAACAATAACCAAAACGGCCTTGCTGTGCTGGTACTGCGAAAGGCTGAAAGCAAGCGGAAACTAAGGCCGTAATTTTTCCCGAGGGCATGCAGCTTCACTGTATGATTAAATGATGATGGCATCCTCTTGGGTAAAATATTACGGAGGTAAAATAGTCTCCCATTCGGATCTCCGAGCGCGTACTACTCAAGAGGATGTCGTTATCAGGAGAAAGAAAACTGGTGTTCTACGGATCGGATCGTGGAATGTCAGATCACTTAATCGGGCAGGTAGGTAAGAAAATTTAAAAAGGGAAATGGATAGGTTAAAGTTAGATATAGTGGGAATTAGTGAAGTTCGGTGGCAGGAGGAACAAGACTTCTGGTCAGGTGACTACTGGGTTATAAACACAAAATCAAATAGGGGTAATGCAGGAGTAGGTTTAATAAGGAATAGGAAAATAGGAATGCGGGTAAGCTACTACAAACAGCATAGTGAACGCATTATTGTGGCCAAGATAGATACGAAGCCCACACCTACTACAGTAGTACAAGTTTATATGCCAACTAGCTCTGCAGATGACAAAGAAATTGAAGAAATGTATGATGAAATAAAAGAAATTATTCAGATTGCGAAGGGAGATGAAAATTTAACTGTCATGGGTGACTGGAATTCGAGTGTAGGAAAACGAAGAGAAGGAAACGTAGTAGGTGGATATGGATTGGGGCTAAGAAATGAAAGAGGAAGCCGCTTGGTAGAATTTTGCTCAGAGCACAACTTAATCATAGCTAACACTTGGTTTAAGAATCATGAAAGAAGGTTGTATACGTGGAAGAACCCTGGAGATACTGAAAGGTATCAGATAGATTATATAATGGTAAGACAGAGACTTAGGAACAAGGTCTTAAATTGTAAGACATTTCCAGGGGCAGATGTGGAGTCTGACCACAATCTATTGGTTATGACCTGTAGATTAAAACTGAAGAAACTGCAAAAAGGTGGTAATTTAAGGAGATGGGGCCTGGATAAACTGAAAGAACCAGAGGTTGTCCAGAGTTTCAGGGAGATCATAAGGGGAAAATTGACAGGAATGGGGGAAAGAAATATAGTAGAAGAAGCATGGGTAGCTTTGAGGGATGAAGTAGTGAAGGCAGCAGAGGATCAGATAGGTAAAGAGACGAGGGCTAGTAGAAATTCTTGGGTAACCGAAGAAATATTGAATTTAATAGATGAAAGGAGAAAATATAAAAATGCAATAAATGAAGCAGGCAAAAAGTAATACAAACGTCTCAAAAATGAGATCGACAAGAAATGCAAAATGGCTAAGCAGGGATGGCTAGAGGACAAATGTAAGGATGTAGAGGCTTATCTCACTAGGGTGAGATAGATACTGCCTGCAGGAAAATTAAAGAGACCTTTGGAGATAAGAGAACCACTTGTATGAACATCAAGAGCTCAGATGGAAACCCAGTTCTAAGCAAAGAAGGGAAAGCAGAAAAGTGGAAGGAGTATATGGAGGGTCTATACAAGGGCGATGTACTTGAGGGCAATATTATGGAAATGGAACATAACTAACGAGGAAGTATTGAATAGGATTGGGGAAAAGAGAAGTTTGTGGCACAACTTGACCAGAAGAAGGGATCGGTTGGTAGGACATATACTGAGGCATCAAGGGATCACCAATTTAGTATTGGAGGGCAGTGTGGAGGGTAAAAATCGTAGAGGGAGACCAGGAGATGAATACACCAAGCAGATTCTAAGGGTGTAGGTTGCAGTAGGTACTGGGAGATGAAGAAGTTTGCACAGGATAGAGTAGCATGGAGAGCTGCATCAAACCAGTCTCAGGACTGAAGACAACAACAACAACAATTTACATTAATTTAAAATGGTAAAATGCAAAACTGGTAACTTCTACTAGCATCGACAGAAGGTGTGTATTTCTCAGGTTCATTTAACAATAACACCTGCCAATATGAATAGCGGAGATTCAGGCTGCTCAAATTGTATATTGCATGAAATTTTAGAAACTGTTCTTCTAGGCATTCTTGTTGCTTGTGGACTGGCAAAGTTACTTTATTGATAGAACTCTCACCCAGAACTAAGCATGCTTGGCCGTTAGGTTTACTTACTGCCAGTAATGAAGCACAATATGATGAATGTGACAGTTTAGTAACTCACCATTGAGCGTTTATCTTATTTCTCGAACGATAGGCTTTTATGTCGTCCACTAAATGGAGTGGGATTTACGACACAGATGTCACGTGACATCACTTCCATGTGATAAATAAACATATTTATTATACCATGTTTCTGTTCAGAAAACACGTAAGTATATTAATAGCATATTTCATAAATCTTATTGCTGTTTCGCATCCTTTTCATGTACATATGTTTTGTTATTGCTACTTATTTTCATCATCGTGAGTTGAAGAACAGTCTTCATGTTCACTCTTTGTGTTGTGGCCTGCGGGCACCCATTTTGATGAAAGTCTCTCTGTTGCTGAAAAAGACTATCAGTACATCCTGGTACGACGGATACACTGATTCTAGGAAAGCACACAAGCAGTGAAAGTAAACCTGTGTAGTGAAAAGTTAAATATGTTACTCTACTTCGGCAATGCTGGTTACGGCAATTGTACAATGCAGGATTAGCCTACCTGCCCTGCGTTAACTACATTTACCTGAACAAAAACTGAATAATATTCACTGAACTGAAGTCGGAAGGAAACTAATCGTCTGTCTTGATGTACTATTCGAAAAACAGTTTCAAGCTAAGTACTCAGTTTAAATCTCTAGGAAGGTGGCCACTATCCATAAACAATGATAATTCTATTCATTGTTCTGCTTCTAATGAAGACTAGCCACCGTCTATCGGCCACTGCATCTCACCCGACGTCTTGAAGCTTGAACGCAGGACGAACGTTCTGCAGGAACTCCGTAGCAAGAGTCGGTCTGACTTACAACTCAAGGCTGCTGCTCGAACGCGGGCACGCTTCAAGTGCGGAATCTCGCGTGCAGCGTGGTTGGTTTTGCAAGCAGTGAAGTTCCTGCCGCGGACGGACGTCCACGGTACTTCTGGTACCAACTGTGGCAAACTCTTTTTATGAGGTATCTCAGTATACCACACTTCGCCATTGAAAACTGTACTTAAATTGCCTGGCAGTACTTACAATGTTCGACTGTGGTTTGTATTAAATCTAGTTCAATATCTTTACCTTTGATGCGTAAGTAACACTTTGCTCACAAAAACTCAGCGTCAAAAGACCAGTCGACCACAAGATATTTTAAAGTTAGGGCCGGCCATACGATCACTACATCACTGTTATAATGTTCACTTATGTCTGCCACTTGACAGTATGCGACTTCGCATCTGGAGCTCCAACAATATGTAAATTATATACGCAGTAGGCCGGCACTGTATCTACTTCTTTAATATTAATGAACAAGTTTTGTGATAAGACATTTGTAGAAGAACTTGTATCTTACACTATTTTTGTATTTTTCCCTCTGTGGCATTTATTGAGACTTGCAATGAAACCCGTGTTAGAACTGTAGGCTGATCCATAGTTAATTCATCTCTGATAACATTTCCGTCATTATGCCTCAATATGTTGATGTGACTTCTTGATTGCCCCCACTCAATGGTACGAACGACAGTGGAGGGCTTAATGAGGTCGGAATCAGTTTGAGGAGACTTATTGCTAACTTCAACAATGTTGACTAAATGACCTACATTACCAATGAGTGTCAGGCGCTACCGAATGCCCTTAAAGGCGCACGATGTATATAAATAGTTTGCAGATAAGTACAGAGCCGGCCGCTGGGGCCGAGCGGTTCTAGGTGCTTTAGTCCGGGACAGCGCTGCTGCCATGCCTTCGGCATGGATTTGTCTCATGTACTTACGTAAGTTGGATTTAAGTTGTTCTAAGTCTAGGTGACTGATGACCTTCGATATCTAGTTGCTTGGATTCCAGTATCCGATTTTTTTTTTTTTTTTTTTTTAGCGTAGTATGTTCTGGATCCTCATCTGTTACATGTACCAGTTTCTCACGAATATCGAACGGTAACTTCGTTTCCAGTATTGTTAATACATCTTTCTGAGGAACTTGCTCGTCCCATTAACAAGTTTCATTTACATGTGCTCAAGTATCTATGGAATCTACCCTGTTTATTATGAAAGGGTTCCGGATTGAAAACCTGTTTTCGCAATCTCTCTTGATGGCCTTTTGACCAATATTTAGGAAAAAATTCTTTCAAGCTGCTCATAAATTCGACAGTGTTCTACTTGTATCTATCCTGTGCTGAAACGGATCCTTTATTGTTTAGTCAAAACATTTTCTTTAGAATTTACTTTATTTACTAGTGAGTCATCATGAAGATTAACACATTTAATCACAATATGTGAGAGTGGAAGTCGTTGCCAGTGTATAACTGATGAAAACAAATCAAATTTCTTTCAACAAATGGAAATTTTATTCCTAAAAACCCTTTTTTTCTTTTTTTGTAGAAACACGTTTAAAATTATAATCAGAAAGCACCCTCTAAATATCACTTTAAATATCAAGTTACAATTTATTCTGAGGCAGAAGGAACAAATTTTTGACAGAATGAGCTTTCGGGCTGACAACCTCGCCGCTGCCTTTTGACATTGCCATAGATACTACTACTCACAACAACCTCTAAAGGACTACACTGGTGAAAACCTGCAACACACCACATTACTTTAAACTAAAAATTCTAACAACTGCCGGCTGCTGTGACCAGCCACAGAAGCACTGTCACACAGCAATAAGCCGCAAAATTGTCGTAAAACAGATGTAATCTGGGATTGGGTTATTTGCTTGGACCATCCCGAGAAGGTTTCCAGGACTACATGTGGAAGCCTGCGCAACAGAACACAGTGGAAACTACTTCGTTCCGAAGATACTTCTGACTGCTTATTGCTGTTATTGTTCCCAGACTTACAACAATTTTCCCGATTATTCTTTTCCCAATTTTCAAATTTTCAGACAGCTTAATAAACCTTGTGTGGGACTGCAGATCATTAACGTGTTTGGCTTCAGCTGCATTACACGTTGATGTTTTTCTATTCCTTCAGTTCATTAACTTAAAAAAAAACAGCAAATTATGTACATAAAATTTATGCAGCTGATCCAACAGAACGTTAACCTTTCTGATTTTCTACTGCATTCTTGACCGCCGTTGAACCACTGTGATTTCTAAATGCTTAAGAAGGACCAGCTTTTATTTTGTCGTCATATCCTGGTCGTATTACACATGCTCTTAGGTTGCAAGCATGTTGGAATTAATCTCCTTGTCAAAACCATAAAGCCTCACAGTAGCCTCAATGGAGACATTATGAAGTAGCAAATTATGGTCTTCAACTATCTGTTTGGGAAAAATAATGCGGTCCGCAATTGTTGAAGTTTTCTCAGGGTCTTTGAAATGACATCTACATCAGGCATGAAATACAGTTTCTTAAGACCATCCTTGTGATCCACCTCAATTAATCAGGCGCAAAATGAAGCTAATAAACGAAAATCGATATTAAAATGTACTTACATAACAGTATTACGAATAAATCAAAATGAAGCAGACAGTAGTGGTAAGCATAAGGAAAAGGCCCTTCCTACTAGTGTTCACTTACATCAAAGTAATCCTCACAGAAGTAATCTCATTTCGATCCCCTACGAGTGAGTTGCAACCACATTATACGCATCTTTTCATTCACAGGAACTATAAAAATATTTTAATGAGTTTTTCCGAATGTATTTGTAGAAAGTGATACAACACACCATTTGAAATCCATTTTACAAAAAGTTAATTCCAAATCAAGATATCACTCGGAATGACATATACGACAGACGGCGCAGCACACTACGTAGTGATGTCGCAGGCATTACAAATGGAGCTTTTCGGTTCTGGCAGGACTGACCGTAATTGGTGACTGAAAGAATGAATACGTCTTTTGTGTGTTTCTCTGGTGACTTTGAAACAGCACAGTGTTTTGTGTTAGTAGCTATAAGTATCGGCTTCAGTGATCATTAGATGTCGTCTCTTTGTGCACATTGTACAACTAAAAATTCTCGTTGTAGTTTATTTATTAGATTAGATTAGTGTAGATTAAGTTTTTGTTCCACAGACTCAAAATGAGATGATTCTCGTGGGCGCGCAACAAGTCAGAGAGTATTAAAAAAACATAAAACTTCCGAATATAATACACACTACACTGATCATTTGTCAGTATATTCTCAAAATAGGTGAGCACATTACAGTAAACTGGGTCTGCAAATATTTGCAGAATTAATACTCTATCGGAATGAAACAAAACTAATACTGAAGCTGGTCTAAGTCTGTGTAATGGTATTCATCAATAGAGTAGTAGGAATTGCCCATCAAAAAGTTTTTCACGGTTTTTTTAAACTGTGCCTTATCTGAAACCAAATTTTTTTTATAGTTTCTGGCAATTTATTGAAAATGTGTGTTCCTGTTTGGAAATTTTTCTGGGCCAAGGTAAGTGATTTTAGGTTTTTATGTAGATTCTTCTTATTTCTAGTACTGACACTATTATTGCACTATTGGTTGGAATCAGAGATACAATACTTACAACAAATTTCATTAAGGAATAAATGTACTGAGAAGCAGTGGTTAGAATACAAAGTTCCTAGAACAGGTTTCTACACGATGTTCTTCAATTTACACCACACGTGAGCCTTATTACATGCTTTAGCACGCTAAAAACGTTTGCTCGGTTTGGCGAGCTACCCCAGAATATGACTCCGTATGACAGAATAGAATTAAAGTAAGCAAAGTAGGAAAGTTTTTTATATTTATATCTGCTACATCTGACATCATTCTCATTACAAATACAGACTTGTTTAGGCGCTTCAGCAATTGCATGATGTGCCCTTGCCAACTGAATTTATTACCGAGTTGTAATCCCAGAAATATAACACTGTCAGCCTCTTTGATCTGTATGCTTTCAAATGTTATGCATATGCTGGGAACAAATCTCTTACAATTTCTGAATTGAATATAGTTTGTCTTTTCAAAGTTTAATGACAGTGAATTAGTTTTAAACCATTTAGTAATGTCAGTGAAAATTTGATTAGCAGCCATTCCTAAATCTGTACTCGACTTGCTACTTATTGCTATTTTTTTTTTCACCTACAAATAAAACAAACTTATCATCTGGCAATGTAACAACGAGACGTCATTAATGTATACAAGAAATATCAAAGGACCCAAGATGGAACCTTGAGAGACACCACATTTAATTAATTTCCATTCAGATGAAGAGTGACTGCTTACTGCACAGGTATTTTGCAACGAAACCCCTTGTTTTCTGTTAGTTTAACAGGACTCAAATCATTTTGCAGCACTGCCATTAACACTATATTATCATTATTTATGCAAGCGATTGCTGTGATTCACACATTCAAAGGCTACTGGCAGGTCACAGAAAATACCACTAGCTTCCAATTTGTTATCTGTACGTTTAAAAAGCTATCTCTGTATCAGAACCCTTAAGAACTGCACACTGTGACTTGGCCAATATATTATTTGCAGCTATATGCTTAAGGAGATGCTTGAACACAACCTTTTCAAACATTTTTGAAAAAGCAGGAAGAAGTGCAATTGATGGTATCTCTTTATTCCACTTCATGTAAAGAGGCTTAACTTCAGCATATTTTAGCCAGTATGGAAATGTTCCGCTGATAAGAGATTGTTTGCACAAATAACTTAAGATATAACTCAATTCACATTAGCGCTCTTTGATTAAAGTTGTTGATATATTGTTACAACCACTGGAATACATGCATTTTAAGGATTTTTTGTTGGTATATAGAGTATGACGAGATGCTGTGCACCAGAATGTGTCTAAAAGATATGATCCGATCATATTTATGCAGAAACCGATGACGAGGAACTGAAAGTTGGCGACCCAGGGTTATAATACTCGCAACGGTAACATCTGATTATCAATCTCATGCAGTTATTGGATCACTGCTTCCTGTCATTCAATGAAAATTAAATTAACTTGTCGTAAATTTCTGTTTGTATCTCTTTAGACTTTTTAATGAAACGTACTGTGCTGAAGACATAACTACAAAGGTATAAACATACAGTTACATCGTTTATTTTATAGTTTTGCCATCACTTAACTGTTGTTCGAAAATTAAGTGTCGTACGCATGTGGCTTTTATCTCAACGACGTAGTAAGCCGAATGTGTGCTACGGAATGGATGAAACAGCTTTTATCTCTCGGTGTGATTGCTCTTATTGTAGTGAAATAACGACACATATGCGACAAATACGTCCGCAATAGCGCAGAGATTTGGCTGGCGACCTCAATTTGTCTGTGTTTGCCGAGGACATTGTACAGTTCATAACTTCCCATCAGATTCTGACTCGGAATTCTGCCATTGTACTTTCATTCTGCCCGAAGCATCTCTGTTTCCATCTGCGACTTTATTTATCAGTGGTACTCGCCGTATCGGAACGTTCTGGGAACGATTACCTTCTAGACGGGAGAGCGGGCACCACGCTTTGTGCAGCGCACGGTAGGTTACAGCGCTTTCATGTTGTCCTTTAAATATCGATGCCATTTGCGATGAAGCGCTGGGTCTGCTGGAAAGTGGCGGGAGCAACAGGCGAATGTGACGTTGTGGCAGCCAACACTTACTTTGCTGGAGTTCCCGATGGCGACCAAGGATATTATGAAAGAGGACGGTACGAGATATAGAGTACCACCTGCATCTATATCTCTTAGGTCTACAACTTTGCTTCCACTGTTTTGCAATATTCACGTGGTGGTGCAGGTTGAAGGCTGTAAGCGTCATACAATAAGTTTAGGCATTGTGAGCATAGCGCCACCAAAAAATTTGTCTATTTGCGATGCATCATGAAGTGTGTCAACTTACAAGTCCAGTTCTCGCCATTTGTGGGAAGTTTTAATCTTCTGCTTTAAAATGAAGAAATCTGCGGCTGAGGTTTTTAAAATGCAGGGCAATGACTATAATGAGGCACCTATTCGTGTAAGAATGTGCAGATAATGGTTTTAACCCTTCGAGGCCAGTGATTCTGACGTTGAAGGGCGACACAGCGATGCAAGAGAAAAGGCTGTCGACCCTTAAAAACGACGGAAGCAATCACAGGAGATCGTTATCGAAAGCAGTCGAGAACTGATAGTCAAGCGGGCACAGTACAACGGTAGACATGAAGAGATCATTTTGCAGCGTGACGGTACTCGATCCCATGTCGCAAAACCGGTCGGAACATATTTCTGAACGTTAAAATGGGAAGTTCTATCCTACTGCCGTTGGCTACAGACATCGCTCCATCTGACTAGCAGACTTTTCGATCAGTGGTAGACGTCCTGGCTAGCCAGCACTCCCGCCCATATGAATAGGTGAAAATTCACGGATTTTCTCAAAAGACGTAGATATCTCCTGCGGCGCGATTCTTATGCAGCCCGAAAGACGGAAGAAGGTAGTGGCCAATGATGGCCAATACTTTGAATCGTAATTTTTTCAGAGTGAAGCTTCTAACTTCGAGAAAAAATTAAGGAATCAAAGTTGTTGACGAAAAATAATCCACAAGACAGCTTACGGTGTTTGGCGGAGTGTACTTTGTGTACCAGTCTCACCCCCCCCCCCCCCCCACCCCTTTCTCCTGTGCCAATCGCAAAGGGTTCGCAGGAAGAATCACTGCTGGTGTGGATACCAGTCGGCTCTAACCACTAACCTTCACGGTCTTTCAGCGCAGGAGGAAGAAATGTATTGACTGGGCGTTCTTGGAACGTACGCGCTCGGAATCATTTTAACAGTAAAGCACACCGTGTTGTTGAACCCTCTCTCCGAATGTCTACCACTAGAGTTGGTTAATCACCTCCGTGATGCTTTCTCACTTACTGAATGAATCTGTAACGAAACGAGCTCCTCTCCTTTCAGCCATCTTTATTCAACCAGTTAGTCCTATCGGTTCGTATTCCAGACCAACGAGGAATATTCAACAATCGGTCGAGAAAGGGTTTTAGACGCAACGTCCTTTTGTGGTGGATCAACATTTTTTACGTTGAGCGTCAACTGCCAATCCCCGAACGAAGCGTCCTCTGGAGCTGTTCGCGAATTTCGGTGCAGGTTTCAACCATTGTGACTTTCCTACATACAACAACTCCATCTGTGAAAAGCCTTATGGAACTTCCGACGATATTCACCAACACACACACCGTAGGCCCGAAGTTACTTTCACGTCTTAAGAACGGATTGCTTTGTTCTGTCTAGCAGAAACTCTTCAGTATAGTAAGACAGTTGGTGTGATTTTTCTATGCGCTCTTATTTTGTTCATTATGCGGCAGTGCGAAACTGCATCGAATGGCTTCCGAAAGTCAAGGAACACAGGATGAACCTGGACGCCGGTATCTACTGTTTTCTGGGCCTCATGGGCGAACAGAGCGAGCTGGGTGCTTTCCGAACCCATTCCTGCAGGGAATTTTCAGGTTCTAGGAATGTCATAATGCGCGAGCATAAAACATGTATTGTAACCAAGAGGCTTCCTGTTCGTTCGTATTTCGATATCATATAGCTGGCACGCTGCGGGAAATAAAAACAAGGAACACGTTACACATTGTCAATGAGAGAGAAAAATTAACCCAATTTCAGTTTCATTTTCGTAGTTCTTTTTTCTAAAATTTTGAGTGAATTTCGGATCCGGGGGGTGGGATAACGAATTGGGGGCGGTGATGCCTTGGAGGAAATCAGCATCGTAAAAGTTATTGGTAGTAGTATTTATATTGTGGTACACATACACTAATGAACCAAAACATAATGACTTCTTGGTTAATAGCTTGTTTGTCCGTCTTTGGAACGAAAGACATTACTGTTCCGACCAATCAGGAATCCGACAGATTGTTGGTAGGATTGTGGAGGTATGTGGCGTTAGATGTCTATGCACAGGTCACGTAATTCTTTTTAATAATGGGTCTCTGATTTGCATATGCGGTGATGGCGCCCGATAGCAACCAGGTGGGTTCCATAGGATTTACATCAGGCTATTTTGGCCCCCGAAACATCAGTGTGAGTTTACTATAATGCTCCTCAGACCACTGCAGCACCGTTTTGGCTCGAGACACCGACAGTTACGCTGCTTAAAGGTGACATCGCCGTCGGGGAAGATATCAACAGGTGGTTCGCAGCTGCCACCATGTCTTCGATTACTACCACATGCGAGCGCAGGAGAATGTCTCCCATAGCATATTACTGCTCCTACCAAAATGCATCCGTGGCGCACTGCACGTTTCGAGTCGCTGTTCACTTCCATGACAGCGTTTGTGGAGACGACCATCGTGTGATTCACACGAAGAACCAGCACTTTTCCATTGGTCGACGGCCGAACCGCGACGGTCCTGTGCCCACTGTAACAGTAGGTGTAACGCGAACGTGGTCTGTTGCAACGAAACACTTGTTCGTGCACTAGCAGTATGCTCTTTTTACGGAGATGCTACTTATTACCGTCTATCCCACTTTACAGAGCAGACAAGCCTCCAAACCCCACGTTCTGTGAAGGGTCGTGTACGTCGAACCATTTAGCCCCTAGTGGTTATTTCACTGCTCCTCTACTTCTTTCTGTAGGTGCTCAAGACAGTAGCACGCGAACATTCGACCAGCTTCCCCGTATTTGAGATACTCATTCACAAGATTTGCGTAATAATAGTATATCCTTCGATAAAGTTGCTTATCTCAGCGGATTACCCCATTTTCTACTCGTATCTTTGCTAGGACCAGTCTCTGCTGCGCTTACATTCTTCTCACAGCGCGTCATGTGCCCGCAAAGCCATCAGGCGACATCCAGCCTTGAGGTGGGCAATGGTCACAGTGTTTTGGCTTATCAGTGTATATGTCAGAGTATAATTCTTTCTTTCGATTATTAAATTTATACCTCCGCTTGTACTAAGACGCTCAAGATAGATTTTGTATCATGCATACATGATGCGAGCCTAATACAGTATCGTTTTATAAATAACTGCATTTATCTCAATCATGTTTTCACTTAGTAGTTTACAGATCACTTATATTATGTACGAACGTTACTACGTACCATACCTTAATTGTTGTGGCTGTTATTAATTACTAATTAATTCACACAGTATCAAACTGATAGAATTTCCTTTTGCATTACAGCATTGTGACTGCAAATTTCATGAGAAAATCTGTATAACAGCATCCATAATGTCAGGGAGCGAGACTCACAAATGTACTAGGAGAAATTCAACACACAGCTAGGCAACAATAAGAAGTATAAGCAAATCACAGGTTCGTACACAGCACACAAACGAACGAACAAGAATGGGAACACCTTATACTCTATTGCCAAAATTTTAACTTAACAGTTATGTCATATCACTACCAAAAGCCAAGACCGAATTCACAACATGGAAACCATCCAAAAACATATGGGGGAGAATTCCAAATTGATCACGTAACCGTAAGAAACAAAAAGAAAGAGATATTGTGAACATGAGAACAGCGAAGGGATCTTCGATCCCAGACATCACTTGTATCCGTTAGTGGTTGGAGAAAATCTAAGAAGCGGAAAGTTTGTATAGAACAGCCCAGACCCCAAATACCCAAAGAGGAAATAAAAAAAAAGTATTACGGGAAGTTAGAAAGACCACATGAATTCAGGTAAGATGGCTCTGCATTGAGGCCGACCTCCGAGGAAATGCAAACATAGATGTTGGGACGTTGCTTTTGATCAAGCCGTTGAACGACAATCCAGGTATGAAAGAAGTTTAGCAGGATTAGACGAGTGAAAACAGCATATGCCAAAATTATGCTTCAAGGGAAATAACATGAGAACCTTCTGCAGAATATTCAGGGAAAATATAAAGGGTTAACAGCCACAGACATCTTTTTCAAAAGAGCAGGATGTCCTCTAGAAACCAATACTAAACAAAAACTGTAAAATTACCAATAAGCACTTTTACAAAATCCTCAATTGTGGGACGCATACCGAAAAATTAAACTTCACGAAGACTGTACCATATCGAGACTCGAAATCGACCACAATTGCAGAGGTAGAAGAGCAATGAAACAACTAAGAAACGCAGAGCTCCACAAGAAAATGACATTATTGCCGAGATCTGGAAATTCAAAAACCAAAACACCACAAAGGTAATTCATAAAATTCCTACGGAAGTATGGGCTAGTGTGAAGATGGTACTGGAATGGAAATGAGCTTTAATCCACCCGCTGCAAAAGAAAGGGCAACAACACTGACCTTAATATTTATCGAGATATGTCATAATTACCGGCCACTTACAGAAATCTCTGCAGGCATTACTCAACGTACTAGAATAACAAGCTGACACAAAGGTGGTGACTATGACTTGGGTTTTAGAAAATGAAGAACATGAACTGGGCAAATTTGGTGTTAGTGAACACTTTTGAAGCACAGACAGAATAATAAGACTGTAGTCGCATTGACGTGCTTTAGAAAGTTTTATGACTACATACAGCTACAGACTCTCTTTGAGGAGAAGAATATGGAATACACACAAAAAATAGGGCATTCATAAAATAGACACTCACAGACACCATATCCAAAGTAAATGTTATGGGGGAAATCTCAGAACCATTCGAAACACACACGACGGCCAGACAAGGATATAGGCACTCGCCGCTTTCATTCAAAATAGCCTTGGACAAAATTCTGGAATGATGTGGACAAAAAGTAAAAGTGATTCAGTTACGAAAGAAAACGATCATAAAAGAACTAAAAGAAGCGCTGGAACACTTTGCCTCTCCGAAATACCTGGGGCGTCCACCAAAACCGTTGTTTAGATATCATTAGAGAAAATCCAGTACATGGCCATATATAACAACAACACACCAGTCATGCACACTAAATACGGAGAGGTTAAAAGTGTGGAAAAATTCAGGTATCTAAGAGAGTATCAACACAAACAGGGGGATCAAACACGGTATTCAACATACGGATAATAGGAAAAGCTCAGTAAGAGTATATATATATATATATATATATATATATATATATATATATATATATATATATGGACGCAGTGCAATAAAAGAATATATCAACAGAAGCCAAACTCAGCCATACAATATAGATGTACTGCGAGAAGCATTCTACGCATCAGAAACGTCCACAGAGTCAGCAAAAGGTACACAGAAGCACCAAAGAAACTGGCATAGGAATACGCCTTCAAATGCAGGGGTATGTAAACAGGCAGAATTCGGCCCTGCGATCGGCAACGCGTATATAAGACAACAAGTGTCTGGCACAGTTGTTAGATCGGTTACTGCAGCTACAATGGAACGTTATCAAGATTTAAGTGAGTTTGAGCGTCGTGTTATAGTCGGTGCATGGGCGATAGGACACAGCATCTCTGAGGTAGAGAAGAAGTGGGGATTTTCCAGTACAACGAGTGTGCCGTGAATATCAGGGAACCGGTAAAGCATCAAATCTCCTATATCTCTGCCACTGGAAAAGGGTACTGGATGAACGGGACCAACGATGAATGAAGAGAAGTGTTCAACGTTACAGAAGTGCAACTGTTCCGCAAATTGCTGCAGATTTCAATGCTTGGCTATCAAAAGGTGTCAACGTACGAACCATTCAACGAAAGATCATCAATATAGGCTTTCGGAACCGAATGCCCTCTCGTGTACCCTCCATGACTGCACGACACAAAGCTTACCCGTCGCATCGGCCCGTCAACACCGATGTTGGGCTGTTGACGACTGGAAACACCTTACCTGGTCGGACGAGTCTCGTTTCAGATTGTATCGAGCAGATGAATGTGTACGGATATGGAGACAACCTCATGAATCCATGGACCCTGCATGTCAGCAGGGGACTGTTCAAGCCGGTGGAGGCTCTGCAATGGTGTGGAGCGTGTGCAGTTGGAGTGATATGGGGCTGCTGATACATCTAGATACGACTGTGACAGATGATGCGTACTTAAGCATCCTTCAAGATTTCCAGCATCCATTCATGTCCATTGAACATTTCAATGGATTTGGGAATTCCCGCAGGACAAGTTGACACCCCATATGTCCAGAATTGCAACAGAGTGGCGCCAGGAACACTCTTCTGAGTTTGAACAGTTCGTTTAGCCACCAAACTCGCCAGACATTAACATTGTTGAGCATATGTGGGATGCCTTGCAACGTGCTGTTCAGAAGAAATTTCTACCACCTCGTACTCTTACGGATTTATGGACAGCCCTGCAGGATTCATGGTGTCAGTTCCCTGTAGCACTACTTCTGACATTATTCGGGTTCATGCCATTTTTTGTTGCGACACTTCTGTGTGCTTGCGGGGCCCTGCACGATATTAGACTGGTCTACAAGTTTTTTTGGCTCTTCAGTGTAGAACGTTAAATCCTTAGAAATACCTCTGGACCGATTAACACAGGCGTGGTATACGGTCAAAACGACCAATCAAATAATTATACGAGCACACTGACAGACACACAGGTATGATCAAAATACAGCGAATGACATTCTGTGGACAGATACGTAGAACTGTTTAAGAAATAACAACTGGCCTCGATAAATGAAAGAAGACCTAAAACAAGCAGGAATCAATAGCGAAATGATTAATGAGACACGTTTAGAAACTTGAAGTAAAGTATAGCAATAAAACGGATGATCTGACTGAAGGAAGACAATAGGAACAACGTAAATGAATGGAGAGATCTTTGGAAGAGAAAAAGGACGAAAACTGGAAGAAATTGAATGAGCATGCAACATTCAACTTCAAACACTATCGAAAGAATAGTTTTCAGTCGTAAATTCTGGCGAAGGGAAAACAGCTTTGAAAAGAAACTAATAGGATTCCAAATCCCATCTCGTTTGTCTTGTATGGCTGCCCCTGGGGCAAAGTTTGATATTTCTACAAACAGTGCAAGTCCATGCTCCACATTTACGAAAGTCAGCAGTAACGAATTTGCATTTCATCGATGAACGAATTTTAGTATCACGTATTTGGACTGATTACGCGGCACACGGCTGGGCTATACATTTCTCACGAGGCTCGCTACCAGTGGCGTAACTATTTGGGGAAACGTTGCCATCATAGACGACGTATACAATATTTCGGTTCAAGATATTGCAATTTGTCCAGCATTGCCTCGATATTTTCGACCTCTGAAAAAAAAAAATTATTGCTTCGTCATCTGAAGTTAGAGTTTTAGTGTCTGAAACTGCTGATTCATTGAGAATTTTAGCTGTATGAAATAGCTTACCAATAATTAAAAGTGTGTCGTATTTTTAGTTTAATAGTAGTTTTGGCAGAAAAATGCATTGCGTTCTGCTCATATTGAGATTTGGGCGTGCTTGTAGGCCGATTGTGTCAAATATAAACAGTCTCTTGATTCTAAAATAAACTTTCTCATTTTTAAATAACCTGCTTTTTGTGAAGAACTGTCTGCAGCGAGCTTCTGACACCTAGCAGGTGAGTCCACATGCGTCAGCAGGCTTCTCGTCATCTGCTCCTTCATTCTGCGTCGACAGGCACTGATTCAGCCGACGAAAGCGGCCTTGAAGAAAAATCGACTAAATGCCTACCAAGCAACGGCCGCAAGACTCAAGCTTGCACGTAACATCTGGAACTTCGTAAATTGTAAGGCATTCGAGATACTACATATCTTGCTTGAAAATGCTTTAAAGTTCAACTTATTAGGATTTACTACCTTCAGAACATGTTGTAAATGACTCTCAAGTCCGCATTTACTGTCAAGGTATTACTGGTGGACATTAGTTGCTGTTTACATTACAAATTCTGCAGACGACAGCAGCGAGGACTTAATCAGGGACCCAAAAGATTTTTACGTCCTCTACAGTCACTTACACTCAGCTATTCGCGAGTTGCTACATCACGTCGTTCAGTGTGCTTCATAGAATGCACTTCTCGCTATAATGTCTGTTCACGAGGCACGCCTCACGGAGTTTGAAGTACGACAAGAACGTTTACAAGCAAATAACTTCCAAACTAATTCATTTAGAATGTCCAAATTTTCACCAGATCCTTCTAAACTGGAGTCGCTTTATAATTACGAAATGAGAACGGGAGAAGTGTAAGATTTCCTTCATTTTGATACAAATTTTTGTAGTGCAGCTTAGCATTGACCTGTACAACAAGGCGTTTCACGAATCCCTATTGGGTGATGATGATGTTGTTATTGTTGTTGTTCTTGTGGCCTTCAGTCCTGAGACTGGTTTGATGCAGCTCTCCATGCTACTATATCCTGTGCAAGCTTCTTCATCTCCCAGTACCTACTGCAACCTACATCCTTCTGAATCTGCTTGGTGTATTCATCTCTTGGTCTCCCTCTACGATTTTTACCCTCCACGCTGCCCTCCAATACTAAATTTGTGATCCCTTGGTGCCTCTGAACATGTCCTACCTACCGAACTCTTTCGCGGGCCGTGTCCACAGCATTTAATCTTCAGCCGCGGCCCTTATATCTCGTCGGAGTCACCATTTATGGCAGCTTAAGTAGTAAATGAGGGAGGAATAGAGAACGTCAAGCTTTAACTGCTAAAATGCCAAAAACTGATTGAATAATATTATAGAAAGCATCTGGCATATATATATATATATATATATATATATATATATATATATATATATATATATATATATATATCTCCCATGCTGAATCAGTCTCAGAATATTACACTCCCTGCTCCTTATGCATAACGAGGAAAGCTGCCATTAAAACTCGCGAAACTCTGACATGATGACACTGGTGGAGCAGTACGTACCAAGTACCATGTGGTACCACGAACCACTGATGGGTTCCTTACGCGTGTAAAGTGAAGACCGTAGTGACTCTCTTACAGAAGACGAAGAGAACGCTTAAATACGGAACATCCCACTTGATATGGTGACTAATTTTGTTTTATTTTGTTAGTGTGTTTGGAGTCAAAGAGCAAAAGTCTTTTCTTTACATTCGCTTTGTCATCTTCCACGTTAACGATTTAAATAAAGAGAGCTTCTCAAATACTTAAACATTTTTCTACTATTTTGATGCAAGACAGCGGCAACTCAATTTTTAAAATATATATTAATGAAAATAATACTAATCGCTCTGACCTTTCAAATTGCACCAACTCATTACCTCCTTAAAGTAGGTGTTTCTGGAATTTATCTCTCTGAACTACTGAAGCTACATGAATTAGTTTTATATCTCTCCTGAAAAAATGCTACAATGAAGTTACCCCCTTTCGCACCAGACCCTTCAGTTTACTCCAGACAGCAATGACGAAACACGGAAGATCCCTATAGTTAAATCGACGTGACAGTTGCGGTGGAATGGGCACCTCAGCTTCGCGCGCCTGCCTCAGCCAGTAACGTGACTCGATTTTTATAACTCTTTGGCTGTACCGCAGTCTTCTCACAGCTCTGCAGGTGGCTACTGCTTTCGCCATCTCGAACACAGTGCTACAGGCGCGTTTGCCAACCTTGCGACAAGAGTGGGTGGTGGGCAGAGGTGGCCCGAGAGTATACACTACAGGTATCCTCAAATCTTTAGATTCAGGTAATAGCGTCTGCCGTATCACAGTTACCACTATCAGCATACTTAAGCAAATACAGCCATTGTCAATAATAAGAGTAATAATAATGATGATAATAATAATAACAATAATAAAAATGATGATGATGACACGTATAACTTGTCTGAAAAAGAAAAAAAAATTTTTGAGTGATTTCGTTGTTTTGTACGCAATTATGAAGAGTTTAGGTCAATAACAAAATAATTTCTAAACTTTCGCTACTCTCCTTTTCGTATTTTTGTGTAATTGAAAGTTTTCGTGCTTTTGTATTTTTTCGGAGAAATGTACACGCTACTTAACACATTTTTTAGTAAACAAATTAACTTCAGGGCTGAAAATCAGATATTCTCACGTTGCTCCCACACAGCAACTTACCCTTGTTTTACACTTCTTTGTTAAAGTTCACTTGTAGTCACGCTTATTTGATTTCGTCACTTTCTCCGTCAGCGGATCTGGTCTGGAAGATCCTAGTTCCTTTGCGGCTAAATTTTTCCGGTAATTTTCTTTTCTGTGGCACTAAAAATATAGGCAACAATGTTGACACTGCACACGAAAGACGATTTCTGCGCAGTAAAGAACCAGCTCCAAACAGAAAGTGCTGCCTATGGGAATGATGAAATGTAAGTGGTAGTGTCTAACGACATAGTCACTTGACTAGAATACTATTGAGGCGCTGAGAACCACAGGGACCAAAAGCCCCCACCGTCGATGCCACATTTAAGTGAACATCAGAGAAACCAGTGAGACAGCAGTTCGCGAATGTTAGTACTTAGAGTGTGGGCCTACAGCACAAATGAACCTGATCCAAGAAGCTCAACAAGTCAGAGGCATGAATGAATTCTACAGACACACAATAGACGATGATGTGCTTTCTGGTCTTCAGAGTCTCAAATATATTACTGTATGAAAAATACTAAACTTAATATGCTATATCTCATTAAGAATCTCGCAAAATAAGTGTTTCTATGAGTATAACACTCTAGATATAGTGGTCGCCAGTGAAGTGAAATGGAAAGAAGACGAGGATTCTTGGTCACATGAGTACAGGGTAACACGAGGAGTGACAGAAAATGGTATACAGGGAGAAGGATTCGTTATGAATAGGAAGGTGGAGCAGAGAATGAGTTACTGTGAATGGTTCAGCGATACGGTGGTTCTCATCTGAACCAACAATTACCCAACGCTGACAACGATAGTTCAGATATACATGCCGACGTGGCAAGCCGAAGATGAAGAGGT
Source organism: Schistocerca gregaria (assembly GCF_023897955.1). Classification (NCBI taxonomy): domain Eukaryota; kingdom Metazoa; phylum Arthropoda; class Insecta; order Orthoptera; family Acrididae; genus Schistocerca; species Schistocerca gregaria. Next base: position 32,528,127 of record NC_064924.1, on the reverse strand, counting down.
AAAGACAATATGTGAGGATATTGAACGAGTAATTCAGTACGTAAATGGAGATTGAAATCTAATAAAGACCGGAATGCGGTAGTAGGAGAAGGAACAGATGAAAGGGTTCCGGTAGAATATGTGCTTGGTATTAGGAATGCGAGAGGAGAAAGACTTAGTGAGTTGTGGAATAAATTTTAGCTAGTAACAGCGAATACCCTGTTCGAGAATCACAAGGGGATGACGTACACTTGGAAAACGCAGAGAGATAGAGAAACATTTCAGTTCGATTACATCATGATCAGACAGAGATTCCGAAATCATATAGGTTCTAGGCGCGCAGTCCGGAACCGTGAGACTGCTACGGTCGCAGGTTCGAATCCTGCCTCGGGCATGAATGTGTGTGATGTCCTTAGGTTAGTTAGGTTTAAGTAGTTCTAAGTTCTAGGAGACTGATGACCACAGCAGTTGAGTCCTATAGTGCTCAGAGCCATTTGAACCATTCCGAAATCATGTAATAGATTGTAAGGCGTTACGAGGAGCAGATATAGACTCTGATCACAATATAGTAGTGCTGAAAAATAGGTTGAAGTTTAAAAAGTAGTCACGAAGAATAAGTGCACAAAGGAATGGAATATGGAAACACTAAGGAATGAAGACACTCGCCTGAAATTCTCTGAGACTATAGACACTGCGATAAGGTTTAGCCCAGTAGGCAGTTCAGTTGAAGAGGAATTGGCATCTATAAAAAGGGTAGTCATACGGTCGCAGATTTATTTTCCGCCTGCAGATGTTTCGGCTAGGGCAAGAGAATCTCTATAATGGCGTCACTAACAATGAATACGATCTAAATACACTGTTTATCACAATTCACGTTCTGTCCATTTGTTCGTGTACCTAGCCCTACGATCAAGAATAACATGAGAACGACGTTCGATTATTACATACTCCGCAGTATACAACGTAACACTGTCCTCCACAAATCTAAATAAATAGCTAACACTCAACTACCTACGAGTGTGCTTATACCAAAACTTCCAAACTATGCCCAACACACAAATCCTTTGCCGTGTGCAACAAACTGCCACAGGCAGCAAAAATGGACCTCGTCACACTCTATTGCTGACATTAAAACGGTCGTACCTGATCTTCAGACTAAAGCAGCGTCCGAACAACACTACACTAAACCAGTCAGTCAAAGGTCGCTTCGCCCCAGATGAAGTACAAAACAAAATTATGAGGAGCTACTTTCACACAAAGTTCATTAAACGGATCCACCGACTGTGCCATAGTATGGTTACTGAATTACCTAAACATTCATTCAAAAGTCTTACTCCACTCACCGCGAGGTTCCGAAACCTTTCCAACAAAATTCAAGGAAAATCTTCAACTCTCTTGATAATCGATGTCGAAGTGTCCTAGCAAAGTACAGATAGCGATACAAGCTACCGACTAAAGATCACATCCTCTTCGACTCCGCGATTGTGACTGACTGCTACTTTCTGCAAAACCATAGCTGAACCGTAAAAATAAATAAAAGTAGGGCGCTACCATTAGTCTGTAAAAATCGGTATGTAATCTCTTGTGGCTGTTATTTCGTTGTGTAGCTGTCAGCTCGCCTAGGATGTTCTCTGGCGCGCGTTGCTGTTGTCACCTAACGCCGCAGAGATGGTCTTCGCCACTTTTGTGTGAACACCTGTACAGCTGGTTAATATATATGCACAAACGACTACATTCTTTATGTAACGGCCCAAACTATCAAAAATCGGTTTTGAGGCGTTACACCAGAGAAGCAATTCCGTCACTGCGGTTGATAACGGGAGCATAACTAAGGAAACACAAGACGTGTTTATAGGATTTGTCGACCTGGAAAAGCGTTAGGCAATGTAAAATGGTGCAAAATATTCGAAGTTTTGAGAAAAATAGGGGTAATCTATATGAAAATACAGACATTGTACAACCAAGAGAGGACAGTAAGAGCCGAAGACCAAGTTCCCTGATTATAAAGGGCGTTAGACGGGGGTGTTGTCTTTCGACCTTACTGTTCAATCTGTACATCGAAGAAGCAATGACGAAAATAAAGGAAAGGCGTAGTAGTAGTAGTAGTAGTAGTAGTAGTAGTAGTAGTAGTAGTAGTAGTTGTTGTTGTTGTTGTTGTGGCCTTCAGTCCTGAGACTGGTTTGATGCACCTCTCCATGCTACCATATCGTGTGCAAGCTTCTTCATCTCCCAGCACCTATTGCAATCTACATCATTCTGGATCTGCTTGGTGTATTCATCTCTTGGTCTCCACGACTTTTACCCTCCATGCTGCCCTCCAATGCTAAATTTGTGATCCCTTGGTGCCTCAGAACATGTCCTACCAACCGGTCCCTTCTTCTTGTCAAGTTGTGCCACAAACTCGTCTTCTCTCGAATTCTATTCAATACATTATCATTAGTTATGTGATGTACCCATCTAATCTTCAGCATTCTTCTGTAGCACCACATTTCAAAAGCTTCTATTCTCTTCTTGTCGAAACTATTTATCGGCCATGTTTCACTTCTATAAATGGCTACACTCTATACTAATATTTTCAGAAACGACTTCCTGACACTTAAATCTACACTCGACGTTAACAAATTTCTCTTCTTCACAAACGCTTTTTTGCCACTGCCAGACTACATTTTATGTCTTCTCTAATTGGACCATCATCAGTTATTTTCCTGCCCAAATAGCAAAACACCGCTACTACATTAACTGTCTCATTTCCTAATTAATTCCCTCAGCATCACCCGACTTAACTCGACAACATTCCATTACTCTCGTTTTGCTTTTATTGATGTTCATCTTATATCATCCTTTCAAGACACTGTCCATTCCGTTGAACTGCTCTTCCAAGTCCTTTGCTGTCTCTGACAGAATTACAATGACATCGGCTAACCTCAAAGTTTTTATTTCTTCTCCATGGAATTTAATACCTACTCCGAATTTTTCGTTTCTTTGCTTTACTGCTTGCTCAATATACAGACTGAATAACATCGGGAAGAGGCTATAACGCTGTGTCACTCCCTTCCCAACCACTGCTTCCCTTCCATACTCCTCGACCCTTATAACTGCCATCTTGTTTCTGTACAAATTGTAAATAGCCTTTCGCTCACTGTATTTTACCCTTGCTAACTTTAGAATATGAAAGAGAGTGTTCCAGTCAACATTGCCAAAAGCTTTTCCTAAGTCTACAAATGCTAGAAACGTAGCTTTGCCTTTCCTTAATCTTTCTTCCAAGATAAGTCGTAAGGTCAGTATTGCCTCACGTGTTCCAGTATTTCTACGGAATCCAAACTGATCTTCCCCGAGGTCGGCTTCTACCAGATTTTCCATTCGCCTGTAAGAAATTCGCGATAGTACTTTGCAGCTGTGACTTATTAAACTGATAGTTTGGTAATTTTCACATCTGCCAACACCGGCTTTCTTTGGGATTGGAATTATTATATTCTTCTTGAAGTCTAAGGGTATTTCGCCTTTCTCATACGTATCGCACACCAGATGGTACAGTTTTGCCAGGACTGGCTCTCCCAAGGCCGTCAGTAGTTCTAATACAATGTTGTCTATTCCCGGGGCCTTGTTCCCACTCAGGCCCTTCAGTGCTCGGTCAAACTCTTCACGCAGTATCGTATGTCCCATTTCATCTTCATCTACATCCTCGTCCATTTCCATAACATTATAGTCATGTACATTGCCCTTGTATAGACCCTCTATATAGTCCTTCCACCTTTCTGCTTTCCCTTCTTTGCTTAGAATTGGGTTCCCGTGAAAGCTGTTGATATTCATGCAAGTGGTTCTCCTTTCTCCAAAGGTCTCTTTAATTTTCCTGTAGGCAGTATCTATCTTATCCCTAGTGAGATAAGCCTCTACATACTTAAATTTGTCCTCTAGCCATCCCTGCTTAGCCATTTTGCAGTTCCTGTCGATCTCATTTTTGAGACGCTTGTATTCCTTTGTGCCTGCTTCATTTACTGCCTTTTTATATTTTCTCCTTTCATCTATTAAATTCAATATTTCTTCTGTTACCCAAGAATTTCTACTAGCCCTCGTCTTCTTACCTATCTGATCCTCTGCTGCTTTCACTACTTCATCCCTGAAAGCTACCCATTCTTCTTCTATTGTATTTCTTTCCCCCATTCCTGTCAATTGTTCCCTTATGCTCTCGCTGAAACTATGTACAACATCTGGTCTAGTCATTTTATCCAGGTCCCATCTCCTTAAATTCCCACCTTTTTGCAGTTTCTTCGGTTTTAATCTGCAGTTCATAACCAATAGATTGTGGTCACAGTCCACATCTGACCCTGTAAATGTGGTGCCTCCGTTAAGCTGAGCAACCCAGTGGAAGATTGGGTAACCCCAGCGAGAAACTGGGTCAGCGAGCCGAGAGGATGTGGAGGACAGTGGAAGGCAACGGGAAACCACTATTGGTAGGTAAAGGCTTAAGAGTGGTCTTAAAATTCAGGCTGAAAGGATATCAATGATAAGATTCACTGGCGGTATAGCTATCCTCAATGAAAGAGAAGAAAAATTACAGGATCTGCTAAGTGGAATGAACAGCCCAATGAGTAGAGAATATGGACTGTGAGTAAATCGAAGAAAGACGAAAGTAAAGAGAAGTACCATAAATGAGAACAGAGAGAAACTAAACATCACGATTGGTTATCACGAAGTAGAGCATCGTAAGGAATTTTGCTACCTAGGGAAGAAAATAACCCAGAACGGACGGAGCAAGGAGGACGTAAAAACAGCAGACTATAACAGGCGTAAAGGGCATTTCTGTACAAGACAAGTCTACTCTAGTAGCCTTAATTTGAAGAAGTTACTTCTTAGAATGCATGTTTGGTGCACAGCGTTGTATAACAGTGAATCATGGACTGTTGCGAGATTGGAATACATCCAGCAAATAACTAAAGACCAAGGTGCAAGTGCTACTTCGAGATGAAGAGGTCGGCACAAGGGAGGAATTCATGGTCGGCCACATCAAACCAGTGAGAAGAATGATGACTCAAAAAAAGGTAGACTGCGATTAACTTGGTCTATCACATCATGAGGTGTTTGGGTGAAAATGGTGATTAGTAGTTTTTTTGTGATAGATACAAGTAGTTAGTAACGACTGATCAAAGTTACACAGCTCAGCCAGAACATTGTGATCACCGACCTAGTACCAACGTGAACCCATCCAGACGACAGCAACATCAGCTGGCGAAGAATGACTGAAGGTCAGACACACGCACGGCGCGTGTAGTGTCACTGAGCGTGCTGTCCGGTGTAGGGTGGGAAAGACGTGCCATCTGTCTGAGTTTGTCCGAGGGCAGACTGTGATGGCCCGGAGGCTCGGCACGAGCAGTTCGCAAGCTGCACGACTTGTTGATTGTTCGACGAGTGCTCTGCTGAGTGGTTCAACACTTGGCGAAAATAAAGTAAAACCACGTTCAGACATCGTGTAGTTTGGTGGACACCCTTCATTACAAATGACGGACGTCGTAGGCTGGCCAGACTGGTTCAACAGGAGGTGGCGAACTGTGGCAGGACTAACAACAGACTTTAATGTTGCACAGAGTACATGTGTGTCTGAAGACGCAGTGCACCGAACACTTCTGACGATGGGCCTACTGCAGAGCTATGTATGGTCTGTTGAATCCCTATAACTTTTTCATCATGCCGATGCGAGAGCACGCATCTGCCGTCTTCCAGGGGAGCAGCTCCTTGACATTTTTACTGCCAGACGGAGACAAGCTCTAGTAGGGTATCTATAGATGGAGCTGCAGACGGCAAAAATTGTAGAGGAAGAGGTTGGAATACATCCAGCAAACAATTGAAGACAAACATTTCAAGAGCTACTCCGAGATGATGACGTTGGGACTGGCGAGGAATCCGTAGCGGGTCGCATCAAATCAGTCAGAAGACTGATGACTGAAAACAAAAGTCTGTATAACTATAACCTTTCACAGGGCTTTTGCAGATGGACAACTGGCGTGATTTGATTGCTTTATGAGCCAAATGTATACGGATTTGATAAACAATCTTCACAGTTCACAGTGTGCACACAACTCCATGTTTGTGTCAATGCCACCTGGTAGCAGCACACTACAGCAAACTTCTATCCCCTTTCACTGGCATAAATCCCGCTAGACCGTATCACACGCCTCAGATAGGCCCATTCATACACTATGAAGTAAAAGTTACAGTTGTACAGTTTTTTTTTTTTTTTTTTTTTTTTTTTTTTTTTTTTTTGGCTCATCAGTTTTCTAACAGATTTGACGCGGCCTACTATGAATTCCAACCGTGTGTCAATGTCTTCGTGACTGCTTGTTTTACATCAAGGCCATTTTTCTTTTCGAACACATCATATAGCTCTACCTCTAAATCAGCAATCCGCAAGCCACCCAACGTTGTGTGACGGAGGGTACTTCTGGTACCACTTACTGATCCCTCTTCCCTGTTCTACTTGCAAATGACGCGTGGGAAGGACGGTTGTCGGTAAGCCGCTCTATTAGCTGTAATTTCTGGAATTTTCTAATCGTGGTCATTTCGTCTGATGTTTGTTGGAGGATGCAATACGCTGTCCGACTCTTCCTGGAATGTCAACAGTAAACGTCTCCGTGATGCAGTACGCCTCTCCCTTGGCGTCTGTCACTACAGTTCGTTGAACACATCTGTGACGCTCTCGTGTCGACAAAACACGCTGCTTTTCTTTGGATCTTGTCTATCTCTTCGTCCAGTCGTACGTGATATGGGTCCCAAATTGGTGATCAGTACTCAAGAATTGGTCGAACAAGTGCCTTGTAACCGACATCTTGCCTGGATGAGATTCTTACGATTCTCTTTATGAATCTGTCTAGTATCTGCAATTACTATTTGTTTTACGTGTTCATTCCACATAAGGTTCCTCTGTATAGTTACTCCGACATATTTTACGGTTCATTCTCCTTCCAACAATTTGTCATCAATAGTGTAGTTGTACAGAAATCTTTTCCTATGCATGCGCAGTATGTTACGTTGAGAGCCAACTGCCAGAGCCTGCCTCATTCATCAATTCTTTCATGCTGCAAATCGATACTGTCTTCTTGTGTTGCTACGCTTTTATAGACAACAGCATCATCTGCGAACGTGTTGCTCACGCACCGATGTCGACGATAAAGAAGCCAATAACTAACGCGCAGCTACATTCCTGTCGCTCTCTGCGTTACAGCACAGTAATTACAGCCAAATGGCAGAACGTTAACCGAGTTGTGTGGCGTACAGGCGAGTGAAGTGCACTGCAGAGGCGGCCATCCGTGGCAGTAAACAGTGGGCAACACTCCGAAACACCGCCAGCCAGCGTTAATTCTGCGCCCCGAGGACGCCGTTACCCTACGAAACCCAGCACACACACACACACACACACACACACACACACACACACCACATATTCACGCATGCTAACTTCACAGCTCCCACTGTGTGACTGCTCAAGTGAGACGATGCGGTAACTGCAGTTCTGAGCAACTTGCTGTTTAAGCTGTTTACCATCCTCTCCATGTATTAAATCGTGTGCGCTGCTGATCAATTTGGGCACCAGCTAATCCATTCGCCAATCCTAACGTTGGAACTAGTATACTGATCAGCAAGAACATTATGACTACCGACCGCCCAGGCGACAGCACTATCACGTGGCGAGGAGTGACCGCTAGTCACACACACGCACGTGTGTGTAGTATCAGTGAGCGTGCTGTCTGTGTGTGCAGAATGGGGAGGGCACGCGATCTGTCTGAGTTTGAAGGGGGTAGATACTGGAGGGCAGGAGATTCGTCACGAGAATACGTGAAACTGTGCGACTTGTCAGCTGTTCAAGGAGTCTTCAACGAGTGGTGAAATCAACGTGAAACCATGTCCAGCTCTCGTGGGGTTTCGCCACCACGCACCATTACAGCGAACAGACTGTAGAACAGAACGGATGGCGCACTGTTGCGGAACTAATATCACACTTCAATACTGGGCAGGCGACAAGTGCGTCTGAATACACAGTGCGCCTAACACTCCTAACGATGGACCTTCGCAGCCGACGATCTGCACAAGTGCCAACGTTAACACCACGACATCGCCACTACAAGTGAAACCGGCGCGTGACGATCGGCACTTGACGTTGGCGCAGTGGCAGAGCGTTGCACGGTCCGATCAATTCCGATATCTTCTTCATCACGCCGATGGGAGTTCGCGAATCCGTCGTCTTCAAGTGGGACAACTCCTTGACACCTGTGCTATGGGATGGAGACAAGTTGGCGGATGCTCCAATATGCTCTGGAGAGCACTCACGTGAGTGTTCACGATTACGGTAGGGCTCGTGCAAGGCGCTGTGACAGCCAAGGAGTATCGTATACTGTTCGCGGACCACGTAAATCCCTACTTGACGATCACGTTTCCCGACGACAGTGGCATTTTTCAGCTAGATAATTCGCCATGTCACAAGGCCAGGAGTGTAATGTAGTGGTACGAGGAACACAGGGGATAGTTTTAGTTGATCTCCTGGCACTCCAGCTCGCCATATCTGAACCGGATCGAACACATTTGCAATGTGACTAAACGTGGTATCAGAGTTCACCAACTCCCCCCTCGGAATATTCTGGAATTACGTGACTTGTCTGTACAGATGTGGTGTCTGCTGCCTCCAGCGACAAACCAACGCCCCATAGCTTGCATGCCACGACGCGTATCCGCTGTTATCCGTGGCAAGGATGGACCCTGGCTGTTAGGTAGGTAGTCATAATGTTCTGTCTGCTCAGTGTATTTGTCGATTGCTTATGAGTGTGTTTCCTTAGGCTTTACGACCACTTTATTGATGACTTCTCTCCTAGTACTGTTGTGGTCTTTCATAATTTTGTTTGTAGTCTTTCTCTACCTATTTTTCTGTATACAGTCTACTGCTTTACCATTCTTCTGCTATAAGTTATATTATTTCTATCAAGCGGTTATTCTTCCGCAGAACCCTATTAGACGTCTTCTCCGGTGCTGTGCCTCGGATGGATATGTCGAAACAAATTTTTGTTTTTATAATGTAAGTTTTAACAGCTTTTTCCGTACAGTTAGTCATTGAATATCTGTTTATTTCCTCATAAATTTTCTCCCAAATTTGTTCCTGTGACACAACTAACAAGATATAATCAGACACACCATTTCAAACCTTTATTGCTATCGAACTACTCTGAAGCATGTTTCGCCTTACTTAAATGGTATCTCCATTTTATTTACAGTCTCTTGATTTGCTTTAATGCTCTTTCGTTTTCTATAACAGGCTATCATTTGTCGTATTGACGGATTGATTTTCCACGACTATGTTGTAATGAAGGTACAGTATGTATTGCATGCAGCGTGTGCTGTGGAATAAGAATTGAGTAGAAACATGACTGCTCAAGTAAAACCAGGACCTGTTGAGCAGTGCTGTACTATGAATGTTTTTGACCCTTTATTCAACCGAAGGAAAGGAGGGAAGTTAAGATTTATCCTCCTGTCGACAATGAGGTCATCATAGAGGAAGCACAGGCTTGGATTTTTTCAAGGATGGAGAAGGAAATTGGCAACGCCCTTCAAAGGAACCATACATTTTCCTAGAGCAGTGATGAGAAATCGTAGAAAACCTAAACCAGGATCACTTACGCAGAGCTGAACCGGTTTCCTCCTTACAGCGAGACCAGCGTGCCAACCACTGCGCCATATCACTCGATGAATTCAGCTGAAAACGCGCTCTGAGCAGGATGGGATATACCCACGGAGTGCTCTCTCTCTCTCTCTGTCACACATACACACACACACACACACACCTATAATTAAATGAACGCTATGGCAACGATAATAAAAATGTTTTCTGTGTACTTTAATGCCAGATGGTAGGTAATCACTCATTAAAAAGCTTTCCACAAGTTACATAACTTTCAACTTACTGCCAAAATCTGTACAGTGAGGCTGTTTACTCATTTCTATAACCGAGACAATAATTAGTCGATTGTCAGCCGCTGTGGCCGAGCGCTTCTAGGCGCTTCAGTCCGGAACCGAGCTGCTACGGTCGCAGGTTCGAATCCTGCCTCGTGCCTGGATGTGTGTAATGTCCTTAGGTTACTTAGGTTTAAGTAGTTCTAAGTCTAAGGGACCGATGGCCTCAGATATTAAACCCCATAGTGTTTAGATCCATTTGATTTGAATTAGTCGATTGCTTCATTTAACCAAAGAGATCGTGACATAATATGAGAATAAAACCTCTGCATGATCTTAAAAATAGGAAACCCCTCACAATCTAAGATTCTACGAAATATTTCGCTGTTCTACAAAAACACAAAATAAAGTCTTCTCGAGTTATTCATATTCCAACACAGCGTCCAGTGACCTAATTGTGTTCACCTATAATTTTTCTCATGCAGAGATTTCTGTGTGGCTATATTAACAAGAGACTGAATCCGTAACTGATCATGCCGCGGCTAAAAAAAAAAAAAAAAAAAAAAAAAAAAAAAAAAAAAAAAAAAAAAAGTTCTGCACCACCCCGGTTCCCAGAACTCCTGAAGATAGGCGTTGTCTATGGATATTATATCAGAGACGACGTCCCTTTCACTGTTCAGAGATGTCACTAAACCCGCCCAAAGGTGTAAACAACCACCCACGAGTAGCGCCTATTAGACGGAGGGGGTCCGACAGCCAATCATTCCACCAGGAAGAAGGTACTCGGCTCGTGTTGTCTGTAGTTCAACCATGCCTAGACGGTCAATACTGCGGTTCGATCGCGTCCGCATTGTTACTCTGTGCCAGGAAGGGCTCTGAACAAGGGAAGTG